>NC_135960.1:73881988-74481988 GCF_053455715.1 Rhinoraja longicauda | reverse complement strand
CTGCACGGCCCGATTTTCAAGTCAAGTCAAGTCAAATCAAGTTTATTTGTCACATACACATACACGATGTGCAGTGAAATGAAAGTGGCAATGCCCGCGGATTGTGCACAAAAAGAATTACAGTTACAGCATATAAATAAAGTTAATAAAGTTAATACAGAGAAGACAAAATTTAGTCCCTGGAGTTATAAAAGTTAACAGTCCTGATGGCCTGTGGGAAGAAACTCCGTCTTATCTTCTCCGTTTTCACAGCGTGACAGCGGAGGCGTTTGCCTGACCGTAGCATCTGGAATAGTCCGTTGCTGGGGTGCCAGGGGTCCCTCATAATCTTGCTTGCTCTGGATCTGCACCTCCTGATGTATAGATTCTACCTCCTACCTAAAATCCTTAAACAGAACTGTCCCGGCAGACCCATTGTCTCTGCTCATGTCCCACCGAACCTATTGCCACCTACCTCGACTCCATCCTATCCCCCCTGGTCAGATCCCTCCCCACCTACGTCCAAGACACCTCACATGCTCTCCATCTCCTCGATAACTTCCGGTTCCCAGGCCCCCACTCCCTCATCTTTACCATGGATGTCCAGTCACTCTACACCTCCATCCCCCTCAAGGATGGTCTTGAAGTCCTCCATTTCTTCCTCGACCGTAGAACCAGCCAATCCCCATCTACCAACACTCTCCTCCGCCTAGCAGAGCTGGTTCTTACCCTTAACAACTTCTCCTTTGACTCCTCCCACTTCCTCCAAACCAGAGGCATAGCTATGGGCACTCGCATGGGCCCTAGCTACGCCTGCCTCTTTGTCGGGTACGTCGAACAATCCCTGTTCCGGGCGTAAACCGACCCCATCCCAGAACTTTACCTCCGCTACATCGCTGCATTGGTGCTACCTCTTGTACCCATGCAGAACTCACTGACTTCATACACTTCACTTCCAATTTCATTCCTGCTCTTAAATATACTTGGACTATCTCCGACATCTCCCTACCGTTTCTGGACCTCACTAGATGCTGCCTGACCTGCTGAGTTACTCCAGCATTTTGTGATACCTTCGATTTGTACCAGCATCTGCAGTTATTTTCCTACACCATTGAGACAATAATCTGCCTCCTTGTTTCTGCTGCCAAAGTGGATAACCTCACATTTATCTAAATTATATTATACTGCATCTGCCACGCATCTGCCCACTCACTCAACCTGTCCAGGTCACCCAGCAACCTCCTAACATCCTCTTCACAGTTTACACTGCCACCCAGCTTTGTGTCATCTGCAAACTTGCTGGTGTTGCTTCTAATTCCCTCTTCCAAATCATTAATATATATGGTAAACAGTTGCGGCCCCAACACCGAGCCTTGCAGCACTCCACTCGCCACTGCCTGCCATTATGAAAAGGACCCGTTTACTCCTACTCTTTGCTTCCTGTCTGCCAACTAATTCTCTATCCATGTCAACACTCTACCCCCAATTCCATGTGCTCTCATTTTAGTCACCAATCTCCCGTGCGGGACCTTATCAAAAGTCTTTTTCAAAAGGCTTTCTGAAAGTCCACTGGCTCCCCTTCATCCATTTTACTCATCACATCCTCAAAAACTTCCAGAGGATTAGTCAAGCATGATTTCCCTTTCATAAATCCATGCTGACCTGGACTTATCCTTTTACTGCTATCCAAATGAACCGTTATTACCTCTTTAATAATTGACTCCAGCATCTTCCCCACCACCAAAGCAAGGCTAACTGGTCTGTAATTCTCCGTTTACTCTTGCGCTCCTTTCTTGAAAAGTGGGATAACATTAGCTATCCTCCAATCCACAGGAACTGATCCTGAATCTATTGAACATTGGAAAATGATCACCAATGCGTCCACTATTTCTAGAGCCACCTCTCTTTGGACCCTGGGATGCAGACCATCAGGCCCAGGGGATTTATCAACCTTCAGTCCCATTAGTCTACTCAATACTATTTCTCGCCTAATGAAAATTTCTTTCAGTTCCTCTACCCCCCTAGATCCTCTGTCCTCCAGTACATCTGGGAGATTGTTTGTGTCTTCCTTAGTGAAGACAGATCCGAAGTACCTGTTCAACTTTTCTGCCATTTCCTTGTTACCCATAATAATATCACCCGTGTCTGCCTTCAAGGGACCCACATTTGACTTTGCTACTCTTTTTCTCTTAACATATCTAAAGAAGCTTTTACTGTCCTTCTTTATATTCTTGGCCAGCTTCCCAACGTACTTCATCTTTTCAGCCTGTATTGCCTGTTTTGTTACCTTCTGTTGTCCTATGAAAGTTTCCCAATCCTCTGGCTTCCGGCTACTCTTTGCTGTCATAGAGTCATAGAGTCATAGAGTCATAGAGTCCTACAGCACAGAAAGAGGCCCTTCGGCCCATCGTGTCCGTGCCGCCCGTTACCAAACACAGTCTAATTTGAATCCCATTTTCCCGCATTTGGACCGTAGCCCTGAATGTTGTAGCATTTCAAGTGCCCATCCAAATGCCTCTTAAACATTGTGAGTGTTCCCGCCTCCACCACCACCCCAGGCAGTGAGTTCCAGAATCCAACCACCCTCTGGGTGAAAAAGTTCTTTCTCACATCCCCCGAAACCTCCCTCCCCTTACCCTGTATCTATGTCCCCTCGTTGTTGAACCTTCCACCAGTGGAAGAAGTTCCCCGCCATCTACCTTATCTATGCCCCTCATGATCTTGTACACCTCGATCATGTCCCCTCTCAGCCTTCTCTGCTCCAGGGAAAACAACCCCAGTCTGCTCAGTCTCTCCTCATAGCCGAGGCCCTTCATCCCTGGCAGCATCCTGGTGAATCTCCTCTGCACCCTCTCCAAAGCTATCACATCCTTTCTATAATGTGGTGACCAGAACTGTACACAATACTCCAGCTGCGGCCTCACCAGTGTTCTGTACAATTCCATCATTACCCGCCTACTTTTATATTCGATGCCCTGGCTAATGAAGGCCAGTAACCCATATGCCTTTTTGACCACCCTGTCCACCTGTCCTGCTGCCTTCAAGGACTTGTGTACCTGTACTCCAAGGTCCCTCTGTACCCCTGTCTTCCCTAGGGTCCTTCCATTCATGGTGTACTCCCTCTCCAAGTTATTCCTGCCAAAGTGCTGTGTTATACATCTTTTCTTTTAGTTTTATTACATCCCTAACTTCCCTTGTTAGCCACAGTTGCCTCCTACTCCCTTTAGAATCTTTCTTCCTTTTTGGAATGAAATGATCCTGCATCTTCTGGATTATGCCCAGAAATTCCTGCCATTGCTGTTCCACCGTCATTCCTGCTAGGATCCCTTTCCAGTCTACCTTGGCCAGCTCCTCTCTCATGCCTTCATAGTCCCCTTTGTTCAACTGCAACACTGACACTTCCAATTTAACCTTCTCCTTCTCAAATTGCAGATTAAAACTAATCGTATTATGATCACTACCTCCAAGCGGTTCCTTTACCTCGAGTTCTCTTTATCAAATCTGGTTCATTGGACAACACTAAATCCAGAATTGCCTTTTCTCTGGTAGGCTCCATTACAAGCTGCTCTAAGAATCCATCTCGGAGGCACTCTACAAACTTTCTTTCTTGGGGTCCAGAACCAACCTGATTTTCCCAGTCTACCTGCATATTGAAATCCCCCATCACCACAGTGGCATTACCTTTGTCACATGCCAGTTTTAACTCCTGCTACATCTTACACCCTACATCCGGGCTACTATTCGGGGGTCTGCAGATAACACCAATTAGTGTCTCCTTACCTTTACAATTCCTCAACTCAATCCACAGTGACTCTACCTCGTCAGTCCCTATGTCACCCCTCGCAAGGGACTGAATTTTGTCCCTCACCAGCAGAGCTACCCCACCCCCTCTGCCCACCTGCCTGTCCTTTCTATAGGATGTATAACCCTGAATATTAAGTTCCCAGGCCTGATCCTCCTGCAGCCACGTCTCTGTAATCCCCACAATGTCATATCTACCAACCTCTAACTGAGCCTCAAGCTCATCTACTTTACTTCTTATACTTCGCGCATTCATATACAGTACTTTTAATTCCTTACTCATCTCACCTTTCACATCGATCCCTATTACACTTGGCCACTCTCTCTTATCCCTTTGTGAGCTTTCTTTCCCATTAATTCTGGGGTCATTAACTATCCCTTTACTCTCTTTCCCTTTAACTCCATCCTTGACTATCCCATTTGACACCAATCCCCACCCCCCCTATTTAGTTTAAACCCACCCTTCTAAAACTCCTCTTCTGTGTCATGTCCCCATGACCCTCAATTTCTCAATCTTTTAAACAATGGGTTAATGTCCTCTTTAAATGCCTCCTGTGTTCTAGTCTTCACTACAATCTGGGGTAGAAAATATCAAGGATTAGCCACCCTCGGTGAGTGGGTTTTAAATGACCCACTCTAACCTGGTACGTACAGAATGGCCAGAGTGGTCATTGGCCATTGGCCTGGGCCAGTGGAGGTGGGCATGTGAGTGTTGGCTCAGACAACATCACGTGTCTGGACAACCTACTAGGTTCCTATATCAAAAACAACCTCTTCAATGAGTTACACAGGTCGCCTGTCGTTATTTTGATTTGCTGCAGCAGCAAAGCCCTATTTGTGTCAGTCCACTTTTTCTCATCTTTACATGAAGGCTTAGGAAGGTCAGCATGTCCTCTACAACTCTCACCAACTTCTACAGATGCACCATGGAAAGCATCTTATCAGGATGTATCACAGCTTGGTTTGGGACCAGCTCCATCCAAGACCACAAGAAATTGCAGCAAATTGTGGTCGCAGCCCGGACCATCACACAAACCAACCTCCCTTCCATTGACTCCATTTACACCTCACGCTGCCTCGGCAAGGCCAGCAGCATCATCAAGGACCAGTCACACCCTGGTCACTCCCTCTTATACTCTCTCCCATCAGGCAAAAAGGGAAACACACGCCTCCAGATTCAGGAACAGTTTGTTCCCAGCTGTTGTCAGGCAACTGAACCATCCTCCCACAACCAGTGCTGTACTACTGTCGACCTCTTTGGTGATCCTCGGACTATCCTTGATTGGACTTTGCTGGCTTTACCTTGCAGTAAAAATATTCCCTTATCATGTATCTATACACTGTAAATGGCTCGATAGTAATCATGGTTTGTCTTTCTGCTAACTGGATAGCACGCAACAAAAACAAAAACACAGTCTGAAGAAGGGTCTCGCCCCGAAACGTCACCCATTCCTTTTTTCCAGAGATGCTGCCTGTCCCGCTGAGTTACTCCAGCTTTTTGTGTCTATCATTGGTTTAAACCAGCATCTGCAGTTCCTTCCAACACAAAAGCTTTTCACTGTAACTTGGTACATGTGACAATAAACTAAACTTCAACTGACAAACACAGTGACTGATTTTTACAGTTGTCTGTCCAGTAGAATGCTCCAAGCGATCCATAGATTATCGAATTGTTACTGCATGGGAGTAGCATCTTTGTTCCTTCACTTCCACCTACAGTCATAGAGTCATAGAGTGACACAGGGTGGAAACAGGACCTTTGGCTCAACTCGCCCACACCAGCCAACAATGTGTATAAGAAGATAACTGCAGATGCTGGTACAAATCGAAGGTTTTTATTCACAAAATGCTGGAGTAACTCAGCAGGTCAGGCAGCATCTCGGGAGAGAAGGAATGGGTGATGTTTCGGGTCGAGACCCTTCTTCAGACCAACAATGTCACAACTGCCTGCGTTTGGTCCATAACCCTCCAAACCTGTCCTATGCATGTACCTGTCCTACTGTTTCTTAAATGACGGGATAGTCCCAGCCTCAACTACCTCATCTGGCAGCTTGTTCCATACACCCACCACCCTCTGTGTGAAAAACCTCTCCCTGATTCCACTGCCATCCCATCTCAACCTGTACCTCCTCAGCACAAAAGTCTTTGTTAAATATGTAGTTCAGGCCACCCTGACATCATCGAGCTTGATTGCCAGTTGATCCAGATGTCTCTCGGTGAAGCCAACTTGCTTCCTTGCCAGCTCAGCTGGATGGATAGCAGGAGGAATCGTGGCCAGAAGAGGCCCCAGGAAGGCAATCCCGTTTATGTGTGTTGTACTTTCCTTGAGGCATGAGGAGGGGCAGGTTTACACTACCCAGCCCGACAAACAAAGAGCCTGACCCTGGCATCCTTCTAGCTCCATTTGGCTATCTACTAAAAATGGTAAACGGTCCCTTTTATGTGAAAAAGCCGCTCAGAGAGTTTAAAATATTCATCGTATTTGGTGCCTGGAGTAAAACTGCGCCAGATTTTGGAAGCAACAGGAGGTGAAATGAGGTCGTGAAGCTTTGAAAAGAAATTAGCATTGCTGGAGAAGACATTGAACTGTACTCTCAATAAATCACTGCCTGCAGAAAACTGTGCATCCTGCTGCCAGGTTTTGAAATAATGAATTCATTATTTTTGGATCTGTTGTTGGAAGAGATTTTGGTTTCAGTCCAGTGTGAGATTGGCCAGCCTTGAAATCCATAATCACATGGAGATCTGTGCTGCAGTGTTGCTGCTGGGCCGAGGCAGCGTCCGTTGATTCTGGATGATACCAGTGGGGGATGATTTCCATTTGTGCACATGGTGCTTGGCTTGGTACAAGTATGGTGCTTCTGGTCGTTACACCACAGAGGGGGTGCCATGAATAAAGCCATGCTGTTGGGCATCAAGGTGACAATGCTCACGGCAGGAAATGCCAAGAAACGCAAAGGAAATGCAATCTGTTCAAACCTGGAAATCTCTCCAGCAACATTTGAGGTCACAATCTTTTTCATAAGGATATGAAGGTGTGCAGATGAAGGTCACTGTGGTAGTGCAGGTGCTGCAGCTGACACCTGCAATGACCTGGCTTCAGCGACAGCCAAGTGTGCTGCTCGTGCAGAATTGGCTCATTCTCCCGGTGACCTTGAATTCTTGATTAGTATGGGTGCCAGGGGTTATGGGAGAAGGCAGGAGAATGGGCTTGAGAGGGAAAGAGAGATCAGCCAAGATTGATTGACGGAGTTGATTTGATGGGCCGAACGGCCTAATTCTGCTCCTGGAACATATGGTCACATGAATCATGTGGCATTTCTCCGGCTTCATTTAGTTTAGTCTAGAGATACAGTGCAGAAACAGGCCCTTCGGCCCGCCGATTCCGCGCCGACCAGCGATCCCCGCACATTAACACTATCCAACGCACACTAGGGATGATTTTACGTTTTATACCAAGCCAATTAACCTACAAACCTGTACGTCTTTGGAGTGTGGGTGGAAGCTGAAGATCTCGGAGAAAACACACGCAGGTCACGGGGAGAACGTACAAACTCCGTATAGACAGCAACTGTAGTCGGGATCAAACCCAGGTATCTGGCACTGCAAGCGCTGTAAGGCAGCAACTCTACCACTGCGCCACCGCACTACCATGGCTGTTTAGTTTTCTCTCACATCAAAAACAGTATGATTGGTTGGTTAATTGGCTTCTTTAAATTGTCCTTGCCGGAGGTGGCTGATTAAAGAATTAGACATTGGGGGTGCTAATTTTCATGTGTGAGAGAACAAGTTATGGAGAAGTAAGAGAGGAAATGGGACTGATGATATTGCCATGAGAGTCAGCATCAATTTGACTACCCAAGTGTCCCCCTTCAGTGATGAAAAGTAATAAATAAGAAGCAAAAGTAATGAAGGTACAGACCTCGGGGCAGAAGAGACTCAAGTGACTGAATGATCCGCCTTTGTTGCAATGTTTCTTTGGTCCAGGAATGCAGTTAAATAATTGTACTTAGCTCTCCACTGAAGGAAATGACAATCTACTGCACTGCTGAAAATGATCTTCAGTTGACAGCTCAAATCATTGAGGTGAGTTGCAAAATGCAACCATTTACAAATCCAACTTCCTTCGATAGTACAGACGGCATATTTATTAATGCTGGTCTCAGTTTCATACTTTGCTGAATCCTACAGTAACACTGCCTCATCTCCACGGTTGTTTGGATCCATGCCTAATATCTAAGGTGACGGCAGTGCCAAGAACATTTTGTGCTGAAATGTCAGATTGTAAGTTGGCAAAGGGATTTCCTGATTTTCTGCCTGTATAAATCAGAGGCAGAGTTGCTCACTGTCTGGGACATCGTCTTCCAACTTTCAGATCCAATTCAGGATCATTTGGCTTTCCAATGTGCCTTTATATTTTATTTCTCTCAATGAGGGCAGGTAGCAATTTTTATGAAGTATGTGAAAGTAAGAGTGCAGGTACAGCAGGCAGTGAAGAAAGCTAATGGCATGTTGGCCTTCATAATGAGAGGATTTGAATAGAGGAGAAAAGAGGCCCTTCTGCAGTTGTACAGGGCCCTGGTGAGATGACATCTGGAGTATTGTTTGCAGTTTTGGTCTCCTAATTTGAGGAAGGATGTCCTTGCTATTGAGGCAGTGCAGAGTAGGTTCACAAGGTTAATCCCCGGGATGGCGGGACTGTCATATGAGGAAAGATTGGAAAGATTGGGCTTGTGTTTACTGGAATTTAGAAGGATGAGAGGGGATCTTATAGACACGTATAAAATTATAAAAGGACTGGACAAGCTAGATGCAGGAAAAATGTTCCCAATGTTTAGAAGTATGCGAGGGGATCTTTTCGAGACATATAAAATCATGAAAGGACTGCACAAGCTAGATGCAGGAAAAATGTTCCCAATAGTCCAGAACCAGGGGCCACAGTCTAAGAATAAAGAAGAGGCCATTTAAAACTGAGATGAGAAAACCCAGAGAGTTGTGAAATGGCCTCCTCCTGCACCCCTATTTTCTATGTTGCTATGTTTCTATGTTTTCACTACCTGCAGTGCACACTATCGAAAAACAATGCACTCTGAGGATTTATGGAGAATGAAATGTAAGATATTGCTGAAAAGACAAAGAGAGGGGTTAAAAGAATATTTTTTCAGGTGCTGCATTGTGATGTGGAATGATCATTGGTATACAGTGATGAGATTGGAATCTACACAGCTTTAAACATTCAAATAGAGAAATATTTAAAATAACAATGTTTTTCCTCATAAGGGAGAATAATCTTTTCAGAGCAGTAATGAGTGGTGTGTTCTGTTGATAACTAAGCTTTTGTGGAGGTCATTATTAACTTTATTGATTAAATCTGTTGTTTAGTTTATAAATAGAATGACAATAATAAGAAAGGCAAGGTACTGTAACACTGGCTACATGAAAACTTTGGTCAGGCAGTGTTTACCCATTGGGATAACACGTTCTTTCAGTCAGAGTAGGTGGGCGGACGTAACTCCAAGAGACAGCTGGAGTGATTTGTAAAATATTTGCTGCAGTTTGCTGCCCATTACATTGAGGAAGTCACTGACGTTCTTCATTCACAGGGAGCAAACAAGAGCTAATCCTCGTTCGGCAAAGTGAGTATGTCCCAGGGTCCTCGGGTACCACTGGCCACGTGCACATCACATTGTGGGTCTGACCTAAGTTGTACGCACTTCCTCAGTGGGCAAAGGATCACTAGGTCAGTGGCGTCTGCTGGCTGGCATTGAGATGGCTTCATCCTACATGCAACTCTGCCAGCTTGAACCTTGAACGTCGGGCATAGCGTTGCCAGTACACCCCAGGCCGTCAATGAAAGCTACGATGCCACACAGAATGTGACTGATGTGCTGAAACTACACTTGGCTGCCTGGCAGGGCCATTTTTATGGCCCCCCGGGCAAAGCAGTGTACTGGGGCCCCTACCGTTACTCTCCCCCACCCCCCTTTCCCTACCAGCCCCCCCCTGTCGTGCCGGCAAAAAGCACTTACCGAAAAGCACTTAGCGATGGACTTAGGGTGCTACATTGTTGCGAAAAGCACTTACAGATCGCTATGAGAAGCACTTAGGGACCGAAAATGTTGCGAAAAAAGCACTTATTGAACCTACATTTTTAAAGTAGTATTTATTTATTGCAAGTCACTTAACATACACAGATCAGCATGGGGCTCCTATGCTCATGGGCCCCCGGGCAAGTGCATGTCAATGCATGTCTTTGGAATGTGGGAGGAATCCGGAGCACCCGGAGAAAACCTCACGCGGTCATGGGCAGAACATACAAACTCTGCACAGACAGCACCCGTAGTCAGGATCCAACCCGGGTCTCTGGGGCTGTAAGGCAGCAACTCTACCGCTGCCCATGTGTTAAGACGGCCCTGCTGCCTGGCTGCCCAAGAGTGCACCTCTGATCAGTAGAGCAAGATCAGGTTCATGGTTATCTGTTACTACCCTGGCAAGAGGACAAAGTGCTTCCTGGTAGACTATTGGTGCAATCCTGGGTAGAGTGAGCAAGTAGTTTAGTTTAGTTTGGAGATACAGCATGGAAACAGGCCCTTCGGCCCACTGAGTCAACGCCGACCAGCGATCACCCCTACATTAGATCTACTCTACACGCTAGGTAAAATTTACAGAAGCTGATCAATGCATGTCTTTGGAATGTGGGAGGAATCCGGAGTACCCGGAGAAAACCTCACGCGGTCACGGGCAGAACGTACAAACTCTGCACAGACAGCACCCGTAGTCAGGATCAAACCCGGGTCTCTGGGGCTGTAAGGCAGCAACTCTACCGCTACGCCACTGTTGACACAGTACACAAATTCAGTACTTCCTCCTGCTTGCCTACGTTTGCTTCAGTCTGCAATCGAACAACCCCTGGTTGTGCAAGAGACTGGGCCAGGGTTAAAGTAAAGGACAACACACCATGATTATCCACCTTTCCTTGAGTTTGGGAATGACAGTAACATTAGCGTTACAGCTGATACTACATACCCTCTCTGTGCCCATCCAAGTTCTGACCTGTACCTTTTGTACTCTTGCATCTGTCTAGGGCGTCAAACCACCGACAATCGGTTGGAGTATCACTTTGGTGACTCGCCCAATCTTCCTTCCCAATTGTAGTTTCTGTCCCAGAAACTGTTGGTGATGGCCCAGGTGGATCTTCCCTAAATGCAGCAAACATGTAGCTGAAAAGTTTTGCTTAGTTTACTTTAGAGATACAGCGTGGAAACAGGCCCTTCGGCCCACCGGGTCCGCGCCGACCAGCGATCCCCGCACACTAACACCATCCTACACCCACTAGGGACAATTTTTACATTTACCGAGCCAATTAACTTACAAACCGGTACATCTCGGAGAAAACCCATGCAGGTCACGGGGAGAACGTACAGACAGCACCCGTAGTCGGGATTTAAACCCGGGCCTCCGGCGCTGCATTCGCTGTAAGGCAGCAACTCTACCGCTGCACCACCTAAAGCTGCACTTCTTTGCCAAACTGCTTGCTCTCTCCAGCATCACCTTTGATTTTCAACTAATTTGCCATACCCTCATTTTGTGATCGAGGAATTGCAGCCTGAATTTAGGGATGCCCCAAGCCGCATGAGGTTCGACAAGCCCAGACCTGGGGTAGATCGCCCGGTGTGGGGGAGCTGAGATTCCCCCCGATGCAGGAGCTTGATCGCCCCGACGAGGAAGGCCCACCGCCGGCTACGGGAGACAAGATCATCCCGTCAACGGAAGGTTAGAGGCCCCCGACCGCTGGAGGACAAAGAAGGGAGAGATTGAACTTTTTTTCACCTTCCATCACAGTGAGGAATGTGGAGGAGTCACTGTGGTGGATGTTCATGTTAAAATGTATTTTGTGTGTCCTGTTGCTTTTTATTGTTATGACTGTACGGCAAATGACATTCCTCGTATGTTGTAAAACATACTTGGCTAATAAAGTATGATTGTGATTATGATTATGATTATGATTACAATAACCTTGCAACAGATATGTGGTGTGATTATTGATTATTGATTATGATTATGATTATGATTATGATTATGATTATGATTATGATTATGATTATGATTATGATTATGATTATGATTATGATTATGATTATGATTATGATTATGATTATGATTATGACTATGATTATGATTATGATTATGATTATGATTATGATTATGATTATGATTATGATTATGATTATGATTATGATTATGATTATAATTATGATTACAATAACCTTGCAACAGATATGTAGTGTGCTGCCTGAACCGCAATGGGTCTATCACACATAGTCACCCTGCACCAACTTGGAGCAACTGAGCCTTGTATATCCATTACATGAGCAGGCATTCATTCACATGGCAGCATGTTTAGTCCGTATCCTTCCTTTACAATGAATACCACTTTCCAGTTTTCATCTTCACCATAACTATAATCTGTGATTATATAATGACTCTGAGTAAGGAAAACCCACAAGGCTCCTGATAGAAAAAATGTTTTATCAAGGCCTCGACACCAAGCCACAGAGAGGTAGGTGTAAGAGGTCAGAGGAATGAAGACTTGGACTCAGGTAGGTTGAAGGGGCATCTTGATGCTTCTACGGGTGAAAACCAAGGCCCCAGAGTGTACAGCCATCAATGAATAAAATCAGGAATGGTTACATGGTCAGAACGGATGGAGGGCAGTGAACTTGAAAGCTCGTAGAGCTACAAGAGATGGCAGAGGTTTTAGAAAGTAAAAATAACTTTGGGCATTTTAAAATTCAAGCTACAGTGTAGGACAGTGGCAGAGGCAGAGTGGAGAGAGATCAGATATTAACAAAACACTTGTAGAAAATGTATTCCAAATGTCTTATTTGCAAAGTGTAAACCCAGTCAGTGAGCAGTTTGGAGATGGTCAGCAGGTTGGCTCAGGGGTGACCAAAGACAATTATGCAATGTAGGTCAATGTGAATAACTTGCCTGGGAAAGAGCATCAGAAACAACATTTACATTAGATAGCAGATTTGTCCATTTTTAAACCACTATGCACCCTGCTGAGAGAATATGTGTAAGATGCTGGTTTATACTGAAGATAGACACAGTGCTGGGCTCAGCAGGTCAGGCAGCATCTCTGGAGAAAAAGGATGGGTGACATTTCTGGTCGGAAGCCTTCTTCAGACGGCGATATGGAAAGGTGTAAAGAGGGTAGAAGGCCATCCATGGGAGTCCATGCAGAGCAGGGCTGGTGCAGCTGTAGAAGGGTCATTACTGAGGACTCCGTCCCATAGACAAAGACACGCAGTCAGAGGCGTTAGAAGAAAGGTTCCATGTCTTTTTTTAATCAAAAAATATATTCAACTATTTAAAAACAATATTTACAATGCAATAATACAAAACAGAACCCACCACCAGAATACAATACGAACAAATATACCAAAAGAAACTATTATACAACTATATTACAATCCCTATCCAGGATGCATCCAATCGGCTGCAGTGCCCAGCAGTCCCGGAAATCCCGCAAGGTATCCGTGGACAGCGCACAGTCCCTCTCCAATGCCAGCCGGGCGCGGACGTAACCCCGGAAAAGGGGAGGTTCCATGTCATGGCGGGCCCGGAACCCGCTGAGATGTGTTCAGAGGGATACAAAGGTTAGGCCTCTATTGAAGGCCTAGAAAACATAAACATAGAAAATAGGTGCAGGAGGAGGCCATTTGGCCCTTCGAACCAGCACTGCCATTCATTGTGATCATGGCTGATCATCCACAATCAGTAACCCGTGCCTGCCTTCTCCCCATATCCCTTGATTCTGCTAGGCCCTAGAGCTTTCTCTTAAATTCATCCAGTGATTTGGTTTCCACTGCCTTCTGTGGGAGAGAATTCCACAAATTCACAACTCTCTGGGTGAAAATGTTTTTTCTCACCTCAGTTTTAAACGGCCTCCCCTTTATTCTTAGACTGTGTGGCCCCTGGTTCTGGACTCCCCCAACATTGGGAACATTTTTCCTACATCTGGCTTGTCCAGTCCTTAGAAAGATTGTTCATTATCGGAAGAGTCTGCATGGTTGCCATCACGACAAGGGTGAGGGTTAGGGTCAGAGGGGGGCAGGAGCGTGGACAGACGTTGAGGTGAGGTACAGTAGGGGGATGATGGGGGTTCAGAGAGGAGGGTGGTGAGGAGTAGTGTAGAGGTTGGGGATAGTTGGGGTAAAGAGGGGGAAGGGCAAGACGCAGTGGGATCATTACCAAGGTTCCCTCAGGAGGAGGGGAGCAGCAGCAGGACACAGTCTGTAGAAGGCTCCCAACCCGAAATATCAACATGGTGGCACAGCGGTAGAGTTGCTGCCTTACAGCGCCAGAGACCCGGGTTCCATCCCGACTATGGGTGCTGTCTGTACGGAGTTTGTACATTCTCCCCGTGACCTGCGTGGGTTTTCTCCGAGATCTTCGGTTTCCTCCCGCGGTAAGCGTTCACCTTCTGTTGTTTTGGACACATTCACCGCAATCTTGGTTTGTCCACACCGAAGCTCAATTTCATATAAAGAAGATATCGGACGACTCGACGATGTATTACTACCTCGTCAGCGCTCTATCGCCGGAGACGACCACACGCGTGATGCGGTTCATCGTTAATCCGCCTGCGGAAAGCAAGTACGAGGCCATGAAGAAAGTGTTACTGCGAACCTTCGGGTTTAATAGGCATGATTGCGCTGCAAGACTTCTGCACCTACCGGACCTCGGAGATCGACGGCCTTCCGTTCTCATGGCCGAAATGATGATGCTAGCCGGTGAGCATACGGATTGCCCTATGTTCGAACAGGCATTCCGAGAGAAGCTTCCTGAGGATGTCCGACTGCTGCTCACGGATTGTTCTTTTAAGGACCCCGAAGCATATGCAGCGAAAGCGGACGCGCTCATAGCGGCTAAAAACAAGGCAAGCGGTTCGATCAACAAGGTCTCGACATCAGTGACCACGCCACAGCGACACCAAGATGGCGCCGCGTCTCCCGCCAGTTCTCCGAAAGCCCGCCAAAAAGATCCGCACAAGCGCGGCTGGTGCTATTATCACCTACGATGGGGTAGCAAATCCCGCAACTGCCGCTCACCTTGTACCTTCGCGGGAAATGCCTCGGCCGATCGTACATAGGGGCAGTTACGATTGGCCAGAACCGACGCCTCTACGTCCACGATCGATTCACGGACACAGAATTTTTGGTGGACACGGGAGCCATCGTCAGTATAGTGCCGCCGACCGACCTCGAAACCAAAACGGGTAAGACAGGTCCCACCCTCATCGCGGTTAATGGCAGCCCCATTCGCACTTTCGGTATACGGAAGATGTCCCTCGTGTTAGGCCTCCGCACGTACGAATGGCCATTCATCATAGCAGACGTCAGACAAGCGATCCTGGGCGCAGATTTTCTCTGGGCTTTTTCACTGGTCCCTGATGTCCGCGGTAACGACCTCCGACCCTCCGCCGGCGAGGAGCCCGTCGCTCCGACAATCGCTCTCCCCGCCCAGCCCTACTGTCCAGGCCGTCGTCGCGGCCCCTGACTCGTATGCTGAGATCCTGGCGGAGTTTCCAGAGCTGCTCATCCAACGTTTTGACACGCCTTCGGCCAAGCACGGCGTGGTCCATCACATCCGCACCGAGGGCCCTCCCGTTTTCGCTCGGGCCAGGAGACTGCCGCCAGACAAACTGGTGGTGGCACGGGCGGAATTTAGGAAGATGGAGGAAATGGGAATTGTCCGTCAGTCCGACAGCCCGTGGGCCTCGCCGTTGCATATGGTCTCCAAGGCATCTGGGGGGTGGAGACCATGTGGCGATTATCGGCGTCTCAATGCTGTCACCACGGCTGATCGCTACCCCATACCGCACCTGCAGGACTTTTCGTCTGGGCTGGAAGGAGCGGTGGTGTTCTCCAAAATCGATTTGGTGCGAGGATACCACCAGATTCCGGTGCGTCCGGAGGACATACAGAAAACTGCAACGATTACTCCGTTCGGGTTGTTTGAATGGTTGCGTATGCCTTTCGGTTTAAAGAACGCGGCACAGGCTTTCCAACGACTGATGGACCGTGTGGGTCGGGGTTTACATTTTTTGTTTATTTATTTAGACGACATCCTGGTCGCCAGCCCCTCAGTGCAGGAACACCAGGTCCACTTGCGGACTGTGTTCCAGCGGCTCCAAGACCACGGGCTCATTATCCAACCCTCCAAGTGTCAATTCGGCCTCCCTTCTCTTGATTTTCTAGGGCACAGAATTACCCCTTTGCCCGAGAAGGTGGAGGCTATCCGGGCATTTCCCAGGCCCACCACAGTGAAAGGACTACAGGAGTTCGTAGGTATGGTTAACTTCTACCATAGGTTCGTTCCGGCAGCTGCGCGGGTCATGCGCCCGCTCTTCCAGTGCCTTGCGGGAAAACCGGTAGAGTTGATATGGTCCCCGGCCGCAGAGTCGGCTTTTACAGCAGCCAAGGCAGCATTAGCAGACGCCACCATGTTGGTCCACCCGAGCCCCTCCGCCCCCACGGCCCTGACGGTTGACGCCTCTGACGTGGCGGTGGGCGGGGTCTTGGAGCAGCAGGTCGGTGGCCGTTGGCAGCCCTTGGCGTTTTTCAGCCGGCAACTAAATTTGGCTGAGCTGAAGTATAGCGCATTTGACCGAGAGCTTCTGGCCCTCTATTTAGCTGTTCGTCATTTCAGGTATTTCTTTGAGGGCCGCCCATTTGTGGCCTTTACGGACCACAAACCATTAACATTTGCATTTTTCAAATTGTCTGACCCATGGTCGGCCCGCCAGCAGCGGCACCTGACTGCTATCTCCGAATTTACCACCGATGTCCGTCATGTCGCGGATAAGCTTAATGCCGTTGCTGACGGCCTGTCTAGACCTGCTTTTTCCCCTATTTCGGCGGTGGACTGCGAGGTGGATCCCCAGGAGCTTGCGGAGGCACAGCTTCTAGCGGATACCGCTTCGGCATACCAGTCCACCACTTCGGGATTGAAGTTGGCTCAGGTAGCCTGCGGGTCGGAAGGCACGAAAGTCTGGTGCGATGTTTCTCTTCCCCGTCCCAGGCCGGTAGTACCGCCCTCCCTTCAGCGCCGGGTTTT
This sequence comes from Rhinoraja longicauda, assembly GCF_053455715.1. NCBI lineage: Eukaryota > Metazoa > Chordata > Chondrichthyes > Rajiformes > Arhynchobatidae > Rhinoraja > Rhinoraja longicauda. The sequence goes on along the minus strand of NC_135960.1, from coordinate 74,465,083 downwards.
TGATGCCATTCATGGGCTGGCGCACCCGTCCTTCCGCTCCACCTCTGCTTTAGTAGCAGCTCGGTTTGTCTGGCATGGCCTACGGAAACAGGTAGCGGGTTGGGCGCGTTCCTGCGTTCCCTGTCAGACCGCTAAAGTCCAGCGCCATGTCCAGCCCCCCATACAGGAGTTCGAGGTCCCAGCAAGTCGTTTTTTCCACATCCACGTGGATTTAGTCGGGCCTTTGCCTTCTTCCCGGGGCTACACCCACCTCCTCACGGTGGTGGATCGGTTCACCCGGTGGCCAGAGGCTTTCCCATTGTCTGATATTTCGTCAGCGTCTTGTGCCAGGACTTTGGCCCTCCATTGGGTAGCTCGTTTCGGGGTCCCGGCAGTTATTACCACTGACAGGGGGCCGCAGTTCACTTCGTCCCTCTGGGCCGCGCTCGCAGAACTGTACGGTTCCAAGTTACAACCCACTACTGCATATCACCCCCAGGCAAATGGACTTGTAGAAAGGTTCCACCGTCAACTTAAGGCGTCCCTCAGTGCAAGGCTTGAAGGCCTGGACTGGGTAGACCAGCTCCCCTGGGTCCTTCTGGGCATCCGGACTGCTCCTAAGCTAGATCTCGGTGCGTCGTCCGCCGAGCTAGTATATGGCTCGACACTTCGAGTACCCGGAGATTTGTTTCCGGACCCTTCAGACCAGCTGCCTACAGTCCCATCAGTGTTAGCATCTCTCCGGGCACGGGTGGGTTCCCTGGCTCCAGTTCCGACTTCACGTCATGGGTGTCCCATGGTACATGAACCGCCTTCCCTGAAGGACTGTGAGTTTGTGTTTCTGCGAAAAGATTCCCATCGCGCCCCGTTACAAAGGGTCTATCAAGGGCCGTTCCGGGTTTTGCGTAAGGGAACGGCTACCTTCACCTTAGATATGTGCGGCAAGAGTGAGCTCGTCTCGGTGTCCCGGCTCAAACCTGCACACTTGGATCCGGATCAACCAGTCCTGGTCGGCCAAACCCCTAGGAGAGGCCGACCTCCGTTAGTTCCGCTCAGTCCAGGACCCCCCGTTCCGGCAGTTCCTCCAGGACCCCCCGTTCTGGCAGTTCCTCCAGGACCCCCCGTTCCGGCAGTTCCTCCAAGTCCGGAACCCCCGGCTCCTGTGGTTCAGGCTGCCCCTCTCCGTACTCGTTATGGTCGCGAAATCTGGCTCCCTGCTAGGTTCCGTACCTCGGGTTCTGGGGGGGGTCATGTAGCGACCATAGAGAATGGTCCAGGTCGTCGAACCCTCAGATTGGCCAGCGAGGTCACGTGGGAACGCAACCATGGGGATTGGTCCAGAGAGCGACATCGCTGATTGGCCAGCGTGGTCATGTGCGCTTTTGGCGCCCGAAATGTTCAGTTCGGCGAAGTCTTCGAAGAAGACAGTAAGTTTTGATGGTTGTCCTTTACCTTGTTGTTTAACTCTGTATTCGAATATTGCGGCTGCAATAAACTTCTTCTACAACCAACAAGTTTTCGGACTCGCCATACCCTTCTCTTTATCATTACAGCATCATGGATCGGGAGGTCGCATTGATGACAGAAATGGATAAAGTCAAAAAGGAAGCCAGTAAGTAAAAGAATAAGTTTCCTTAATCACAGCTGGTCGCAAGAACACTGTAGTACTTGCTTCAAGCTTCTGTTTTCTCAGTGCTTCTATTGAATATTCGACTCTTGGAAGAAAGTTTTGTTCATGTACAGCCAAAACATTATGACCACTGTCAGGCGAAGTGAATAACACTGATTATCTTGTTACAATGGCACCTGTCAAGGGGTGGGATATATTAGGCAGCAAGTGAACAGTCAGTTCTTGAAGTTGATGTGTTGGATGCAGGAGAAATGGGCAGGAGTAAAGACCTGAGCGACTTTGACAAGGGCCAAATTGTTATGGCCAGACGACTGGGTCAGAGCATCTCTGAAACGGCAAGGCTTGTGGGGTGCTCCCGGTCAGCAGTGGTGAGTACCTACCGACAGTGGTCCGAGGAGGGACAAACCACAAACCGGCGACAGGCAGGGTGTTGGGCGCCCAAGGCTCATCGATGCGCGAGGGCAACGCCGGTCCGAACTGACAGAAGGTTTACTGTGGCACAAGTCACAGAAACTTTTAATGGTGGTCACGGGAGGATGGTGTTAGAATACACAGTGCATCGCACCCTGCTGCGTATGGGGCTGCACACGGAGGACCAACAGCATATTAGGCAGGTGTTCATAATGGTTTGGCCCATCAGGTCATAGTGTTTTGGTTGATCTGTGTATAATCACTGAGTGAGGGCATCCCTAGCACTCCTCAACCAGTGAAGGTGTGCTGAAGCACCAGCTGTAATCAGGGCATCAAGCTCTGTCCCTTCAGTGCCTGGCCTTTGAGATTTAGCACCAGCCTTCCTCACCAGCCTCAGCAAATGAGTGAGCTTCTGCATGGGAAGTAGTGTAGGAAAATAACTGCAGATGCTGGTACAAATCGAAGGTATCACAAAATGCAGGTCAGGCAGCATCTCTGGAGGGAAGGAATGGGTGACGTTTCGGGTCGAGACCCTTCTTCAGACTGATGTCAGGGGGGGCGGGACAAAGAAAGAATATAGGTGGAGACAGGAAGACAGTGGGAGAACTGGGAAGGGGGAGGGGAAGAGAGGGACAGAGGAACGATCTAAAGTTTATATCCTCTAGTTGACGAATTAATCAGTAGTAAGCCATCTCTTTAGTTCAATTAATGTAATAAAATAGGACAACTTCATCCAAGGACCCAAACAGTCTTTCCAGGTGAGACAGAGGTTCACCCGCACCTCCTCCAACCTCATCTATTGCATTTGCTGTACCAGATGTCAACTTCTTTACATCGGCGAGACCAAACGCAGGCTCGGCGATCGTTTCGCCCAACACCTTCGCTCAGTCCGCCTTAACCAACCTGATCTCCCGGTGGCTGAGCACTTCAACTGCCCCTCCCACTCCCAGTCTGACCTTTCTGTCATGGGCCTCCTCAAGTGCCATAGTGAAGGCCACCGGAAATTGGAGGAACAGCACCTCATATTTCGCCTGGGCAGCTTGCAGCCCAGCGATATGAACATTGACCTCCAACTTTAGATAGTTCCTCTGTCCCTCTCTTCCCCCCCACCTTCCCCTTCCCAGTTCTCCCACTGTCTTCCTGTCTTCACCTATATTCTTTCTTTGTCCCGCCCCCCTGACATCAGTCTGAAGAAGGGTCTCGACCCGAAACGTCACCCGTTCCCTCTCTCCTAGATGCTGCCCGACCTGCTGAGTTACTCCAGCATTTTGTGATACCTTCTGTGTGGGAAGTGAGTGATTCAGATTGTGCTGGCGTAGGAATGTTACCCTGCCTTGAATTCTTTCCCAGTTATGTCAGTGAGATTTTCAGTTCCATAAAAGCTTTTAATTGGTGTCCTGCCTTGCGGTTGATCAGCAGAAACATTGAATGGGAACCGACTTAGACTGGGGAAACACAATATCTGTGCCAACCGCGATACAAATGTAACCTGCACATCTGCTTGCATGTGGTCAAAATCCCTTCATTCCCTGCCCACTCATGTGTAAATGCCTCTTTCACATTGCCATCACATCTGCTCTTGATGTCAAGCAGCCAATGCTGGGTTTAGTTCTTCCATTTAAAGTTTTCTGTGTGGATTTGGAATTGTAATTTCTGCATAATCTGGTTTATCGGAAATGTTAAGAGAGTGGAGATGCTGTATCACCGTGACCTTAAATTATTCAGCACCAAAACGGAATGACATTTTATACCCGAGTAGTTTTGCACCCATTGGTGTGTCAGGTGCATGAGAGAGTTGCTTATTCAGTGCAGCTGAATCCCTCTTTCATTAGTTTTGCTTTCTTGGACAAATGAACAAGTAATCATTCCAGTTACTTGATTAGATGCTGGAGAAACATGCTGGAGCCAGCATGCTGTGTCCTTAGTTGACCTGGCTCCAGTTTACACACTTCCTTGCCTTCCACCACACAATTATGTTTTCCTGAAACAAACCTTTCACAGTCCTTACTAGCTGGCTGTGTCCCATGCCGTGTTTAATTCATATCCCTTGGAATGTACAAACTCCTTGTGTTTTATTTAAAAAATATCTTACTTGCAGTTCAAATGAAGGAAAGCATTACATACCGTAATATAGTTGCCTTATTTGAACGTGGATTAGGAAACTTAAATCTATTTCTTCTGAAAACTCATCATAAGACATCACATTCAACTTTGTTCTTTGATACGGTCAGTATATTCTTGGAAGTCATGATAGTTATTGAAAGATCTTGTACTTCTCGGAACCGGGGAGAGTTGCACAGACTCTTTGTTCATTTAGTCGAAGGAATGTACTTCATCCTTTCACATCACGGCAGACCGTTCACCCAGGACAAATTCCCTTGAATGTACTGGTTATGTAAACTACTACTGACTGACGAGTCTACTGTATTGTGACAACTGATTAAATACCCGTGTGATCAACATGATGTTAAATGCATGACTGCTTTGAGCTTTCTGAGAGCACCACTTTTGATGTCCTTATCCTCAGCTAAACCTTCAGTCTACTGGCTCGCCGATCATTTCGCTGAACACCTCCACTCAGTCTCCCTTAACCTACCTGATCTCCCAGTGGCTCAGCATTTCAACTCCCCCTCCCATTCCCAATCTGACCTTTCTGTCTGGGGCCTCCTCCATTGTCAGAGTGAGGCCCAGTGTAAATTGGAGGAACAGCACCTCATATTTCACTTGGAACTAGGAACCACAAAAATCACGTTGTAAAACCTATCTACCCTGTCTTCCTCTCTCTCGGAATGAGTGGAATAACTTATGATGAGCGTTTGTCAGCACTCTGTCTGTACTCACTGGAGTTTGGAAGGATGAGGGGGGACCTCATTGAAACTTACCGAATAGTGAAAGGCTTGGATAGAGTGGATGTGGAGAGGATGTTTCCACTAGTGGGAGAGTCTAGGACTAGAGGGTATAGGCCCAGAATTAAAGGACGTTCTTTCAGTAAGGAGATATTTCTTTAGTCAGAGGGTGGTGAATCTGTGGAATTCTTTGCCACAGAAGGCTGTGGAGGCCAAGTCAGTGGATATTTTTAGAGCAGAGATAGATAGATTCTTGATTAGTACAGGTGTCAGAGGTGATGGGGAGAAGGCAGGAGAATGGGGTTAGGAGGGAGAGATAGATCAGCCATGATTGAATGACGGAGTATACTTGATGGGCCGAATGGTCTAATTATACTCCTATCACATGAACTTATGATCTTATGACTTCATTACTCATCATACTGAATGTGGGGGTCTCCAGAATTCCTTTGTTAACTCTTTCCTACCCCTGACCCCTTCTTTCTTTAACTTCAGCCATCTGCCACCTCAGCTTTTAACATACCCTCTCAATGTTCAGACTGACTTCTATGCCCATGACACTATCTTACTAATTTTCTAATTCTATTTCTGACCCTCGTGTGAGCGGCTGCCAGAAATATTATTATTCTTTATTAGCGCCTCAGCATCTTGGAAATGGGTTACCTGGAATTGAAAAATTCAGAGTTGATATCATTGGGTTGAATGTTTCACAAATGTACTATGACTTGTTGTTCTTCCAATTTGCATTTGGCCTTTCCATAATGTTAAAGCTCTGTCCGGCAGACACTAATAGTAAAGACACAACTTTATTAGCGGGGGTGGGAGAGCCACTGCGAGTATGGTCACATACTTGTCAGCTCCTCACGATCCCACTCCATTATTCTGTGCCCCGGCACTATATGTATACACGAGTAGTCTCGGGTCCAGCTAATCACACAATCAGCACATTTCTGCACCGGTTCTTATTGTCTAGAACAGACGTGTTGTTCCCTGCAGCATTACTTGGTATCGGGCCTCTCTCCTTTAGTCACAACGCCTTCTACAGTTCAGCAAAACAACCTGTTGTACTTTAGCTAGCAATTCTAAGTAAGTAAAGCAGGCTCACCACACGCAACATGCAATCTGTATACATTAACTCTTAAATTCCCATCCTCCTCTACAATAACAGTGTCGAGGACATACAGGGCAGTGTGGAGTGGGCTTGATAGTTAAAATGACACAACCGGAAGCCATTGAGATGGCAATGGTATTAGTCTATCATGTCTTGTCTATAACGAAGATAGATGCAAATAACTGGAGTAATTCAGCGGGTCAGGCAGCATCTCTGGAGAAAAGGAATGGGTGATGTTTTGGGTCGAGACCCTTCTTCAGACTGAGAGTCAGGGCAAAAGGAAACAAGAGATATAGACAGTGATGTAGAGAGATATGCAAAGATATGCAAAAAAGTAACAATGATAAAGGAAACAGGCCACTGTTAGCTGTGCACTAGGTGAAAACGAGTTACAGGCAATGAGACTCAACGAGACTTTAGAAGGATGAGGGGGGATCTTATTGAAACATATAAGATAATTAGGGGATTAGACACATTAGAGACAGGAAACATGTTCCCAATGTTGGGGGAGTCCAGAACAAGGGGCTACAGTTTAAGAATAAGGGGTAGGCCATTTAGAACGGAGATGAGGAAGAACTTTTTCAGTCAGAGAGTGGTGACTGAAGGTAGTGGAGGCCAGTTCGTTGGCTGCTTTCAAGAGAGAGCTGGATAGAGCTCTTAAGGATAGCGGAGTGAGGGGGTATGGGGAGAAGGCAGGAACGGGGTACTGATTGAGAGTGATCAGCCATGATCGCATTGAATGGCGGTGCTGGCTCGAAGGGCTGAATGGCCTACTCCTGCACCTATTGTCTATTGTCTATTGTCTATTGAGACGACTTTGAAGCTGGTACGACTTGGGTGGGGGAGGGATGGAGAGAGAGGGGATGCAAGCGTTGCTTGAAGTTAGAGAAATCAATATTAATACCATGGGTTGTAAGCTGCCCAAGCAAATGTCTTGTCTATGCTTGGTTTCACAAATACAGTGGTGGCCAGATCATGTAGACACTGCGCCGGCCATTTTGAGGCTGTCATTTCAAATTGCTGTCTGTACCCTTCCCACGTGGCTCCATCTGCCATCATCTTCACCCCGTTTAGTTCCACCTATTGCCCACCAGCCTCTATCCCAGCCACCTGCCCCCATTCTCCGCAACTTGCAATCTTTTCCCTTCCTTCTTAGACCTGATGCAGGGCCGTGAGACCAAACATCAATTTACAGCTTTTGCCAGTAGGATGTTGCTGGACCTGCTGAGTTCGATCGATGCTTTGATTTTTGTGGGCCGGAACACGTTTGGCAAGGTGAACGTGTGTAGAGTTTTGGACCTTGTTTACTCACACCTTCCTTCATTTAGTGTAGTTTAGTTTAGTTTAGAGATACAGCACGGAAACAGGCCCTTCGGCCCACCGGGTCCACACCGACCAGCGATCCCTGCACATTAACACTATCCTACACCCACTAGGGACAATTTTTACATTTACCAAGACAATTAACCTACAAACCTGTACGTCTTTGGAGTGTGGGAGGAAAGCGAAGACCTCGGAGAAAACCCACGCAGGTCACGGGGAGAACATACAAACTCCATACAGACAGCACCCGCAGTCGGGATGGAACCCGGGTCTCCGGTGCTGCATTCGCTGTAAGGCAGCAACTCTACCGCTGCGCCACCGTGACCGGCCTAAATATTTACGTTGGGCTGATGTGTAATCCAGACGCATGGACTCAAGGTTCTCGGCGCCATTGATGGTGCGTGTGCCAGGGATTCCCAGATGTTCCAAGGGACTTGGCATTTCCAAGCACGGTTTCAGAACATCTTTGAATCTTTGCCTGTTTCCATCTGATAATCCTTTCACAAGATGGAACTTAAACCAGAGTATTGATTTCAGGAATTTGTTGTCAGGCATGTGACCAGTGTGACATTTCCAGCAGAGTGACAACGAGTATAAGATCTCATTGCTGGGGACATTGGGCTGGGAGAGCACACTGATGTTGGTTCACTTCCTAACCTAGAACAGCACAACACAGGAACAGGCCTCTCGGCCTACAATGCCAAACGTGCCAAACATGATAATAGACAATAGACAATAGGTGCAGGAGGAGGCCATTCAATGTGATCATGGCTGATCATTCTCAATCAGTACCCCGTTCCTGCCTTCTCCCCATACCCCCTGACTCTGCTATCTTTAAGAGCTCTATCTAGCTTTCTCTTGAATGCATTCAGAGAATTGGCCTCCACTGCCTTCTGAGGCAGAGAATTCCACAGATTTACAACTCTCTGACTGAAAACGTTTTTCCTCATCTCAGTTCTAAATGGCCTACCCCTTATTCTTAAACTGTGGCCCCTGGTTCTGGACTCCCCCAACATTGGGAACATGTTTCCTACCTCTCAAGTGTCCAATCCCTTAATAATCTTATATGTTTCAATAAGATCCCCTCTCATCCTTCCAAATTCCAGCATATACAAGCCTAATTCCAGCGTATACAAGCCTAATTCCAGCGTATACGTCTAATTCCAGGGTATACAAGCCTATTTTCAGCGTATACAAGCCCAATTCCAGCGTATATGTCTAATTCCAGGGTATAAAAGCCTATTTTCAGCGTATACAAGCCCAATTCCAGCGTATATGTCTAATTCCAGGGTATACGTCTAATTCCAGCGTATACAAGCCCAATTCCAGCATATACAAGCCTAATTCCAGCGTATACAAGCCTATGATGCCAAGACCAACTACTTATCTGCTTGCACACAATCCATATCATTCCATTCCCTGCGTATCCATGCACCTATCCAAAAGTCTCTTAAATGCCACTATTGTATCTGCCTCCACCACCATCCCAGGCAGTACAATCCTGCCCGTCAGTCTGGAGACTTTTGTGGAGACAGCATGAGTAATATCTCTCGAGTTCTTTCCGATATCTGCTGTAGGGGGACCAATCTCCGAAGCGAACAGCCTGACTGTTGCCTGATAGACCATCAATCTTGTGCCAGGTGTCTTCATCTTCAAACACCCTTTCCTCAATCAGCTGAAGGCTGTGCTGCTGCACCGAAAGTCCCATTACTTCATAAGTTCATAAGTTTAGTATTAGTTTAGTTTAGTTTAGTTTAGAGATACAGCGTGGAAGCAGGCCCTTCGGCCCACCGAGTCTACGCCGACCAGTGATCCCCGCACACTAACACTTTCCTACACACACTAGGGACAATTTACACTTACACCAGCCAATTAACCTACATACCTGTACGTCTTTGGAGCGTGGGAGGAAACCGAAGATCTCGGAAAAAACCCACGCAGTCACAGGGAGAACGTACAAACTCCATACAAACAGCACCCGTAGTCGGGATCGAACCTGGGTCTTCGGCGCTGCAAGTGCTGTAAGGCAGCAACTCTACCGCTGCACCACCATGACTGCCCAAAGTTCTAGGAGCAGAATAAGGCCATTTGGCCCATCGTGTACTCTGCCATTCTACCATGGCTGATCTACCTTTCCCTCTCCACCCCATCCTCCTGCCTTTGCTCCATAACCCCAGACTCCCTTGGGGCAGGGGTCCGGTCCCCATTCCCAGTGGCTGGGAATTTCATCATTGATATCAGTGTTCCGTCACACAACATTTTTTTCATATATCACCCATAGGTTTACAATTGAGAATGCCATCATTAAATGCCATCAGCTCTTCTGTGCCTGCACCATGAGATGATGTCGCAGACCTGCATGCACAAAGTTCACATATGTACAATATTGAAAGACAACTAGATATGCAGCAGAAACATCAAGAACTGTACAAAGCAGGATTCACATTGCTGCTGCAGCAAACTGTGTGGCAACAAATAAACCAGGTACTATTTCACACAAAGTGTGGTGGGTGTATGGAACAAACTGCCAGAGGAGGTAGTTGAGGCTGGGACTATCCCAAAGTTTTAGGAACAGTTAGACAGGTATATGGATAGGACAAGTTTCCGCGCTGTATCCCTAAACTAAACTAAACTCTACACACAGAATCTGTGGAAATCTCTGCCACAGAAGGCAGTGGATGCCAATTTACTGGATGTTTTCAAGAGAGAGTTAAGGCCCTGTCCCACTTAGGCAATTTTAAGGCGACTGCCGGCGACTAGGCTGTCGCCGAACGTTTGCCGGGGTGTCGCGGGCATGATCATGAGGAGTCTTCCAAAGATCGTAGTGGATCGTAGTGGATCTAGGAGCGTCGCCGAGAAATCAAACGGTGGTTTGAAATCTCTCGGTGACAGCTGGCTTGTCGCCAGGTATCATTGCTTATTGCGGGCGCTGTCGCCTGCTGTCCCCAGGTTTGATAGGTTCTCTTAAGATACATTTAGAAGCACATAATATTAAAATAAGTAAAGTCATTTCAAAATACCATAAAATGCTTGTGTTTAACCAATTTATTTACCGTCAGGACATTTGACGGGTAGATTGAAGGCGACAGTTTGACGGTCAGGTAAACGTGGGAATTTTCGCAATGTTTTTGGCCTCAGCCATTACATTTAAAGTGGGCTCCAAACCCAGATATTCAACCCAGAAACCAAATATGCATCTCCCGTACATTTTCAATTAATGCGCACACACCTTTCACAAAAATCCACTCAACTACTTTTTAAATTATTTTTTTAAATACAGCTATTAGTAAACTGGAAGTAAATCCAGTTTATTCCTTGTTACAGTGAAGCTTGGTTTTTAAGTAACCCATACAAGGTGTTATAGTTCAAAACTCTCAAGTACTTACAGACTTGTCAGTGATTTCAGCGAAAACCAGGATGCCGGAGAAGCATTGACACCATGGGAATTTTTGCGATGTTTCAGAAGACGCTGTAATCTCGACCTGACAGAATCAAGAAATATGGGGGAAAGCAGGAATTGGCTACTGAATGGGTGGAGATGGGAAGATGTGGCCAGTAGTGGGATCCCGTTAGAAATGGCGAAAATGTTGGGGGATAATATGTCCTAAACAAAGAAAGAGACATAGTGTACTAGTAGGTAGGTAGTTAGTTAGTTAACTAACTTGGTTAAGAATGCTGCAGCAAAGGACACCACTGATATGATGGGGCAAATTGGTTCTGTCTATGGCTCTACAAAAAACATGTAACAGAAAATAAACAACAGATAGAATATCTACAACAGGGCCGAAGACATAAAACCAGAGTGATGAAATGTGCTGAGCGAATGTGCAAATAAAATCTAGGGGCACACAATAGTGTAAGCAACAGAGAACACGGGCGTCACAGTGGCGCAGCGGTAGAGTTGCTGCCTTACAGTGAATGCAGCGCCGGAGACCCGGGTTCAATCCCTACATAGACATGACTACGGGTGCTGTCTGTACAGAGTTTGTACGTTCTCCCCGTGACCTGCGTGGGTTTTCTCCAAGATCTTCGGTTTCCTCTCAACAGTCCAAACACATACAGGTTTGTAGGCTAATTGGCTTGGTAAATGTAAAAAATGTCCCTAGTGGGTATAGGATAGTGTTAATGTGAGGGGATCGCTGGTCGGTGCAGTCCCTGTGGACCGAAGGGCTTGTTTCCGCGTTTTTCTCTAAACTCTAAACTAAATTAAACCCAGAGGAAAAAAAAAATCATTGTACCTCATTAGGTGTCATGGCATGTCACATCAGCAGCATGATAGGAATTTCTTATGTTGTGGTGGGTTGTAGTTATAATGATGTGCTAAGAACTATGTGATGAGCGGTCAGGTCTCTTATGAAATTATAATTAAAATCTGTTTTTCATTACCCTCTCAGTATTACAGATTTTAATCAACATCCCACTCCCCCATAATCTTTCATGAGGATTTCCCTCAAGGCGAGAGAGAGAGTGTGAGATTTACTGTGCAGATACATGTTGGCTAATAAACAAGTAGTTTTACAACATAACCTCCGAAACAACTTTGTTTTCAAAATGCCCCGGAAGACTCGCATGAAAATTTGTAGAATATTGAACAGATAAAGGGAGAAAAAAATTGGACAAATAGAAATCTTCAATAGTCCAATAAGCAAGATAATAAATCAAGACAATGAAATCTTCAAAATGCCATTAGACATGACAAAGAATTGGGGTGGGGTGACGTTGAAAACGGTGGTTACTTCTGGCACTTTTTCCATTCTCATACTGACCCAAGAACACTAAATTGGATGATTCATGGATGTGTCTGCCAATGTGGTCCAACTGTAATTCTAAACTGTTGACACATGTGGCCCCTATTTAGTTTGAACTTTCCATAATTATTCCTGCCACAAGTTCAAGCACAGCAAGGATGAATGCATCCTGAGCATAATGTCAGTTGACAATTAGCGTTAACAGGTATTCTAGAGAAAAACAGTTACAAGAGCAATGCTCATTGTTTGTATTCGTAGGAACCTACGCACAAATTTTGCAAAATTATTTTATTCTCCCTTTCCCTATTTATTAAATAGTTTCACACCAATCAAGAGATCTTGTGCATTAATATATCTTTGGAAAAACATTAAAACATTCTTATTACTGCAATTGCACCAATAAAAGCATATATTGGCATATGTTGGCACGGTGGCGCAACGGTAGAGTTGCTGCTTTACAGCGAATGCAGCGCCGGAGACTCAGGTTCGATCCTGCGTGGGTTTTCTCCGAGATCTTCGGTTTCCTCCCACACTCCAAAGACGTACAGGTATGTAGGTTAATTTGACTGGGTAAAATGTAAAAAATTGTCCCTGGTAGGATAGTGTTAATGTGCGGGGATCGCTGGGCGGCGCAGACTTGGTGGGCCGAGAAGGCCTGTTTCCGCGCTGTATCTGAAATATGAAATTTAAAAAAAATATATGAAATATAATTACAAATTTTATTTAATTAATGATAACGTTTGTAAAATTTCTTGATCTAAGTTTTAAATCAATTATCATTATCAGTCAGTTTAGTTTATTGTCACGTGTACCGAGGTATAGTGAAAAGCTTATGTTGTGTGCTGACCAGTCTGCAGAAAGACAGGACATGATTATGATCAAGCCATTTACAGTGTACATGATAAATGTTGCTGTTGTAGTAGAGACTTAAGAGTGTGGAGGGATTGTAATATGTGATTGTAGATCTGCTTCTGTGGCTAGCACGCAAATAGTCACCTGTGTTGGCCACCATCTTGCAAGCTATAAATTAATCAATCAGACGAAATTTAGTGTTTATCAAAATGTTCTCAACAGTCTTCATTGAATTGCATCTACAATCAGTGAAGATTCTACAGTAGTAATGATAAAACCAATATTTCTGGAATCATGAGTAGGCCAGGCAGCATTTGTGGAAAGAGAAATTGAGTTAAATGAAGTTTCAGTTTCATGACCCTTAACTGTTGACCTGAAACATTTACTGTTTCCGTCCCCACAGATGCTGCCTGGCCTGCTGAGTGTTACCAGCATTTTGTTTTTATTCTGTTTTTCTATTTTCTAGCATCTGCTGTTCTTTTTGTTGTTTTCGTTTACAGTTCAGTTATATAGAGCTTTTTACTGGAGGTATCATTGACAGGTGCAAGTCCCACTTAAAGAACTCTTGGAATTTTGAAATACAAGTTTGTTCCGCATAACAAGGGAAATGTTATGTTTAGTTTAGATTAGAGATGCATTGCAGAAACAGGCCCTTCGGCCCACCGGGTCCACGCTGACCAGCGATCCCCGCACATTAACACCATTCTACACTCACTGGGGACAATTTTTACATTTACCAATCCAATTAACCTACAAACCTGTACATCTTTGGAGTGTGGGAGGACACTGAAGATCTTGGAGAACACCTCGGCAGGTCAAGGGGATACTCCATACAAACTCCATACAGACAGCACCCATAGTCGGGATGGAACCCGGGTCTCCGGCGCTGCATTCGCTGTAAGGCAGCAACTCTAGCTGTCCCTCGTGTGTGTAAGATAGTGTTAATATGCTAGGATCGCTGGTTGGCGTGGACCCGGTGGGCCGAAAGGGCCTGTTTCCATGCTGTATCTCTAAACTAAACTAAACTAAACTGCGATGAAAAAAATGAAGAGTCGGGAAGGTAATAGTAGCATTGCTGGAGTCCCTGGAGAGCCTTGCTGTTAAATTAATAAAGGGAAACAAGGAAATGGAAGAGAATTCAAGCCAACATTTTATATCAGTTGAAAGACTGGAGCGACTAGGCTTGTATACACTGGAATTTAGAAGGATGAGAGGGGATCTTATCGAAACGTATAAGATTATGAAGGGGTTGGGCACGTTAGAGGCAGGAAACATGTTCCCAATGTTGGGGGAGTCCAGAACCAGGGGCCACAGTTTAAGAATAAGGGGTAGGCCATTTAGAACTGAGATGAGGAAAAACATTTTCAGTCAGAGAGTTGTGAATCTGTGGAATTCTCTGCCTCAGAAGGCAGTGGAGGCCAATTCTCTGAATGCATTCAAGAGAGAGCTAGATGGAGCTCCTAAGGATAGCGGAGTCAGGGGGTATGGGGAGAAGGCAGGAACGGGGTACTGATTGAGAATGATCAGCCATGATCACATTGAATGGCGGTGCTGGCTCGAAGGGCCGAATGGCCTCCTCCTGCACCTATTGTCTGTTGTCTATTGTCTATCAGTCTTCACTGTTGAGGGCTCTGCAAGGAACCTTAATGATAAAGGCTATGTTCAATGCGGTGGTAGAACTTGTAGAAATCATTTTGGCAAAAGGTAAAATATTGGAGAAGAAAATGGTGGATAAGTTAGCAAATCCTGACAACCTGTATCTAAGGGTTTATATGAAGTGACCGCAGAAAAGGTGCAGCAATTGGCTGAAGTTTCTCAACACGTATTGTGTTCCGGGAGGGTGCAGGTGGGATGGGAAAGTGTGATCGTGATGCCCTTGTGCAAGAAGGGAGGACACAAAATGTTTAAACCAGCATCTGCAGGTCCTCCCCACACTCTTTGCTTAGCTTTACATTTGTGGGAGGGAAGATACAACTGAAGTCTAAAATCAAGGAGGAAATAGCTAGTCATTTGGAAAAGCGTAACTCAGGTAATGTGGTTTTATGAAAGGTAAATGTTGTTTGACAACTCGTATGCAAAAGAGTTGATGGCGAGGAATCTGTAAATATAGTGTTGTTGAATTCAATAAGGTGCCACTTCAAAGGCTAGGCCTCAAGATAAGTGTTCATTGTGTTGGGAAAATGTGTTAACATGAATTAAAGACTGATTATCACATGGAGATCCAAGGTTAAAGTAAATAGGTCTTTGTCAGACTGGAAAAACGTAATTTGTGGAGTGCCCCAAGGTTCAATCCTTGGGCCTGCATTATTTGCAATCTAAATGATAAGCTTAAAAGAGGGGCAAAGTGTAAAATATCCAAGGTCTGCTGTTGACATTATATTGGTGTAGGAAAATAACTGCAGATGCTGGTTCAAATTGAAGGAAGACGGAAAATGCTGGAGTAACTCAGCGGGTCAGGCCGGATCTCAGGAGAGAAGGAATGGATGACGTTTCGGGTCGAGACTTTTCTTCACACCCTTCTTTATATAGGTTGGAGGTTGTGTAAGCTCTGTCGCAAGAGGGATGTTTGGATTCTACAATAAGACTGTTATATGAGGAAAGATTGAAAAGACGAGGCTTGTATTCACTGGAGTTTAGAAGGATGAGAGGGGATTTTATAGAGACATATAAAATTATAAAAGGACTAGACAAGCTAGATGCAGGTAATATGTTCCCAATGTTGGGGGAGTCCAGAACCAGGGGCCACAGTCTTAGAATAAAGGGGAGGCCATTTAAAACTGAGGTAAGAAGGACCTTTTTCACCCAGAGAGATGTGAATTTGTGTAATTCTCTGCCACAGAGGGCTGAGGAGGCCAAATCACTGGATGGATTTAAGAGAGAGTTAGATAGAGCTCTAGGGGCTAGTGGAATAAAGGGATATGGGGAGAAGGCAGGCACGGCTTACCGATTGAGAATGATCAGCCATGATCACATTGAATGGCGGTGCTGGCACGAAGGGCCGAATGGCCTCCTCCTGCACCTATTTTCTATGTTTCTATGTTTCTATATTTATAGGTTGAGTGAGTAGCAAATGCAGTTTACTGTAAGAAAGTGTGAGGTTGTGGCATGATAGGAGAAATCAAAAGGCAAATTATGATCTGAACACAGAGAGACCACATGTGTGTTAAGTGCAAAGGCATCAAGGTATTCTTTGTGAAGCATGTTAAATGGGTATGCAGGTGCAGCAGGTGATTAAGGAAGCAAATACCCTTTTGGCCCTCAATGGTCAAAGGTTTCAAAGGTCTTTTATTGTCACATGCACCAATTAAGGTACAGTGATATGCAAATTACCATACAGCCATACGAAAAAAAGCAACAAGACGCACAACTACATCAAAGTTAACATAAGCATCCACCACAGCAGATTCCCCACATTCCTCACTGTGATGGAAGGCAAAAAAGTCCAATCCACTTCCTCTTTATTCTCCCATCCATCGGGGTGGTCGAAGCTTCCGCAGCCGGTGGTCGGAGCTCCCTCGTCGGGATGATCGAAACTCCAGCGTCGGGGCGGTCGAAGCTCCTGTGCCTTGGAGTTCCCGACATCGTTCTCTGACCAGAGACCGTGAGCTCCGTGGTGCAAGTCCGCAGCAGCCAAGGTTGGAGCTCTGAGATCGATCCCTCCGCGATATTGGAGCTCCCAAAAATCAGTCTACAGCAAAGGCTGCCAACTCCCCAATGTTAGGCCGCAGTGCGGATGGAGATACGACATGGAAAGAAATCGCATCACCGTCGAGGTAAGAGATTATAAAACGTTTCCCTCAGCCACCCCCCCCCCCCCCCCCCACATAAAACAAGCTGAAGACATACATTTAACACACTATTAAAACACAAAGATGGAAAGGACAGGCAGACTGTTGGCGAGGCAGCCATTGCTGGGATTTGGAGGTTAACGGCAGAAGACATTGTACTATTTTAGGGTGTCGGTGGGGTTGTGTCAAGAATATTAAGCACATTGGTCCTTTTTATGCAAGGATATTCTAGCAATGGAAAGATACGTTAGACTGGTTCCTGAGATGAGAAGATTGTCCTAACATGAATGGCTAACATAGTTTAAGTTGTTTTCTTTGGAGTTTGGAAGAATGAAGGGTGATCTTATTAAAACAGGAAATGCTTAAGAGTTATCAAGGTAGATGCTGAGAGGTTTCGACATGGGACTGCCTCAAATGAAGGAACATGGCTATGTAATAATGGGAAGTAGGGATGTAAAACCGACCTCCCTTTAATTTCTTCAAAGTATAATACTCCAAAGGAGATACTTCTTTGGAATTATATAACCTGGAACTTTGTGGAGGCGAAAACATCAGAGATATTTAAATAGGAGGTGGATCATTTTTTGAAAGATCAGGGAATTGAGGGCTCTGGGAAATTAGCATGGATAAGAAATAAAGACGTGGCATGATTCAGCCAAGACCATATCTAGTGTCTGGCCAGACCTAAGCATACTGACCTCTATTTTCTTGTGAAGGAGAATTTTTTTTTAAACTCCAAAGATTGGATTAAAGGGAAGTAAGGAAAACATTGTGCATGGGCAGTAAAATCTCCCAAAAATTAAAACGAACGAATTTCATAACTTCCTCGCCCACTAATAAAAAGGAGAGGAGGAGGGGTGGGATGAGGAAGAGAACTTTAATTTAAAATATGAAATTTTAAAATCTCTCAAATACTTCAAAAGCTGATGAATTGATCTCCACATAAGTCTCGACCCAAAACGTCACCCATCCCATCTCTCCAGAGATGCTGCCTGTCCCGCTAAGTTACTCCAGCACTTTGTGTCTATCTTCGATGTAAACCAGCATCTGCAGTTCCTTCTGCCACATAATCTCTATTGCCAGAGAGGTTGATTCATTATCACGTCGCTTCAAGGGTACATGTATCATGAGATTATCTCGAAATAACTGCAATTTACATCAATCTACCAACTGACACTTATAACCATATAACCATATAACAACTACAGCACGGAAACAGGCCCGTTCGGCCCTTCCAGTCCACGCCGACCACTCTCCCTGACCTAGTCTCATCTACCTGCACTCAGACCATAACCCTCTAATCCCCTCTTATCCATATACCTATCCAATTTACTCTTAAATAATAAAATCGAGCCAGCCTCCACCACTTCCACCGGAAGCCCATTCCATACAGCCACCACCCTCTGAGTAAAGAAGTTACCCCTCATGTTACCCCTAAACTTTTGTCCCTCAATTCTGAAGCTATGTCCCCTTGTTGGAATCTTCCCCACTCTCAAAGGGAAAAGCCTACCCACGTCAACTCTGTCCGTCCCTCTCAAAAATTTAAAAACCTCTATCAAGTCCCCCCTCAACCTTCTACGCTCCAAAGAATAAAGACCCAACCTGTTCAACCTCTCTCTGTAGCTTAAGTGCTGAAACCCAGGCAACATTCTAGTAAATCTCCTCTGTACTCTCTCCATTTTATCGACATCTTTCCTATAATTTGGCGACCAGAACTGCACACCATACTCCAGATTCGGCCTCACCAATGCCCTGTACAATTTCAACATCACATCCCAACTTCTATACTCGATGCTCTGATTTATAAAGGCAAGCATACCAAATGCCTTCTTCACCACCCTATCCACATGAGATTCCACCTTCATGGAACAATGCACAGTTATTCCCAGATCCCTCTGTTCCACTGCATTCCTCAATTCCCTACCATTTACCCTGTACGTCCTATTTTGATTTGTCCTACCAAAATGCAGCACCTCACACTTATCAGCATTAAACTCCATCTGCCATCTTTCAGCCCACCCTTCCAAAAGGCCCAAGTTTCTCTGTAGACTTTGAAACTCTACTTCATTACTAACTACACCACCTATCTTAGTATCATCTGCATATTTACTAATCCAATTTGCCACACCATCATCCAGATCATTAATGTAAATGACAAACAACAGTGGACCCAACACAGATCCCTGGGGCACTCCACTAGACACTGGCCTCCAACCTGACATACAATTGTCAACCATTACCCTCTGGTATCTCCCATTCAGCCATTGTTGAGTCCATCTTGCAACCTCACTATTAATACCCAACGATTTAACCTTCTTAATCAACCTTCCATGTGGAACCTTGTCAAATGCCTTACTGAAGTCCATATAGACAACATCCACAGCCTTGCCCTTATCAATTTCCCTGGTAACCTCTTCAAAAAATTCAAGAAGATTAGTCAAACATGACCTTCCAGGCACAAATCCATGTTGACTGTTTCTAATCAGGCCTTGTTTGTCCAAATAATTATATATATTATCCCTAAGTATCTTTTCCATTAATTTTCCCACCACATACGTCAAACTAATAGGTCTATAATTGCTAGGTTTACTTTTAGAACCTTTTTTAAACAAAGGCACAACATGCGCAATGCGCCAATCTTCCGGCACCATCCCCGTTTCTAATGACGTTTGAAATATTTCCGTCATAGCCCCTGTTATTTCTGCACTAACTTCCCTCAATGTCCTAGGGAATATCCTATCAGGACCTGGAGACTTATCCACTTTTATATTTTTCAAAAGTGTCCGTACCTCCTCTTCTTTAATCCTCATAATTTCCATCACTACTCTATTTGTTTCGCTTACCTCACATAATTCAATATCCTTCTCCTCGGTGAATACCGAAGAAAAGAAATTGTTTAATATCTCCCCCATTTCTTCCGGCTCAGCACATAGCTGTCCACTCTGACTCTCTAATGGACCAATTTTATCCCTCACTATCCTTTTGCTATTGACATATCTGTAGAACCCCTTGGGGTTTACTTTTACATTATTTGCCAAAGCAGCCTCATATCTTTTTTTCGCTTTTCTAATTTCCTTCTTAAGATTCCTTTTACATTCTTTATATTCCTCAAGAACCTTATTTACTCCCTGCCGCTTATATTTATTGTATATCTCCCTCTTTTTCCGAACCAAGTGTCCAATTTCCCTGGAAAACCACGGCTCTTTCAAATTATTATTCTTTCCTTTCCACCCAACAGGGACATAAAGACTCTGTACTCTCAAAATTTCACCTTTAAATATCCTCCATTTCTCTATTATATCCTTTTCATAAAACAAAAAGTTCCATTTCACTCCTTTTAAATCCTTTCTCATCTCCTCAAAATTAGCCTTTCTCCAATCCAAAATCTCAACCCTTGGTCCAGATTTGACCTTCTCCATAATGATATTGAAACTAATGGCATTGTGATCACTAGACCCAAAGTGCTCCTCAACACATACCTCCGTCACCTGACCCGTCTCATTTCCTAACAGGAGGTCCAACACTGCCCCTTCTCTGGTAGGCACCTCTACGTATTGCTGCAAAAAACTATCTTGCACACATTTTACAAACTCCAAACCATCCAGCCCTTTAACAGAATGTGATTCCCAGTCTATATACGGAAAATTGAAATCACCCACAATCACTATTCTGTGCTTACTACTAATATCTGCTATCTCCTTACATATTTGCTCTTCCAATTCTCGTTCCCTATTTGGCGGTCTATAATACACCCCTATAAGTGTTGCTAAACCTTTCTCATTTCTGAGTTCCACCCAAACAGCCTCCCTAATCGAGCCTTCTAGTCTGTCCTGCCAAAGCACTGCTGTGATATCCTCCCTGACAAGCAATGCCACACCCCCACCTCTTGCCCCTCCGATTCTATCACATCTGAAACAATGAAATCCTGGAATATTTAATTGCCAATCGCAACCCTCCTGCAACCATGTTTCACTGATCGCCACAACATCATACTTCCAGATGTCAATCCAGGCTCTAAGCTCATCCACCTTTCTTACAATGCTCCTAGGAAACACATTTAAGGGACCCATCATTTCTTATTCTCAGTTTATTTATTTTCCCTTCCTTCTCTCCTACATATTGGGTCTGAGTGTTTCCCTTTTCTGCCTCCTGCCTCACACACTGCCTATTAGCTATCTGTGTTTGAGTCCCTCCCCCCAACCGTACTAGTTTAAAGTCTCCGCAATTACCTTAGCAAATCTCCCCGCCAGGATATTGGTTCCCCTCAGGTTCAGATGCAACCCATCCTTTTTGTACAGGTCATACTTCCCCCAGAAGAGGTCCCAATGATCCAGAAACTTGAATCCCTGCTCCTTGCACCAGTTCCTCAGCCACGTATTTATCCTCCACCTCACTCCATTCCTATTCTCAGTATTGCGTGGCACAGGCAGTAAGCCTGAGATTATTGCTTTGGAAGTCCTTTTTTTTAACTCTCTTCCTAGCCCCCTAAATTCTCCTTTCAGGACCTCTTCCCTTATCCTACCTATATTGTTGGTACCTATATGTACCACGACCTCTGGCTCATCTCCCTCCCCTTTCAGGATATCCTGGACACGCTCAGACACATCCCGGACACCGGCACCAGGGAGGCAAACCACCATCCGGGTCTCCCGACTGCGTCCACAGAATCGCCTATCTGACCCCCTCACTATAGAGTCCCCTATTACTATCGCTCTCCTCTTCCTTTCCCTACCCTTCTGAGCAACAGGGCCGGACTCCTTGCCAGAGGCCCGGGCACCGTCGCTGCCCCCAGGTAGGCTGTTTCCCCCAACAGTACTTAAACAGGAGTACTTATTTCCAAGGGGTACAGCCACCGGGGTACTCCCTAGTCCCTGCTCCTTGCCCCCCCTAACCGTGACCCACTTGTCTACCTCCCGTGGTCTTGGAGTGACCACCTCTCTGTAACTCCTATCTATAACCTCCTCACTCTCCCTGACCAGACGGAGGCCATCAATCTGCCGCTCCAGGTTCCTAATACGGTCCCTTAGACTTTGTGGTATTCAATGCACTTCAATAATAAAATGTCCATTACATAGCACCACAACCTGAAACACAACTTTCCCGATGTGCATTCTAATCACTTCTGTGTCCCTTGTCTGCAGTGCGGGACTTTATAGGGCACAAATAACACTGAGCACCATCCCAACAACTAGAATGGTTGCATGGATAAAACCATCCTAAAAATATTTGGGTAATATGCTTGATGCGTTGCTGTTAATCCGTCCACCAATTTTCATTTGCTGTTAAAAGATATTCCAGATCTAATAAATTCCAGAATGTTCCAGATAGCTTGTTCCATTTATTGGGTAGCATTGGCTGCCTCGCCAACAGTCTGTCTGTCCTATATTCTGTTTTTATAATTTTAAGTTCGCGTTAAAGTATATTTTAGTGTTTCTTGGTTTGTTTTATGTGGGGGGGGGGGAATTGGGGTAATTTTTTTTTCAATCCCTTACCTCGACGGAGATGTGATTTTTCTCCGTATCGTATCTCTGTCCCCACTGCGGCCTAACATCGAGGAGTTGGTGGCCTTTCCTGGAGACCGGCCCGGCCCATCATGCCGCGGGCACGGTGCGGACTTTAACATCGCGGAGTTTCGATCATCCCGACGTGAGGGCTTTTTACTTACTATGGCTGTATGGTAACTCAAATTTCACTGTACCTTAATTGGTACAAGTGACATTAAAATGAATCTTGAATCTTGAATCTTGAATCTTGTATCTTGAATCTTGGCCCACAAGACATTCAGGATCAAAAAATTCTGATTAATTCATATTATGATTGCTATATTTTATTTCACAGTGGACATCCTGGAAGCAAGGCAGAGGAGAGCTGAGGAACTGAAGAGATTAACGGATAAGGCCATCCAGATGTCTGAATCCCAGCTTTCAGAACTCAGAGCCGAGATTAAGGTCAGTTATTACATGAAGCCCATCACAGATACTGGCATCAATGTGGCACGGTGGCACAGCAATAGAGTTGATGCCTTACAGCACCAGAGACCCCCGTCTGTATGGAATTTGTACATTTTTCCTGTGACCTACATGAGTTTTCTCTGTGTGCTCCGGTTTCCTCCCACACTCCAAAGAGGTTGGTTGGTTAATTCACTTTGATAAGTTGTAAAATTGACCCTAGTGTGTATAGGCTGCCGTTCAGCGAGATCACTGGTCGGCGTGAACTCAGTGGACCGATGAGCCTATTTCTGCTCTGTATCTCAAAAGTCTAAAGTTAAAAATAAAGGGTAAGCAACATTTGCCTCACAGACCTAAAACCAAATGCATTGTTCTGATGAGGGAGAACTTAATTCTGTTCACAGATTTCCCCGGCACAACCAATTCCTCACCCTTATAAATGTGGGAGATGGGATTGGTCAGATTGCTATGGAAGCTAGAAGAGTTTGTGGGCTGAATGGCCTCCTTCTATCTTGCAAGAAAATATGAAGATATGACATCTCCAACCCCAACTCACTGCTAATGTGTCACTGGATATGGTGCTCTGGCAAAGGTGATTCAGTACTATATATGTCTGTTGTCAGACCTCTGTCTGAATCTTCTTAAATCTATTAGAATAGCTGCCATCTGTTTACAGTCATTCTTGACAATGTTGAATTTTGAGGGCCTTGAGAGAGGTTTAGTTTCATTTTTAGTTCAAAGATACAGTGCAAAACCAGGCTCCTCAGCCCACCGAGTCCGCACTAATCAGCGATCCCCGCACATTAACTCTATCCTACACACACTATGGACAATTTACATTTATACCAAGCCAATTAACCTACAAACCTGTGCGTCTTTACAGTGTGGGGGGAAAGCGAAGATCTCTGAGAAAACCCACACAGTCACGGGGAGAACGTACAAACTCCGTACAGACAGCACCCGTAGTCAGGATCGAATCTGGGTCTCTAGCGTTGTAAGACCACCCTTCCGCCCGAGAGGTGAAGGTAACAAAATAGGCAATACGGGCTGAAAAGATGAAGTACGAGGGGAAGCTGGCCAAGAATATAAAGAAGGACAGTAAAAGCTTCTTTAGATATGTTAAGAGAAAAAGAGTAGCAAAGACAAATGTGGGTCCCTTGAAGGCAGACACGGGTGAAATTATAATGGGTAACAAGGAAATGGCAGAAGAGTTGAACAGGTACTTCGGATCTGTCTTCACTAAGGAAGACACAAACAATCTCCCAGATGTACTGGAGGACAGAGGATCTAGGGGGGTAGAGGAACTGAAAGAAATTTGCATTAGGCGAGAAATAGTATTGGGTAGACTAATGGGACTGAAGGATGATAAATCCCCTGGGCCTGATGGTCTGCATCCCAGGGTCCACAGGGAGGTGGCTCTAGAAATAGTGGACGCATTGGTGATCATTTTCCAATGTTCAATAGATTCAGGATCAGTTCCTGTGGATTGGAGGATAGCTAATGTTATCCCACTTTTCAAGAAAGGAGCGAGAGAGTAAACGGGGAATTACAGACCAGTTAGCCTGACATCGGTGGTGGGAAAGATGCTGGAATCAATTATTAAAGAGGTAATAACGGTTCATTTGGATAGCAGTAAAAGGATAAGTCCAAGTCAGCATGGATTTATGAAAGGGAAATCATGCTTGACTAATCCTCTGGAATTTTTTGTGACAAGTAAAATGGATGAAGGGGATCCAATGGATGTAGTGTATCTAGACATGCAGAAAGCCTTTGATGAGGTCCCGCACGGGAGATTGGTGACTATAATTAGATCACATGCTATTGGGGGTAGGGTGTTGACATGGATAGAAAATTGGTTGGCAGACAGGAAGCAAAGAGTAGGAGTAAACGGGTCCTTTTCAGAATGGCAGGCAGTGGCGAGTGGAGTGCCGCAAGGCTCGGTGTTGGGACCGCAACTGTTTACCATATATATTAATGATTTGGAAGAGGGAATTAGAAGCAACACTAGCAGGTTTGCGGATGACACAAAGCTGGGTGGCAGTGTAAACTGTGAAGAGGATGTTAGGAGGTTGCAGGGTGACCTGGACAGGTTGAGTGAGTGTGCAGATGCGTGGCAGATGCAGTATAATATGGATAAATGTGAGGTTATCCACTTTGGCGGCAGAAACAAAGAGGCAGATTATTATCTCAATGGAGTTAGGTTAGGTAAGGGGGAGGTGCAGTGAGACCTGGGTGTCCGTGTACACCAGTCACTGAAAGTTGGCGTGCAGGTACAGCAGGCAGTGAAGAAAGCTAATGGCATGTTGGCCTTCATAACAAGAGGATTTCAGTATAGGGGTAAAGAGGTTCTTCTGCAGTTGTATAGGGCCCTGGTAAGACCACATCTGAAGTATTGTGTACAGCTTTGGTCTCCAAAGTTGAGGAAGGACATCCTTGTAATTGAGGCAGTGCAGCATAGGTTCACGAGATTGATCCCTGGGATGGCGGGACTGTCATATGAGGAAAGATTGAAAAGACTAGGCTTGTATTCACTGAAGTTTAGAAGGATGAGAGGGGATCTTATAGAAACATATAAAATTATAAAAGGGCTGGACAAGCTAGATGCAGGAAAAATGTACCCAATGTTGGGCAAGTCCAGAACCAGGGGCCACAGTCTTAGAATAAAGGGGAGGCCATTTAAAACTGAGGTGAGAAGAAACTTTTTCACACAGAGAGTTGTGAATTCGTGGAATTCTCTGCCACAGAAGGCAGTGGAAGCCAATTCACTGGATGGATTTAAGAGAGAGTTAGATAGAGCTCTAGGGACTAATGGAATCAAGGGATATGGGGAGAAGGCAGGCACGGGGTATTGATTGGGGACGATCAGCCATGATCACAATGAATGGCAATGCTGGCTCGAAGGGCTGAATGGCCTCCTCCTGCACCTATTTTCTATGTTTCTATGTTTCTAAGATGAAAATTCTACCAATCAGTATATGATGGGGTGGAGTGGAGATGAAAAAGGTAGATGAAAAGATGAAGAGTTGGGAAGAAGACTGAAGAGCAGGACTTCGAGGGTGGTTATCTCTGGATTGCTTCCTGTACCTCGTGCTGGTGAGGACAGGAACAGGGAGATAGGGGATATGAATGTATGGCTGTGGGGCTAGTGCAAGGAGCTGGGATTTAGATTTATAGACCATTGGGATCTCTTCTGGGGTAGGGGTGACCTTATTTGGATGGGGACCAACATTCTGGCAGGCAGGTTTGCTTGTGCAACATGGGTGGGTTTAAACTAAGCAGTGGGGGGGAGGGGTTGACAAATTGGGAATACGAAGATAGAGTTAAAGGGGAAGCGAATACAGGAAATATTGCAAAAGACTCCCGAATAAATGGGAAGGAAAGTTCGAGAAGGGGTGAGAGAGTAAGGTCAGGGCCAATAGTGACCGGTGTGAGAGGGGAGGTGAATGCCGAAGTTAAAGTGTTGTATTTGAATGCGCGAAGTATAAACAAATAAAGTGGGTGAGCTTGAGGCTAGAATCTCTGGCCACTAGAACATCTGGGAGATTGTTTGTGTCTTCCTTAGTGAAGACAGATCCAAAGTACCAGTTCAACTCATCTGGTATTTCCTTGTTCCCCATAATAAATTCATCTGATTCTGTCTTCAAGAGACCCACAATTGCCTTAACTATATTTTTCCACTTCACATACCTAAAGAAGCTTTTACTATCCTCCTTTATATTCTTGGCTAGCTTACCTTCGTACCTCATCTTTTCTCCCCGTATTGCCTTTTTAGTTATCTTCTGATGCTCTTTAAACGAGTCCCAATCCTCTGGCTTCCCACTCATCTTTGCTATGTTATACTTCTTCTCCTTTATTTTTATACTGTCCTTGACTTCCCTTGTCAGCCACGGTTGCCTCTTACTCCCCTTATAATCTTTCTTCCTCTTTGGAATGAATTGATCCTGCACCTTCTGTATTATTCCCAGGAATTGCTGCCATTGTTGTTCCACAGTCTTCCCTGCTAGGGCCTCCTTCCAGTTAATTCTGGCCAACTCCTCCCTCATGCCTCTGTAATCCCCTTGGCTCAACTGTAATACTGACACTTCCGATTTTCCCTTCTCCCTCTCAAATTGTATATTAAAACTTATCATATTATGATCACTGTTTCCTAATGGCTCTTTTACCTTGAGTTCCCTTATCAAATCAGGTTCATTACACAACACTAAATCCAGAAGTGCCTTCTCCCTGGTAGGCTCTAGTACAAGCTGCTCTAAGAATCCATCTCGGAGGCACTCCACAAACTCCTTTTCCTGGGGTCCATTACCAACCTGATTTTCCCAGTCTACCTGCATGTTGAAATCTCCCATAACTACCGTAGCATTACATTTGCGACATGCCAATTTTAACTCTTGATTCAACTTGCACCCTATGTCCAGGCTACTGTTTGGGGGCCTTTGATAACTCACATTAGGGTCATTTTACCCTTACCATTCCTCAGTTCTATCCATACTGATTCTACATCTCCTGATTCTATGTCACCCCTTGCAAGGGACTGAATATCATTCCTCACCAACAGAGCGACCCCACCCCCTCTGCCCACCCGTCTGTCTTTTCAATAGGTCGTTTACCCCTGAATATTCAGCTCCCAGCCTTGGTCCTCTTGTAGTCATGTCTCTGTAATTCCCTCGACATGCCATTAATTCTAGTTTTCAACTTTTTCTTGCAGCAATTTGTAAGTGAACGCAAATATGATGAGGAACTGGGCAAGTCAGCTCGCTTCACTGGAAACATCAGTATCCTGGAGTCCCAAATCCAGCTGCTTGGAGAAGGTGAGCATTATCATTGCCAGAAACTGAGAACAGACAGACACAAAGTGCTGCAGTAACTCAGCGGGTCAGGCAGCATCTCTGAATAGAAGGAATGGGTGACGTTTCGGGTCGAGACCCTTCTTTAGGCTCATTCCTATGATCCAGAGATGCTGCCCATCCTGCTGTCTGAGTTAGTCCAGCATTTTGTGTCTATCTTCGATGACCTCCGTGACTCTATCTAGATTTGGGCTGCAATACACGTGAGATATTAAGACTTTAGAGCATATTCACAGGGATAATTATTTTAAATCCAGATATGCAATGTGGGTGCCTCTAACAAGGCCAATGATAATCGCTTCACATAATTGCTTACGAGAAGATGCTGGTAACCCACCTTCTTGATGGCAATATGTCTTGTGAATGGCATGAAGAAAGAGAGACGAGATAAGGTATTTTGTCAACAAAAAATGCATATTACCTGCTGATATGATGGAAATAAAAGGAAAAATAATGGAAATGCACCAAATCAGGCAACAGCTGTGGGGAAAGAAACAAGAGTCAACAACCCAGGTTAATGACCGTTGATTTGATGAAAACTTTAAAAATAAAAAATGGGGCAGAGCAGATAGTCCCAGGATTTTATTTGGTCACACACAGGGTGTTTCATGGAATTTATTGATTTGGAGAAAAACTTGTGCTAAAGAAATGAAAGAACCATGGATTCTGAAGTTTGAGATTTTTCTGTGCTTCTAATCACCAATGCATGGAAGCTCCCAGCTGCTTGCATTCACAAGAACTGCAGTGTTGTGCAGTGGTGTGCAATGCATGGCCTGTATGATTTCAGTGATGTCTGTCCGTGTCTGAGGACAGTGCTGCTACCAGACACACTACCACAAGGCCCGCCTTGGGTGAATTGTTGAGTTCGATGCACCTGGGAACCAGCATTTCATTTAATCCCCAAACTGATTGCAAGCCTGACTCTTCCTTCTCCCCAGCAGCTACAGAATCATGGCGGCATTATGGCACAGGAAGAGGCCATTCGGCACTTTGAATCATGCTAGCTCGGTAAACAGTCAGTCCCAATCCTCTGCATTATTCTCAAAGCCCGACACGTTTATTGTGTTCTGATCCAAATTCCCTTTGAATTCATTCATCATTTCCCCTTCTACTACATTCAAATTAACGTCGCCACAATTTGCTGTCTGAAAATCCTCTTCCTCACACCTTCACTCTATCACTTGTTCGAACATTTAGTTCTTAGACCATTAGCTAATAGGAAAGTTTTTTCTTTTTCTATCTTATCTAAACTTTCTATGCCTCTCTACCTGATCTCTCTTTAGTTTAGTTTAGTTTAGCTTAAAGATACAGCATGGAAGCAGGCCCTTCAGCCCACCGAGTCCGTGCCGACCATCAATCCCCACACATTAACACTACACTACACACACTAGGGACAATTTACATTTGTACCAAGCCAATTAGCCTACAAACCTGTACGGCTTTGGAGTGTGAGAGGAAACCGAAGATCTTGGAGAAAACCCATGCAGGTCACGGGGAAAACGTATAAACTATACAGACAGCACCCGTAGTTGGGATGGAACCCGGGTCTCTGGCGCTGTAAGGCAGCAACTCTACCGCTGCACCAATGTGCCGCCCTTAATTCCCTTTAATTCCCTTTGCTTCATGAAAAGAAATTCCACCTTCTCCAACCTAAGCTCAAAGCTAAGATCAATCACCTGCCATCATTCTGGTAACTTTCCTCCATCCATCCCTGACCTTGAGGAGCTGGGATTGATGGGCCTGCTCTGAGCTCCAGCACTAACAATGGGCTGAATGGCTTCAACTGTGTCATGGGCAAATATGAGACACTCCATAAAGGAGCCTGACAGTGCACTACATTAAATTCCACCCACCACACATCTCCTGTTCTGAGGTCAGGCCAGCTGTGTCCTGTTTGGTTTTGTAATACCATGATTCAAGATTCAACATTCAAGATCAATTTATTGTCACATGTACCAATTAAAGGTGCAGTGAAATTTGAGTAACCATACAGCCATACTAAGTAAAAAGCAACAAGACACACAGCCACATAAAATAAAATGTAACATAAACATCCACCACACTGGATTCCACATTCCTCACTGTGATGGAAGGTAATAAAGTTCAATCACCTTCCTCTTTGTTCACCCGCGGTCGGGGCTGTTGAACCGTCCGCAGTCGCCGCTGCCAACTGTCCGAGGCCCTCGCATCGGGATGATCGAAACTCCAGCGTCGGGATGGATTGAAACTCTCTCTGCGGCATGGAGCTCCCGAGTCAATAGACAATAGACAGTAGGTGCAGGAGGAGGCCGTTCGGCCCTTCGAGCCAGCACCACCATTCAATGTGATTCACCATTCAAGGCTGATCATTCTCAATCAGTACCCCGTTCCTGCCTTTTCCCCATACCCCCTGACTCTGCTATCCTTAAGAGCTCTATCTAGCTCTCTCTGGAATGTATTCAGAGAATTGGCCTCCACTGCCTTCTGAGGCAGAGAATTCCACAGATTCACAACTCTCTGACTGAATTTTTTTTTCCTCATCCCCGTTCTAAATGGCCTACCCCTTATTCTTAAACTGTGGCCCCTTGTTCTGGACTCCCCCAACATTGGGAACATGTTTCCTGCCTCTAACATGTCCAACCCCATAATAATCTTATATGTTTCGATAAGATCCCCTCTCATCCTTCTAAATTCCAGTGTATACAAGCCTAGCCGCTCCAGTCTTTCACCATATGACAGGCCGCCAACTCCTCGATGTTAGGCCGCCTTGGGGACGGAGATACGATACGGAGAAAAATCGCATCTCCGTCGAGGTAGGTGATTGAAAAAAAGTTTCCCCCAATTCCCCCCCCCCCCACCCCCCACATAAAACAAACCAAGAAACACTAAAATATACTTTAACACAAACTTAAAATATGAAAAACAGTAGAAAGGACAGACAGACTGTTGGCGAGGCAGTCAGTGCTGGTGGCGCCACCTGGTGTTACCAATACCAAAGATTGGTATTGCCTGATACTTCATTAAACTGTGTGTAAAGGTGGAGTAGGATAAGTTTCAAGGTCTTGCAACAGTGGTGATATTATTGTAAATGGATTAAACCAAGAGTTTATTTTCAGCATTATCTGTGAGATTTAAATCTCTATCTCTAAACTGAAGCGTTACTGGATATTGTGTTTAAAATATCTTTTTCTTTGCAGTTTCACATCCTAAGAATAACTACTCCACCAGATCACAGTACATGTCCTCGTTGACTCATCAAGGCGATCCCAGTAACGTTCCTCCCCTGTCAGGCTCTCTCAGTGCATTGTCATCCACTAATCACAAAGTCATGGGCTCTAAGGACAGTCCGAAAATTCAGAAGGTGCCTGTACATAGACAGGTAAGAAGTGCACATTGCCATCAATGCAAGAATGTCATTAATAGTGCCTTGAAAGTACCTGGGTGGTCATGGTGGTGCAGCGGTAGAGTTGCTGCCTTACAGCGAATGCAGCGCCAGAGATCCGGGTTCCATCCCCACTACGGGTGCTGTCTGTACGGAGTTTGTACGTTCTCCCCGTGACCTGCTTGGGTTTTTTCTGAGATCTTCGGTTTCCTCCCACACTCCAAAGACGTACAGGTTTGTAGGTTAATTGGCTTGGTAAATGTAAAAATTGTCCCTAGAGGGTGTAGGATAGTGTAAATGTGTGGGGATCGCTGGTCAGCGCGGACCCGGTGGGCCGAAGGGCCTGTTTCCGCGCTGTATCTCTAAACTAAACTAAACTCAACTAAACTAAACTAAACTAAAATAAACTAAAATGACAATTCGTAAGAGACCCCATTCAGTATAGCTGTCAGTCTGGTAAACCTTCTCAGAAAGCCTCAAATCCACTTATATTCTTCTTAAATAATAAGATAAATACTGTATACAGAACTCTAAATCTGTTCTAACCAATACCTTATTTAATCTCTCAATTTTTGGATTTAATTCCGCTCAAAGTAAAAATCAGAGTTCTGTTTGCTTTCCAAATTACTTATTTACCTCCACATTTTCTTTATGTGATGCATGCACAAGAACACCATGCATGCACCATGTGATGCATGCACAAGAACAACTGCATTTCACAGTTCTACAATCTTTCATTATTTAGATAATATGCTTTTTTAATTGTCACAGTCAACATGGAAAATTCACATTCACCTCCATTGTACTCCATTTTCCAGATCTTTGTGCCCTCAGCTAACTTACAGACATATTTTTTGTGGCCTCCATATGTTCTCTTTACAACTTATGTTCCTACCTGTCTTCAATTCATCAATACATTTAGCTTCTGTACATTTAGAAACATAGAAAATATGTGCAGGAGGAGGCCATTCGGCCCTTCGAGCTAGCACCGCCATTCATTGTGATCATCTACAATCAGTAACCAGTGCCTACCTTCTCCCCATATCCCTTGATTCAACTAGCCCCTAGAGCTCTATCTAACTCTCTTTTAAATCCATCCAGTGAATTGGCCTCCACTGCCTTCTGTGGCAGAGAATTCCACAAATTCACAACTCTCTGGGTGAAAATGTTTTTTCACAAATTTGGTACCTTCATCCAATCTATAATGTAAATTGCAAACAATAGAGGCCTCAACACTAATCATCATTCATTACATCTTACCAAATAAATGTAGACCTATTTGTAGACCTATTCAGACCCTGTTAGGCAACCAATCTTTTGTTCACACCAATTTTTCCTACACCATGAAATTATTTTCCATAATTATTTTTGATCTGGCACCTTCTGAAAATCTTAGAGTCCAACCTTCAGTTCCCCTTTCACCACAGCACTTTACTTACAGCCATATAACTTTAGACCCATGAAGAACGGAAACAGGCCCTTCGGCCCAACTCGTCCGTGCCATCCAAGATGGCCCATCAAAGTTAATCACATTTGGCCGTGTTGGGTTTACAGTATATCTCACTAAGACTTTTCTATCCATGTACCTGCCCAAATATATTTTAAATCTTACAGTACTGCCTCAATTAGCTCCTTTGGTAGCACATTCCATGTACCCACCACCACCTTGTCCTCATCAACCTTTTTGGTTACTTCTTCAAGTGGCGCAGCGGTAGAGTTGCTGCCTTACAGCGAATGCAGCGCCGTCGACCCGGGTTCGATCTTGTACTTGAGATGGATTCTTAGAGCAGCTTGTACTAGAGCCTACCAGAGAGAAGGCAATTCTGGATTTAGTGTTGTCCAATGAGCCAGATTTAATAAGGGAACTCAAGTTAATGGAACTGCTTGGAGGTAGTGACCATAATATGATTAGTTTTAATCTGCAATTTGAGAGGGAGAAGGGTAAACCAGGAATGTCAGTGTTGCAGTTGAACAAAGGGGACTATGAAGGCATAAGAGAGGAGCTGGCCAAGGTTGAATGGAAAAGGATCCTTGCAGGAATGATGGTGGAACAGCAATGGCAGGAATTTCTGGGCACAATCCAGAAGATGCAGGATCATTTCATTCCAAAGAGGAAGAAAGAGGCAACCGTGGCTGACAAGGGAAGTTAGAGATGGAATAAAACTAAAAGAAAAGATGTATAAGATAGCAGAGTAGTGGGAAGCCAGAGGATTGGGCAACTTTTAAAGGATAACAGAAGATAGCAAAAAGGGCAATATGGGCTGAAAAGATGAGGTACGAAGCAAAGCTGGCCAAGAATACAAAGAATATCAGTCTCGACCCGAAACGTCACCTATTCCCTGTCTCCTAGATGCTTCCTGACCTGCTGAGTTACTCCTGCATTTTGTGATACCAAGTATATAATAATAATAATAATATAATAATAATAATATTCATTTATTGTCATTGCAACGAGTACAACGAAATTAAAAAATAGCCAATCCTGACGGTGCGTACAAACATATATGCAATAAATGCAAAAACAAATAAATACATAAATACAATTATATTAAGTACAAGATTTTTTAACGGTGTTGCCTAGTGCAAAGGTAGTGTTCAGTTCTCGTATGGCCCTGGGGTAAAAACTGTTCTTAAGTCTGTTTGTTCGGGATTTGATCGACCTGAAACGTCGACCAGAGGGCAGATGAACAAACAGACGGTGGCCGGGGTGGGATGGATCTTTTATTATTTTGCCTGCTCTACTGAGGCAGCGTAGGCTGAACAGGTGCTCCAGGGAGGGCAGTGAGCAGCCGATGATCTTCTGGGCCGTCGTGATGACCCTCTGAAGGGCCTTCCTGTCCTTTTCTGAGCAGCTGGCATACCATGTGGTTATACAGTATGCCAGCACACTCTCGATGGAGCAGCGATAGAAGGACAACATGAGCTTCTCCTGCAGGTTGGTTTTCCTGAGGATCCTCAGGAAGTGGAGTCTCTGCTGTGCCTTCTTTACTGTGCCTTCTTTACTAAAGAAGGATTCTTTAGGTATGTTAAGATAAAAGGATTAGTAAAGACAAATGTGGGTCCCTTGAAGGCAGAAATGGGTGAAATTATTATGGGTAACAAGGAAATGGCGGAAGAGTTGAACAGGTACTTCGGATCTGTCTTCACTAAGGAAGACACAAACAATCTCCCAGATGTACTGGAGGCAGAGGATCTAGGGAGCAGAGGAACTGAAAGAAATTTGCATTAGGCGAGAAATAGTATTGGGTAGACTGATGGGACAGAAGGCTGATAAATCCCCTGGTCTGCATCCCAGGGTCCTCAGGGAGGTGGCTCTAGAAATAGTGGAAGCATTGGTGATCATTTTGCAATGTTCAAAAGATTCAAGATCAGTTCCTGTGGATTGGAGGTAATGTTATCCCACTTTTCAGGAAAGGAGTGAGAGAAAACGGGGAATTATAGACCAGTTAGCCTGACATCGGTGGTGGGGAAGATGCTAGAGTCAATTATTAAAGAGGTAATAATGGTGCATTTGGATAGCAGTAAAAGGATAAGCAAGTCAACATGGGTTTATGAAAGGGAAATTCTGCTTGACTACTCTTCTGGAATTTTTTGAGGATGTGACAAGTAAAATGGATGAAGGGGAACCAGTAGATGTAGTGTATCTAGACTTTCAGAAAGCCTTTGATAAGGTCCCACATGGGAGGTTGGTGAGCAAAATTAGAGCACATGGTATTGGGGGTAGGGTATTGACATGGATAGAGAATTGGTTGGCAGACAGGAAGCAAAGAGTAGGAATAAACGGGTCCTTTTCAGAATGGCAGGCAGTGGCGAATGGAGTGCCGCAAGGCTCGGTGTTGGGGCCGCAACTATTTACAATATATATTAATGATTTGGATGATGGAATTAGAAGTAACACTAGCAAGTTTGCGGATGAAACAAAGCTGGGCGGCAGTGTGAACTGCGAAGAGGATGGTAGGAGGTTGCAGGGTGACCTGGACAGGTTGAGTGAATGGGCAGATGCATGGCAAATGCAGTATAATATAGATAAATGTGAGGTTATCTACTTTGGTGGCAAAAACAAGGAGGCAGATTATTATCTCAATGGTGTCAGATTAGGTAAGGGGGAAGTGCAACGAGACCTTGGTGTCCTTGTACACCAGTCACTGGAAGTAAGCATGCAGGTACAGCAGGCAGTGAAGAAAGCGAATGGCATGTTGGCCTTCATAACGAGAGGATTTGAGTATCGGAACAAAAAGGTCCTTCTGCAGTTGTATAGGGCCCTGGTGAGACCACATCTGGAGTATTGTGTGCAATTTTAGTCTCCTAATTTGAGGAAGGACATCCTTGCTATTGAGGCAGTGCAGCGTAGGTTCACGAGGTTAATACCTGGGATGGAGGGACTGTCATATGAGGAAAGATTGGAAAGACTGGGCTTGCATTCACAGGAGTATAAAAGGATGAGAAGGGATCTTATAGAGATGTATAAAATTATAAAAGGACTGGACAAGCTAGATGCAGGAAAAATGTTCCCAATGTTGGGGGAGTCCAGAACCAGGGACCACAGTCTTAGAATAAAGGGGAGGCCATTTAAACCTGAGGTGAGAAGAAACCTTTTACTCAGAGAGTTGTGAATTTGTGGAATTCTCTGCCACAGAAGGCAGTGGGGCCAATTCACTGGATGAATTTAAAAGAGAGTTCTAGGGGCTAGTGGAATCAAGGGATATGGGGAGAAGGCAGGCACGGGTTACTGATTGTGGATGATCAGCCATGATCACAATGAATGGCGGTGCTGGCTCGAAGAGCCAAATGGCCTCCTCCTGCACCTATTTTCTATGTTTCTATGTTTCTATATTCTATGACTATACTCTTCAATCTGTACATTTTACAACTTGGGCTTATTATTTTTCATAAGAACAAAGATAGCTTACCAAATCACCACAATTGTCAACATGCCTCCAGTTTAGTTTAGTTTAGTTTAGTTTAGAGATACAGCATGAAAGCAGGCCCTTTGGCCCACCGAGTCCGCACCGACCAGCGATCCCCGCACTTTAACACTACCCTACACACGCTAGGGACATTTTGGGGGGATTTATACCAAGCCAATTAACCTACACACCTGTACGTCTTGGAGTGTGGGAGGAAACCGAAGATCTCGGAGAAAACCAACACAATCGTGAGAACGCACAAACTCCATAAAGACAGCATCCGTAGTCAGGATTGAACCTGGATCTCTGGCGCTGTAAGGCACTGTGCCTCCCCAGTTGTTGTGATAACTCACAAGCATATTCAAAGGATACTGACACAGTCGTTTCAAATATGAATGCCCGCTTTATATCTAAGCAAAGGCAACGCTTAATAGTTTCACAAGTTTATATGAGGAAACGCACCTAAACAAAATTGCACTTTATACTTTATGATGAGCCAAATGTATCACTTGTTGCAATTTTAGAAATATAGAAACATAGAAAATAGGTGCAGGAGGAGGCCATTCGGCCCTTCGAGCCAGCACCGCCATTCATTCTGATCATGGCTGATCGTCCCCAATCAATACACCATGCCTGCCTTCTCTCCATATCCCTTGATTACACTAGCCCCTCGAGGTCTATCTAACTCTCTTTTTTGCCAAGTATATTAGAAGCCTGTTGGTATTTATAACTGTGCAATGATTTCTAAACCTGCTTGGCATTTTTTCCTTCAGAATAATCAACGCAATGGCCCATCAGGTCAAAGACGAGGTTTCTATCCGCGAGCACTTGGTCAAAGGCTCAATGAAGGCGGTGTCCCTGCAAGATCTGAGGATGGTAGGAACAGGAGCAGAAAGGGGCCTCCACAGGAGGGTGCTAAAAGCCAACATCAAGCCAACAGCAAGTCTGGATCTCAGGGACCAACGCACGGTACAAGCAAGCCGCTAACAACAGAGTCCAATGCTCCTGTTCCACCAACTAAAACCAACATGCAAGCACCACCTCCTGCACTAAGTGCCACTGTTACTGCAGTCCTGCGCAGCAGAGTTTCTCAGTATAGGTCATGCCCTATAAAACAAGAGACTTCTGGTGAAACCAAAGTTTTGTCGGTACCTAATAGAATGACTGTGGTAGCCTAACTTAATTGAATTCCATTATTTCTAGCGTAAGCTCCTTTGTGACTTAAGTTCATCTTATTCTGGTCACGCTCAATTGGAAAAAAAAAGATTGTTTTAAATTTTATATATTCTTATCTCAGATAACGAAACTTGTGAAAATGAGCACTTTTTGTTGGAATTGCTCATACTTTGCATTTATAAAGCAAACTGTTTTAAAGTTGTCAGGAATTGCAGTGTTAAATCAATGAACTGCAATGATTTTGGTGATAAGAGTAATGATTATACTAATTTTTTTCATTTGGGATGAATTATGGAGGGGGGGTGTTGGTGTTCAGTGTCGAGGCAAGGTGTGTGATGGAAGAGATAAATGGGACTGTATATCAATAAATAAAATCATAAAACGTTAAAGATATAATGTCCAGGCAGTACCTGAAGAATATGTGATGCCATGTTGTCTGTTCGAAAATGTTGCTGATTATGAAGCAATAAAGAAAAATTTCAAGCATCTTCTTTGATGAATATTGCCCATTTAACAACATAAAATTGAGACGTATAAAATTATAAAAGGACTGGACAAGCTTGATGCAGGGAAAATGTTCCCAATGTTGGGGGAGTCCAGAACCAGGGGCCACAGTCTAAGAATAAAGGGGAGGCCATTTAAAACTGAGGTGAGAAGAAATATTTTCACCCAGAGAGTTGTGAATCTGTGGAATTCTCTGCCACAGAAAGCAGTGGAGGCCAATTCACTGGATGAATTTAAAAGAGAGTTAGATAGAGCTCTAGGGGCTAGCGGAATCAAGGGATATGGGGAGAAGGCAGGCACAGGTTACTGATTGTGGATGATCAGCCATGATCACAATGAATAATGGCGGTGCTGGCTCGAAGGGCCAAATGGCCTCCTCCTGCACCTATTTTCTATGTTTCTATGTTTCTATAATCACATTACCAGATTTATTTTAATAATATCTAACAGGCCAGTTTGGAACCAACACCACAAGTACTGAATGTGTAGGAAGGAACTGCAGATGCTGGTTTAAACCGAAGATAGACACAAAACGCTGGAGTAACTCAGTGGATCGGACAAAAGGAATAGGTGACGTTTCGGGTCTAGACCCTTCTTCAAACTCCTTCTTCAGTCTGAAGAAGGGTCTCGACCCAAAATGTCGCCTATTCCTTTTCTCCAGGGATGCTGTCTGACCAGCTGAGTTACTCCAGCTTTTTGTGTCCATCCACAAGTACTTATTGTATTGTAGGTAAAATATTCCGTCAACCAGTAATCCTTTGAAACTTGATAGAAAATGTGAAGACCAAACATCCTGGTAATTACATTATTTAAATAAATGTATGTAGCACCATTTATTAATGTACATAACCTTTGGATAATCACATTAGCCCGGACAAGATTTCAGAGACATTAGAATAGAGAAGATCAAGCGTCTAATCAGTATTTAGATTCAAGATTCAAGATTCAATTTATTGTCACATGTACCAATTAAGCTACAGTGAAATTTGAGTTACCATACAGCCATACTAAGTAAAAAGCAACAAGACACACAGCCACATAAAATAAAATGTAACATGAACATCCACCACACTGGATTCCACATTCCTCACTGTGATGGAAGGTAATAAAGTTCAATCACCTTCCTCTTTGTTCACCCGCGGTCGGGGCTGTTGAACCGTCCGCAGTCACCGCTGCCGACTGTCCGAGGCCCTCGCGTTGAAACTCCGGCGTCGGGACGGAGCTCCCGAGTCGGCCTCTTCTTACCCGAGACCACGGGCTTCACGGTGTTAAAGTCCACAGGCCCCGCGGTTGGAGCTCTCCACAGTCGATCCTCAGCAAAGGATCGCAGCTCCTGATGTTAAAGTCCGCGCTTTAAATGATCTGTAAGCATCTGTGCATGTGATCCCATCAACTAATGGTTGGAGATCATTGCAAACATCAGGTAATGTAAGGGTTGCTCTCACTTGTATCAGTACTGGTGCTATTAAAACATGTACCAAGTGACCACTGTCCTTTGCTGGAGGACATCACTGTATCACTTAAATGAAAAAATTATACAGAAAATCTGGTGGCAAGATTGATTGGAAGATACTGGGGAATTATTGCAAGAAAAATTGATTGAAAGATATTTTGGAATTAATTGAAAACATGAAAAGTGGCTTAGTTGCTAGTTGCTGGTTCCCATTTTAAGAAGATAAAATATGCCCGGCCTTGAGTTAGCAATACAGGACATGGACATACTTTGAATTCTACATTAACAATTATCTGGAACACAAATATAAACATTGTTTTCGGATTGATCTATTGTTGTGCATGATACATGTGGAATTTTACTCTAAAGAAATGTGCTTTTCAGAAGTCCAGAGTCACGAAGTGAATGTTCAAAACATATGGTGGCGTACAGTGCCAGAGACCCGGGTTCAATCCTGACTACAGGTGCTGTCTGCACAGAGTTTCTTCATTCTTCCCATGACCTGCGTGGGATTTCTCTGGAATCTCCAGTTTCCTTCCATACTCCAAATACAGGGTTGTAGGTTCATGTGCTTGGTATAAATGTATGGATGTAAAAATGGGCCCTATTGTGTGTCGGGATCGCTGGTTGGTGCGGACTCGGCCGGGTAAAGGGCCTATTTCTGAGGTGTATCTCTAAAATAAACTAAATATGGGTTGAAGGTTCTACAGGAGCGCCATGTTAACTGGGTGTCAATTGAAGCATTTTCACTAAGGGCTGAATCTACTTCACTGGCGGTCTATATTGTTACTGTAACAAATCAATGGCAGAAAGTAGGTCACATTACACAGTTCCTCAGGAAGGTGGCATTGCTACCCAAAAGGTGTTGGCCCATATTTACATCGCCCTTGTTTATTTGATCTAGAATCTAGTTGTCCAGTAGGGAACCATATCAATCAAACAGCTTGGATAGAGTGGATGTGGAGAGGATGTTTCCACTAGCGGGAGAGCCTAAGACTAGAGGTCACAGCCTCAGAATGAAAAGATGTTCTTTTAGGAAGGAGATGAGGAGGAATTTCTTTAGTCAGAGGGTGGTGAATCTGTGGAATTCTTTGCCACAGAAGGCTGTGGAGGCCAAGTCAATGAATTCTTGATTAGTATGGGTGTCAGAGGTTATGGGGAGAAGGCAGGAGAATGGGGTTAGGAGGGAGAGATAGATCAGCCATGATTGAATGGCGGGGTAAACGTGATGGGCTCAATGGTCTAATTCTGCTCCAATCACTTAAGACCTTGTATCTTAAACATGTTACAGTGGATTTACAATAATTTGGAATATAACAACTGAACTGAAATGTTTGTGGGTTAAAGAACAATCAATATTATGTGCTTTGCTAGTTTTGAAGTTGAAAATTAACCCAGGTAATATGTAAATAATATGTAACTAATCACCCAAAGACAACTGTAAATCTGAAGCTGAAACTGTATTCACTTTCAGGATTCAGGGTTCAGTGGAAAGAGGTAATATGATCTTTCATCAATTTGATTGGATCTTGCCTATTATTATTAAAATCCATTTTTAGAAACCCGAAACTGACAATGTTTTATATTCAAGCAGTCATTTGGTTGTATTGTGAGTTTATGCATTTTAGGTAAGCTATTTCTATTGTACAATGGAAAATGAATGTGCACCAACTGCTCAGCAAAGGCTGAAGATTTGCAATAAGTTCAGCTCGACATACCAAACAATACTGTCCCTCTGATTAAATTTCATCTCTGTATGCTTCGTTGTCACCATCTCTTAGCCAAAAATGATCTATTCTACAATTGCCTTTATCGACATCTCTTTTGATGTCTCATTTTCACACCTTACCCTTCCTTATCTCTGTGTCTCCCTCTCCCCTGACTCTCAGTCTGAAGAAGGGTCTCGACCCAAACATCACCTATTCATTCTATTCAGAGATGTTGCCTGTCCCGCTCGGTGTAAACCAGCATCTGCAGTTCCTTCCTACTAGGGTTGGCAACCATCTCACTCCCAAATAAGGGACAAGATGACGTCACCGCCCCGCGCCCCAGGTGACCTCACCCAGCCAGCAGCCACGTGCTCCCGCTCCACCAATGGTGGCCGCCTGGGCCAGGAGGTGGGTTGCTACCTAACCTCCGTTAGGCGGCACCCGGGCCTCCGGACCTACACTGTCCGGACCTACAGTAGTGTCCGGGC
Organism: Rhinoraja longicauda; assembly: GCF_053455715.1. Taxonomy (NCBI): domain Eukaryota; kingdom Metazoa; phylum Chordata; class Chondrichthyes; order Rajiformes; family Arhynchobatidae; genus Rhinoraja; species Rhinoraja longicauda. The sequence continues at coordinate 74,424,005 of NC_135960.1, read as the reverse complement.
CTACTGTGTCCGGGCCTACAGTGTCCAGGCCTACCTTGTCCGGACCTACACTGTCCGGACCTACAGTGTCTGAGCCTACAGCGTCCGGACCTACAGCGTCTGGGCCTACTGTGTCCGGGCCTACAGTGTCCGGGCCTACAGTGCCATCCGGGCCTAATATGGGATAAGGGCAGTCCCATACGGGACAAACCAATTTAGGCCAAAATACGGGATGTCCCGGCTAATATGGGACAGATGGCAACCCTACGTCCTACACATACCAAACTGATGATCTGATTCAGCTTTCTCCTGCTATCCTTGCTATGGAAATAATGTAGCAGATGAAGGTGTAGTCAGTCTGGAAGTCAGGTGTGCCTATCATGAACCATGTAGAACCATCCTTCACTTGGACTGTGGCTGCCTTTGTTCTGCTAATGTGTGTAGAGGCAGCCTGCAGTAACAGTGATGCAACAGCAGAGGGGGCCTCCATCTGCTTTTAGTGCTCAGCCTCAGAACTAGATTGCCATGGAATTTAATTTCCTTACCTCATATTTTGTGACGAAAATCTACTTTTCTCTTTCATATGATCAAAGTATTTGTGGAAACTCCTTCTTCTCCCCTCTCCCATCAGGCAAAAGGTGCAGAAGTGTGAAAACGCACACCTCCAGATTCAGGGACAGTTTCTTCCCAGCTGTTATCAGGCAACTGAATCATCCTACCACAACCAGAGAGCAGTGCTGAACTACTATCTACCTCTTTGGTGACCCTCGGACTTTGAAGCTTTATCTTGCACAAAACGTTATTTGCCTATCATGTATCATCTCTGGTGGGCCGCACGGTGGCGCAGCGGTAGAGTTGCTGCCTTACAGCGAATGCAGCGCCGGAGACTCAGGTTCGATCCTGACTACGGGCGCCGTCTGTACGGAGTTTGTACGTTCTCCCCGTGACCTGCGTGGGTTTTCTCCGAGATCTTCGGTTTCCTTCCACACTCCAAAGACGTACAGGTATGTAGGTTAATTGGCTGGGCAAATGTTAAAAAAAAATTGCCCCTAGTGTGTGTAGGATAGTGTTAATGTGCGGGGATACCGCGGTGGACGACGCGGACCCGGTGGGCCGAAGGGCCTGTTTCCGCGCTGTATCTCTAAATCTAAATCTAAATCTACACTGTAAATGGCTCAATGGTAATCATGTACTGTATTGTCTTTCTGCTGTCTGGATAGCACGCAACAAAAGCTTTTCACTGTACCTCGGTACACGTGACAATAAACTAAACTGAAACTGGAATAGGTTATAGCTCTGCGAACAGTTAAGGGGCGGCACTGTAACCTAACCAGAGTCCACAGAATGAAGGACAAGAAGTAGCAACTACTGCTGTGTATTTCTGCATATTAGGGAAGAGCAACTCAACAAAGAAGGGAAGATTTTGTAAGTAAACGGGGTTCTGTTACTGAATTCTGCTATGTTTATCAGAATAGCGTTTCAATAGACAATAGACAATAGACAATAGGTGCAGGAGTAGGCCATTCAGCCCTTCGAGCCAGCACCGCCATTCAATGCGATCATGGCTGATCACTCTCAATCAGTACCCCGTTCCTGCCTTCTCCCCATACCCCCTCACTCCGCTATCCTTAAGAGCTCTATCCAGCTCTCTCTTGAAAGCATCCAACGAACTGGCCTCCACTGCCTTCTGAGGCAGAGAATTCCACACCTTCACCACCCTCTGACTGAAAAAGTTCTTCCTCATCTCCGTTCTAAATGGCCTACCCCTTATTCTCAAACTGTGGCCCCTTGTTCTGGACTCCCCCAACATTGGGAACATGTTATCTGCCTCTAATGTGTCCAATCCCCTAATTATCTTATATGTTTCAATAAGATCCCCCCTCATCCTTCTAAATTCCAGTGTATACAAGCCCAATCGCTCCAGCCTTTCAACATACGACAGTCCCGCCATTCCGGGAATTAACCTAGTGAACCTACGCTGCACGCCCTCCATAGCAAGAATATCCTTCCTCAAATTTGGAGACCAAAACTGCACACAGTACTCCAGGTGCGGTCTCACCAGGGCCCGGTACAACTGTAGAAGGACCTCTTTGCTCCTATACTCAACTCCTCTTGTTACGAAGGCCAACATTCCATTGGCTTTCTTCACTGCCTGCTGAACCTGCATGCTTCCTTTCATTGACTGATGCACTAGGACACCCAGATCTCGTTGAACTCCCCCTCCTCCTAACTTGACACCATTCAGATAATAATCTGCCTTTCTATTCTTACTTCCAAAGTGAATAACCTCACACTTATCTACATTAAACTGCATCTGCCATGTATTCGCCCACTCACACAACCTGTCCAAGTCACCCTGCAGCCTTATTGCATCTTCCTCACAATTCACACTACCCCCCAACTTAGTATCATCTGCAAATTTGCTAATGGTACTTTTAATCCCTTCGTCTAAGTCATTAATGTATACATATATTTCCAGGCGGATTTAACCTCAATGTTAAAGGACTGATCAATATTACAGAGAGAGTAGAGGGAGGGAGAGATGGAGACAGGTGAATGAACAAATAAACAAATAAATAAATAGATAAATAAATGGATAGATAGATAAATAAATACATTGATCGAAAAATGAAGCAGGGTTTCGACCCGAAATGCCAGCCAGTCCTTCTCTCCAGAGATGCTGCCTGGCCCGCTGAGTTACTCCAGCTTTTTGTGTCTATCTTAGACAGAAAAATGAATTGTTAACTAAACAAACAAATAAACAAGTGGATAAATTGACGGACGATTATATGGTTGAATAAATAAATAGATAAATACATAAATGTGCTATTTTTAGTTAGTTACCTAACTTTAGAGAATTCAATGTTTTACCATGAGGTTGTGAGCTGCCCAAGCGGAATATGAGGTGCTGTTCCACCTTTTTGTGTGTGGCTTCACTCTGGCAATGGTGAAGACCCAGGACAGAAAGATCAGTATGTTTAGTTTAGAGATACAGCGTGGAAACAGGCCCTTTGGCCCACCGGGTCCACGCCGACCAGCGATCCCCGCACATTAGCACTATCCTACACCCACTAGGGACAATTTTTACATTTACCAAGCCAATTAACCTACAAACCTGTACGTCTTTGGAGTGTGGAGGAAACCGAAGATCTCAGAAAAAACCCACACAGGTCACGGGGAAAACGTACAAACTCCGTACAGACAGCACCTGTAGTCGGGATCGAACCCAGGTCTCCGGCGTTGCATTCGCTGTAAGGCAGCAACTCTACCGCTGCGCCACCGTGCCACCCTGTATGGCAATGGGAACAGGAGTTAAGCTGATTATCAATGCCACATCGGGAACACTGAATTCAGTACGTGAGTTTAGAGGAGGTGCACATCAACCTCTGATTCACTTGGAAGGACTGCTCGGGTCCCTGGATGGATGTGAGGGAGCAGGTATAGAGACAGGTCTTCTATCTCCTGATGCACCTGTGGAGGGGGTGGTTTGGGATTGGGTGGGATGAATGAACCAAGGAGTTGTGAAGAAACCAGTCTCTGCGGAAGGAGGAAAGGGGTGGGGTTGAGAAGATGTGACTAGTGGTGGGATCATGTAACACAATATTGTCCTTTATTATCACGGAAGCCTCCCCACCCTCACCACCATGCTTGGTTTTTTCCATTAGTCAGTCTTTCAGCAACATCAAGCATGCTGACATATTAACTTTGCAATATTGAGGATGAACATCCACAGATCTGTCATAGCTGTTGGATCAACGCGCTGGCACATTGAAGGTGATGCTCAGTTTCATCATTGATTTCTGCTTTTGCCACAAGATGTCTCCCAAGAAAAGGTGGTGCAGCGGTAGAGTTGCTGCCTTACAGCAAATGTAGCGCCGGAGACCCGGGTTCCATCCCGACTACGGGTGCTGTCTGTACGGAGTTTGTACGTTCTCCCCGTGACTTGCGTGGGTTTTCCCCGAGATCTTCGGTTTCCTCCCACTCTCCAAAGACGTACAGGTTTGTAGGTTAATTGGTTTGGTAAAGATAAAAATTGTCCCAAGTGGATATAGGATGGTGTTAATGTGCAGTGATCGCTGGTCGGCACCGACTCGATGGGCCGAAAGGGCCTGTTTCCGTGCTGTATCTCTAAACTAAATAAATTAAATTAAAATAAGGGGAAATATTGCATACTTTCCGGGATTTTTGTCATGACCCATTCTTGTGAGAGACAGGGACATGGCAAGATTAGCTGATTGAAGAACACAACTGATGCTGTGTGTAAGGTCCATCCTCTTATAAGCAAGAGTGAATGAGTCAATAATGGCTTGGAGCTTGGTCTCCACGCACTGCAGACACCAGCATTGTCCAAGGACTGCATCTCAATTACCAGGGTGCTGGTAATCAGCACTAGCGTTGCCATTAATTGAATCCCACTCATTAGCTCTGAAGATTATGTGCAGGAAGGAACTGCAGCCGATATGTGTAGGAAGGAACTGCAGATGCTGGTTTAAACCGAAAATAGACACAAAAAGCTGGAGTAACTCAGCGGGACTTGTTGAGTCTCATTCACCTAGGCCACAGCTAACAATGGCCTGTTCCCTTTATCATCGTTACTTTTTTGCAAATCTTTCATTCATTTGTTCTATATCTCTCTACATCACCGTCTATATCTCTCGTTTCCCATTCCCCTGACTCTCAGACTGAAGAAGGGTCTCAACCCGAAACTTCACCTATTCCTTTTCTCCAGAGATGCTGCCTGTCCCGCTAAGTTACTCCAGCATTTAGGTGAGGTACAACAAGGTGAGGTCCAGCATTTAGGTGTGGTGAGCAAGACAGAGCACGTGAAGCAAGTGGAAGAAGGAGAGGGATTTCTGTGGCCGTAAATTAGAGGAGAATGTTTCACAGTCACTGCTGATTTAATGGAATCAAAGGCTTTAGTGAGGTTAAAAACGACTGTGAAGAGTGGCCAGTGCTGATCCTGAGGTCCTTTAGTTAGTTTAGTTTAGTTTAGAGATACAGCGTGAAACAGGCCCTTTCGGCCCACCGGGTCCGCGCCGACCAGCGATCCCCACAAATTAACACTATCCTACACCCACTAGGGACAATTTTTATATTTACCAAGCCAATTAACCTACAAACCTGTACGTCTTTGGAGTGTGGGAGGAAACCGAAGATCTCGGAGAAAACCCATGCAGGTCACGGGGAGAACGTACAAACTCCGTACAGACAGCGCCCGTAGTCGGGATGGAACCCGGGTCTCTGGCGCTGCAAGTGCTGTAAGGCGGCAACTCTACCGCTGCACCACCATGCCCACACACAGATGTGGTACTTAATCCCCTATAGATCCGATCTATGAGGTCATCTATTTACTTACAATTTGCATCCACCTACAAAGTAATTGTATATCTTGTAAGAAAATAACTGGTCACACCCTGCGCTATGCTGCCTGTTTGCTGGCAATGTGTACACATTTACATTGGTTTCTGAAGGGTGAATTGCAACTCAAGCAAACAGGGAGTGTTTGGAAGTCAGCCTGTGACCTTTCCTTTAACATATTCGTTGAACAATCATAGCTCAAGAGAAGAATTCATTGTCGGTGTTTTATTGATTTTGGACGCTTTGCTGGAGCTCTCTGTTTAGTTTCACCGCATACCATAAATACATTTCTAGAAGGAGTACATGCAATGGTCAAAGGTAGACACGAAATGCTGGAGTAACTCAGCGGATCAGACAGCATCCTGACCCGAAACGTCACCCGAGATGCTGCCTGACCCGCTGAGTTACTCCAGCATGTTATGTCTACCTTTGACTTTAACCAGCATCTGCAGTTTTTTTCCTACACATGCAATGGTCATTTGGCATCAATGGTCAAGTAGAGGCAATTCAATTGAATGATTGAAGATGGTAAATTGCTGAGAGCTGATTTCCACACAAACAGGACCAAAGGAAACATAGAAACATAAAGAATAGGTGCAGGAGGAGGCCATTTGGCCCTTCGAGCCTGTACGCACCGCCATTCATTGTGATCATGGCTGATCATCCACAATCAGTAACCCGTGCCTGCCTTCTCCCCATATCCCTTGTTTCCGCTAGGCCCTGGAGCTCTACCTAACTCTTTTTTAATTGGCCTCCACTGCCTTCCACAAATTCACAACTCCTTGGGTGAAAAAAGTTTTTTCTCATCTCAGTTTTAAATGGCCTCCCCTTTATTCTTAGACTGTGGCCCCTGGTTCTCATGTAACTTCCCAATAGTCTTTGGTTTTGGTTCTGTTTAGTAATCTTACATGAAGAAAAGTACTTGCATGTAATGTATTTAACTTTTCACAAGCATACAATGTCCCAACATGGTCTATAGCCTGAGCAAAAAGCAACTGCTGGAGGAACTCAGCAGGCCTGGCAATATGTGTGCAGGGAAATGGACTGATGGCATTTTGAGTTGGGCCCCTTCCTCCAACTGATCTGGGTGGGAGCAGAGTGAAGAGCAGGAAGGATGTAGGAATCACAGAGGGGGAGCAAGAGAGAGGGTCTTACAGAAGGGTCTCACTGGGCAGCACTGTGGCGCAGCGGTAGAGTTGCTGCCTGACAGCGAATGCAGTGCTGGAGACCTGGGTTCCATCCCGACTACGGGCGCTGTCTGTATGGAGTTTGTACGTTCTCCCCGTGACCTGTGTGGGTTTTCTCCGAGATCTTCGGTTTCCTCCCACACTCCAAAGACGTACAGGTTTGCAGGTTAATTGGCTTGATAAATGTAAAGATTGTCCCTAGTGTGTGTAGGATAGTGTTAGTGTGCGGGGATCGCTGGTCGGCGCGGACCCGGTGGACCGAAGGGCCTGTTTCCGCGCTGTATCTCTAAACTAAACTGAAAGAACACCCATTGGAGGAGGAGAACATGTTCAGAGTCGGCATACTTTGAGGAGATGTTTTCAACGGAGCAGTAAAATGGAGACATGGGAGATGGCAGATGCTGAAATATTTAGCAAAGAAACAAAGTGATGGCTGATCAGTGCAGAGAAGTGGACAGACATTGTTTCGGATTGGGTCTTTTCTTCAGACTGATAGTGCCTGTATGCTACTTTAGAAGTATGGACACTTCGAATGCTAAAACAACAGCCACTTTGCTTGTGGCAAAGTTACACAGAGATCACACACATTGCATCTTTTAAACGCTGATTGAAGGATGAGCATTGATCAGGACAACTACTTTATTCTTTTTAAAAGATGCTGAATTTAAAGTTTCATCCAAAACACAGCAGCATGATACCGAATCAGAAATGGAAATAGTGAAAGATTATTCTCAACTTTGCTGCCGGGATGAAGTCATTATATCGTTGTGCAAGCTGCCTGTGATTTGCTCACCCATTCATTTAATTGCAATTTATTTTAGAGATACAGCACGGAAACAGGCCCTTTGGCCCACCGGGTCCGCGCCGACCAGCGATCCCAGCACTTAATCACTATCCTACACCCACTAGGGACAATTTTTACATTTACCAAACCAATTAACCTACAAAGATCTTGGAGAAAACCCACGCAGGTCACAGTGAGAACGTACAAACTCCGTACAGAGGGATGGAACCCGGGTCTCCGGTGCTGCATTCGCTGTAAGGCAGCAACTCTACCGCTGCGCCACCGTGCTGCCCTGCTAATGATTTCCAATCAACCTGTCCCATCCTCTACCACTCACCAGCGGACAAGAGTCAATGCTTAACCATCAAAACTGCCTCTAACCAATTTCCATCAGCTAACTGAAATCTTCTAAAAACCAACTCGATATTTTATTCAGCAAGGAATGAGATACAAATTATTACAGGAATCCTAATGAGCACATTGCCCTTCCAACCAGCCAAGTTGTAAATGAGTGGCACCGGCTGTAACTGCTTCAGTAATTGCTATATCCCACTAAATCGAAATGGATCCAAAACTTTTATTCAAATATTAAACTAATACCTGGCGCGGTGACTCGCGGAAGGGCAGCTTGGCCAGACCCAGGAGCAACACAACCAGGACATCCTCGGTCCAAGTATCCAAACCACTGGCAACAGCATCAAACAGAGCTGTACATAAACTTCCCAATAGTCTTTGGTTTTAGATCTGTTTAGTAATCTCACTCATTTGATCGAGTGTCTTACGCACATTGTTTTAGATCTGTTTAGTAATCTCACTCATTTGATCGAGTGTCTTACGCACTTTGTTTTTTGAGCAGGTGACCATGGGTAAAGTGGTGGATGTCGTCTACATGGATTAACAGTAATTTGGTCGTATAGATCCTGTCCTGGCTTACTGATAGAACACTGGGGGTGGACCAGTGTAGTTCCGCAGGGATCTATGCTGCGACCTCTGCTATTTGTGATAGATCTTGATCCCGACTACGGGTGCTGTCTGTACGGAGTTTGTACGTTCTCCCCGTGACTGCAGGAGTACAGGAGCAAAGAAGTCCTTCTGCAGTTGTATAGGGCCCTGGTGAGACCACATCTGGAGTATTGTGAGCAGTTTTGGTCTCCTAATTTGAGGAAGGACATCCTTGCTATTGAGGCAGTGCAGCGTTGGTTCACGAAGTTAATCCCTGGGATGGAGGGATTGTCATATGAGGAAAGACTGGGCTTGGATTCACTGAAGTTGAGAAGGATGAGGGGATCTTATAGAGACGTATAAAATCATAAAAGGACTAGACAAGCTAGATGCAGGAAAAATGTTCCCAATGTTGGGGGAGTCCAGAACCAGGGGACACAGTCTAAGAATAAAGGGGAAGCCATTTAAAACTGAGATGAGAAGAAAGTTTTTCAGCCAAAGAGTTGTGGATTTGTGGAATTCTCTGCAACAGAGGGCAGTGGAAGCAAATTCACTGGATGGATTTAAAAGAGAGTTAGATAGAGCTCTAGGGGCCAGTGGAATCAAGGGATATGGGGAGAAGGCAGGCACGGGTTACTGATTGTGGATGATCAGCCCTGATCACAATCAATGGCGGTGCTGGCTCTAAGGGCCAAATGGCCTCCTCCTGCACCTATTCTCTCTGTTTCTGTTTCCTTTGGTCCTGCTTGTGTGGAATCCAGCTCTCAGCGATTTACCATCTTCAATCATTCAATTGAATTGCCTCTACTTGACCATTGATGCCAAATGACCATTGCATGTGTAGGAAAAAAACTGCAGATGCAGATGAATGGTGGTGCTGGCTCGAACGGCCAAATGGCCTCCTCATGCACCTATTTTCTATGTCAAATGCAATGTTAACATTTATTTAGAGAGGGCTATACTACAAAAACAGGGACGTAATGCTGTCTTTATAAGGCACTGGTCAGACCGCATTTGGAGTAATGTGAGCAGTTTTGGGTCCCATATCTGAGGAAGGATGTGCTGCCATTGGAGATGGTCCAGAGGTGGTTTATGAGAATTATCCCATAAACATGATGAGTGTTTGAAGACACTGGCCTGTACTCACTGGGGTTTAGAAGGATGAGAGGGGACCTCATTGAAACGAACCGATTCGTGGAAGACTTGGATAGAGTGAACGTAGAGAGGATATTTCTACTAGTGGGAGAGTCTAGGATCAGAAGCCATAGCCTCAGAATAGAAATATGTACCTTTTGATAGGAGATGAGGAGGAAGTTCCTTTAGACAGAGGGTGGTGAATCTGTGGAATTCATTGCCACAAGTGGCTGTGGAGGCCAAGTCAATGGATGGTTTTAAGGCAGAGATTTACAGATTCTTGATTAGTACAGGTATCAGGGGTTATGGGGAGAAGGCAGGAGAATGGAGTTGAGAGGCAAAGATAGATCAGCCATGGCGAAGCAGATGAATGGCGGAGCTGAATGGCCTAATTCTGCTCCTAGAACTTATGAACTTTTTCCCAAGGTGGAAAAATCAAATATTGAAGGCATAACTTTAAGGCATAGTTTATCATATCATATCATATATATACAGCCGGAAACAGGCCTTTTCGGCCCTCCAAGTCCGTGCCGCCCAGTGATCCCCGTACATTAACACTATCCTACACCCACTAGGGACAATTTTTACATTTACCAGCCAATTAACCTACAAACCTGTACGTCTTTGGAGTGTGGGAGGAAACCGAAGATCTCGGAGAAAACCCACGCAGGTCACGGGGAGAACGTACAAACTCCATACAGTGCAGCACCCGTAGTCAGGATCGAACCTGAGTCTCCGGCGCTGCATTTGCTGTAAAGCAGCAACTCTACCGCTGCGCTACCGTGCCGCCCGATTTATTGGAGAAGTGCGGGGCTTTTGTTTTACATGTTGGGTGGTGAGTACCTGGAATGTGCTGCCAGGAGTGGTGGTGGAGGCAGATACTATAGTGGTATTTAAGAGATTTTGGATAGGCTGATGGATATGCAGGGAATGGTGGGATATGGGTATGTGGAGGTAGATAAGAGTCGGTCTTGGCATCATGTTTAGCACGGACATTGCGGGCCAAAGGGCCTATTCTTACGCTGCACAGTTCTATATTCTCCCGTGTTAAATGATAATCAGACATTGCCATAATTAGCTGCAAGATATTTATGCTTAAAGAATGAGGAATGTGCAGATTGCCTGAACTGTGGATACAGCTGTCCAAGATGAATGAAATGTTGGGCGAAATTAAAAAAATCACCAGTGTATACAGAATATTTGCTCTGCAGGGCTTCTAATGTGGTATTCTCCAAACACCTTGGAGAAAGTAATGCAAATCATTATATTATTTAATGAAGGCTATGAAATTCACAACAGAGATAAAAAATGTTTAATTTACTGTTTTAGTGCTTCCATTTTGGAGAGCTGGGGTTAGTATTTGTACTAAAACATGGTCCCTTTACGCGTGCCCTAGTGACATCTCAAAATGTTTCACCTACAATGCATAAACATTGAAGGGCTGTAGCTGAGATTTAGCAGGTAAAATCCCAATCATTGTTCACATATCACTCCATCAGTAAATAAATAAACACTTCAGTTGAATAAACATTTCAGTTTTATATCATAAATATGAATTAAAATAATGTAAATAATATGTTTGTGTTAAAATATTTATCTATATCTCTGAGGGCAGCAACTCAATGGTATGCCTCCTGGCATCGATTCACATTCTGTTCTGTGCTGCCTCAATATCCAAGATCAGCAGATATACCAGGTCAGTATGAGGAGGTAGTGTGGGGACAGTTTAGAGATACAGCGCGGAAACAGGCCCTTCCAGCCCACCAGGTGTGCGCTAACCAGTGATCCCCGCACACTAACACTATCCTATACCCACTAGGGACAATTTTTACATTTACCAAGCCAATGAACCTACAAACCTGCACGTCTTTGGAGTGTGGGAGGAAACCGAAGGTCTCGGAGAAAACCCACGCAGCTCACGGGCAGAACGTACAAACTCTGTAACAGACAGCATCCGTAGTCGGGATCAATCCCGGGTCTCCGGCGCTGTATTCGTTGTGAGGCAGCAACGCTACCGCTGCGCCACCGTGCCACTGTGTGGGAAAAATACAGACAACAAACCAAATAGTGCACAAGATAGACACAAAATGCTGGAGTAACCCAGTGGGACAGGCAACATCTCTGGAGAGAAAGAATGGGTGACGTTTCTGGTCGAGACCCTTCCTCAGACTGAGAGCCAGGGGACGTTGTCGGTCAAGACCGGAGAGTCATGGGAGAGTCAATCGTTTCGGTGAACACCTTCGCTCAGCCCATGTGAACCAACCTGATCTTTTATTCTCCTTCCCATTCCCACACTGACCTTTCTGTCCCAGGTCTCCTCCATTGTCAGAGTGAGGCTAAATGCAGATTGGAGGAACAGCATCTCATATTTCGCTTGGGCAGCTCACAGCCCAGTGGTATGAATATTGATTTCTCTCACTTCAGGCAGCCCCGGCATTCCCTCTATCTCTATCCCTCCCCCACCCAAGTCGCACTAGCTTCTCATTTTCACCCTGCAACTTACAATGGCCAGTTTTCTTTATCATCATTTCTTTTTTGCGTATCTTTCATTCATTGTTCTTTATCTCCCCACATCACCATCTATATCTCTCGTTTCCCTTAACCCTTAACCAGTCTGAAGGGTCTCGACCCGAAATGTCACCCATTCCTTCTCTCCAGAGATGCTGCCTGTCCCGCTGAGTTACTACAGCTTTTTGTGTCAATATTCGGTTTAATCAGCATCTGCAGTTCCTTCTTACAAATTGATCACTTGTACGTTAGTTCTATGTCTTACACACTAGAGGCTATTTACAGAAGCCAATTAATCTACAAACCTTTATGTCTTTGGAGTGTGGGAGGAAACCGGATGGAGCACACGGAGAAAACGAACGGTCATGGGGAGAACGTACAAACTCCGCACAGACAGCACTATAGTCAGAATTGAACTTGGGTCTCCGACGCTGTGAGGCAGTAGCTCTACCACTGCACCATCGTGCCACCCGAAATATATCAAATCATAGAGCCTGGAAACACCGAATAGCGACCACCCATTTAACTAATCCTACAAGGGCCAGTCTCACTCTCCCATCAGGCAAGAGGCAAGAAGTGTGAAAATGTACTGTCCACATTCAGGGACAGTTTCTTCCCACCAGTTATCAGACAACTGAATGGTCCTCTCATCAGCTGGAGTGCAGAGCTGCAGTACCGCGGTGCTGGGGTGGGGGCGGTGTTGCGAGCGGAGCTGCAGTACCGCGACACGGGGGTGGGGCGATGTTGCGGGCGAGGGGGAGCGGGGCTGCAGTACCGCGGCGCGGGGGTGGGGGTGGTGATGCGGGCGGGGCTGCAGTACCGCGGTACGGGGGTGGGGGCGGTGTTGCGGGCGGGTCTGCAGTACCGCGGCGCGGGGGTGGGGGCGGTGTTGCGGGCGCGGCTGCAGTACCGCGGTGCGGGGGTGAGGCAGTGTTGCGGGCGGGCTGCAGTACCGCGGTGCGGGGGTGGGGGCGGTATTGCGGGCGGGCTGCAGTACCGCGGCGCGGGGGTGGGGGCGGTGTTGCGGGCGGGGCTGCAGTACCGCGGTGCGGGGGTGGAGGCAGTGTTGCGGGCGGGCTGCAGTACCGCGGTGCGGGGGTGGGGGCGGTATTGCGGGCGGGGCTGCAGTACCGCGGCGCGGGGCTGCAGTACCGCGGCGCGGGGGTGGGGGCGGTGTTGCGGGCGGGGGCTGCAGTGACCGGCGGCGCGGGGGTGGGGGCGGTGTTGCGGGCGGGGCAATGGCGGGGCCGCGGCCTCCACCGGCCGGCAGCGGGAGGCGCCTGGAGACGGGGAGGTGAGTGCGGGGCGAGTGGAGGCCGCGGCCCTGACATCGACACCGGCACAGCGCGGCGTGGAGACTCCCCCATCACCCCCCTCACCCCCACTCCCCATCACCCCCCCTCACCCTCACCCCCCATCACCCCCCCTCACCCCCACCCCCATCACCCCCCTCACCCTCACTCACCCCCACCCCCCCCTCACCCCCCATCACCTCACTCACCCTCACTCACCCCACCCCCCCCTCACCCCCCATCACCTCACTCACCCTCACTCACCCCCCTTACCCTCACCCCCCTTACCCTCACCCCCCACACCCTCACCCCCCTCACCCTCATTCACCCCCACCCACCCCCCTCACCCCCTCCCCCACTCACCCCCACCCCCCTCACCCCCACCCCCACCCCCCCCTCACCCCATCACCACCCTCACCCCCACCCCCCTCACCCCCATCACCACCCTCACCCCCATCACCACCCTCACCCCCACCCCCCCTCACCCCCATCACCACCCTCACCCCCACCCCCCCTCACCCCATCACTACCCTCACCCCCATCACCACCCTCACCCCCATCACCACCCTCACCCCCATCACCACCCTCACCCCCATCACCACCCTCACCCCCACCCCCCCTCACCCCATCACCACCCTCACCCCCACCCCCCCTCACCCCATCACCACCCTCACCCCCATCACCACCCTCACCCCATCACCACCCTCACCCCCATCACCACCCTCACCCCCATCACCACCCTCACCCCCACCCCCCCTCACCCCCATCACCACCCTCACCCCCCACCACCCCTCACCCCCATCACCCCCATCACCACCCTCACCCCCACCCCCCCTCACCCCCATCACCACCCTCACCCCCACCCCCCCTCACCCCCATCACCCCCATCACCACCCTCACCCCCACCCCCCCTCACCCCCACCCCCCCTCACCCCCACCCCCCCTCATCCCCACCCCCCCTCACCCTCACCCCCCCACCCCCCCTCACCCCCATCACCACCCTCACCCCCACCGCCCCTCACCCCCACCCCCCCTCACCCCCATCACCACCCTCACCCCCATCACCACCCTCACCCCCACCCCCCCTCACCCCCACCCCCCCTCACCCCCATCACCACCCTCACCCCCACCCCCCCTCACCCCCACCCCCCCTCACCCCCATCACCACCCTCACCCCCACCCCCACCCCCCCTCACCCCCACCCCCCCTCACCCCATCACCACCCTCACCCCCACCCCCCCTCACCCCCATCACCACCCTCACCCCCACCCCCCCTCACCCCCACCCCCATCACCACCCTCACCCCCACCCCCCCTCACCCCCACCCCCCCTCACCCCCACCCCCCCCACCCCCACCCCCCCTCACCCCCACCCCCCCTCACCCCCACACCCCCACCCCCCTCACCCCCACCCCCCCTCACCCCCATCACCACCCCACCCCCACCCCCCCTCACCCCCACCCCCATCACCACCCTCACCCCACCCCCCCTCACCCACACCCCCCCTCACCCCCCCTCACCCTCACCCCCCCTCACCCTCACCCCCCCTCACACTCACCCCCCCCTCACCCTCACCCCCACACCCTCACCCCCCCCACACTCACCCCCCCTCACCCTCGCCCCCCATCACCCTCACCCCCCCTCACCTCACCCTCACCCCCCTCACCCTCACTCCCCATCACCCCCCTCACCCTCATCCCCACCCCTCTCACCCCCACCCCCCCTCACCCTCACCCCCACCCCCCCTCACCCCCACCCCCCTCACCCCCCATCACACCCTCACCCCCACCCCGCCTCACCCCCCACTCACCCTCACCCCCCTCACCCTCACCCCCCCTCACCCCCCACCCCCCATCACCCCCCCTCACCCTCACCCCCCACCCCCCCTCACCCCACCCCCCCTCACACACCCCCCCTCACCCTCACCCCCCCTCACCCTCACCCCCACCCCCCACCCCTCCTTACCCCCCCTCACCCCCACTCCCCCTCACCCCACCCCCCCTCACCCCACCCCACTCACCACCACCCCCCCTCACCCCCACCCCCCATCACCACCCTCACCCCCACCCCCCATCACCCCCCCTCACCATCATCCCCCATCACTCACTCTCACCCCCACCCCCCCTCACCCTCACCCCCTCACCCTCACCCCCCCATCCTCATCCCCCCCCTCACCCACCCTCACCCCCCCCCCCCTCACCCACCCTCACCCCCCCCCACCCTCACCCCCCCTCACCCCCCCTCACCTACCCGCACCCCCCCACCCTCACCCCCCCCTCACCCCCCCCCCCCCCCCCCACCCTCACCCCCCCCCCCCCACCCTCACCCCCCCCCCACCCTCACCCCCCCCCCACCCTCACCCCACCCTCACCCCCCCCCACCCTCACCCCCCCCCCACCCTCACCCCCCCCCCACCCCCACCCTCACCCACCCCCACCCCCCACCCCACCCTCACCCCCCCCACCCCACCCTCACCCCCCCCACCCCACCCTCACCCCCCCACCCCCCCCTCACCCCCCCCACCCTCACCCCCACCCTCACCCCCCCCACCCTCACCCCCCCACCCTCACCCCCCCCCACCCTCACCCCCCCCCACCCTCACCCCCCCCCACCCTCACCCCCCCCCCACCCTCACCCCCCCCACCCTCACCCCCCCCACCCTCACCCTCCCTCACCCTCACCCACCCTCACCCTCCCCCTCCCTCACCCTCACTCACCCTCACCCACCCTCACCCTCACCCACCCTCACCCCCCCACCCTCACCCACCCTCACCCCCCCACCCTCACCCCCCCTCACCCCCCCACCCTCACCCCCCCACCCTCACCCACCCTCACCCCCCCACCCTCACCCCCCCACCTTCACCCCCCCACCTTCACCCCCCCACCCTCACCCCCCCCACCCTCACCCCCCCCACCCTCACCCCCCCCACCCTCACCCCCCCACCCTCACCCCCCCACCCTCACCCCCCCCACCCTCACCCCCCCACCCTCACCCCCCCACCCTCACCCCCCCACCCTCACCTCACCCCCCCACCCTCACCTCACCCCCCCACCCTCCCCCCCCCCACCCACCCTCACCCCCCCCCTCACCCCCCCCCACCCACCCTCACCCCCCCCCTCACCCCCCCCCTCACCCCCCCACCCTCACCCCCACCCTCACCCCCCCACCCTCACCCCCCCCTCACCCCCCCCCACCCTCACCCCCCCTCGCCCACCCTCACCCCCCTCACCCTCACCCCCCCACCCTCACCCTCACCCCCCCCACCCTCACCCTCCTCATCCTCCCACTCACCCTCCCTGTCACCAGAAGTCTATAAACACTCTTAGTTTTAAAAACCAAAACTTTAAAAATCCCATTGACCTGTGCTTGTGTCCTGGCAGGGTGGGGAGTAAATGAGGACACATCTTTTCCACACGACAGGCTACTTATGCATTAATAAAGCAAAACACTGGAGGAACTCAACCACATCATCTGTGGAGGGAATGGACAAACGAGGTTTTGGGTTGAGTGTATATGGGGTGGGGTGTGCTTCTTTAAATTGGAATATTAGATGGAATATAAAGTCACTACATTAAAAAGCAGTTTATTTTTTATATAGAAACCCGCAAAAGGTACAATCAAGCTAACTTGAATACTACTAGCTTTAAATCCGTTTTTGTTAGAATTGTATCATTACTGGAAGTACATCTGGCTACTAACTTGCCTTAAAGTGGCATTCTATATCCTGAGAAAACATTTGAGTTGTTATGCTGTCAACCAACTCTTTGTTATATCTTTACTTTCCACAGTTAGAAGTTCAGTGATGGAGTGACCATTTGTGGCATATCATGGAGGCTTGTGAGGGGGAAGCTATTTCCGAGGTCCTGCGTTTGAATGTGGGAGGTTGTTACTTTACAGCCAGACGAAACTCCCTCTGTCGTTTTAAGAACTCAATGCTTAGTGCTATGTTTAGTGGACGATTTCCTTTGAAACTAGATGAATCAGGTAACACGAGTTATTATTGTCAAGCATAACAGTTCATAATTCATGCTGTCTTTAGGGACAATGAGAGAAAATGGCTGGATGAAAATTAACTTTTATGGACAAGTACTAACTGACGTGCAGGGATAATAATTTGTTATGGAATACAACATTATTTTAATGTTTCCTTGAGTTACATGAACAACTGATTATTTGAAAGCATATTGACTTTGTCTTTTTTACTGCCATAAGTTTGGATTGCTTTATTTTCACAGTTGCCTGACACAGCTTTCATCTATCAGTCAAAATGCTTTGCATGTAGGACTCTGCTTAACGCAAATACCTTTTGCTTTCAGTTACTAAACACTTTAACTCCCTCTCCCATTCCCACACTTACCTTTCTGTCCTGGGCCTCCTCCACTGACAGAGTGAGGGCCAGCACAAATTGGAGGGACAGCACCTCATATTTCGCTTGGGTAGCTGACACTCCAGCGAGATGAATTTTGACCTCCAATTTCAAGTAACCCTTGCTTTCCCTCTCTCTCCATCCCTCCCCTTTCCCTGTCTGACTGTCCCCTTGTCTAAAATTTATCGTTGTATGCTTTGTTGTCACCTTCTAGATAACAATGATCTATTCTACATTTTCCTTGAACTGCATCCCCATTGATGTTTCATTTTCACACCTCACACTTCCATATCTCTGCATCTCCCTCTCCCCTGACTCTCAGTCTGAAGAAAGGTCTTCGACCTGAAACGTCACTCATTCCTTCTCTCCAGTGATGCTGCCTGTCCACTGAGTTACTCCAGCATTTTGTGTCTATCTTCGGTGTAAATCAGCATCTG
Organism: Rhinoraja longicauda; assembly: GCF_053455715.1. Classification (NCBI taxonomy): domain Eukaryota; kingdom Metazoa; phylum Chordata; class Chondrichthyes; order Rajiformes; family Arhynchobatidae; genus Rhinoraja; species Rhinoraja longicauda. The sequence continues at coordinate 74,406,018 of NC_135960.1, read as the reverse complement.
CAGTTCCTTCCGTCTACATGTTTTGTTTTCTTATGCAGATCAAACTATATACTGTTTGGCTTTAAAATGACCATTGTTTGTGAGTATTCTCAATCCAGTTGGACAGGAAGGTAGGCAGGGAAATTATCCTGTGCTGTTCTTTCCACTCTCCTGAAGGTTAGCATGTGTTCTGTAACTCATGGGAGAACTGACAATCAAGATAGGTGAGCATTACCGGGAAAGCTTGTGAAAAACTGTAGCCATCCATTCCCAAATAACAGCACAAGGACTCTCTGGGCTGAGATGTCTCCATTCTGTGATGTGAACTTCCGATTCTTTGGAATGAGTGTCCTGGCAGTTACTTCAGCTGATCTCTACATCTTCAGTTGTGGGCACAAGCGTACTGTGTGGCTAACCATATACCCTCGCTGTGGAACGATAATGAAAATGGTGGAGATAAGTATCTCCCTGTAGCTTTAGGTCAGCAGCATCCCACGTTAATGTTCAGCTATTGCTCAGGCCATCTTAGGTGTGCTGTGATATGATCGGCCATGATCACATTGAATGGCGGTGCTGACTCGAAGGGCTGAATGGCCTACTCCTGCACCTATTGTCTATTGTCTATGATGGCGGCCATTTCATCTTAACAAACTCCGGCTCTACCACTTATAACACAAAATAGTTTGTCACTGTTGGTGTATCTGAGGAAGAACTTTTTCAGTCAGAGAGTGGTGAAGGTGTGGAATTCTCTGCCTCAGAAGGCAGTGGAGGCCAGTTCGTTGGATGCTTTCAAGAGAGAGCTGGATAGAGCTCTTAAGGATAGCGGAGTGAGGGGGTATGGGGAGAAGGCAGGAACGGGGTACTGATTGAGAGTGATCAGCCATGATCGCATTGAATGGCGGTGCTGGCTCGAAGGGCTGAATGGCCTACTCCTGCACCTATTGTCTATTGTCTATCTATTGTCTATCTGATCTCATAAGTGATAGGAGCAGAATTAGGCCATTCGGCCCATCAAATTACTCCACCATTCAATCATGGCTGATCTATCTCTCCCTCCTAATCCATTCTCCTGCCTTCTCCCCATAACCTCTGACACCCATCCGTATTAATCAAGAATCTATTGATCTCTGCCTTAAAAATATCCATTGACTTGGCCTCCGCAGCCTTCTGTGGCAAATAATTCTGCAGATTCACCACCCTCTCTCTACAGTGGCTCAGTGAAGGTTCCCTGATGGGGGCTCGTATGTTAGTAACAGAGACCATGTATCTGGATATTGCTGATGAACCAATTGGAAATTTGTAAAGATGGCAGTTGGTTGTTGTGTATCAGTGTCATAGTTTAGTTTAATTTAGAGATACAGCTCGGAAACAGGCCCTTCGGCCCACCCACCGGGTCCACGCCGACCAGCGATCCCCGCACATTAACACTATCCTACACACACAAGGGACAATTTTTACATTTACCAAGCCAATTAACCTATAAACTTGTACGTCTTTTGAGGATGGGAGGAAACTGAAGATCTTGGAGAAAACCTACGCAGGTCACGGGGAGAACGTACAAACTCTGTACAGACAGCACCCGTAGTCGGGATGGAACCCGGGTCTCAGGCGCTGCAAGCTGTGTAAGGCAGCAACTCTACCGCTGCGCCCCGGTACTGCTAGTCAAAGAGCTACGCAGCACGCAAACAGGCCCTTCAGCACAACTCATCCATGCACACCCCAGCTGATAGTTGCTTAACCAAGCTAATCCCACTAGTCTGTGTCTGAACCCTGTTCCTGGCTGACAACAACAGCAAAGGAGGAAGCTGTTAAAACTAAAAGGCAATTTTATGTTTTTTGCACTTAAACGGAAGATGGACTAAATTAAATGTTTATTTTAAATCGACCCAAAATGTTACTAATCGATGTTCTCCAGAGATGCTGCACGACTCCAGTACATTGTGTTCTTTAGGACCATGAACTTGATTAATTTGGTAGCCACAACGCCAGGAACTTATTTATCAATAAATTACAAATTGTAATCCAGCACAACATAGAACAGTACAGCACAGGAACTGGTCATTCGGCCCACAGTGTCTGGTCAAGATGCCAAGTTAAACTAATCTCTTCTGACTGCATGTCAACAATAACTCCATTACCTGCATATCCAAATGCCAATCTAAAAGCTTGGTAGATGCCACTATTTTATCTGCTTCCATCATCACCCCTGGCAGCAGGTCTAAGCACCCAATACTCTGTACAAAAAAGCGTCCATTTCGGTGCATAAATGTTGAGGGGAGAAATGTTAGATTGTGATTTGCAAAGATTGTGATGAGGTTAGAAAGAGTAAATAAGAAGCTGTTCCCATCGACAGGTGATTTGAACACATAAGCAACACGAGATTCAAAGTAGAGACATAGACAATAGGTGCAGGAGGAGGCCATTCGGCTCTTCAAGCCAGCGCCGCCTTTCAATGTGATCATGGCTGATCATCCACAATCACTTCCCCGTCCCTGCCTTCTCCCCATATCCCTTGATTCCGCTAGCCACTAGAGCTCTATCTAACTCTCTTTTGAATGCATCCAGTGAGTCGGCCTCCACTGCCTTCTGAGGCAGAGAATTCCGCAAATTCACAAGTCTCTGGGTGAAAATGTTTTTCCTCGTCTCAGTTCTAAATGATCTACCCCTTATTCTTAAACTGTGGTTTAAGAATCACCAATGTAAAATCACCAGTAATTTGACAAAGCACAGGAATGTGAGGAAACATAACTTAAGAATCAGGAGTGAAAGTGGACCATTTGAACCTTCAAGCATCTTGTGCATCAGGATCACTGCTGACTGCTACTTCAGCTCCTTGTTTCAGCACTATCCCCTTGGCCCTTAATTTCATTCACGTCCAGAAGTCAGTTTTCTTTGAGATCTTTGGTTTCCTCCCACACCCCAAAGACTTACAGGTTTGTAGGCTGATTAGCTTGGTATAAATGTAAATTGTCCCTAGTGTGTGTAGGCTGGTCAGTGCGGACTCGGTGGGCCGAAGGGCCTGTTTCCGTGCTGTATCTCCGATCTGTTTTGACTGAACTCAAATGATTACAGAGAGACTTGGGCCTTTTGGAAGGGTGGGCTGAAAGATGGCAGATGGAGTTTAATGCTGATAAGTGTGAAGTGCTGCATTTTGGTAGGACAAATCAAAATAGGACGTACAGGGTAAATGGTAGGGAATTGAGGAATGCAGTGGAACAGAGGGATCTGGGAATAACTGTGCATTGTTCCCTGAAGGTGGAATCTCATGTGGATAGGGTGGTGAAGAAGGCGTTTGGTATGCTTGCCTTTATAAATCAGAGCATCGAATATAGAAGTTGGGACGTAATGTTAAAATTGTACAAGGCATTGGTGAGGCTGAATCTGGAATATGGTGTGCAGTTCTGGTCGCCAAATTATAGGAAGGATGTCAACAAAATAGAGAGAGTACAGAGGAGATTTACTAGAATGTTGCCTGGGTTTCAGCACTTAAGCTACAGAGAGAGATTGAACAGGTTGGGTCTTTATTCTTTGGAGCGCAGAAGGTTAAGGGGGGACATGATAGAGGTTTTTTAAATTTTAAGAGGGACTGACAGAGTTGACGTGGGCAAGCTTTTCCCTTTGAGAGTGGGGAAGATTCAAACAAGGGGACATAACTTCAGAATTAAGGGACAAAAGTTTAGGGGTAACATGAGGGGTAACTTCTTTACTCAGAGGGTGGTGGCTGTATGGAATGAGCTTCCGGTGGAAGTGGTGGAGGCAGGCTCGATTTTATTATTTAAGAGTAAATTAGATCGGTATATGGATGGGAAGGGATTGGAGGGTTATGGTCTGAGAGCAGGTAGATGGGACTAGGTCGGAGAAAGTGTTCGGCATGGACTAGAAGGGCCAAACTGGCCTGTTTCCGTGCTGTAATTGTTATATGGTTATATGGTTATTAGGCCACAGCAGACCACTTGAGCAGAGAATTGCAAAGATTCTGACCATGTGTGAAGCAATGCCTTCTCATGCCAGACCTGAATGGCCAGCCCTGTACTTTGAGACCATGAATTCTGGTTTTAGACACCCCAGGCTGTATAAACATCTTTACTGCATCCAGCCTGTCGAACACAATATTTTAGATCTCACCGGATCTCTTTGCCTTTATTCTCTTATTTAAATCCTCCTGCAATAAAGGCAAACATTTTTGAAATCTAAAATTAAAATAGCAAAGTTGGAAACACCATGCAGGTCAGGCAGCATCTATGAAAGAGAAACTAATGAAACGTCTGTGACCTGAAACACTGACTGTTTCGCTTTCCACAGAAGCTGCCTGACGAGCTGAGTTTTCCCAGCATTTTCTGTTTTTATATCATGTGCATCCCAATCTTTAGGGTTACTACTTTTTTTTAACATTATTATGTCCTTTTATCCAATTCTAAGGCTGGACAATTTTTCCTGTTTTCTTCTGCCTCGGGAAATATGTATTTGTTCTAAGCTATGTAAATGTGCTTGTTGATAATATATTCCATTTTATGTAATTTCCCAATTGCCACAAACTGCTTGCTTGTAGTTGTAGGAAAAAAACTGCAGATGCTGGTTTAAATCGAAGGTAGACACAAAATGCTGGAGTAACTCAGCGGGTCAGGCAGCATCTCGGGAGAGGAGTGGGTGATGTTTCGGGTTGAGACCCTTCTTCAGACTGATGTCGGGAGGAACAACTACGCTGTTCCAGGTGTCAAATTCTCTACATCGGCGAGACCAAGCGCAGGCTCGGCGATCGTTTCGCTGAACACCTCCGCTCAGTCCGTCTTAACCCAGTGGCTCAGCACTTCAACTCCCCCTCCCATTCCCAATCTGACCTTTCTGTCCTGGGCCTCCTCCATTGTCAGAGTGAGGCCCAGCTCAGATTGGAGGAACAGCACCTCATATTTCGCTTGGGTAGTTTACACCCCAGCGGTATGAACATTGACATCTCTAACTTCAGATAGTCCCTGCTTTCCCTCTCTATCCCCTCCTCCTTCCCAGTTCTCCCACTAGTCTTCCTGTCTCCGACTACATTCTATCTTTGTCCCGCCCCCTTCCCTGACATCAGTCTGAAGAAGGGTCTCGATCCGAAACGTCACCCATTCCTTCTCTCCCGAGATGCTGCCTGACCCGCTGAGTTACTCCAGCATTTTGTGTCTACCTTGCTTGTAGTTGGTTTTGTTTAGACTTAAGGTGAACTAACTCATTCTCATCCCCCTAATACCAGATTACTATTTTTTACTATCAACAGTTCATGTGTTCAAAGTGTTCCCCTTTGGAACACTTAATTCTGACCTTGTTCACTCTACAACCATATCTCTGATACCTATTAGACAGTATTAATTCATTTCTAATTGTGGATAAATTAATTTATCCGTTTGCTACCAATGTGTATATTCAGATAAAGTTGTGAGGAGACTGCAGGCTGTCTTTGGTAGAATAGGGGTAGGTAATGTGAATGGGCGAGATGATGGCAGATTGAATTTAAAATGCAATAAAAACAAAAGCAGAGTATTTTAGAGAAATTAAAACTTGTCAGTGTGTAGAGAGACTGGGGTGCCCTTGTCTATGGATTACTGATAGTTCACATACAGATTTAGTTCCGTTTATTATTATCACGTGTACCAAAAAGCTTTTTGCGTGCTAACCAGGCAAAGAAAAGATAAAACACGATTACAATCAAGCCATCCACAATGCACAGGTAAACAATAAAGGGTACAACATTTAGTGGACGATAAAGTCCTCTGCAGTTCTTTCCAACGCAGCATCTCTGGAGGACATTGATAGGCTTGAAGAAGGACCCCAACCCCATCACCTATCCATGTACTCCAGAGATCCTTACAAGACAAAATGTGTAGGAAGGAACTGCAGATGCTGGTTTAAACCGAAGTAAACACAAGCTCTATTAACTCAGCGGGACAGGCAGCATCTCTGGAGAGAAGGAACGGGTGACGTTTCGGGTCGGGACCCTTCATCAGTCTGAAGAAGAGTGTCGACCCGAAACGTCACCCATTCCTTCTCTCCAGAGATGCTGCCTGTTGCAGAGATGCTGAGTTAATTCAGCTTTTTGTTTCTACCTCACAAGATAATATTTTGATCAAAAAGCTTTTGTCATGTTATAGATTTTGTTTCATCACTACAACGATGGACCTTTAAACTACATGATTTTTTTTGGTTTTAAATAACATAGACCAATGCGGCATTTCCTTTGTGTGTGCATGCCATCTCTTTTTAAATAGTTTTCATCCCTTCATTGTGTGCTGATTTTTTTTTGCTGTTTATATTTTAAATGGACAGCAAACAAGATAGAAACTTAATTCTTTGAATGTGAAATTTACTGTGCAAAGGGTCTAATGTACAGTTTCTTTGAACATAGGAGCTTGTCTTATTGAACGGGATGGAAAACTCTTCAAGTATCTCTTGGATTATCTGCATGGAGAACTCTGCCTTCCTGAAGAAGCAAGAACTCGTGTGGCTTTGCAGGAAGAGGCAGATTACTTTGGCATTCCCTTTCCCTACAGTTTGACAGACTATTTATCTAGTGAGATGGAGAGACATTGCTCAAAATCGAATATTGAAATCAAAAAGGTTTGTAATGCTCATTTGAGACTGTTAACCCAGTAATCTGAAATGTACTTTTGTTTTGAGGTATGCTGTTTTTATTCAATGATGTATATCGAGTGAATATTGGGAAATGAACAAAAGGACCATGCCAACCAATGTTTCAATTGATTGTTAAAGTCTTTGTTTGATTGTTGAAGTCATGCTAAATTACCATGCTGCTACTTTTGGGCAATTTTTATTTCTATTAAATAACAATACAAAAAATATCACATTTTATCGAGATTGGATTATATAAGTTAACACTGCCATCCCCCACATACTCAGTTCCTCCCATCTTTGCATTTTAGAGCTTCCTCACTGCTCCATATGTTTGCCAATGTCAATGGTTCTTTATTATAACTCGCACTGAGGTACAGTACAATTCATTTTCAGTTTAGTTTAGTACAGTGAAAAGCTTTTGTTGCAGTTGTACAGTTGTACAGTTGTACAGTTTTGTTGCTTTTGTACAGTTTAGTACAGTGAAAAGCTTTTGTTGCGTGCTATCAAGTCAGCAGAAAGACAATACATGATTATTATTGAACCATTTACAGTGTATAGATGCTTGATAAGGGAATAATGTTGTGCAAGGTTAAGTCAGCAAAGTCCGATTAAGGATAGTCCGAGGGTCACCAAAGAGGTAGATAGTAGTTCAGCACTGCTCTCTGGTTGTGGTAGGATGATTCAGTTGCCTGATAACAGCTGGGAAGAAACTGTCCCTGAATCTGGAGGTGTGCATTTTCACACTTCTATTCCTTTTGCCTGATGGGAGAGGGGAGAAGAGGGAGTGGCCAGGGTGTGACATGTCCTTGATTATGCTGCTGGCCTTGCCGAGGCAGCGTGAGATATGAATGGAGTCGATGGAAGGGAGGTTGGTTTGTGTGATGGTCTGGGCTGCGTCCACAATTTGCTGCAATTTCTTGCGGTCTTGGATGGAGCTGTTCCCAAAACAAGCTGTGATGCATCCTGATAAAATGCTTTCTATGGTGAGAGTTGTAGGGGACATGCAAAACCTCCTAAGCCTTCTTAGGAAGTAGAAGCGTCAGTGTGCTTTCTTGGTCGTTGTTTTAACATGGGTGGTGCAGGAATTTTTGCATACAATCCAGTAAATTATTACTGTACATAAACACAATCCCAGATAAAGTACAAAGTGTATAGAAATAGTCCACTGAGATCGTATACAAGAGTCACCAGGTTTTAAGGTCATTTCAAAGTCCAAGTTACAGCTGGTCATAAAGGTCTTGGCTGCAGGGCCTCCAGCTATCACCTTGATCCCGATTGTCCAGTGAACTATCATCCCTCTCATCGCCCAGCCACCTTCAGCTGTTATGCCCCATGGGCGTCTCTCTCTTGGACAAGGAAGGCAAGACCCCGGATCCACTTATCAGTAGTTTGTCCTTGTGTCTGCCATCACTGATTCCCTCCACACACTGGTTCTCCGGTCATTGTGGTGGAGCAGGGGCCAGACTCATCTGTTCGGGTTGTGCGGAGGGCGAGCCAGGACTGCCGCTGGGGGATAACCACGGCCCATCCATCATTCTGCTGTTCTTATCGTGCCTCAGTGCCTCCTGAATCAGGAGATTGTGGCTACACAGGATGCAGATCATAGCTTGATATTTCAGAGCCACACGGAAGAATTACTGCACTGTCAGCAATGCTGCCCATGCATGAAACTTTAGCCTCATCCAAATTCTTTGGTGGATGTAAGGTCCTTTGGAGAATGTCCTTCTAGTAATACTTTTTTTCATGTCTGTTTTCCAAAACAACTGGTTCTACAGTGTACGTGCACTGTGATCTAGACAGATTAGATCCTGAACTGAACTTAACTCATTCCTACTACTTGCATCAACAGGTTATAGCACTCTCTTATTGCTCAGTCACCTGCTCATTCCCGAAGGCCCCTCATTATAAAATCACATACTAATGTACAGTCACTCTAATGCTGTACAATATAATTTCTTTCAATGTTATTCTAACACTACACAGATGGCACCACTATAAACATAGTCTAAAACAATGCAGGAAAGAACTGCAGATCGAAAGTAGACACAAAATGCTGGAGTAACTCAGCGGGTCAGGCACCATCCCTGGAGAGAAGGAATGGGTGACGTTTCAGTTGTTGACCCAAAATGTCACTCATTCCTTCTCTCCCGAGATGCTGCCTGACCTGCTGACTTACTCCAGCATTTTGTGTTTACTTTAGTCTAAATCTATGATGGTTTTAAGTATACAGTTCTGTATACCTATCTTTTGAAGTCTGTTTTTTAAAACTTTATTCTATACTGGTATCCAGTAAAGAGCAGTAATTCCCCAGTTACTGCGTGTGGACTTCACTAACAATAAGCTTAACAACTGAGAGTAACAATTTCCTGAGAAATCTGTCTCCTACATTGTAATGTGATCAAGGAAAAACAAATTCTCTAATAAACTTCAGTCTCTTGGAGATGGAGAATTTTAACTTTGCTCATCCTGCACTTAAGATATCCTAAATGTTTGTGTAGTCAGGAAAGTTTCCTCAAGTCAAGTCAAGTCAAGTCAAGTTTATTTGTCACATGCACATACACGATGTGCAGTGAAATGAAAGTGGCAATGCCTGCGGATTGTGCACAAAAAAGAATTACAGTTACAGCTTATAAATAAAGTTAATAAAGTTAATACAGAGAAGACAAAATTTAGTCCCTGGAGTTATAAAAGTTAACAGTCCTGATGGGCTGTGGGAAGAAACTCCGTCTCATCCTCTCCGTTTTCACAGCGTGACAGCGGAGATGTTTGCCTGACCGTAGCATCTGGAACAGTCCGTTACTGGGGTGGCAGGGGTCCCCCATAATCTTGCTTGCTCTGGATCTGCACCTCCTGATGTATAGGTCCTGCAGGGGGGCGAGTGTAGTTCCCATGGTGCGTTCTGCCGAACGCACTACTCTGCAGGGATCTGAAGAAGGGTCTCGACCCGAAACGTCACCTATTCCTTTTCTCCAGAGATGCTGTCTGATCTGCTGAGTTGCTCCAGCTTTTTGTGTCTATCTTGGGATTTTTAACCCATTTCAGTATGGTCCTTTGAGCCTATACAAGATGTAAAGAACTTCAGCTCCCAATGAATCATCCTTAAAATTACGTTTGTGTTTACTTTGATCTATTGTGCTGACTTTGGTTTGCGAATCATTAATTTCATCTTGGCCAGGGCACATTACTGCAGCCTAGTTGTGGGCACAATACTGCAGCCTTGTGGGCACATTACTGCAGCCTAGTTGTGGGCACATTAGTGCAGCCTAGTTGTGGGCACATTACTGCAGCCTAGATGTGGGCACATTACTGCAGCCTAGATGTGGGCACATTAATGCAGCCTAGATGTGGGCACATTAGTGCAGCCTAGTTGTGGGCACATTAGTGCAGCCTAGTTGTGGGCACATTACTGCAGCCTAGATGTGGGCACATTAATGCAGCCTAGATGTGGGCACATTAGTGCAGCCTAGTTGTGGGCACATTAGTGCAGCCTAGTTGTGGGCACATTACTGCAGCCTAGTTGTGGACACATTACTGCAGCCTTGTTGTGGGTACATTACTGCAGCCTAGTTGTGGGCACATTAGTGCAGCCTAGTTGTGGACACATTACTGCAGCCTAGCAGCCTTGTTGTGGGTACATTACTGCAGCCTAGTTGTGGGCACATTAGTGCAGCCTTGTTGTGTGCACATTAGTGCAGCCTAGTTGTGGGTACATTACTGCAGCCTAGCAGCCTTGTTGTGGGTACATTACTGCAGCCTAGTTGTGGGTACATTACTGCAGCCTAGTTGTGGGCACATTACTGCAGCCTAAAGTGCCCAGAAACCCAGCATGACTCAAATATCCTATATATTTTTCCCATGTGTGAAATTTCCTTGAGGATCAAAACAATTGCTAACTTACCTAATTTAATAAGTGTTTGACATACAGTGCCCTCCATAATGTTTGGGACAAAGACCCATCATTTATTTATTTGCCTCTACTCCAGAATTTGAGATTTGTAATAGAAAAAAATCACATGTGGTTAAAGTGCACATTGTCAGATTTTAATAAAGGCCATTTGTATACATTTTGGCTTCACCATGTAGAAATTACAGCAGTGTTTATACATCGTCCCCCCATTTCAGGGCACCATAATGTTTGGGACACAGCAATGTCATGTAAATGAAAGTAGTCATGTTTAGTATTTTGGTGCATATCCTTTGCATGCAATGACTGCTTGAAGTCTGCGATTTATGGACATCACCAGTTGCTGGGTGTCTTCTCTGGTGATGCTCTGCCAGGCCTGTACTGCAGCCATCTTTAGCTTATGCTTGTTTTGGGGGCTGGTCCCCTTCAGTTTTCTCTTCAGCATCTTAAAGGCATGTTCACTTGGGTTCAGATCAGGTGATTGACTTGGCCACTCAAGAATTGACCATTTTTTAGCTTTGAAAAACCCTTTGTAGCTTTAGTAGTATTTTTGGGATCATTGTCTTGCTGTAGAATGAACTGCCGGACAATGAGTTTTGAAGCATTTGTTTGAACTGGAGCAGATAGGATGTGTCTTTACACTTCAGAATTCATTATGCTACTGCCATCAGCAGTTGTGTCATCAATGAAGATAAGTGAGCCAGTACCTTCAGCAGCCATACATGCCCAGGCCATAACACCCCCACCACCGTGTTTCACAGATGAGGTGGTATGCTTTGGATCTTGGGTAGTTCCATCTCTCCTCCATACTTTGCTCTTGCCATTATTCTGATATAAGTTAATCTTCGTCTCATCTGTCCAGAACTGTGGTTGCTTTTTTAAGTACTTCTTTGCAAACTGTAACCTGGCCATCCTATTTTTGCGACTAACCAGTGGTTTGCATCTTGCAGTGTGGCCTCTGTATTTCTGTTCATGAAGTCTTCTGCGGACAGTGGTCATTGACAAATCCACACCTGACTCCTGAAGAGTGTTTCTGATCTGTCAGACAGGTGTTTGGGGACTTTTCTTTATCATAGAGAGAATCCTATCATTAGCTGTGGAGGTCTTCCTTGGCCTGCCAGTCCCTTTGCGATTAGTAAGCTCACCAGTGTTCTCTTTCTTCTTAATGATGTTCCAAACAGTTGATTTTGGTAAGCCTAATGTTTGGCTGATGTCTCTAACAGTTTTATTCTTGTTTCTCAGTCTCATCATGGCTTCTTTGACTTTCATTGGCATAACTTTGGTCCTCATATTGACAAACAGCAATAAAAGTTTCCAAAGGTGATGGAAAGACTGGAGGAAAGACTAGGTGCTGAGAGCTCTCTTATACCTGCATTAAGGAGGCAATTAAACACACCTGAGCAATTACACACACCATATGTCCCAAACATTATGGTGCCCTGAAATGGGGGGGACTATGTACAAACACAGCTGTAATTTCTAAATGGTGAAACCAAAATGTATACAAATGGTCTTTATGACAATGTGCACTTTAACCTCATGTGATTGTTTCTATTGCAAATCTCAAAATGTGGAGTACAGAGGCAAATAAATAAATAATGGGTCCAAACATTATGAAGGGCACTGTATGCTTTCACAAGAGAAATATGTAAAACAGTTCAATAAGTTTTTTAGATTAAAATTACTTTTTTGTCATTACTATATACAGGCACTATCGGACATGTGCGACTCCTATGGTTTAATCTGTACGAATCCCATGGTGTGGATCTTGCACTATCTCAATACTTGTGGTGCCAGCTGTGAAAGCAAAATCCTGGGAGTATTTGCATCAAAGATCGAAGGGATTGCAGCCATTGAAAAACAGCTGGGATGCAGAATAAAAAGCAAAAGTATCTTTAAGAGGTATAAATGGTTGATTTATGTGATCCATTTGCACTATTCACTGTTTGTTTTGTCTACTTTGCATAAAGAATATTAGGATTGTTAACTGTTAGATTCAATCAAAAGAAAGCAGATAATTCTGCCTTCTTAATTCCTTTTCAAAGACCTCAGGTGGATTTACTGTCAGCAATCGAGGAGTGCCGAACTGTTTGAATTTGAATTACATAATAATATTGAACACAATTACCATTTTATTAAATAGTACTCTGAGTAGACAATTTAGTTGATGTCAAGTCAAGTCAAGTCAAGTCAATTTTATTTGTATAGCACTTTTAAAAACAACCCACATTGACCAAAGTGCTGCACATCTGATTAGGAAAAAAATTGGTTAACCAGCAGAGATAACATTTAAATTTATAATAGCAGTCCACTGATAACATAACACTAGCCTTGTGTCATTGATTATCAATGCATCTCCAACTCACTGTCCAACATAGAAACCAAATCCCTGTCGTCTTTCAACATATTTCCTCCCTTCTACCTCATCCTGCTGTAACCTCGCTCATCTGTAGCAACTCCCTTGCCCAGCCTCTCCCTGTCCCTTTTGTTCTCCCCTACACTTCATATCTCTTCCCCATTCCACATCCTGTTCTCCACTCCTTTGCCAGTCACACACTCCTTGGTCTTGACCCCACTCACCCTATCTCTCATGCCTTCACCTTAGTTTGGCCTCATCTCCTTCCTCTGGATTGCCACTTTAACCCCAGACCACTGAATGCTTTTGGGCCCTGCCATCATCTGGCACCTGCATCCTCTTCCCATGGCCCACCCCCTCACCCACTGATCCCCCTTCAAACAGGCATCATTTTAATGCCACTCCATGAGAGTACAAGGTATTAATGATTTACACCAGGTACAGCATTACCATTTATCACGTTACATCTCACTGTCCTGCAGTTGAGCTTGAATGTGCAAGTATCCCGCTGCTTCATATTTCTGTGTTTGCAGGGAGGCTGGAAACAATCTACAATACATATGGAGCTACTACTCAGCTGGTGAGCTGAAGAAAATGATGGATGCTTTTGACTCTTGGGAGGGACGAGGTACTTATCCTTCATGTCAACATAAAAACATTAAGCACTGTGGAGGTGAGCTGTAGAGCTCATATGTATCTGAAACCATGCTTTGGATTGTCACCAATTTCCCCACCAGCTGCATCTGTAGATGTATTTCTTGCACTCTTATTTCCCATGATGAATGATTATCACAATGGTAAACTGTCGGAAAGAGACAACCTTTCATATATAGCCTCCAAGGGAAAGGGACCATATTCATCAACTGCTGTCAAATTACAGATTGTTTTGCAGAGCAGTAGGATTAAACCTTAAAGTTAACAATTACAGAAAGTGGCAATACACATATAATCACTGCCTTGATCATTTCTCTTTATTACAGTCCTACATCTAGCTGGGATGGATAGGATTTAAAATATCAATGCGTGTCTTCTTCTGCTGAGTGTCCAGTTTCAAACTATTCTATTGGGGATTAAATGGAAATGTAGCTCACAGACTGTCAGTAGATTCTTTTTCTCCTCGGGCAGAATCCAAAATGACTTATTTCCTTCTGCTCCAGTCTGTGGGTTCTGAGAAGGCGCATAAGGCCAGTGTGGAATCTGCCAGCTCTGTGGTGGCTGTGACAGAAGGTTCATGATATGTGGGTGGAATCAAAGGAAGAAGTGATGTCGTGCTTCTGTGTGCTCCCAACAAATGATTCAAGATACTTGAAGCCATCCTGGATGCTTCCTTCATTTAAAGCCACCCTGGGTGCTTCCCACGGATTATGAAGATGTTACATTTTATCAGAGAGACATCCAAAACCTCCACAAGCCTTTCTACGATCCTCTAGTGCCGTATCTGTTTCTAGTGTTTAATATCAGACATATGATGTGGACTGCCCCTCAGACCAGCCTCAGTGTCTTTATAGCCTCAAAGATGGGGATGTTGACCTGGGAGAGGATTTTGGGTTGCATATCCTGGTGATAGAGTTGGAGAATGTTTCAGGTGCAGTGTTGTTGATACTTCTCAGGCACTGTGTGATGCCTGCTGCAGATGGTGCATGTTTCAGACGCGTACTGGGTGTGAAGTAATCACGAATGCGTAGTAGACAATTAGTGGAATGCTGGATTTAAGGTCGTGACCTTGAACTCTTTCTCAGATGATAAAAGCTGTGCTGGCACTCTGAAGGTAATGGTGGCCTCCTGTGGAATGTGGCTGGGCGATGGAAGTGATCTTTGTTTTCCAGCATCGCGTTATGGACACTTATTCCCTGGATTGGTGTTTGGAATGGGGGCAAATTGGCAGAGGGTTTTTGTGGATATTTATGTAGAGACCATTCTCTTTCGCGCTTCAGAATGTATCAACACAAGTGCATCTTACAGCTCCATTACTGAAGTTAGACTGACATTTTTTTTCTAGAATGGAGGAAATGTAGGTTGAATCATTCCACCTGTAGATTAGTTCAAGTCCAACGGGAAGCTTGTTAGAGATGAGATGCAATTTGGAGGCTAGAAAGACGGAGAAAAGCGTTGGTGCTCCAGCCTTGATGACTCCAGTCTGCACTGTTAGTGAATCTGTGCTGGACCTAGTGCATGAAATCTCAAATCTGTATGGCCTCACGTCACACGTAGAATGGAGGCAAATCTTTGAGGCCAATTCTCAAAGGGACTCACATAGCTCCAACTGATGGACAGATGGAAGTCTTGTGTGAGGTAACGGGTAGTAATTGATACTGCTCCCTGTGTTTCTCTTGGAGTTATGAAGATCATGCTCATTGTGCCTCTTGATAGGCACAGACCACACTGATTTGGTCCGCAGTTATTCAGTCACTAGGAGGAGCTGGATGAAGAGAATCTTGATAAAACTTGCAAGTAGACTCCTTCGTAGTTATCGCAATATGTCTCCATTCCTGAAGTTAGTCACAAATATGTTGCAACTGCGGTTCTTCTGCATGTACTCCTCTTTCCTGGTGTGAGACCAGGCTGTGACTTTGTGTTTGAATTTCATCATTGCCATTTTTTCAGACTGAAATAGGAATATAGCCTGCTCCCAATAGTGTTGCCGTTTTGTGGTTGATGGACATTTTAACATGATAGGCTGGAGAGGCAGCAAGCCTGGACTGGGTAGTATGCTGCAAGATATTGTCAAGGGTATCTGTGAACTCTCCTCTATTGGCTGTTAGCAGGGTGGGTTCCTGGATATTTGAGCAGTAAATGGTCGCGACAGCATTGAAGTATCGCCACATGACATTCTTATCTCCTTTCCATCGCCATCTATTTAAAAAAAAAAAAATCTCAGATATCAGTTTTCCCTCCACCGACCGAGTTGTGATGGAACTTCCAATCTGAGAAGAAGTGTTTGTGATCCGTTAAATGCCCCATCTCCTGGCTGTTCTTAAGGACTGGACTTAAGGACTGTCCAGCTACTGGGCATGCTGCAACTCCTGTTGGTTGGTTACCAGGTTGTCTGCGAGACATTATCTGAGAAAAGCTTGAGATCTTTGGCTTTGACTTTCCCGTGGCAAAGTTTCTGCCGCCATTGTTTTGGGGATAAACAGCAGATTAGTGCAGTCAGTCCAAAAGTCAATTCAGATCTGTTGCAACAGTTGACAGTAACGACAGTTGACAGCCCTGCAGTGCCAATTCCTGAATTTGAAGTGTTGCCATGATGTCTTGTGCTTGCCGTTCCAACAATACCGTATTGATTATGGCAGAACATTGGCCCAAGCATTTGGTTATTGCGTGAACTCATTAGAGGTGGCTTTCTTCATGTCTTTGCCAACACTCCTTGCCAGAGGTTTGTGTCTCTTCCAACTGGACATTGAAGTCATCCAACAGGATCTGGAGTGAGCATTTGAATTCCACAAATTCACAACTCTCTGGGTGAAAAAGTTTCTTCTCACCTCAGTTTTAAACGGCCTCCCCTTTATTCTTAGACTGTGGCCCCTGGTTCTGGACTCCCCCAACATTGGGAACATTTTTCCTGCATCTAGCTTGTCCAGTCCTTTTATAATTTAAAAACGGAGTGATATTGAAATTGTCACTGTTGGGACTATCCTGACATTCCAGGTTTGAAACTTCATACTAGGGAGCGGAAAAGGTGTGTGAGTGGTAACTTTGAAGGGAGCTGTTACATGTCTGCCACCAGAGAGGCTTGCTTGAGTGACTGCTTGGTCCAGTGGCATGGAGTTCAAAATGGCTGAAGACCAGATTCAGATGCAAGGACATCAATCATTAATGAAACAAGAATTTACAGCTGCACCAGCCAGCTCATTCAATCCCACCATCAACAAATATTGTGCCTGCCCTGCCCTTCCCTCCCGCTCGCACCCACCCTGGCCCTCCCAACTCCACTTAACGCACTCCCTCCCACCCAGCGCCCCCCTTTCACCATCTCTCCCCCTTGTGTACACTCTCCCTCTCCCTCTCTTGTCCTCACGTGAGCCCTCGCCTTCCCTCCTCCTCGTGGACACCCTCACCCTCCCTCCACCTTGTTCGCCCATTGCCTTCGCTTCTCTACACCCCCCCAAGTCTCTTATAGACACACGCGCACAGACACAAGTGTGAGCACAAAGCACTCGTCCTCTACCTCTGCCTCCTCCTCCTTGATCCTTCTCATTCTTCAATCACGTCTCATTTAAGCACCATTCAACCCAGTAAGTTTCTCCCACGCTTACTCAATCTCCTATCTACCCTTGATCCCGCCAACATACTTGTCGTGTACAATTCAGGCCACTCTTCTTTTCACCTGTCAAGCATCCCTATCTCTTTCCCCCCTCCCCGCCCCATTCCACCACAAAGCACCTATTCTTTAGCTCCAAAACAAACCTTGCCAAAATGTTTGTTTTCCATTCCGTGTGGTGATTGAAGCCTCAATTGCTTTCAGTTGACTGTTCGATGCTGATGATTCAATTAGTTGAAACACTGAGAAATGTCTCATTCATACCAGAAAGGTCCAAATTATAACTCCCCTAGTCCTTGGTTACCATGGTTTTGAGACCCACATGTCTGTCAGAAATGTCTGTCCACCGAGCGGCACGGTGGCGCAGCGGTAGAGTTGCTGCCTTACAATGAATGCAGCGCCGGAGACCCGGGTTCCATCCTGACTATGGGTGCTGTCTGTACGGAGTTTGTACGTTCTCCCCGTGACCTGCGTGGGTTTTCTCCGAGATCTTCAGTTTCCTCCCACACGCCAAAAACGTACAGGTTTGTAGGTTAATTGGTTTGGTAAATGTAAAAATTGTCCCTAGTGGGTGTAGAATAGTGTTAATGTGCAGGGATTGCTGGTCGGTGTGGACCCGGTGGGCCAAAGGGCCTGTTTCCGCGCTGTATCTCTAAACTCTAAACCTCTTAGCATTCCTCTGCTTGTTGTGCAGAAGCTCCAGTGGAACCTGATGCCTTTTGATGCTCGCGATGTACCATCTACACAACAAGATTTTCATTGTTTCTTATGGTTTCAATAAATTAGCAAATAATGCAAAGCATAATTATTTAATAGAAACATAGAAAATAGGTGCAGTGGCACGCCATTCGGCCCTTCGAGCCAGCATCGCCATTCAATATGATCATGGCTGATCATCCAAAATCAGTACCCCGTTCCTGCTTTTTCCTCATATCCCTTGATTCCTTTAGCCCTTTGAGCTAAATCTAACTCTCTCTTGAAAACATTCAGTAAATTGGCCTCCTGTGGCAGAGAATTCCACAGATTCACAGCTCTCTGGGTGAAAACATTTTTCTTCATCTCAGTCCTAAATGGCCTCCCCTTTATTCTAAGACTGTGGCCCCTGGTTCTGGACTCGCCCAACATTGGGAACATTTTTCCTGCATCTAGCCTGTCTAATCCTTTAATAATTTGATATGTTTCTATGATCCCCTCTCATCCTTCTAAATTCCACTGAAATCAAGCCCAGTCCACCCATTCTTTCATCATTTGTCAGTCCCGCCATCCCAGGAATTAACCTGGTGAACCTAAGCTGCACTCCCTCAATAGCAATAATGTCCTTCCTCAAATTAGGAGACCAAAACAGCACACAATACTCCAGGTGTGGTCTCAACTGCAGTAGGACCTCCTTGCTCCTAAACTCAAATCCTCTCATAGTGAAGCCCAACATGCCATTGGCTTTCTTCACTGCCTGCTGTACCTGCATGCTTACTTTCAGTGACTGATGCACAAACACACGCAGGTCTCGTTGCACCTCGCCTTTTCCTAATTTGACACCATTCAGATAATAATCTGCCTTCCTGTTCTTGACACTAAAGTGGATAACCTCACATTTATCCACATTGTACTGCATCTGCCCACTCACCCAACCTATCCAAGTAACCCTGCAGCCTCGTAGCATCCTCCTCGCAGCTCACACTGCCACCCAGCTTTGTGTCATCCGCAAAGTTGGAGATGTTACATTTAATTTCCTTGTCTAAATCATTTATATATATTGTAAATAACTGGGGCCCCAGCATCGAGCCTTGCGGCACCCCTTCATCCTTATCTTTTTAAAAACATTTGCATATTTGTCTATCTTATGAACATCGCCCAACTATTTAAAGTGCTGAAGAAGTAAAAAAGAAGTTAAACTATTTAAAGTGAAGAAGGAATGCACCAATTATTTTCCGCTCTTCCCTCCAAAGTCTATTGAAAAAACTCTCCAGAAAACCAGTGGAACCTCACTCGCTTCTGTTAATCCCAGCACCCGATATTTCATTTTAGAGATACAGCGCGGAAACAGGCCCTTCGGCTCACCAGGTCTGCTCCGACCAGCGATCCCCGCACATTAACACTATCCTATACCCACTATGGACAATTTTTACATTTACCAAGCCAATTAACCTACAAACCTGTACGTCTTTGGAGTGTGGGAGGAAACTGAAGATCTCGGAGAAAACCCACGCAGGTCACGGGGAGAATGTACAAACTCTGTACAGACAGCACCCATAGTCGTGATCAAACCCAGGTCTCCGGCGCTGCACTCGCTGTAAGGCAGCAACTCTACTGCTGCGCCACTGTGTCCGCCCTATTTCTATCTGAATCCTCTTTTTAGACAATAGGGAGTAGGCCATTTGGCCCTTCGAGCCAGCACCGCCATTCAATGTGATCATGGCTGATCATTCATAATCAATGCCCCGTTCCTGCCTTCTCCCCATACCCCCTGACTCCGCTATTTTTAAGAGCTCTATCTAGCTCTCTTTTGAAAGCATCCAGAGAATTGGCCTCCACTGCCTCTGAGGCAGAGAATTCCACAGATTTACAACACTCTGACTGAAAAAGTTTTTCCTCATCTCCGTTCTAAATGGCCTACCTTTTATTCTTAAACTGTGGCCCCTGGTTCTGGACTCCCCCAACATTGGAAACATGTTTCCTGCCTCTAACGTGTCCAATCCCTTAATAATCTTATATGTTTCAATAAGATTCCCTCTCATCCTAAATTCCAGTGTATACAAGCCCAGTCGCTCCAGTCTTTCAACATACGACAGTCCCGCTATTCCGGGAATTAACCTAATGATCCGCTGCACTTCCTCAATAGCAAGAATGTCCTTCCTCAAATTTGGAGACCAAAAGTGCGCACAGTACTCCAGGTGTGGTCTCACTAGGGCCCTGTACAGCTGCAGAACGACCTCTTTGCTCCTATACTCAACTCCTCTTGTCATAAAGGCCAACATGCCATTAGCTTTCTTCACTGCCTGCTGTACCTGCATGCTAACTTTAAGTGACTGATGAACAAGGACACCCAGATCTCTTTGTACTTCCCCATTTCTTAACTTGACACCATTCAGATAGTAATCTGCCTTCCTGTTCCATTTTATTTCATGCAACCTCAATCTTAACCAGATATTCAATCTGAATTGATAGAACGCCTTTCATTACACCCAAAAATCTATTTTGTCCAGAATTATTACATTATTCTATGTCAGAAATTTAAAGTCTTTGTTAAACCTCAAAATACATGAAAGTGTAAAAATACCCTCATCATACACCAGAATATTATATAATGGTTATTATGTTTACTGATTTCATAAAAATATTAAGTTGCAGAATGAACAATTAATTCCATGTGATAGACAGAAAATGCTGGAGTAACTCAGCGACAGGCAGCATCTGTGGATCGAATGAATGGGTGACATTTCACGTTGAGACCCTTCTTCAGACTGACCCGAAATGTCACCCATTCCTTCTACCCATAGATGCTGCCTGTCCCGCTGAGTTACTCCAGCATTTTCTGTCTATCTTTGGTGTAAACCAGCATCTGCAGTTCCTTCCTACACTATTCCATGTGTTACCCAAAATATTAGCTTCACATTGTGACACCAGAGACCAGTCTGAGTTGAGAAATGGAATATACAGCTGATAGAAACAAATGTCCTGCTTAAGCAAGAGCGATGTGGTGTCAGGTACAATTATTGATCGACCACCAAGTAAAGAAAATGCCATCTTTCCTTAGAGCAGCTGTGTACTTGCATCACTCACTTTCGAACTAGAAAAATGATCATTTAATTGAGTTTTTTGAAGAGGGTGACCAAGATTGATGAGAACAGTGCAGTACATGGACTATAGCAAGGTCTATAACAAGGTACTGCATGGCGGACCAGTTTCAAAAATTAGATTATATGGAATGCAGCATGAGCTAGCTAATTGGATACAAAATCGACTGGAATGTAGGAAACAGAAGATGGTGGACACAAAATGCTGGAGTAACTCAGCAGTCAGTCGGTCACGACCCGAAACGTCACCAATTCCTTCTCTCCAGAGATGCTGCCTGTCCCACTGAGTTACTCCAATATTTTGTGTCTATCTGAGGTGTAAACCAGCATCTACAGAAGGTAGGACAACAGAAGGTAACAAAACGGGCAATACGGGCTGAAAAGATGAAGTACGAGGGGAAGCTGGCCAAGAATATAAAGAAGGACAGTAAAAGCTTCTTTAGATATGTTAAGAGAAAAAGAGTAGCAAAGTCAGGGTACGCAGGGAGGTGGCTCTAGAAATAGTGGACGCATTGGTGATCATTTTCCAATGTTCAATAGATTCAGGATCAGTTCCTGTGGATTGGAGGATAGCTAATGTTATCCCACTTTTCAAGAAAGGAGCAAGAGAGAAAACGGGGAATTACAGACCAGTTAGCCTGACATCGGTGGTGGGGAAGATGCTGGAGTCAATATTTTAAGAGGTAATAGCAGTAAAAGGATAAGTCCAAATCAGCATGGATTTATGAAAGGGAAATCATGCTTGACTAATCTTCTGGAATTTTTTGAGGATGTGACAAGTAAAATGGATGAAGGGGAGCCAGTGGATGTAGTGCATGTAGACTTTCAGAAAGCCTTTGATAAGGTCCCATACGGGAGATTGGTGAGCAAAATTAGAGCACATGGTATTGGGGGTAGGGTGTTGATATGGATACAGAATTGGTTGGCAGACAGGAAGCAAAGAGTAGGAGTAAACGGGTTCTTTTCAGAATGGCAGGCAGTGGCGAGTGGAGTGCCCCAAGGCTCGGTGTTGGGGCCGCAACTGTTTACCATATATATTAATGATTTGGAAGAGGGAAGTAGAAGTAACACTAGCAAGTTTGCGGATGACACAAAGCTGGGTGGCAGTGTGAACTGCGAAGAGGATGTTAGGAGGTTGCAGGGTGACCTGGACAAGTTGAGTGAGTAGGCAGATGCGTGGCAGACACAGTATAATATAGATAAATGTGAGGTTATCCACTTTAGCGGCAAAAAAAAAGGCAGATTGTTATCTCAATGGTGTCAGGTTAGCTAAGGGGGAGGTGCAGCGAGACCTGGGTGTCCTTGTACACCAGTCACTGAAAGTTGACGTGCAGGTACAGCAGGCAGTGAAGAAAGCTAATGGCATGTCGGCCTTCATAACGAGAGGATTTCAGTATAGGAGTAAAAAGGTTCTGCTGCAGTTGTATAGCGCCCTGGTAAGACCACATCTGGAGTATTGTGTACAGTTTTGGTCTCCTAATTTGAGGAAGGACATCCTTGTAATTGAGGCAGTGCAGCGTAGGTTCACAAGATTGATCCCTGGGATGGCGGAACTGTCATACGAGGAAAGATTGAAAAGACTAGGCTTGTATTCACTGGAGTTTAGAAGGATGAGAGGGGATCTTATAGAGACATATAAAATTATAAAAGAACTGGACAAGCTAGATGCAGGAAAAATGTTCCCAATGTTGGGCGAGTCCAGAACCAGGGGCTTAGAATAAAGGGGAGGGCATTTTAAACTGAGGTGAGAAGGAACTTTTTCACCCGGAGAGTTGTGAATTTGTGGAATTCTCTGCCACAGTGGGCAGTGGAAGCCAAATCACTGGATGGATTTAAGAGAGAGTTAGATAGAGCTCTAGGGGCCAGTGGAATCAAGGGATATGAGGAGAAAGCAGGCACGTGTTATTGATTATGGATGATCAGCCATGATCACAATGGATGGCGGTGCTGGTTCGAAGGGCTGAATGGCCTCCTCCTGCACCTATTTTCTATGTTTCTATCTACAGTTCCTTCCTTTCAGAGTGAAGACCTTTAATAAGTGGTGTAACATAGGAATCAGTGCTGGGTAATCTATTCGTTATTTATATTAATAATTTGAATGTAGGTGGCATGGTTGGTAAGTTTGCAGATAACGTTAAAATTGGTGACATCGTGGACAGAGAAAGGTGGTACAACGGACCGATGGCATTTAATTTGAATAATCAAGGCGGCACGGTAGCGCAACGGTAGAGTTATAAGAAAATAACTGCAGATGCTGGTACAAATCGAAGGTATTTATTCACAAAATGCTGGAGTAACTCAGCGGGTCAGGCAGCATCTCGGGAGAGAAGGAATGGGTGACGTTTCGGGTCGAGACCCTTCTTCAGACTGATGTCGGGGGCGGGACAAAGGAAGGATATAGGTGGAGACAGGAAGATAGAGGGAGAACTGGGAAGGAGGAGGGGAAGAGAGGGACAGAGGAACTATCTAAAGTTGGAGAAGTCGATGTTCATACCACTGGGCTGCAAACTGCCCAGGAGAAATATGAGGTGCTGTTCCGGTAGAGTTGCTCTTTTACAGCGCTAGAGACCCAGGTTCGATCCTGTCTACAGGCGCTGTCTGTACGGAGTTTGTACATTCTCTCCGTGACCTGCGTGGATTTTCTCCAGGTACTCAGGTTTCCACTCATACAATTTGCTAGAGTCATAGTGTGATACAGTGTGGAAACTGGCCCTTCGGCCCAACTCGCCCACATCGGCGAACAATGTCCCAGCTACCTTCGTCGCACTTGCCTGCGCTTGGTTCATAACCCTCCAAACCTGTCCGATCCATGTACCTGTCCAACTGTTTCTTAAATGTTGGGATAGTCCCAGCCTCAACTACCTCCTCTGGCAGCTTGTTCCACACACCCACCTGTGGTTAGGTGTATGGAACAAGCACACCCTTACTGTGTGAAAAAGCTGAAAGGCTGAACATTTTTAGGAATCATTGAACTGCTGATCCTGAACATTCTTGCATGAATTTAATTAAATATATGGAATGAACAGTTCTAATCATGTTTCTTCAGATTTTTTAAAATCCTTCGAGAAAATAGATTTATAATCAGATGGCATTGTGATACAGAGCTGTTCACAGAAATGTCCCCAGATTTAACCTATTCCATATTATAATTTGCACAACTGCTAATATTTCTATTCAATTTTTAATATTTTGAATGTAGTGTGAACTAAATAAGCAAAATTCCCTTTATCATGTTCATTCTGTTTGAGTGTAATTAATTTGTGTCTAGGTGATTAGTCAACCTTGATCTATATCTCTTGCTGCATGTAGACACAGTGTTTTGTATTACCTACAGGCGTTAGTTATTGGAGAGTGCCTCAGGAGCTGATAGAATGTTGGACCCTTGAGGGCCGACCTTTGCAAGGCAACAACGAGACGGTGGCACCAATTCAGAAACGGTAGGTGTTTGTCTCTTCATGTATTTTGTTTCAGTAATGTGTTTCTCATCTTAGGGCAGCACATTGGCGCAAGGAAGACACAGTGGCACAAGGACAGCTCAGTGGTGCAAGGGCAGTTCAGTGGTGCAAGGGAGACTGGTGCAAGGACAGCTCAGTGGTGCAAGGGCAGTTCAGTGGTGCAAGGGCAGTTCAGTGGTGCAAGGGAGACAGTGGTGCAAGGGCAGCACAGTGGTGCAAGGAAGACACAGTGGCACAAGGACAGCTCAGTGGTGCAAGGGCAGTTCAGTGGTGCAAGGGCAGTTCAGTGATGCAGTGGTAGAGTTGCTGCCTTATAACCCCAGGTTCGATCCTGACTACGGGTGCTGTCTGTAGGGAGTTCATACATGCCCACGTGGGTCTTCTCCAGGTGCTCTGGTTTTCTCCCACATCCCCAAAACGTGCTAGTTTGTAGGTAAATTGGTTTCTGTAAATTGTCCCTTGTGTTTAGGATAAAGCTAGTGATGGTTGGTCGGCGTGGACTCGGTGAGCCAAAGGGGCTGTTTGCACTAAACTAAGTATCTTTAAACTAAACTGAGTGGAACTAGCACTTTGTGCGTTAAACATCCCAAATCTACCTTTTTAAAAATTTGCTGATTCATAAACTACCTCTTTTAAAACTGTGAATCTTAAATGAAAGAAATGTTATGAGTAGCGTTTGCTTTATAATGCATGCAGTAGGACCGTGCTTACATGGAAAATAGTTGCTACGATAGAAAGACAGTTAGTTAATCAGTGAATCTAACTTTAATCATTACAAAATTCCATGAGTTTAAAGTTCCCATTAGGAAAAAATATAATCTGCTAAATTGCTACTTTATGTCTTTGCTAGTTCACTTAAAAGAAATCTTAAATATTTCCTTTCCCCTTAGCTATTTTGTCACTATTTGGCATTATGCTAAACTTCTAAGCTTTATTAATGCTGCTTCTGAATGGGACACATCAGCAACCAAACTTTTTGTTTTGTTTTCAGTTTTGCTTAACATTTACATTAAATGCAAGTTTTATGTATCTTCTAGATGTCCTGTTGATGCCAATAAAACAGAAATGGAAACACCCAAAAAAAACCACAAACCTGTGGAGTTCTCTGGCCCATCCACCAGCACCCAGATTAAAGTGAAGAATTCTGGATTGGTCAAACTATCGACTCCAGCTGCAACTTCTATGACTGTATTCAACTCCTCAGTTCATCTCAAAACCCTGGCCGTAAAGAGAGCAAGTACAGGGGAGTTTGTAAACCACAGGACAGCATCTTCCAGTGACAGTGGGTGTTCTGGATCAGATGCCCAAACATCTGTCAAATTTCAAAAT
Source organism: Rhinoraja longicauda (assembly GCF_053455715.1). Lineage (NCBI taxonomy): Eukaryota > Metazoa > Chordata > Chondrichthyes > Rajiformes > Arhynchobatidae > Rhinoraja > Rhinoraja longicauda. The sequence goes on along the minus strand of NC_135960.1, from coordinate 74,380,334 downwards.
GCTGAGAGTGGCGTAGAATCTGGTTGTAAAGAAGCAGTCAAACTGCCAGAGAAGAAGTTGATGGTGAATCGAGTGATCAAGTTGAAAAGAAAGCCACCTACTGCAACACTTGTAACACCAGTGGATCCATTTAAGAGTAATGATAATGTGAATATAGGTATAGATCCATGTGCTTCAGAAAGCCCTCACACCTCCATCACACTGAACTCAATGGCTGACTATCTAGAGGATGTATGTGAAAGTGACAGGAAACAGGAAGAGAATGGTTAAATAGCTGATGTTTGCAAGAGAGGGGAGAGGATGGATGCGTTAGTTGGTTTGTTAAGACTGCATTTGAAACCCGCTGATGCTTAGCATAATTTCCAAAGAAATTTTATTGCTAGATCAGAATTCTAGTCACTTAGCTAGAAAGTGGAAAGTTTGTCCTTTCAGTGATAGTTCAACGGGTTTATCCAGGCCTTAACACTTGACCAAAGAGAACACGGATTTGATATCTGATCCGAGCTTCGTGGCCTCCTCCTGTTCAGGTGACATTATAGGTGCTATTGAATGCTTTTAGTGGATGGATGGGACATTTGCCAAGTCTTTCAGCCCAGATCATTATCCATCAATCCTTTCGGAACCGTGTGCATGTGTAAGTGGACACAAGGTTTATGGTTTCTCCATCTCCCACATCTGTGCTGATGTACCCTACCAGGTACTCTTCAGCATCGGTGGTCTGTGGAATAAACAGCTGTCGGTGAGAAGAACCTGAAGTATTTTTGAACTGGTTATTAATTATACCTCAACTCATCCTGCCTCTTGTATCTCAACTACATGAAAATGTGAATAAGGTATCTTAACATACATTCAATAACATCTTCCAAAGTATTCCACTTTTAATTTGGCTGAATGCTCCATAATATCTAATTGGGCATATCTTCAGGCTAACAGTCTCAAGGCATGTAACAGTGTGAAAGAATGTGTCTTGTGAGAGAGCATCCATACAATGTAAAAAAAACAGACATTAACTTATTCTTGGAGAACAGTGCATACGATAGAATAGTAATGATCATAAATAGTAATGCCATTACTATACTGCAAAAATAGGGGGAAATTTGATTGACAAATTGCAGCTTCTGTGAACAGTACCTTTCTTCATTTCCTTCTGTTTCTGGTCTCGTGGAAGCATTTTGCAATTATTAGCACAATATTTTTAAATGAATTTTGTGTTTGTGCACTTGTGTGTGAAAGAGACAGCAAATATGTTAGACAAAAAAAATTCTTTTGAACAATAGAGTTAGCTTAAAACAAAGTTGTGGGTTTTGTTTTGCGTGTGAGAAGGAAGTGACAGTGCCTGGTCACGATGCAAAGACCACACTTTGTTCAGTTATTCCTTGTGTTTGGCCTGCAGAGTTTCATGTTCTTGCTCATGTCTGGCATATATTTTGGTTGTGTGTGTGTGTGTGTTTGGTAGCCTGTCAAGAAATCTGATTGGTTTTCTGCTTTTAGGATGATTTAGTTTGTTAGTTTTATGGAGGGAAAACAAAAATCTCATTTTCGGACACTGGTCAATGATAGCATTAACAGTTTATTTTGCAATCAAGGCCCTTTATGTAGGAGTTATGCCTGGATCAGAAGATTTGTACGATTAGACAAGTGAACTGTTGGTGCTCAGAAGCTTGTGTTTTCAGTGCATTCAGGCATAAAGCAACAGAACGTCCTTGATGCACAATATTCAATGCTCCATGTAAAAGTTCAAGGGTGGTTACACTGTGGGAATCACTGAACCCGTTTAGATCAACTGTGCAATGGGAATTTAATTGATATACTTGAAGTACATGGTTTAGTGGAAAACTTTTGGCTAGTTTTATATTTAAAATTTGTATGCTCCATATTGTACAGATGAATTGTTTGTTTTACTAGAAAATAAAATATGATTCTGCTTGTTCTTATGATCTTATAGTTTTCCTACTTCTCATTGTGTATGTTTCTGTTCCAGTTATCGTGTTTAATAAGTGTTTTCTGTTTCATGGCACTGATAAGCCTCGGAAAAAATAATTCACGCTTAAGAGAAAGTACGTTATTTTATGATTATTTGATGCAATGATTTAATCCAAATCTTAATAACCAAGTGCTGCAGCTAATTAAACAGGAAGCATCTGTTCTGGAAGCTAAAGCCAGTTGTTTATATTGATACAGAGTAAAGAATAAATAGAAAAGTGCTTGGGTGAGGTGCCGGGTGACTGGAGGGTGTCTAATGTGCCTCCATAAAGGGTTGCAAAGTGAAGCCTGGGAACTATAGGCCAGTGAACCTAATGTCTGTGGTAGATAACTTTCTAGAGAGAGTTCTGACGAATACGTATATGCATTTAGCTAGACATCGGCTGACTGAAGATAGTAGTTTTGTGCATGGGAGATCGTGGCTCGCAAATTTGATTGAGTTTTTTGAAGAAGTAATCGTGAAGGTTGACAAGGACAAGGCCAGAGACATCTTTATGGATTTCATTAAGGCCTTTGGTAAGGTTCCACATGGTAGGCTGCTCTGGAAGGTTAGATCGCATGGGACCCAAAGGGAGTTAGCTACTGGATGCAGAATTGGCCTCATGGAAGGAAGCAGATGGTGGTGGTGGAAGGTTGTTTTTTTGGACTGGAAGCCTGTCACTAGTGGTGTGCCTCAGGGATCGGTGTTGGCCCATTGCTGTTTTGTGGTTTATATTCACAATTTGGATGAGAATTCACTAATTCACTGCATGATTAGTGAATTTGCAGATTATACTAAAGTAGATGGTATCGTAGACAGTGAAGAGGTTAATCAAAAATCGCAGCAGGATCTTGATCAGCTGGGCAAGTGGGCTGAAGAATGGCTAATCGAGTTCAATGCAGATAGGTGTGAGGTGTTTGGGAAGTCAAACCAGGGCAGGACCTTCACAATGAATATCAGAAGACTGGAGTGTGTTGCAGAGTAGAGGAATTGAGGAGTACAGGTGTCACAGATAGGGTGGTAAAGAAGGCTTTTGGTACATTGGCCTTCATCAGTCACGGTATTGAGTATAGAAGTTGTTCAAAGACTTTGGTGAGGTTACATTTGGAGTATTGTGTTCAGTTCTGGTCACCCTGCTATAGGATATCATTAAGCTGGAAAGAGTGCAAAGATTTATGAGGCAGTTGTCAGGACTCAAGGGCCTTAGCTAGAGGGAGAGGTTGGACAAGCTGGGACTTTATTCAATGGAGTGCAGAAGGCTAATGGATGATAGAGGTGATACAGGTGTTTAAAATCGATAAGATGAAAGCACAGAGTAAAAGGAACCCGAGGGGCAACTTTTTCACTGAGAGGGTGGTGGGGATATGGAATGAGCTGCCAGAGGAGGTAGTTGAGGCAGGTAGAATAACCCCATTCAATAGACTTGGACAGGTACATGGATTGGAAAGGTTTCGAGGGATATGGACCGAATGCAGGGAAATGGGAGTAGCTTAGATGGGGCATCCTCATCAATATGCACGCGTTGGGCCGAAGGGCCTGTTTCCATGCTGTATGTCTCTGTGGCTACTTGAAATCATATTTTAAAGTAGCACCTTAATAAAACTACCGTTGATGAATAAACTTACTGCCAACTCCCATAAACAAGATAGCACACTTTGCAATAAGAAAATAATGAGTAAATGCTCATCAATCTCTAAAAACTACTGAATGTCAGCAACATATTTGTGTGGAGGGCATTTCTAGTGACTACAGGGCTGGGGTTGTTGAAGAAGTTGGGTATCAGGAATCATTTGAATGAGTCGCTACATTTGTTTTCTGAACTGCATCAGCCAGATGGCTTCCATTTTGGTCACTGTTTCTTGTTGATCCAATTCCATTACCACTAGAAATCCATACAGTTCGGCTTTCCAGGAGGGATAGTAAGCTTGCTCTTTTTTTATTTCTCTGGAGACATTAAATATATTGCTTCCTTTCCACTGACTTAGCTGAGACAAAAGACTACAAATTTGGGACTTCGTCCGTATCAGTCAGTTTATACGACAGGGTGGCACGGTGGCGCAGCGGTAGAGTTGCTGCCTTACAGCGAATGCAGCGCCGGAGAACCGGGTTCAATCCCGAATACGGGTGCTGTCTGTACAGAGTTTGTACGTTCTCCCCGTGACCTGCGTGGGTTTTCTCCGAGATCTTCGGTTTCCTCCCACACTCCAAAGACGTACAGGTTTGTGGGTTAATTGGCTTGGTAAATGTAAAAATTGTCTCTAGTGGGTATAGGATAGTGTTAACATGCGGGATCGTTGGACGGCGCGGACCCAGTGTGCCGAAAGGGCCTGTTTCTGCGCTGTATCTCTAAACTAAACATTCTGTATGGCACATTAAGCCATCCATGCTAGATTTTTGGTACACCAATCCATGACTTTGTATTTCATGTTTTACAATTGACTTAATATAATTCACATTTGCACCTTTTTTTTCAATTCTAATTTTTGCTTTTAAAATTGTAATTCAGAGAAAATAGTATGGATTTTGTGGTGGGTGCTGAAGTCATTATGCTTGTAAGTGACACGTCTGCAAACAAGTTGACGGGGCATGAAACAGGGCATGAATGTCATCTTTTCCTGTGTTGGCTGCTGTCATTCATGAGAATCATTGTCAACCACCAATTGTCATGAAACTGAAAACCAAAAATGTTGGAAATACTCAGCAGGTTAGACTGGAAGAGTTAACTTTTCTCTGGAACATCGGAGGTTGAGGGAAGACTTGATAGAAGTATATAAAATTATGAGCGGCATTGATAAGGTGGAAAGTCAAGATTCTTTCCAGGAAATATCCAACACTAGAGTAGATATTGCTATAAATCTTTTAGTTTCAGTCTTTTAGTTTACTTTAGTTTAGAGATACAACGCGGAAACATGCCCTGCAGCCCACCGGGCCCGCGCTAACCAGCGATCCCCACACATTAACACTAACTTACACCCACTAGGGACCATTTTCACATTTACCAAGCCAATTAACCTACAAACCTGTACGTCTTTGGAGTGTGGAAGGAAACCGAAGATCTCGGAGAAAACCCACACAGGTCACGGGGAGAATGTACAAACTCCGTACAGACAGCACCCGTAGTCGGGATGGAACCCGGGTCGCTGGAGCTGCATTCACTGTAAGGCAGCAACTCTACCGCTGCGCCACCATCCAGTCCCAGAAGGAAGGGTGAGAGCAGAGGTGCAGGAAATGGATGCGATGCAGTCAAGGGCTTGTGTTAAAACCCTTGACTACATCTCAACCTTTTTCCATGCTTCTGCTGTCTCCTCAGAGGTAGAATGACAACTCCACATTGGAGAAACCACCTGTAGATCGAGTGGCTACTTTACCGAGTGGCTGCATGAAGTCCACAGGGGTGACTCAGAGCTTCCTATTGCCTGCCACTTCAATTCCCCATCCCACTTGAATCTATGAGACCGTGGCCTCCAGCACTTTACAGATCAAGCTTGAGGAGCACGACCTCATCTTCCACCTGGATATTTTGCAGCCCTCTGGACACAATATTGAATTCTACAAATCCAGGTGAATTAATTTCTCAGTGTAAGTCATCCATCTGTGATAATGGCTGAGCTTATTGTTTTTCTCTGGGAGTGGAGAACATGCCCAGCCAGACCTGCTCCACAACCTGTTCTTCTGACCTTGTCTTGATGTCCCCAGTCTCTACCTGCTCCCATTCATTCATTGACCAGCTTGTTGTCAGCTTATTTGTATGGTCACTTCTCCGTGGATTGTCACCTTGTCGTGGTGGAGAAGCTTGTGTGGTCCTGAGATCCTGAGAGCGATGCCGTCTGGAGCTACACTCCTGGTAGGGTCACCCATGGTGGTAAGGTCGAGGGGGAGGTCCCTGACAAAGAGCAATCCAACCAAGACCTCAACGGTGGAATAGGCGGAGGATGGTGGCTGACTTTAGTGGAGCGTCACAACGGCTGGGAAGGCGGATGGATGAAGGCTGCGGCAGAAAAGGGTCCCCGGTCATCTTGGACTCCACGCCACTGGATCCTGACCCAGATCTGTCAAGGACTGTGTGGTGGCTGTCTGTGCACCAGTCTCCTCACGTTAAACAAAGTCACGTTCAGACGTCCAACCCTATGTAGAGGACAGACATACACGCTTCCAGTGACCGCCGATGATGTATGGTCACCCTGATATCACCCAATCAGAGATATCTCTCTCCCACTCTCACTGTAGTTTAACAGATTCTCTCTCCTTCCCAATTCTGATGAAAGTTTTTTGATCTGGAACATCAACTATTTCTCTTCATACCACCCCGATAAGTTTTTCCAGCATCTTTTGTTATAATTTTACATCTCCCACATCTGCAGTTTTGTTTCCACTTTTTGCCATCAAGCTAACTGAGCAGCCAAATAAGAAATGTAGTGGGATGGAATTGTAGAATTACATGTCCATGGTGAAAATAAGCCAGCAGCAGCCAAGAAACATGAGGTGCATGACATGCAATGTCTTCTTAGAGACATAGAGTGATACAGTGTGGAAAGAGGCCCTTCGGCCCAACTCGCCCACACCAGCCAACAATGTCCCAGCTACCCTAGTCCCACTTACCTGCGCTTGGTCCATCTCCCACCAAACCTGTCCTATCCATGTACCTGTCCAACTGTTTCTTAAATGATGATATAGTCCCAGCCCCAACCACCTCCTCTGGCAGCTTGTTCCATACACCCACCACCCTCTGTGTGAAAAAAGTTACCCCTTGGATTCCTATTAAATCTTTTCCCCTTCACCTTGAATCTATGTCCTCTGGTCCTCGATTCCCCTACTCTGGGCAAGAGACTATATGCATCTACCCATCGATTTATTCACAAAATGCTGGAGTAACTCAGCAGGTCAGGCAGCATCTCGGGAGAGAAGGAATGGGTGACGTTTCGGGTCGAGACCCTTCTTCAGACTGATCCTCTCAAGATCTATTCCTTTCAATGGTCAGGACATTGAATGTGAGGGTCAAGAAGTCAGTCACATTGCAGCTTGATAAAACTTTGGTTATGCGGCATTTGGCACATTAAGTGTTCTGATCACCCCATTTCAGGAAGAATCTGGAGACTTTGGAGAGGGTACGAAAGAGGTTTACCAGGTATTAGAGGGTATTAGCTATCAGAAACTGAAGGTGACCTGATAGAAGTTTGTACAATTCTGACGGTAGACAGTCAGGTCCTTTTCCCCAGGGTGGAAATGTCTAGAAGGCTTCAAGGTGAAGGGGGGAAAGTTCTTTGACAAAAAGAGTGCTAGGCACCTGGAACACTCTGCCAGTGGTGGTGGTGGTGGAAGCAGATACTATAGTAGTGGCATTTAGGAGATTTTTAGATAGGCACATGGATATGCAGAGAACGGACGGATCCGTTTAATTTTGCATTGTGTTTGGCACAGAGTTTGCGGACTGAAGGGCCTGTTCCTGTGCTGTACTGTTCTATGTTGTACAGGGCCCTGGTGAGACCACATCTGGATTATTGTGTGCAGTTTTGGTCTCCTAATTTGAGGAAGGACATCCTTGCTATTGAGGCAGTGCAGCGTAGGTTCACCAAGTTAATCCCTGGGATGGCGGGACTGTCATATGAGGAAAGATTGGAAGGTTGGGCTTGTATTCACTGGAGTTTAGAAGGATGAGAGGGGATCTTATAGAGACGTATAAAAGTATAAAAGGACTGGACAAGCTAGATGCAGGAAAAATGTTCCCAATGTTGGGGGAGTCCAGAACCAGGGGCCACAGTCTAAGACTAAAGGGGAGGCCATTTAAAACTGAGGTGAGGAAAAAACTTTTTCACCCAGAGAGTTGTGAATTTATGGAATTCTCTGCCACAGAGGGCAGTGGGGGCCAATTCACTGGATGAATTTAAAAGAGAGTTAGATAGAGCTCTAGGGGCTAGCGGAATCAAGGGATTTGGGGAGAAGGCAGGCACGGGTTATTGATTGTGGATGATCAGCCACTGTGATGGCTGTTTGTGTTAAAAATTGTAATTGTGTGTCTTGTGTTCTTTATTGTTTACTGCCGGACCCTGACGTGAGAGGACGCTGGCACTATTTGTTCGCCGCTTCTCCGTCAGGATAGTTTGTCTGTTTGTTTTTATGCCTTGACTGTTTTTGTAAAGCGTCTTTGAGCATTTGGAAAAGCGCTATAAAAAATAAATGTTTATTATTATTATTATATATATGATTACAATGAAGGGCCAAATGGCCTCCTCCTGCAGCTATCTTCTATGTTTCTATGTTTCTCCAAAAAATAAGAGAATTTCCTTGGAGTCAGGCTTGGGATGGCACTAACGGAATGTAGTGCTGCATGTTTGGAGCACAGGGGGTTGGTTGATGCTGTGAAGACATTGAGGTGGGTAAGGGCTGTGACAAGGAATAGATGGTGAAAGTCAATGATGACTAGATTTGGAGAGGTCAAGACACAGGAGCAATTGTGCTTTAACCCCCCTTTTTTAATGAAATGTGATGGTCTATACAAGGTTCAGACTCTAAAACATAGCACATCAGTGCGAGATATATTTGTTTCTGGTTGAGGCATTTGAGGCACCAATATCATTTACTGCATGAGTTGACAAATGAAAATGCTTCTCCCACTGGATTGCTTTAGCTGTAAAATTGAGACTTTTTTAAACGATGTTTCAATACATACAATGATAAGATTCTAATACAAGAAAATCTTACAGAGAAACTATTCCAACTGAGCTCCCCAAGTAATCGAACATTTTTAGCTACAAGATCCATCCCACCATCATCAAATATATAAAAAAGAAGATTGACACAAAGTAACTCAGCGGGTCAGGCAGTATCCCTGGAGAACATGGACACAGAGTGCTGGAGTAACTCAGCGGGACAGGCAGCATCCCTGGAGAACATGGACACAGAGTGCTGGAGTAACTCAGCGGGTCAGGCAGCATCCCTGGAGAACATGGACACAGAGTGCTGGAGTAACTCAGCGGGTCAGGCAGCATCTCTGGAGAACATGGACACAGAGTGCTGGAGTAACTCAGCGGGACAGGCAGCATCCCTGGAGAACATGGATACAGAGTGCTGGAGTAACTCAGCGGGTCAGGCAGCATCTCTGGAGAACATGGACACGGAGTGCTGGAGTAACTCAGCAGCCCAGGCAGCATCTCTGGAGAGAAGGAACGGGCGACGTTTCTGGTCGAGACCCATCATCAAATATAGGCTCTCTCACACACACACACACACACACACACACACACGCGCACGCGCACGCGCACCCGCACCCGCACACGCACACGCACACGCACATGCACACAGACACCACACAGACATAGACATAGACACACACACACACACACACATGCACACACAGACACACACACGCGCACGCGCACCCGCACATGCACACGCACACGCACACAGACACCACACAGACATAGACACACACACACACACATGCACACACAGACACACACACACACACACACGTGCACACACACGTGCACACACACAGACACACACACACACACAGACACACATACACAGACACACACACACACACACAGACACACACACACACACACACACGTGCACACACACACACACACACACACACGTGCACACACACACACACACAGACACACATACACAGACACACACACACACACAGACACACACACACACACACACACACGTGCACACACACACACACACAGACACACACACACACACACACAGACACACACACACACACACACACACACACACACACACACACACTCTGACTCACACTCACACACCATCTTTTTCATATCTATGAGCATGGCCTCTAACCAATCTAATGGAAGCATTTCACAAGAGTCCTCTCGATATCCCGCAGTTCTGTTCTTGCTTCCACACCCCCCAGTCACAACAGAGATAAAGTCCCCTTAGTCCTTACCTTTCCCCCCATCAGCCATCACACACAGCACATAATCTTCAAACACCTCCAACGGGATCCCACCAATCTCCCCCTTTCCGCTGAGACTGTTCCATCGGCAACTCCCTGAATAAATCGTCCTTTCCCACCTAAACCACCACCTCCCCAGGTACCTTCCCCTGCAACCACAGGAGATGCAACACCTGTCCCTATACCTCCTCTCTCGACCGTCCAAGGACCCCGACAGTCTTTTCAGGTGAGGCAGAGGTTCACTTGCACCTCCTCCAACCTCATCTAATGCACCTGCTGTTCCAGGTGTGGACTCTTGTATATCGGCGAGACCAAGCACAGGCTCAGCGATCGTTTTGCTGAACACCTCTGCTCAGTCCAACTAACCCTACCTGATCTCCCGGTTGCTAAACACTTTAACTCCCTCTCCCATTCCCACACTGATCTTTCTGTCCTGGGCCTCCTCCACTGTCAGAGTGAGGCACAGCGCAAATTGGAGGAACAGCACCTCATATTTTCCTTGGGAAGCTTACACCCCAGCGGTATGAACATTCGCTTCTCTAACTTCAAGTAACCCTTGCTTTCCTTCCCTCCACATCCCTCCCTCTTCCCAGTTCTCCAACCAGTCTTACTGTCCTCCTGATTATATTTCATCTCTGTATGCTTCGTTGTCACCTTCTCCTAGCTAATAATGAACTATTTTACATTTTCCTTGGATTTGCATTCCCTTTGATGTCTCGTTTTTCACACCCTACCCCTCCTTACCTCTGTGTCTCCCCCTTCTCTGGCTCTCAATCTGAAGAAGTGTCTCGATCCAAAACGTCACCTATTCCTTCTATCAGGAGATGCTGCCAGTCCCGCTGAGTTACTCCAGCATTTTGTGTCTATCTTTAAATGTTATTATTGTCTTCAGTATAGGTCTGCAATGTTCATCTATTTCCTTCGTCCTCTGATTGTTGGCCTCTGCAGATACCTCTGATTTGGTGCTGACTGAAGAAACTAAATGGAAATTAGATGATTGCTTTGCAAAACAACTAACTTCAGTCCACAGGGGGTAATTCTGAGCTTCAATTCTGAGCTTAATTGTTCATCCCATTCCTAGTTGCTCTGTCTTTGATTTCTTATTCTGTTTGAGTGAAACCCAAATGAGAGCTGGAGGAAAATCTAACCTTTGCTGGACACATCTAACCTTTAGAACTTGCTACTGAATCCAACATCAGTTGATCGGCTGTTCCCTGGACAGCTCAGATGAATGGTCATCAGTCTGCAACACTTCTTTCTCTGCTACGATGCTGCCTGACTTGCATTAATTCAACATTCTTTCTTCAGATTTCCAGAAAACGCTGGGGTTTTATCTTTCATAGTCATGTGTTTCCACTTCAATCACAACTGATCTTTTTTCCCCTGACAGACACGCTTTAATGAACGAGATAGACCATTACTTTTGCTATTCCACCTTGTAGGTGCCATTTATGTTTAGGCTAGCTACTGTTGGCATATTATATTATTTTGTTAGATATACCTTGCCGTATTATTTTGGACACTAGGGGGCAGTCATTAGATGCACAAGGTGGTATATATATATGGGCATAAGGGACTGGGAGTGGACAGATACAAGGAGGGAGAGTATACAGTTCTCACCAAACCTGGACAGACCATCGACAGGACAGACCTGAGACCTGGGACCAGACCAGGGACACGGCAGCCAGCTACGACTTGTATGCGAAATACGTATAACCTGGTATGTTCATCTCCTTGTTTGTACAACTACTTCAATAAACAACTAATTAAACTGGAAATAACGACTGGAAGATTTGTTCTGTTGGGTCTGCGTAAGATCACTCCGACTCCCTGTGTAGTAATGGCAATCAGAAAATAAGTCACTGGAAAAGTCGGAAAGTTGCCATTACGCACCTATTCCGCCTACACCACTTCGGCTTGCACGCGAGGGTAGCCAGTGGGCCTCGAACCCTCAGTGAGTTTCGGGGCTCGCTCAGCCCAGCAGGCAAAGTCTGTTCCGGCAGATTGGGTGGGGGAGACCCACTGCAGGGTTCAACAGCCAGGAAGAAGGCTCAGTGGCTGCACTTCACACCCACCGTCCTCATCTTTGGTCAGCCTGTGTGTCGGGGAGGGGGTAGGGTCGAGGATGTCCTGGTTGGGTTGCTCCTGGGCCTGGCCAAGCTGGCCATCCACGAGTCACGGCGCCAGGTGTAAGAGGGCTCTGCCCGAGCCAGCTGCCTGCCCCTTATCCAGGGTTATGTCCGTGCCCGGGTGGTGTTGGAGAGGGACTACGCGCTGTCCACGGGCACCCTGGGGGGTTTCTGGGACCGCTGGGCACCGCGGGGGGTAGATGTATCCTGGACAAGGAGTTGTTTAATTTTCAGTTTATTTGATATTTTTTAATATTTGTTTTACTTTGTGCTATGGTGGTGGGATTGTTGGTATTGTTTGTATTGTACATATTATTCTTGTAAATAATTGATTAAAATTAATTTTGGTTAAAAAAGGAAGGTGGCTGAGCAGCGCTCTGTGGAGTGCAAAGGGCATGTCGGAGCACGAATGAAGACGTGGCCATATAGTGCAGCCAAGGGAGAGTCCAACCGAAACGTCTAACCGTGCCACTGCACTCCTGCTCCTGCGGCCGAGAGGTTGGGGCTGCCCGTGTGCAGCGGGCTCGCCACCCTCATCCCTCCCACACACAGGCCTTGCAAAAGCACAACTGTGCTATCGTTGTTTGTGACCGGCCACCACCACATAGTCACAGAGTGATACAGTGTGGAAACAGCCCCTTCATAGAGTCATAGAGTGATACAGTGTGGAAACAGGCCCTTCATAGAGTCATAGAGTGATACAGTGTGGAAACAGCCCCTTCATAGAGTCATAGAGTGATACAGTGTGGAAACAGGCCCTTCATAGAGTCACAGAGTGATACAGTGTGGAAACAGGCCCTTCATAGAGCCACAGAGTGATACAGTGTGGAAACAGGCCCTTCATAGAGTCACAGAGTGATACAGTGTGGAAACAGGCCCTTCATAGAGCCACAGAGTGATACAGTGTGGAAACAGGCCCTTCATAGAGTCATAGAGTGATATGCCCACTTGCCCGCATTTGGTCCATATCCTTCCAAACCTGTCCTGTCCATATACCTGTCTAACTGTTTCTTAAAACGTTGGGATAGTCTCTGCCTCAACTACCTGCTCTGGCAGCTTGTTCCATACACCCACCACCCTCCGTGTGAAAAAGTTACCCCTCAGATTCCAATTAAACCTTTCCCCCTTCACCTATGTCATCTGGTCCTCGATTCCCCTACTCTGGGCAAGAGACTCTGTGCATCTACCCGATCTATTCCTCTCATGATTTTGTACACCTTTATACGATCACCCCTCGTCCTCCAGCGCTGCATGGAACAGAGACCCACCCTACTCAACCTCTCCCTATAGCTCACACCCTCTCCCTAGCGTTTGAGGCTCATTGAGGAGGCGCTGTGAACTGTTTTGTATGTGCTGTTATGTTTGCGTGCTACTGTATGTTTCATTTTTTTCCTTAGTACCTAATCAGATGTACAGCACTTTGGTCAACGTGGGTTGTTTTTAAATGTGCTATACAAATAAAATTGACTTGACTTGACTTGACTCTAGTCCTGGCAACCATATTTACCTGTTTCTCGTAGAAGTTACAGGTGGAATATGGGCACCGTATGTTTACTGCAGAAATGACCAGTCAACCTCCACTAAATATTTAAAGGTTCCTGACTGGCTAGAACGCCATAGTTGCTAATTATCTGATAACTATTTCTTTTTCCGTGATTTGTTACTTTTCAGCGGATCCAAGTTGCATCATGCTTTACGAATTCAGTTGGCGTTGCCGGCACTCCGATTAGTTTCCAGAGCACTGCCTTTTCCCTTAAAGAAAGCCCATGTAAATTGCATACAAAACTGGCAAAAGGAGGTAGAGTGTTATTTGATGCACATTATTGTTGTGTGTTGTCCATGTCCAATATTATTACACATAAGCACAATCATCGTTCAGTGCAAGTGTATAGGAATAGTAGACTACACTGAGGCAGCACACAAGAGTCACCATGTTTCTGGCACCTCAGCTTTAAATGGCATCCCCTTTATTCTAAGACTGTGGCCCCTGGTTCTGGACTTGCCCAACATTAGTAACATTGTTCCTGCATCTAGCTTGTCCAGTCCTTTTATAATTTTATATGTTTCTATAAGATCCCCTCTCATCCTTCTAAACTCCAGTGAATACAAGCCTAGTCTTTTCAATCTTTCCTCATATGTCAGTCCCGCCATCCCAGTGATCAATCTCATGAACCTACGCTGCACTGCATCAATTACAAGGATGTCCTTCCTCAAATTAGGAGACCAAAGCTGTACACAATACTCCAGATGTGGTCTTACCAGGGCCCTATACAACTGCAGAAGAACCTCTTTACTCCTATACTGAAATCCTCTCGTTATGAAGGCCAACACTGCCTGCTTTCTTCACTGCCTGCTGTACCTGCACGCCAATGTTGGATTGCGTGCGGGTGGTAGGCCGTGGTGTGATGCAGCTGAGCTCCCAGCAGCCGTGCCACGGCAGACCACAACTCGGAGGTGAACTGCACCCTTCTGTCCGAAGAAATGTCCACCGGCACAGCAAGACGAGCGATCCAGTGGGCAGCGAGGGCACGAGCACATGTCCCCGCAGAGGTATTGGCGATAGGGACGGCCTCTGGCCACCGCATGAAGCCATCCACAACGGTGAGAAGATGTGACAACCATGAACCGGACCCACGATGTCAACGTGTATATGGTCAAGTCACCGGTGAGGTACGGTAAAATCCCGCACAGGCGCCTGGACCTTGGACATCCGACAGGAAACACATGCCCTGGCCCTGTTGCCGACCTGCTTGTGCAACCTGTACCACATAAAGTTGGCATCACCAACGCCATCGTCGCGCGGATGGAAGGGTGAGCCAAACCATGGACCACATCAAATACCCGACAGCGGCAAGCGGCAGGGATGATGGGTCGTGGCTGACCGGTAGACACGTCACAAAGCACTGTGTTGGCAGCGGGACCAAAACGTGGTCCTCCAACACCAGGTCGGAGATGGCGGTACGGTAGGCGAGCGTCTCCTCACCCTCGTGCTGTGCCACCGCTAGGAGGGAGATGGCAGTACGGTAGGCGAGCATCTCACCCTCATGCTGTGCCACCGCTAGGCTGGAGATGGAGATGGCGGTACGGTAGGCGAGCGTCTCCTCACCCTCGTGCTGTGCCACCACTAGGAGGGAGATGGCAGTACGGTAGGCGAGCATCTCACCCTCATGCTGTGCCACCGCTAGGCTGGAGATGGAGATGGCGGTACGGTAGGCGAGCGTCTCACCCTCGTGCTGTGCCACCGCTAGGAGGGAGATGGAGATGGCGGTACAGTAGGCGAGCGTCTCACCCTCGTGCTGTGCTGCCGTCAGGGCCGCGCAGTCGATACCCGGAGCCCACGTATGAACGGCATTGACGGCGGTGTGGGTTAATGTCTGTGACGCAGTTGCTCTTCCCCATCACGTGCTGGATACAAGTCGTAAACTGGGAAGTGAAGGCCGGGCGACGTTACTGCCGAGACGACCAGGGGTCAGACACCTTCTCAAAAGCAAACGTTAGCAGCTGGTGATCCGTAAACGCCGTGAAAACTCGACCCACGAGGAAATAACGAGAGTGCCGGACAACCAGGTAGAGCGCGAGGAGCTCACGACAAACGCCCTGTACTGCCGCTCAGGAAAAAGGCAAGGGGCAGCCAGCGAGCCAGTGTCCATCCGTCAGCTGCTCCAGCACTCCTCACACAGTGGTGACGGAGCGTTAACCGCCAGCGCTGTCGGAGCGTCGGCCCGCGGATCGACCAACACCGTCCCCTGCACTAGTGCCTCCTCCTCCGCACCGTCGAAAGGGGCCACGGCCTCACCATCCCATACCAGGTTCCACACGGCCTCATCGTCCCACACGGCCACACTGGGATCTGGTGGCCGCCCCGAACCTGGTCGATCTTGGAGAGAAACCGGGGGCTGCCCAGGTGGGCCTTGAAGTCCTGAATGTGGGGGATGGGGTAGCGGTCGGCCGTGGTGACATCATTAAGACGGTGGTAGTCCCCACAGGGTCTCCGGGCCCCAGGCACTGGGGACCACGTGGAGTGGATAAGCCCACTGGCTGTCCACTGGCCCACTGGCTGTCCACTGGCAGCCAGTGGGCTGTCCACTGGCCCACTGGCTGTCGGAGCGGCGCACGATGCCCATTTCCTCCATCCTGCGGAACTCATCCCGGGCCAGTTGAAGCTTATCGGGGGGCAGCGGGCATGCACATGCACGTAGTGGCGTCCTGGCAGTGGGGATATGATGCACCACCCCGTGCTTGGGGCTGTCCGACTGAAACTGGGGGGTCAGGATGTCAGGAACTTCAGCCAATATCTGGGTGTAAACATTGTCGGAGGAAGACACCGAATCGAGGCGTGGAGCGGCGAAGTCAGCGGCGCAAGGAGATCGATTCACAAGTGGCAGCATGGACGAGACACCATGCCTTCACATCGACCGGCAGAGAGTGTGCCCGGAGGGAATCAGCGCTCAGCGACGGCTGGGAAACGTCGGCAATGATGGAAGCTCAAGTGAAACGGCAGGAGCCGAAAATGACAGGGACCGTGCGAGTACCATATGTCCGGATGGAACTGCCGGTGATGGCGATCAGCTCCCGCCCCCGTTTATCGGCACGTGGCAACCCCTGACGGGGGCAATATGCTGACCTCCGCTCCTGTAGGAGGCAATATGCTGACCTCCCCTCCCGTAGGAGGCAGTATGCTGACCTTCTCTCCTGTAGGGGGCAATATGCTGACCTCCTCTCCTGTAGGGGGCAGTATGCTGACCTCCGCTCCTGTAGGGGGCAATATGCTGACCTCCCCTCCTGTAGGGGGCAGTATGCTGACCTCCCCTCCTGTAGGGGGCAGTATGCTGACCGTCTGAAGAAGGGTCTCGACCCGAAACGTCACCCAATCTTTCTCTCCTGAGATGCTGCCTGACCTGCTGAGTTACTCCAGCATTTTGTGAATAATCCCCTCCTGTAGGGGGCAATATGCTGACCTCCCCTCCTGTAGGGGGCAATATGCCGACCTCCCCTGTAGGGGGCAATATGCTGACCTCCGCTCCTGTAGGGGGCAGTATGCTGACCTCCCCTCCTGTAGGTGGCAATATGCTGACCTCCCCTCCTGTAGGGGGCAATATGCCGACCTCCTCTCCTGTAGGGGGCAGTATGCTGAGCTCCCCTCCTGTAGGGGGCAATATGCTGACCTCCCCTCCTGTAGGGGGCAGTATGCTGACCTCCCCTCCTGATGGGGGCAATATGCTGACCGCCGCTCCTGTAGGGGGCAATATGCTGACCTCCCCCCCTGTACGGGGACAATATGCTGAGCTCCCCTCCTGTAGGGGGCAGTATGCTGACCTCCCCTCCTATAGGTGGCAATATGCTGACCTCCCCTCCTGTAGGGGGCAGTATGCTGACCTCCCCTCCTGATGGGGGCAATATGCTGACCGCCGCTCCTGTAGGGGACAATATGCTGACCTCCCCTCCTGTGGGGGGCTGTATGCTGAGCTCCCCTCCTGTAGGGGGCAATATGCTGACCTCCCCTCCTGTAGGGGGCAATATGCTGAGCTTCCCTCCTGTAGGGGGCAGTATGCTGACCTCCCCTCCTGTAGGGGGCAGTATGCTGAGCTCCCCTCCTGTAGGGGGCAATATGCTGACCGCCGCTCCTGTAGGGGGCAATATGCTGACCGCCGCTCCTGTGTCAACGAGGAAACACCTATCGGAATGACGATCCCAGACCTAGAGGCGATGCTTCTGGTCGGCTACGACAGCCAATCCTGGTGGTCGGCCGAGGCGTTTCCCGGATGCGTGCAGGGTGGTCGACAGCGATGGTCCTCGGAGCCCCACCGCTGGCGGTAGTAGCACCACGTACCTGTGCCGGCTTGACTCGAGACTGGCTGCGCTGCCGCGCCCTCGGTGGAGGCTGGAACCGGCCGTTGGATCCGCCGAGGAACCGCCGACACACGCCTTACCGAGGCTCCACCCTGCTGCTTGGCCTGCCACAGCTCGTCCGCATGGGCCGCCAGGTGCCAGGGATCAGCCAAATCCCCACGGACATCATCGGGCATCTGCTCCAGGAAACCCTGCTCAAACAGGAGGCAGGGCCGATGTCCATCCATCACACCAAGCATCGCGCCCATCAACACGGACGGCCGAGACCATCTATGTGGAGGACCGGCGGCTGAGCCCAAAGGTACGCAAAAGAAGCACTTTGAGGCCCTCGTACTTACCGGCAGCGGGCGGCTGGCTCAGGTAATCGAGAAGGTGACCAACGGTGTCTTGATCCAGCACGCTGTTGTGATGAATGTGGAACTGGGCCTCAGCCTGCACGAACCACACGTGGGCTGAGCGGGCAGTTTAATGGAGGCTGCGCTGAGCTGGGCTGGTTTGGCGGCAGTATCCATAGCAAGTAACCGTTTTGGATAGACAGGGTCACCACTGTAGAGACGCGGCTGGCGTGTACAATACAATCTTTCATGAACAGTTACAGCTATTGCACACATGCGCGTTGGATAGACACTCAGGTAATGTTCCTGCTGTTACTCTGGAGCACACCACTCGACTGACATCTTCTCTCTCCACTCCCCTTTAAAACCCAGCCGTGATCGTTCCAGCTCTGCTGACGAGGGCCCGTCAATAAGTGGCTGACCACCAGATGGCGCCACAATATAATAGTTAAAGAAATGTAACTGTATGCCAGATATTAAAAAGCAAAGCTTGTTTTTGCACAGTACCTTTCACAGGAACCCTTCCCAATACGCTTCACAGCAACGAAGCACAGATACTCCCTGACTTGCAGAAGGGTCACCTTCCATGAGAGAGTTGGGTATAGCTCATAGGGAGAGATTAGATACAGCTCTTAGAGCTAACGGAATCAAGGGATATGGGGAGAAAGCAGGAACGGGGTACTGTTTGTGGATGATCAGCCATGATCATATTGAACGGCAGTGCTGGCTTGTCAGATTTTACGTGAATCGGAATAACCATCCCCATCCCCATCCCCAACCCCTATCTGAAATAACTCACTGAGAGTATTAATGGTCTCAGTGGCATCCGCCTGCTTGCAGGGTACTTTCTGGAGTACATGTTGACCTCTAACTTCAAATAACCCTTGCTTTCCCCCTCTCTCTGATCTCCTGGTTGCTAAATACTTTAACTCCCCCTCCCATTCCCACACTGACCTTTCCGTCATGGGCCTCCTCCACTGTCAGGGTGAGGTCCAGCGCAAATTGGAGGAACAGCATCTTACATTTTGCTTAGGCAGCTTACACCCCAGCGGTATGAATATTGACCTCTAACTTCAAGTAACCCTTGCTTTCCCTCTCTCTCTCCATCTCTCCCCCTTCCTAGTTCTCCAACCAGCCTGAGTCCCCCGATTCAATTTTATCTCTGAATACTTCGTTGCCACCTTCTCCTAGCTAACAAATGATCTATTCTACATTTTCCTTGCATCCCCTTTGATGTCTCATTTTCACACCTTACACTTCCTTATCTCTGTGCCTCCCTCTCCCCTGACTCTCAGTCTGAAGAAGGGTCGCAACCCGAAATGTCACCTATTCCTTCTCTCCTGAGATGCTGCCTGTCCTGCTGAGTTACTCCAGCATTTAGTGTCTATCTTTGGTGTAAACTTGATCAGAGACAGTTGCTTCCTGCACAGTCTGACAACACCACCCTTGGCTGGCAGTGTCCAGCATTGGCCCAGGCTCATCATGGATGCAGTTCTCAGCTGCAAGTGTTGTGAGGAATGCCTGCCACCCTGCCTTTCCTCGTGTCCTTTCCTCGTTTTACTTTCTGGGAGAAGATACAGGAGGTGGAAAACTCAACCTCCAGACCCAAGATTCAGAGCTCCAATTCCCCCTCAACGCTCTGAAACTCCTGAAGCAATCTCCTTTTTCACAAGCCCTTCCTGCAGCGAACTCTTACTCTTAACTCTTCCCCAATCAGTTATTCTGTGAAAACACTTTAATTGTTTTGTACTGCCTCGGACGGCACTGTGATCTTGCACCATTCTGTTGTGTGGCATTTGTTGCATTTATCATTACTGTACATATACTGTTTACTCTGTGAGTTTCATGTCAACAAGTTGTTTTATTGGAAGGTAGACACAAAATGCTGGTGTAACACAGCAGGAAAAGGCAGCATCTCTGGAGAGAAGGGATGGAACATTGGAGTATGACATTCTTTTTTTTAATCAAAAATATTTATTCAAATATTAAAATAATATATACAATACAATAAAACCAAAGCAGAACCCACCACCATAATACAAGACAAACAATAAACTATTCTACAACTATCTTACACTCCTTGTCCAGGATGCATCCACCCCCCACGGTGCCCAGCGGTCCCAGAAACCCCCCAGGGTGCCCGTGGACAGCGTGTTGTCCCTCTCCAACACCACCCGGGCGCGGACATAACCCCGGAAAAGGGGCAGGCAGCTGGCTCGGGCAGAGCCCTCTTCCGCCTGGTGCCGTGACTCACGGATGGCCAGCTTGGCCAGGCCCAGGAGCAACCCAACCAGGACATCCTCGACCCTACCCCCTCCCCTACGCACAGGGTGGAGTGTATGATATTGGTGTGTATGATATTGGAGTATATGATATTGGAGTGTATGATATTGGAGTGTATGACATTGGAGTGAATGATATTGGAGTGTATGATATTGGAGTGTATGACAGTGGAGTATATGATATTGGAGTGTATGACATCGGAGCATATGATATTGGAGTGTATGATATTGGAGTGTATAACAGTGAAGTATATGATATTGGAGTGTATGACATTGGAGTGCATAACAGTGGAGTGTATGACAGTGAAGTATATGATATTGGAGTGTATGATATTGGAGTGTATGACATTGGAGTGTATGACAGTGAAGTATATGATATTGGAGTGTATGATATTGGAGTGTATAACAGTGGAGTGTATGACAGTGGAGTATATGATATTGGAGTGTATGATATTGGAGTGTATAACAGTGGAGTGTATAACAGTGGAGTGTATGATATTGGAGTGTATGACAGTGGAGTGTATGACAGTGAAGTATATGACAATAAACTAATCTGACTCACATTCAGTGTGTGGCATCTGCAGTACTCACCTTGGTGTTCCACCCGCAACTAACGGGTCGTTTCTTCAGACTGAGACACGAGTGATTCATTGCTGAGGGAGTGTAAGCAGAGGGGAGGGACGGGGTACGAACTCCCTGTACACCAGCACACACCAAGCACAACATGTCTTCTTGAGGCAGGATAGGAGAGGTGGCTACGTACCTGCGAGCATTCTGACTTGAGCCCCAAAGTGCTATAATGAGGAGAACTAAGGCTGCTGTAATGAATAGGCAACACGAGGTGTACTGCAGCAATCTACTTTACCTTTGATATTCTCCATCTCCCTGCGGAATCACCACTTGCTCAAGAGAATCTGATCAAAGATGAATCTGATTTCATGATATGGAGAAATAAAATCTTTTTTTCCTCATAAAGTGAATGCTACTATATATACTGTATAGACACAGACACATACACATGCACACACTCACACATACATAATATATATATAACCTTTGCAGGATTTTGTATTGAATGTATATTTTGCAAAAATTCACAAGTCCAAAAAAGATTTATTTTATGTATTCAATATTCAAATTCAAATTTCACATTTGGTTCTTGCACTTCATTAGTCTGGATAGTCAGGTCTCGTCCAAACGTCTCAACTGCTCAAGTAAGAACTGTATATATACACACACACACGCACACACATATATATATATATATATATATATATGTGTGTGTGTGTGTATATATACAGTTCTTCACTTGAGCAGTTGATACGTCGACCTGAAACGTCACCCATTCCTTCTCTCCCGAGATGCTGCCTGACTTGCTGAGTTACTCCAGCATTTTGTGAAAAAAAATATATATATAATGAGCGACAGGGCATTTTACAAAGTTGCTTCACAGTAATTAAAGGAAAGCAACTAAACAAGTTACAGGGATGAAATATTGCTGTTGTAACTACATGTCTTCTGATCTACTTCACTCGGGAGGCAATCTAGTTTCAATCACGCCAAACATAAAGTGCTGAGGAATACATTGAATTAATTACTGCAAATAATCAGCAGGCTTCATTTTGCTGGGGTGGTTGATTTTCATATTTTTGTTGACTTGGGACCTTTGTAGGATTTTGTTTTGCATGCATATTTTGCAAAAATTCAGCAGTCCAAAAAGGATCAATTTTAAATACGCAAACTTCACATTTGCTTTGTTCACTTCATTAGTCTGGATAGACAGGTCTCATCCAAATTGATTAACTGTTCAAGTGAAGAACTATAACTAAACCCCATGTTTCCAATGTTTATTGCAGAATGGGGAATATGCACTCACTTTTAATTATGATACCCGCGTTTCTGCATTGAGAAACCTTGGTGCTTAAAGTCAGGCAGCTGTGGTCCAAAGTGGGGCGGCTAATTGGATTTAAAATTGGCTTGGTGATGGGAGGCCGAGGGTGATGATGGAAGGGCTCTTTTTGCTTTGGCAATCTGTGACCAGTAGAGAACTCTGAAGAGGGGTCTCGACCCGAAACGTCACCCATTCCTCTCCAGTGATGCTGCCTGTCCCGCTGAGTCACTCCAGCTATTTGTGTCTCCCTTCGAGTACTCCAAGGATTGGTGCTGAGACCTTTGCAGTTTGTGGTTTGTGGTTAACAACTCGGGCGTGAATGTAGAAGGTGCCATTTACAAGTTTGTGGATAACATGAAAATTAGTGGTGTTGTGGATGGTGAGGATGGTGGCGCAGCGGTAGAGTTGCTGCCTTACAGTGAATGCAGCGCCGGAGACCCGGGTTCCATCCCGACTACGGGTGCTGTCTGTATGGAGTTTGTACGTTCTCCCCATGACCTGTGTGGGTTTTCTCCAAGATCTTCAGTTTCCTCCCACACTCCAAAGACGTACAGGTATGTAGGTTAATTGGCTTGGTAAATGTAAAAATTGTCCCTAGTGGGTGTAGGATAGTGTTAGTGTGCGGGGATCGCTGGTCGGCGCGGACCCTTTGGGCCGAAGGGCCTGTTTCCGCACTGTATCTCTAAACTAAACTAAACTAAACCGTTCAGTGCGAAGAGCATTGGCAGATGGAATTTAATCCCAAAAAGTATGAAGTGAAATGTTTGGGCAGTCAATTAGGGATATGACACACAGTAAATGGTAGGGCATCAAGGAATATTGATGAATCGAGGGACATTGGCATTCAAGTCCACATTTCCCTGAAAGTGACACCATAGATAGATATGTTGGTGAAGAAGGCAGATGACATGCTGACTTCACTGGATGAAAGGAGGCTGAGGGGTGACCTGATAGAGTCATAGATAGGATAGATAGAACTTTTCTTATGGTAGGAACATCAAAATGATAAGAGCAGAGTTTAAGATGAGAGGAAGGAGTTTTGAAAGAAATCTGTGGGGAACGTTTCTTCTCACTCTGAGAGTGGATGATATCTGGAATGTGCTGGCATAGGTGGTGGTGAAATCAGATACAATCACACCATTTAAAAGGGATTTAGATGGCACTTAAATGTGCAGGGCATTGCAGGATATGGAACTAATGCAGAGAAATGGAATGAGTGTAGATGGGTAAAAGGTTCGAAGTGGACATGTTGGGCCGAAGGTCCCGTTTCTACAGCCGCACAATTCTATGATTCTATGAAGTATCTGTTCATTGCAATTGCCACTTAAAATCAAATATTATGAAGTGATTGGTGTTTCATTCCCTTAGGCCCTAGACTGGAGCCTGACTTGATCATTAATTATGACCAGCGTCTGGGTTTCCTCTACACATGCGATTGAAATGTATCAACACTTCCCTCAATCTTCATATCGATAATGTAATGTCATTGTCGAGTTACATAATAGATATTTAAAGCTGTTATCCTGTGTCTGCCTACAATTATGGTTTAATGTCTGAGAAAGTAATGATATCAATTATTCTAAAATAATGAAATCACAGGAACGTCATTCCAGGACTTGTGGAGTCATAAAAATCTAATTTTGTCACATGTTTTACTTAATTAGCTATATTTCAAGAATCAAGGGAGTCCTGTGGTTGCCACTCCTGCATTGGTGCAGCACAATCTCCTTCCCCACTCCCCTATCCCCCCCACTCCCCCCTCCCCTATCCCCCCCACTCCCCCGTCCCCTCCTCCACCCCCTCCCTCCTCCACTCCCCCACCCTACCCCCCTACCCCTCTCCCCACCTCCACCCCTACCCTTCCCATCCCCCTCCCCTCCCCCCTAGCCACCCCCTCCCTCCCCTCCTTACTCCCCCTCCATCTCTCTCCCTCCCCCTGCACAACTTGTGACCAGCAATAAATTCTGGTCTTGCCAGTAATGTCTTGAATTAAAGTGACTATAAGGAGCTGTATTCTATTCAAGAGTCAAAAGAGTCAAGAGTCAAGAGTGTTTTATTGTCGTGTGTCCCAGATAGAACAATGACATTCTTACTTGCAGCAGCACAACACAATATGTAAACATGGTACACTGTAAACAACATAATAAACGAGACAGAAAAAAAGCTCAGTGTGTGTATATATGTATAAAAATATGATACTGGAGAGATTTTTTAATGTTATATTCATTTGTCTGCAAAAGTATATTCTGTTTACTTGATGGGAAAGTTTTGCTTGTATGTGGTACTTCATATAGCCATGTAATACATAATATAAACTTATGGTTCCAGACTTTCTTCAACTGTTGTAAAATTAAAATGTGATTTTGATTTTGACCCATAATTGGACACAAAAATGTGACATTTTTTACACATCATAACTTATGTGAAAATATATACGTATCGTAATGGCCTACATTTGTCTAAACACATTTTTTTTGAGGACCTTTGATATGCCTTTCCAAACCCGACTTTGCTAGGAGAAATTAGTTGCACATATTCATTTGGGAGAGTAAAAAATATCATGCTCATGTACGTAACTTATCGTGTCCTGAGAGTTAAGTACGTAAGATGCCGTTGGAAATCATGAAAAATGAATATTTTTCAGATCGATATTCATTTGTTTCTATGATGCTCAAGCCAAGTAAAAAATATATATGTCCAAAAATTCTTAACTCAACATACTTTAAAGCAAACGAGACATAATATGCTTACTTTGTTCTCCGTGTCCAAATCGTTACGTACATAAGCAGGCATCATTAACCCGCTGTTTTCATGTCTGGTGGATTTGTCAACTTATAAAAACATTTTAACATTTTATAAGTTTTATAAAAAACATTTTATAAGTAAGTGTAAGTGTAGTTTGTCAGTTTTCTGCTGACGGTGCTGCAGCCTGATGACCCTTTGTGTCTTCGGAGCGTCTACTGGTTAAATACAGGAGACGGTCAATTGTCCAGCGCTATCTTCCTAATGAAAGCTGCCCATCGAACACCATCTTGTTTGCGTTTTGAAAGGTAAGATTTTGTTTGTATTTTAAATGTATTTTGGGGGAAATACTAGCCGACTCAGGTTGAGATTACACCCTTCTGAAACATCGCGAAAATTCCCACGCTGTCAATGCTTCTCCGGCGTCCTAATTTTCGCTGAAATCACTGACAAGTCGGTAAGTACTTGAGAGTTTTGAACTATAACACCTTGTATGGGTTACTTGAAAACCAAGCTTCACTGTAACAAGGAATAAACCGGATTTACTTCCAGTTTACTAAGAGCTGTATTTTTTTTTTTAAATGTAAGTGGTTACGTAGATTTTTGCGAAAAGTGTGTGGGCATTCTTTGAAAATGTAAGGGAGATGCATATCTGGTTTGTGGGTTGCATATCTGGGTTTGGAGCCCACTTTAAATGTAATGGCGGAGGCCAAAAACATCGCGAAAATTCCCACGCCGTCAAACTGTTGCCTCCAATCTACCTGTCAAATGGCCTGACGGTAAATAAATTGGTTTACTGTCCAATTTCATTGTGGACCGCCACGGATAGGATGTATAACTACACTTTAATGAATTAGAAAAAAGAAGTTCTACCATTGCAATAAAATGCCATTGAGACAGCATGTTACGTGCGTTAACACTTTTATGGTAAATTTTAAATTACCTGAAGAAAATACTTGCGGTTGTGGAACTATCTTTCTTTCTTTTTGATAGAGTCAGACGGTTGTCAAACTTGTAAATAAATGTGTTTGCATTGGTTTTTACAACAATTAATTTCTGGGTGTCTATGTCACGCTTCTATGTCCCAGTATCATATTTATACATATATACATACTCACAAATACACACATATCTATATATATATATATATATGTATACATACACACACACATGCACATATATGTGCACACAACAAACAAACAACAATAGTGCATTAATAATAATAATAATAGTCTACATAGTTCAGAGCTTATTTGAGGTTGTGGTGTTTAACAGCCTGATGGCTGTGGGGAAGAAGCTGTTCCTGAACCTGGACGATACAGTTTTCAGGCTCCTGTATCTTCTTCCCGATGGCAGGGGTGAGATGAGTGTGTGGCCAGGGTGGTGTGGGTCTCTGATGATGCCGGCTGCCTTTTTGAGGCAGTGACTCCCTTCGATGGTGAGGAGGTTGGAGCCGGTGATGGACTGGGCAGTGTTCACAACGTTTTGCAGTCTTTTCCAATCCTGGGCGTTCAAGTTGCTGAACCAGACCATGATGCAACCAGTCAATGTGCTCTCTCCTGCGCACCTGTAGATGTTCAAGAGAATCCTCTCTGACGCACTGAAAATCTGTAATCTCAGGAAGCAGAGGCGTTGAAGTGATTTATTTATAATTGCATTAGTGTGCTGGGTCCAGGAAAGATCTTCGGAAATATGCACGCCCATGAATGTGAAGTTTTGGACTCTCTCCACTATCGTCCCGTGAATATAAACAGGATTGTGGGTCCTCATCCTTCCTCTTCCAAAGTCCACCATCAGTTCATTGGTTTTACTGACATTGAGAGCCAGGTTGTTGTGCCGGCACCATTTGGTCAGTCGGTCGATCTCACTTCTATTCTCTGACTCATCACCATCTGTAATTCGTCCAACAACGGTGGTGTGGTCGGTGAACCTGAAGATGGAGTTGGCACTGTGTCCACTACACAGTCATGGGTGTAGAGTGAGGAGAGCAGGGGGCTGAGCACACAGCCTTGAGGTGCTCCCACACTGATGGTTAATGAGGAAGAAGTGTTTCTGCCAATTCAAACAGACTGTGGTCTGTGGTTGAGGAAGTCAATAGAAAATAGAAAATAGACAATAGGTGCAGGAGGAGGCCATTCGGCCCTTCGGCCCTTCGAGCCAGCACCACCATTCAATGTGACCATGGCTGATCATTCACAATCAGTACCCCGTTCCTGTCTTCTCCCCATACCCCCTAATTCCGCTTTCCTTAAGAGCTCTATCTAGCTCTCTCTTGAATGCATTCAGAGAATTGGCCTCCACTGCCTTCTGAGGCAGAGAATTCCACGGATTTACAACTCTCTGACTGAAAATGTTTACTCAACTCCTCTTGTTATGAAGGCCAACATTCCATTGGCTTTCTTCACTGCCTGCTGTACCTGCATGCTTCCTTTCAGTGACTGATGCACTAGGACACCAAGATCTCGTTGTACATTCCCTTTTCCTAACTCGACACCATTCAGATAATAATCTGCCTTCTTATTCTTACCACCAAAGTGGATAACCTCACACTTATCCACATTAAACTGCATCTGCCATGCGTCCGCCCACTCACACAAGCTGTCCAAGTCACCCTGCAACCTCATAGCATCTTCCTCACAGCTCACCCTACCACCCAGCTTTGTATCATCTGAAAATTTGCTAATGGTACTTTTAATCCCTTTATCCAAGTCATTATTGTATATTGTAAATAGCTGCGGTTTCAGCACCGAGCCTTGCGGTACCCCACTAGTTACTGCCTGCCATTCTGAAAGGGACCCATTTATCCCCACTCTTTGCTTTCTGTCTGTCAACCAATTTTCTATCCATGTCAGTACCCTACCCCCAATACCATGTGCTCTAATTTTGTCCACTAATCTCCTATGTGGGACCTTGTCGATGGCTTTCTGAAAGTCGAGGTACACCACATCCACCGGCTCTCCCCTGTCAATTTTCCTAGTTACATCCTCAAAAGATTCCAGAAGGTTAGTCAAGCATGATTTCCCCTTTGTAAATCCATGCTGGCTCGGAACGATCCTGTTACTGCTATCCAAATGCTCCGCAATTTCGTCTTTTATAATTGACTCCAGCATCTTCCCCACCACTGATGTCAGACTAACTGGTCTATAATTTCCTGTTTTCTCTCTCCCTCCTTTCTTAAAAAGTGGGATAACATTTGCTATCCTCCAATCCACAGGAACTGATCCTGAATCTATAGAACATTGAAAAATGATCTCCAATGCTTCCACTATTTCTAGAGCCACCTCCTTAAGTACCCTGGGATGCAGACCATCAGGCCCTGGGGATTTATCAGCCTTCAGTCCCATCAGTCTACCCAACACCATTTCCTGCCTAATGTGAATTTCCTTCAGTTCCTCCGTCACCCTAGGATCTCTGGCCACTAGAACATCTGGGAGATTGTTTGTATTTTCCTTAGTGAAGACAGATCCAAAGTACTAGTCGAGGGTCCAGTTGCAGAGGGATGCGCAGAGACCCAGTTCCATGAGCTTGGGAACCAGTTTTTTTTACTCAAAAAACTTATTCAATTATTAAAAATAATATTTACAGTACAATAAAACCAAAACAGAACCCACCACCATAATACAAGACAAACAATAAACCATTATACAACTATCTTACACTCCTTGTCCAGGATGCATCCACCCCCACGGTGCCCAGCGGTCCCGGAAATCCCCCAGGGTGCCCGTGGACAGTGCGTAGTCCCTCTCTAACACCACCTGGGCACGGACATAACCCACATCAGGTGTATCAGCTTCCCAGACCCCAGAAAAAATTATAACCCTTTCCCAATCAGGAGTCCACCCTCACCTATCATTATTTCCCTTCTGTATTTTTGTTTTTTGCTATACTCCCATTTTATGGTCCTTTCTTCACTGAAATCGGGCCATTCAAGGCACAAAATGTGAGTCCAACAGAATTGTTTACAATGCTCTGTGGCTAAAGAAGTAAATGTATTGTCTGGTTGCATTCAGATATCTGGAGATTTCACTCGGCTGTTGCCCTTCCAAGTGATTTGGATGAGAACCTCAGTTTGGAAAGGCGACTTAAATTAATTGTCTAGGCTCTTGTGATGAATGACCACCTGCAGATATATCAGAAGACTACAACTATCCTGATTTTGTTCTCAATTGGGCATGGGACAAGCCATTGCATAAGAGTTCCATATGTCTCTCACTAACAGGAAGGAAAGCATCTGCATTAAAATCATGCAACAGTCTTTGTCCGTTCTGCTTTTTAGGTTAGTTTAGTTTAGTTTAGAGATACAGCGCGGAAACAGGCCCTTCGGCCCACCGGTCCAGCGATCCCCGCACATTAACACTATCCTCCACCCACTAGGGACAATTTTTAAAAACATTTACCAAGCCAATTACCCAACAAACCTGCACGTCTTTGGAATGTGGGAGGAAACCGAAGATCTTGGAGAAAACCCAAGCAGGTCATGGGGAGAACGTAAAACTTCGTAAAGACAGCACCAGGAATTGGGATGGAACCCGGGTCTCCGGCGCTGCATTCGCTGTAAGGCAGCAACTCTACTGCTGCGCCATCTTTTTGGTCACATTGCCTCTTGTAATGCAGCAAAACCCAGTTACAAATCCTCCTGCATTACTGCATCCCAGGCAACAAGATGAAAGACCAAATATTCAATGTTGGTGGTCAGGGCAGGTGGATACATTTTGACCAGGTTATTGAGCAGAAATTGCTTTGCCACCTCAAGGAGTATCTTGTTATATACAATACAATACAATACAATATATCTTTATTGTCATTGTACAGGGGTACAACGAGATTGGGAATGCGCCTCCCATACGATGCAATAAATTAATTAGCTAGTCAGTATTAATTTAAACAACCCAATGAAACAAATTAGAACAGTTTTAAAACAGAATAAAGTGCTCCAGAGCTATAGTCTATGAATAGCATCTTCACGTACGTGCCCTGTCTCTCCAGGTGAGACAGGACAGTGTGAAGAGCCAGAGAGATGGCATCCTCTCTATGCCTAATGAGTGCAGTGTTTCCCTTTACACTGAACTACAGATGATGTGATCACGTACCAGGAGTTGGGCTCTGGCCTCATGTGTAGGAAGGAACTGCAGTTGCTGGTTTACACTGAAGATAGACACAAAATGCTGCAGTAACTCAGCGGGACAGGCAGCATCTCTGGATAGAAGAATGGGTGACGTTTTGGATCAAGACCTTTCTTCAGACAGAGAGTGACTCAGGCTGAAGAAGGATGTCGACCCGAAACATCACACATTCCTCCCATCTAGAGATGCTGCCTGTCCCGCTGAGTTACTGCAGCATTTTGTGTCTATCTGACATTATGACCTCTTTGGTCTGAGAGATGATCAATTCTGATACAGGATGTGAACAAGCGATATTAAAAAAGGAAATATCTGCAATTCTGTATTGTGCATTTGAGATGGCAAGTTAATTATTACCACAATGGACTTGTTTTTTGATTCATGTGAAATCTGGATTTTAGGTGAAGGTTGATCTCAAGTGGTGACATTGATATTTTGCGGAAAGCATTACTCATTTTCCTATCCTGTGTTTAATAAAGTCAATAAAGGCTTTGTGATTGAACATGCAGTGAGCAGGATCTGATTCAGAAGGTTTGAATATAGGTACTGGTACTAATAGGCAGTATTTCATCTCTTCATTGACAGGACCTGTATCACTTTCCTTAACAACTTAAGTACACATTGTTGCATGACGGTTTGTGCACCTCATCATGTCTCCCACTAAAAATGATCAGATAAACTTTTCAGTATCTTGTGGTTGAGTTAGAAACAATTAGTTATCATTTTAACCTTGTATATCAGGTGCAGCCACAAGTATTGGCTGCCTCGCCAGCAGTCCGTCTGTCCTTTCTACTGTTTTTTATATTTTAAGTATGTGTTAAAGTATGTTTTAGTGTTCCTTGGTTTGTTTTATGTGGGTGGTGGGGGGGGAATTGGGGGAAACTTTTTTCAATCTCTTACCTCGACGGAGATGTGATTTTCCTCCGTATCGTATCTCCGTCCCCACTGCGGCCTAACATCGAGGAGTTGGCGGCCTTTCCTGGAGACCGGCCCGGCGCTTCATGCCACGGGCGCGGCGTGGACTTTAACATCAGGAGCTGCGATCCTTTGCCGGGGATCGACTGTGGAGAGCTCCAACCGCGGGGCCTGTGGACTTTAACACCGTGAAGCCCGTGGTCTCTGGTGAGAAGAGGCCGACTCGGGAGCTCCATGCCGCGGGGAGTTTCGATCTTCTCGACGCGAAGGCCTCGGACAGTCGCCAGCGGCAACTGCGGACGGTTCAACAGCCCCGACCGCGGGTGAACAAAGAGGAAGCTGATTGAACTTTATTACCTTCCATCACAGTGAGGAATGTGGAATCCACTGTGGTGGATGTTTATGTTACATTTTATTTTATGTGGCTGTGTGTCTTGTTGCTTTTCACTTAGTATGGCTGTACAGTAACTCAAATTTCACTGCACCTTAATTGGTACATGTGACAATAAATTGAATCTTGAATCTTGAATATTGATTGTTATCTAGCATACATTGACAGTCATGAATTATAGAAACTTTACTTCAGCACTTATTCAGCAGTCCTTTGTAGAAGATTTTTAATTGACTATTGATGAGTTTGGGTTGTCTTTCTTTAAGAGAGTAATAGGCATATCATTTTCATTTCATTATTCCTGTCTGTTTAAGGCCAATGGAGTCTCACTTTTCCTGTTCTCTTTTTCTTGCAGTGGCACCCCTGTTTCTTTAGATGATAATAATAATAATAATAATAATAATAATAATAATAATAATAATAATTTCCTTTATTCGTCCCACACCAGGGAAATTTACAACACCGGGGAAATTTACAAATTTATGAAGAAAGCTGGCCCTCATATCAAGAGATTTGAGTAGAGGAGTAAAGAGATCCTTTTGCAGTTGTACAGGGCCTTGGTGGAACCACTTCTGGAGTATTGTGTGCAGTTTTGGTCTCCTAATTAGAGGAAGGACGTTCTTGCTATTGAGGCAGTGCAGCGTACGTTCACGAGGTTAATCCCTGGGATTGAGGGACTGTCATATGAGGAAAGATTGGAAAGACTGGGCTTGTGTTTACTGGAATTTAGAAGGATGAGAGGGGATCTTATAGACACGTATAAAATTATTAAAAGATTGGACAAGCTAGATGTAGGAAAAATGTTCCCAATGTTGAGGGAGTTCAGAACCAGGGGCCACAGTCTAAGAATAAAGGGGAGGACATTTACAACTGAGGTGAGAAAAAACTTCTTCACCCAGAGAGTTGTGAATTTGTGGAATTCTCTGCCACAGAAGGCAGCAGAGGCCAATTCACTGGATGAAATTAAAAGAGAGTTAGATTGTGCTTTCGGGGCTAGTGGAATCAAGGGATATGGGGAGAAGGCAGGCACGGGTTACTGTATGGATGATCAGCCATGATCATGATGAATGGTGGTGCTGGCTCGAAGGGCCAGATGGCCTCTTCCTGCACCTATTTTCTATGTTTCTATGTTTCTATGTTATAATTGAAAGTAAGCCTGTTACATGAGGAATGATGGGTTTGAATCTGCACCCTTATTCCCCAATGTATTCTGCTTTTTACAAGGGCCATTTCTAGCAAACGATTAAGGTGAATAAAACTAGAAGATTTAGAAGACTTAGATTTAAGGTAAGGGAAGTGATTTAGATGATAATCTTTTACTAAGTGTGGTGAGTTCTTGGTATACAGTGCTGGAGAGAGTGGTCGAAACAGGCAACATTTAAGAGGGGGTTAGATAAGCCTGGAATTGCTCAGCTTTGAAGGCAATGGGCCAGTGCTGGAAGATGGGATCAATATGGATGGGTGTCCACTGACCACGGATGTGGTGGACTGAATTGGATGTTGCTAATGCATAACCTAGCCACAATGACAGCAAGGATATCATATCATATCATATCATATATATACAGCCGGAAACAGGCCTTTTCGGCCCTCCAAGTCCGTGCCGCCCAGCGATCCCCGTACATTAACACTATCCCACACCCACTAGGGACAATTTTTACATTTACCCAGCCAATTAACCTACATACCTGTACGTCTTTGGAGTGTGGGAGGAAACCGAAGATCTCTTTAACCTATGCCTTTTGGATGTTGTCATAGTCATAGAGTCATAGAGTCCTACAGCACAGAAAGAGGCCCTTCGGCCCATCATGTCCGTGCCGCCCGTTACCAAACACAGTCTAATTTTAATCCCATTTTCCCGCATTTGGACCGTAGCCCTGAATGTTGTAGCATTTCAAGTGCCCATCCAAATGCCTCTTAAACGTTGTGAGTGTTCCCGCCTCCACCACCACCCCAGGCAGTGAGTTCCAGACTCCAACCACCCTCTGGGTGAAAAAGTTATTTCTCACATCCCCCCGAAACCTCCCTCCCCTTACCCTGTATCTATGTCCCCTCGTTGTTGAACCTTCCACCAGTGGAAGAAGTTCCCCGCCATCTACCTTATCTATGCCCCTCATGATCTTGTACACCTCGATCATGTCCCCTCTCAGCCTTCTCTGCTCCAGGGAAAACAACCCCAGTCTGCTCAGTCTCTCCTCATAGCCGAGGCCCTTCATCGCTGGCAGCATCCTGGTGAATCTCCTCTGCACCCTCTCCAAAGCTATCACATCCTTTCTGTAATGTGGTGACCAGAACTGTACACAATACTCCAGCTGTGGCCTCACCAGTGTTCTGTACAATTTCATCATTACCCCCCTACTTTTATATTCGATGCCCCGGCTAATGAAGGCCAGTAACCCATATGCCTTTTTGACCACCCTGTCCACCTGTCCTGCTGCCTTCAAGGACTTGTGTACCTGTACTCCAAGGTCCCTCTGTACCCCTGTCTTCCCTAGGGTCCTTCCATTCATGGTGTACTCCTTCTCCAAGTTATTTCTGCCAAAGTGCATCACCTCGCACTTTTCAGGATTAAATTCCATCTGCCACTGCTCCGCCCATCTGACCATCTGATCTATATCTTCCTGCAGCTTGCAGATCCCTTCCTCGCTATTCACCACCCCCCCTAACTTTGTGTCATCTGCAAACTTGCTGATCATGCCCTGTACGTTGACATCCAGATCATTTATGTAGATTACAAACAGTAAGGGACCCAACACCGATCCCTGCGGCACCCCACTGGACACCGGCCTCCAGTCACAGAAGCAACCTTCTACCATCACCCTCTGCCTTCTGTCACTAAGCCAGTTTTTTATCCATTTTGCCAAGGTGCCCTGGATCCCATGGGCTCTTACCTTCTTGACTAATCTCCTGTGTGGGACCTTGTCAAAAGCCTTACTGAAATCCATGTATACCACATCCACTGCACTACCCCCATCTACCTCCTTGGTCACCCCTTCAAAAAATGCAATCAAGTTAGTCAGACACGACCTTCCATTAACAAAGCCATGTTGACTATCCTTAATTAACCCTCGATCCTCCAAGTGAAGACTGATTCTGTCCCTCAGAATCTTTTCTAGCAGCTTCCCCACCACCGATGTCAGACTCACCGGCCTGTAGTTCCCAGGTTTATCTCTACTGCCCTTTTTAAATAATGGCACCACATTAGCTATCCTCCAGTCCTCCGGTACATCCCCTGTTGCAAGAGAGCCTCTGAAATTTGTGCCAGAGCCCCCGCAATCTCCTCCCTTGCCTCTCTCAGCATCCTGGGATACATCTCGTCAGGGCCCGGAGACTTATCCACTTTTAAGCCTGCCAGAGCCTCCAGCACTGCCTCCCTGTCAATAGCAATATGCTCAAGAACATCACAACCCTCCTGCTCCATTTCTAAGTCTGCATCGCCCTCCTCCCTCGTAAAAACAGATGCAAAAAAAATCATTTAAAACATCTCCTACATCCTCTGGCTCCACACACAGCTTTCCACTACGGTCCCTGATGGGCCCCACTCTTTCCCTCATTATCCTCTTAACCTTGATATACTTATAGAACACTTTGGGATTTTCTTTTATTTTGCCCGCTAGTGCTATCTCATGGCCCCTTTTTGTTCTCCTAATTTCTTTTTTAAGAACCGCCCTACACCTTCTGTATTCCTCTAATGATGCCTGTGCCTTAAGTTCTTTATGCCTTCCAAAAGCCCCCCTTTTTTTTCGAATCAATCCTACTATATCGTTCGACATCCAAGGTTCTTTGGACTTGTTTGTCCCACCCTTAAACTTTAGGGGAACATGCTTCCTCTGTACTTTTTCAATTATTCCTTTGAATGACTCCCACTGTTCTGATGCGGTCCTCCCCACGAGAAGCTGATCCCAGTCCACCAGGGCCAACTTCTGCCTTATCAGATTAAAATCGGCCTTGCCCCAATTTAGAAAATTTCCCTCTGGTCCCTCTTTATCCTTTTCCATTACCACCTTAAATATCACTGAATTGTGATCACTGTCACCAAAGTGCTCTGCTACTGACACTTCAGCCACCTGTCCGGCCTCATTTCCCAAGATTAAGTCCAATACCGCCCCCTCCCTTGTTGGACGTTCAACATATTGGCTCAAAAAGCCCTCCTGGATGACCCTTAGGAACTCTGCACCCTCAGGGCCCTTGACACTTTGGCTATCCCAATCAATATTCGGGAAGTTGAAATCCCCATCTATTACTACCCTGTTATTTTCACACACCCCCGAGATTTGCCTACAAATATGTTCTTCTATTTCCCTCTGACTGTTTGGGGGTCTGTAGTATACACCCAGTAAGGTGCATGCCCCTTTTCTATTTCTCAATTCCACCCAAATAGCCTCATTTGAGGAACCTGCTAATATGTCATCCCTTCTTACAGCAGAAATAGATTCTTTGATTAATACTGCAACACCCCCTCCCCTTTTTCCCTGCTCTCTGTCTCTCCTGAAGATTCTATATCCTGGAATATTGAGCTGCCAGTCCTGCCCTTCCTTCAACCATGTTTCCGTAATGGCAACAATGTCGTACTCCCATGTGTTCAGTAACACCTTCAATTCATCCCCCTTGCTTCCAATACTCCTTGCATTAAAATAAATGCCGTTCAGACTTGCCCTACCCCATTGTGCTGGGGCATTCTTGTTCTGCCTCCCAATCTGACCAGTTTTTTCCTCTATATTTCCCTTCTCCTCTAGCTCCATGCTGTATCCCAACCCCCTGCCAAATTAGTTTAAACCCTCCCCAACAGTGCTAGCAAACCTCCCCGCCAGGATATTGGTCCCCCTCTGGTTAAGGTGGAGACCGTCTGGCCTATACAGTTCCCACTTTTCCCAGAAACAGACCCAATTATCCAGAAAAACGAATCTCTCCCCCCTGCTCCAACTCCTGAGCCACGCATTAAACTGCTCTATCCTCCTATTTCTATACTCACTAGCTCGTGGCACAGGGAGTAATCCAGAGATTACAACCTTAGATGTCCTACACTTCAATCCTCTACCTAGCTCCCTAAATTCTTGTTTCAGGACCTCATCCCTCGTTTTACCAATGTCGTTGGTTCCAATGTGTACAATGACCTCTGACTGGTTCCCCTCCCCCTTCAGGATGCCCTGCAGCCGTTCCCTGACATCCTTGACCCTGGCACCAGGGAGGCAACAGACCATCCTGGAGTCACGTCTATCCTGGAGTCATGTTGTGTTCATGCAAATTACCTTAAACTACATTTAATATCAAACTGACTTGGTGATGAATGAAAAGATCTTGCAAACTGTGTGGCCCAGTTGACAGATTAGATTTTAAAGTGTAGTTGCAGCAGGTACTGGGATTGTGGTGGGAATGTAGAGGTGGACTTGAGCACAAGCCTTCTTTTGGCTGCCTTTCTGACTCGGTAACTGGTGAATTCTACTTCTTCTGAAATGCTTGTCATTTGGACTGTTACAACAAAGGGGAAAGTTAGGAATTAACCAAGACTTGTACATCAAGACTGTCTTGGCCACAATCCCACCAAGATTGTGCGGCAAGGTGGCACAGCGGTAGAGTTGCTGCCTTACTGTGCTTACTGCACCAGAGACCCAGGTTCGATCCCGACTACGGGTGCTGTCTGTACAGAGTTTGTACGTTCTCCCCGTGACCTGCGTGGGTTTTCTCAGAAATCTTCACTTTTCTCCCACACTCCAAAGATGTACAGGTTTGTAGGTTAATTGGCTTGGTAAATGTGAAAATTGTCCCTAGTGGGTGTAGGATAGTGTTAATGTGCGGGGATCACAGGTCGGTGCAGACCCAGTGGGCCGAAGGGCCTGTTTCCACGCTGTATCTCTAAACTAAACTAAACTAATTTGTGCACCTCATCATGCCTCCCACTAAAATTAGTCAGAGAAGCTTTTCAGTATCTTGTGGTTGAGTTGGAAACAATTAGTGATCATTTTAACCTTGAATATTGATTGTTAGCTAGCAAATATTGACAGTCATGAAATACAGAAACTTTACTTCAGCAGTTCTTTAGCAATCCTTTGTAGATGGTTTTTAATTGACTGTTAATGAGTTTGGGTTGTCTTTCTTTAAGAGAGTAATAGGCATATCATTTTCATTTTCATTATTCCTGCTGTACTAAGCCAATTAAGGCCAATGGAGTCTCACTTTTGCTGTTCTCTCTTTCTTGCAGTGGCACTCCTGTTTCTTTAGATAATGAAGAAAGCTAATGGCATGTTGGCCCTCATAGCAAGAGATTTGAGTAGAGGAGTAATGAGGATCTTCTGCAGTTTTACAGGGCCCTGGTGAGAACACATCTGGAGTATTCTGTGCAGTTTTGGTCTCCTAATTTGAGGAAGGATGTCCTTGTTATTGAGGCAGTGCAGTGCAGATGCACTAGGTTAATCCCCGGGATGGCGGGACTGTCATATGAGGAAAGATTGGAAAGACTGGGCTTGTATTCACTGGAATTTAGAAGGATGAGAGGGAATCTTGTAGAGACGTATAAAATTATAAAAGGACTGGACAAGCTAGATGCAGGAAAAATGTTCCCAACGTTGGGGGAGTCCAGAACCAGGGGCCACACAGTCTTAGAATAAAGGGGAGGCCATTTAAAACTGAGATGAGAAAAAAAAAATTCACCCAGAGAGTGGTGAATTTGTGGAATTCTCTGCCACAGAGGGCAGTGGAGGCCAATTCACTGGATGAATTTAAAAGAGAGTTAGCTAGAGCTCTAGGGGCTAGCGGAATCAAGGGATGATATGGGGAGAAGGCAGGCACGGGTTACTGATTGTGGATGATCAGCCATGATGACAATGAATGGCGGTGCTGGCTCAAAGGGCCAAATGGCCTCCTCCTGCACGTACTTTCTATGTTTCTATGTTTCTAAAGCTGAGGAGAGTCTGAAGAAGGGTCTCAACCCAAAACGCACCCATTCCTTCTCTCCAAAGATGCTGCCTGTCCCGCTGAGTTACTCCAGCATTTTGTGTCTGTTGTCTGCGGAGTTGTCTGTCGAGTCACACTATGTGCTTATGCCAAGGACATGCTGAATGTACATGCCCAGAGACCAACCATCACGGAAGTGGGCGACACGGTGGCGCAGCGGTAGAGTTGCTGCCTTACAGCGAATGCAGCGCCTGAGACTCAGGTTCAATCCTGACTACGGATGCTGTCTGTATGGAGTTTGTACGTTCTGCCCGTGACCTGCGTGGGTTTTCTCCGAGATCTTCGGTTTCCTCCCACACGCCAAAGACATACAGGTTTGTAGGTTAATTGACTGGGTAAATGTAAAAATTGTCCCTAGTGTGTATAGGATAGTGTTAATGTGCGGGGATCGCTGGGCGGCACGGACTCGGAGGGCCGAAGGGCCTGTTTCCATGCTGTATCTCTAAAAAAATCCCTATGTCTGGAACTGAGGAGAGGGGAATACTCCTCTTAAGGACTTGGCAAGTTCACAAGTGTGCAGATAATATTACAACTAGGTAATAAAGTCAACATAGGTATAAGGCAACAACTAAAATAAAAGTGGTCAACAATTAAACAGAAAGTCCTTTGTCTGTTCTGTGTAAGAAGGAACCGCAGATGCTGACACAAAATGCTGGAGTAACTCAGCGGGACAGGCAGCATCTCTGGAGAGAAGGAATGCGTGATGTTTCGGATCGAGACCCCTCTTCAGTCTGGTTAAGGATGGGGAACGAGGAGGGGCGTGTCCAATGTCTGGCTGAGTAGACATAACTTTTCAGCACTCCCGAAAACAAAGCCCTAAACTACCAAAAAAAGACGCACTAAAAGAATTCAAGTACTTTAATTTAAAGTTAAAAGTATAAAGAACGTACTGATGACCCCCAAGAAAGAAAGGAAGGGAGCACAGCTGCCACTGAAGCAAAGAAATCCACCAAAGGAATCAAGAAAAAAAATCGAAGGTAGGCCTACAGCCCCGACGGAGCAGGGGCCTGGATTTGAGGAGCCCTCAGCAGGCGTAGAGGCATGGCCCTCTGGTGGCCGAGAGGCTCAAGTTTCGGAAACGAGTGACGAGGAGGGAACTAGCAGTGGAACTGGAAACAAGGAAGAAGGAGATCAAGAAGATTCAGAGATTAAAATTAAAGCGATGCTTGAAGAAATTATTAAAAGGCTCAAGAAAATTGAAGGAGCTCACAAAGTGATGGAAAAGGAAGTGAAAGCATTGAGGATAGATAATAAGGAACTGCATAAGGACAATATGGAAATATATAAGACTTTGAAAAAAATGGAGGAGAATTTTCAAACAGTGATAAACAGAGTGGATAATATAGAAATGGAAAATGAAATGTTAAAATCTAGAGTGGAAAAAAACGAAGATAGTATTACTGCTGCAACAATTGAAAGCAAAAAGATCGTGGAGAAGTTGGACGCCTTGGAAAACTACAGCAGGAGAAATAATGTTAAAATTGTTGGCTTGCCAGA
Organism: Rhinoraja longicauda; assembly: GCF_053455715.1. Lineage (NCBI taxonomy): Eukaryota > Metazoa > Chordata > Chondrichthyes > Rajiformes > Arhynchobatidae > Rhinoraja > Rhinoraja longicauda. Next base: position 74,340,338 of record NC_135960.1, on the reverse strand, counting down.
GGGAGTTGAGGGGGAAGACCCAATCAATTTTTTTCAAGATTGGATAGTGACTAGTCTTGGAATAGATAAACAAGGACCGATGGAAATAGAAAGAGCACATAGGGCTCTAAGACTGAAACCTTCGAATAATCAAAAGCCAAGATCTGTGTTGATTAAATTCTTAAGATACCGAGATAGAGAATTGGTCCTCAAATCAGTCGGGATGAATATAAGACAGGGAAAACCAATAGAGTATGAAGGTACAAAAATAATTTTTTACCCAGATATTAGTAATGTCTTGTTGAGCAGGAAAAAAGAATTTAATAAGGCAAAAAATATTTTATGGAAGAAAGGTTATAAGTTCATTTTACTGCATCCTGCTACTTTGAAGATCATGATCAACATTGGAGAAAATAAATTTTTCAAAGACTTTGTCAGAGCACAAGATTTTGCTGAAGAATTGCCATCGAGAATTGATTAAGAAGATTCATGAATGAATGATTATTAACAAGATCTGTATACTATAGAGGGGATCAATTGTATTAAGGATAGTTAATCTTTAGAAGTACTTGAAATATCGGGGGGGTTGGAGAATATGCATGCTCTACCATAATCATGGGTACAAGTGTGGTGTGGACCACACCTCGTATAATAGAGGGGGGTAATGTTGTTAATTTATTTATTAACAACATTAACATTAACATTAACAACTATCTTTCTTTTTTCTTTTCTGTTTTTGTACCTGGACGATGGAAGGGAGTACACTGAAATACGGCACAACGTAAATATTCGAAGAGGTAACAAGGTAAGGAAGAAAGGGAAAAAAAAAAAAGGAAAAAAAAAAAAAGAATGAATGGATAATAAATTAAAATTTCTAAGTTATAATGTGAATGGGTTAAATGGACCGATAAAAAGGAAGAGAATTTTAACACAGATGAAAAAATTGGAAGTGGATATAGCTTTCTTACAAGAAACACATCTAACGGAAAAAGAACATCAAAAGTTAAAGAGAGATTGGGTAGGAAGTATGGTAGCATCCTCTTTTAATTCAAAAGCAAGAGGGGTTGCGATCCTATTTAAGAAAATGCTACCAATTAAGATACAAAATATTGTAAGTGACCCAGTAGGTAGATTTATAATCGTACATTGTCAAATTTTCTCAGAATTGTGGACTTTAATGAATATATATGCACCAAATACAGATGATGAGAAGTTTGTGCAGGATACTTTTCTAAATCTAGCGGAAGCACATGAAAATATATTGATAGGGGGAGATTTCAATTTTTGTCATCAAGGACAACGACAAGGACAAGAGCAGCGAAGACAACCTTGAATTTAATGGAAAGTTTAAATTTAATAGATGTTTGGAGGAAAAGCCATCCCAAGGAAAGAGATTACTCTTTTTATTCCAATAGACATGATACATATTCTAGAATAGATCTATTTTTGATTTCAGCTCAATTAAGCGGTAGAATAATACAAATAGATTACAAGGCTAGATTGTTATCGGATCACTCACCATTATTAATGAAAATTACGATGCCAGATAAAGAACAGTCAGTGTATAGATGGAGACTCAACTCTTTACTATTGTAAAGGCAAGACTTTTGTGATTTTATTCGACGACAAATTGAATTATATTTGGAGACAAATTTAAATTCAGTGGATGATAAATTTATTGTATGGGATGCAATGAAGGCTTATTTGAGAGGCCAAATTATAAGCTACTCATCTAAGATAAAGAAAGACTATAGGAAGGAATCTGAAAGATTAGAAAAAGAAATCACCGTATTAGAAAAAGACTTACAGAAAACTTCTTCAGATACAAAAAAAACACAACTTGCAAATAAAAAATTTCAATACAATACATTACATACTCACAGAACAGAAAAACTAATATTACGAACTAACCAAAGATATTATGAATTAGGAGAAAGAGCGCACAAGGTATTGGCATGGCAACTGAAAGAAGAACAAATATCAAGAACAATAAATTCAATTAGAACAGATCAGAACATTATTACTTATAAACCTAGAGAAATCAATGAGGTATTTAAGCAATTCTACACTAATCTGTACCATTCTGAATCTGAAAAGGATGAAATTAAGATAAATAATTTTTTATCCAAGATACGATTACCAACAATCTCTAATGAGGAGCAGATGGGACTAAATGCCTCCTTTACTTTGAGAGAGGTGGAGGAAGTATTATATTCTTTACCAAGTAATAAATCTCCAGGGGAAGATGGTTTTCCGCCTGAGTTCTATAAAAAACTAGACCGAGTGGGCCCGTTGGGCCCGTCCTCGTAGGGTTTCCATTGTAACCGGGAGGGGATGAAAGGGGGAGGGTTGGGGGAGGGAAGGGGGAGGGAGGAGGGGAGGGAGGGGGGAGGGGAGGGGGAGGGAGAGGGGAGGGAGGGGGGTAGGGGGAGGGAGGGGGGAGAGGGGGGGATGGGAGGGGGGAGGGGAGGGGGGAAGGGAGGAGGGAAGGGGGGAGGGAGAGGGGAGGGAGGTGGGTAGGGGGGAGGGAGGGAGGGGGACCTCCCCTTTTCCCAGTACCCCTCTTTCCCCGTTGGGCCCGTCCTCGTAGGGTTTCCATTGTAACCGGGAGGAGGGGAGGGCGGGAAGGGGGAGGGAGGGAGGAGGGAGGTGTGGAGGGAGGAGGGGAGGGGAGGGAGGGGGGAGGGGGGGAGGAGGGAAGGGGGAAGGGGGAGGGAGAGGGGAGGGAGGGGGGATGGGATGGGGAAGGGGGGAGGGAGGGGGGAGGGAGGGGGGAGGGAGGGGGACCTCCCCTTTTCCCAGTACTCCTCTTTCCCCGTTGGGCCCGTCCTCGTAGGGTTTCAATTGTAACCGGGAGGGGGGGAGGGAGGGTGGAAGGAGGGGGGATAGGGATGGAAGGGTGGAGGTAGGGAAGGAGGGATTGGGGAGGGAGGGATGGAGGGAGGGGGGAGTTAGGGGGGAGGTGGGAGGGAGTTGGGGAGGGAGGGGGAGGAGGGGGGGAGGGAGTGGGGATGGAGGTGGGAAGGAGGGGGGATGAAGGGGTTGAGGGGGGAAGGGGGACCTCCCCTTTTCCCAGTACCCCTCTTTCCCCGTTGGGCCCGTCCTCATAGGGTTTCCATTGTAAACCGGGAGGGGGGGGAGGGAGGGAGGAGGGAGGTGTGGAGGGAGGTGTGGAGGGAGGAGGGGAGGGGGGAGGGAGGGGGGGAGGGGGTAGGGGGGGAGGGGAGGGAGGGGGACCTCCCCTTTTCCCAGTACCCCTCTTTCCCCGTTGGGCCCGTCCCCGTAGGGTTTCTATTGTAACCGGGAGGGGGGGAGGGAGGGTGGAAGGAGGGGGGGGAGGGGGAGAGGGATGGAAGGGTGGATGGATTGGGGGAGGGAGGGATGGAGGGAAGGAGGGAGGGGGGGAGTTAGGGGGGAGGTTTGAGGAGGTGGGGAGGGAGGGGGAGGGAGTTGGGGAGGGAGGGGGGAGGAGGGGGGGAGGGAGTGGGGGATGGAGGTGGGAAGGAAGGGGTTGAGGGGGTGAAGGGGGGACCTCCCATTTTCCCAGTACCCCTCTTTCCCCCACCACCAAGCCCCCTCCGCAACGACCCCTGTTGTCCCCCTCCCCAGTCCCCATTCTCAGACCCCCCCCCCATTCTCTCTCTCCTCCAGACACACTCCAAGTGCTGTTTCGCAACACTTGCCCCGGTGGCCCACGAGCATAGAGGCCCCATGTTGATCTGTGTATGTTAAGTGACTTGCAATAAAAAAGACTACTTGAAAACAGTGGTTTAAAGTGGTTTTTAAAGTGCTGTTTTTGCTACATTCGCGGTCATTTAGTGCTTCTCACGACCACGGTCATTTAGTGCTTCTCACTGCGATCTGTTAGTGGTGCTTTTCGAAACAATGTAGCACCCATCTCAAACAAGCATTGGGAGGATGGGAGGGAGGGAAGGGGAGGGAGGGAGGAGAGAGGTGTGGAGGGAGGAGGGGAGGGAGGGGGAAGGGGAGGGGGAACGGGGGGGAAGGGGGGAGGGAGAGGGGAGGGGAGGGGGGGATGGGATGGGGGGAAGGGGGGAGGGGAGGGGGGGACCTCCCCTTTTCCCAGTACCCCTCTTTCCCCGTTGGGCCCGTCCTCGTAGGGTTTCCATTGTAACCGGGAGGAGGGGAGGGAGGGAGGAGGGAGGTGTGGAGGGAGGAGGGGAGGGGGGGAGGGGAGGGGGAAGGGGGAGGGAGAGGGTTAGGGGGGAGGGGGATGGGGGAGGGGTTAAGGGGAGGGAGGGGGACCTCCCCTTTTCCCAGTACCCCTCTTTCCCCGTTGGGCCCGTCCCCGTAGGGTTTCCTTTGTAACCAGAAGGGGGGGAGGGAGGGTGGAAGGAGGGGGGAGGGGGAGAGGGATGGAAGGGTGGAGGGAGGGGGGGAGGGATGGAGGGAAGGAGGGAGGGGTGGAGTTAGGGGAGGAGGGGTGAGGGAGGTGGGGAGGGAGTTGGGGAGGAGGGGGGGAGGGAGTGGGGATGGAGGTGGGAAGGAGTGGGGAGGAAGGGGTTGAGGGGGAAAGGGGGGGGAGGGAGGGAATAGGGGCCCCATGCTGATCTGTGTATGTTAAGTGACTCGCACAACTTTAAAAAACTGGCAGTTGCTTTTCGCAACAATGTTGCAAACCATCTCACACAAGCATTGTGACGTCACAAGCTGAAGACCTTGAAAAAAAAGGTCAGAAAAAAAATGATGTAAATTTAAAACCGAGCTGATCTCTCATTGGTGCATGGGTGCCATTGTGACATCACGCGCTGAAGCCCCTTCAAGAAAAGGGTTAGAAATGAGAAATTTTAACTTTAATATCTCTCTAGCTTTAAAAAGGTAGCTTCAATTTGAACGAAAGTACTTACAATAGTTGCCCATGTTAATGGTGAATATGGCGGTACAAAAATCGTAGCGCTTTGGTGTACCGTCTGGGAGGAGTAGGGTTTGTAAGTTATGGACAGAAATCTTCGGAATCTTCCGTACAAACATACGGAATCTTCCGTATATACATACGGAATGTTGGACCGCAGAGTTTTAGTAGTATACTAGACCAAGTGGGCCCGTTGGGCCCGTCCTCGTAGGGTTTCCATTGTAACCGGGAGGGGAGGAAAGGGGGAGGGTTGGGGGAGGGAAGGGGGGAGGGAGAGGGGAGGGAGGGGGTAGGGGGGAGGGAGGGGGAGAGGGGGGGATGGGAGGGGGAGGGGAGGGGGGAAGGGAGGAGGGAAAGGGGGGAGGGAGAGGGGAGGGAGGTGGGTAGGGGGGAGGGAGGGGGACCTCCCCTTTTCCCAGTACCCCTCTTTCCCCGTTGGGCCCGTCCTCGTAGGGTTTCCATTGTAACCGGGAGGAGGGGAGGGCGGGAAGGGGGAGGGAGGGAGGAGGGAGGTGTGGAGGGAGGAGGGGAGGGGAGGGAGGGGGGAGGGGAGGGAGGGGGTAGGGGGGAGGGGAAGGGGGGAGGGAGGGGGACCTCCCCTTTTCCCAGTACTCCTCTTTCCCCGTTGGGCCGGTCCTCGTAGGGTTTCAATTGTAACCGGGAGGGGGGGAGGGAGGGTGGAAGGAGGGGGGAGAGGGATGGAAGGGTGGAGGGAGGGGGGGAGGGATTGGGGAGGGAGGGAAGGAGGGAGGGGGGAGTTAGGGGGGAGGGGGGAGGGAGTTGGGGAGGGAGGGGGAGGAGGGGGGGAGGGAGTGGGGATGGAGGTGGGAAGGAGGGGGGATGAAGGGGTTGAGGGGGGAAGGGGGACCTCCCCTTTTCCCAGTACCCCTCTTTCCCCGTTGGGCCCGTCCTCATAGGGTTTCCATTGTAACCGGGAGGGGGGAGGGAGGGAGGTGTGGAGGGAGGAGGGGAGGGGGAGGGAGGGGGGAGGGGAGGGGGGAAGGGGAGGGGGGAAGGGGGGAGGGAGTAGGGGGGAGGGGAGGGAGGGGGATCTCCCCTTTTCCCAGTACCCCTCTTTCCCCGTTGGGCCCGTCCCCGTAGGGTTTCCATTGTAACCGGGAAACACTTGCCCCGGTGGCCCACGAGCATAGGGGCCCAATACTGATCTGTGTATGTTAAGTGACTTGCAATTAAAAAAAATACTTTAAAAAAAGATAAGTGCTTTTTAAGTGCTTGTTTTGAAACATTCGCGGTCACATAGTGCTTCTCACTGCGATCTGTTAGTGGTGCTTTTCGAAACAATGTAGCACCCATCTCAAACAAGCATTGGGAGGATGGGAGGGAGGGAAGGGGAGGGAGGGAGGAGAGAGGTGTGGAGGGATGGGGGAAGGGGAGGGGGGAACGGGGGGAAGGGGGAGGGAGAGGAGAGGGAGGGGGGATGGGATGGGGGAAGGGGGGAGGGAGGGGGACCTCCCCTTTTCCCAGTACCCCTCTTTCCCCGTTGGGCCCGTCCTCGTAGGGTTTCCATTGTAACCGGGAGGAGGGGAGGGAGGGAGGAGGGAGGTGTGGAGGGAGGAGGGGAGGGGGAAGGGGGAGGGAGAGGGTTAGGGGGGAGGGGGAGGGGAGGGGAGGGAGGGGGACCTCCCCTTTTCCCAGTACCCCTCTTTCCCCGTTGGGCCCGTCCCCGTAGGGTTTCCTTTGTAACCAGAAGGGGGGAGGGAGGGTGGAAGGAGGGGGGAGGGGGAGAGGGATGGAAGGGTGGAGGGAGGGGGGGAGGGATGGAGGGAAGGAGGGAGGGGGGGGAGTTAGGGGAGGAGGGGTGAGGGAGGTGGGGAGGGAGTTGGGGAGGAGGGGTGGAGGGAGTGGGGATGGAGGTGGGAAGGAGTGGGGAGGAAGGGGTTGAGGGGGGAAGGGGGGGGAGGGAGGGAATAGGGGCCCCATGCTGATCTGTGTATGTTAAGTGACTTGCACAACTTTAAAAAACTGGCAGTTGCCTTTCGCAACAATGTTGCAACAATCTCACACAAGCATTGTGACGTCACAAGCTGAAGATGTAAATTTAAAACCGAGCTGATCTCTCATTGGTGCACGGGTGCCATTGTGACATCACGCGCTGAAGCCCCTTCAAGAAAAGGGTTAGAAATGAAAATTAAACTTTAATATCTCTCTAGCTTTAAAAAGGCAGCTTCAATTTGAACGAAAGTACTTACAATAGTTGCCCATGTTAATGGTGAATATGGCGGTACAAAAATCGTAGCGCTTTGGTGTACCGTCAGGGAGGAGTAGGGTTTGTAAGTTATGGACAGAAACTCTTCGGAATCTTTGCGTACATACACATATACATACGGAATGTTGGACCGCAGAGTTTTAGTAGTATACTAGACCGAGTGGGCCCGTTGGGCCCGTCCTCGTAGGGTTTCCATTGTAACCGGGAGGGGAGGAAAGGGGGAGGGTTGGGGGAGGGAAGGGGGAGGGAGGAGGGGAGGGAGGGGGGAGGGGAGGGGGGAGGGAGAGGGGAGGGAGGGGGGTAGGGGGGAGGGAGGGGGGAGAGGGGGGGATGGGAGGGGGGAGGGGGGAAGGGAGGAGGGAAGGGGGGGAGGGAGAGGGGAGGGAGGTGGGTAGGGGGGAGGGAGGGAAGGGGACCTCCCCTTTTCCCAGTACCCCTCTTTCCCCGTTGGGCCCGTCCTCGTAGGGTTTCCATTGTAACCGGGAGGAGGGGAGGGCGGGAAGGGGGAGGGAGGGAGGTGTGGAGGGAGGAGGGGAGGGGAGGGAGGGGGGAGGGGAGGGAGGGGGGTAGGGGGGAGGGGGAGGGAGGGGGAGGGAGAGGGGAGGGGGGAGGGGAGGGGGAAGGGGGGAGGGAGGGGGACCTCCCCTTTTCCCAGTACTCCTCTTTCCCCGTTGGGCCCGTCCTCGTAGGGTTTCAATTGTAACCGGGAGGGGGGGAGGGAGGGTGGAAGGAGGGGGGAGAGGGATGGAAGGGTGGAGGGAGGGGGGGAGGGATTGGGGAGGGAGGGATGGAGGGAGGGGGGAGTTAGGGGGGAGGGGGGAGGGAGTTGGGGTGGGAGGGGGAGGAGGGGGGGAGGGAGTGGGGATGGAGGTGGGAAGGAGGGGGGATGAAGGGGTTGAGGGGGGAAGGGGGACCTCCCCTTTTCCCAGTACCCCTCTTTCCCCGTTGGGCCCGTCCCCGTAGGGTTTCTATTGTAACCGGGAGGGGGGAGGGAGGATGGAAGGAGGGGGGAGGGGGAGAGGGATGGAAGGGTGGATTGATTGGGGGAGGGAGGGATGGAGGGAAGGAGGGAGGGGGGGAGTTAGGGGGGAGGTTTGAGGGAGGTGGGGAGGGAGGGGGAGGGAGTTGGGGAGGGAGGGGGAGGAGGGGGGGAGGGAGTGGGGATGGAGGTGGGAAGGAAGGGGTTGAGGGGTGAAGGGGGACCTCCCATTTTCCCAGTACCCCTCTTTCCCCCACCACCAAGCCCCCTCCGCAACGACCCCTGTTGTCCCCCTCCCCAGTCCCCATTCTCAGACCCCCCCCCCATTCTCTCTCTCCCCCAGACACACTCCAAGTGCTGTTTCGCAACACTTGCCCCGGTGGCCCACGAGCATAGAGGCCCCATGTTGATCTGTGTATGTTAAGTGACTTGCAATAAAAAAGACTACTTGAAAACAGTGGTTTAAAGTGGTTTAAAGTGCTGTTTTTGCTACATTCGCGGTCATTTAGTGCTTCTCACGACCACGGTCATTTAGTGCTTCTCACTGCGATCTGTTAGTGGTGCTTTTCGAAACAATGTAGCACCCATCTCAAACAAGCATTGGGAGGATGGGAGGGAGGGAAGGGGAGGGAGGGAGGAGAGAGGTGTGGAGGGAGGAGGGGAGGGAGGGGGAAGGGGAGGGGGGAACGGGGGGAAGGGGGAGGGAGAGGGGAGGGAGGGGGGATGGGATGGGGGAAGGGGGGAGGGAGGGGGACCTCCCCTTTTCCCAGTACCCCTCTTTCCCCGTTGGGCCCGTCCTCGTAGGGTTTCCATTGTAACCAGGAGGAGGGGAGGGAGGGAGGAGGGAGGTGTGGAGGGAGGAGGGGAGGGGGGGAGGGGAGGGGGGAAGGGGGAGGGAGAGGGTTAGGGGGGAGGGGGATGGGGGAGGGGGTAAGGGGAGGGAGGGGGACCTCCCCTTTTCCCAGTACCCCTCTTTCCCCGTTGGGCCCGTCCCCGTAGGGTTTCCTTTGTAACCAGAAGGGGGGGAGGGAGGGTGGAAGGAGGGGGGAGGGGGAGAGGGATGGAAGGGTGGAGGGAGGGGGGGAGGGATGGAGGGAAGGAGGGAGGGGGGGGAGTTAGGGGAGGAGGGGTGAGGGAGGTGGGGAGGGAGTTGGGGAGGAGGGGGGGAGGGAGTGGGGATGGAGGTGGGAAGGAGTGGGGAGGAAGGGGTTGAGGGGGGAAGGGGGGGGGAGGGAGGGAATAGGGGCCCCATGCTGATCTGTGTATGTTAAGTGACTCGCACAACTTTAAAAAACTGGCAGTTGCTTTTCGCAACAATGTTGCAAACCATCTCACACAAGCATTGTGACGTCACAAGCTGAAGACCTTGAAAAAAAAGTCAGAAAAAAAATTATGTAAATTTAAAACCGAGCTGATCTCTCATTGGTGCACGGGTGCCATTGTGACATCACGCGCTGAAGCCCCTTCAAGAAAAGGGTTAGAAATGAGAAATTTTAACTTTAATATCTCTCTAGCTTTAAAAAGGTAGCTTCAATTTGAACGAAAGTACTTACAATAGTTGCCCATGTTAATGGTGAATATGGCGGTACAAAAATCGTAGCGCTTTGGTGTACCGTCTGGGAGGAGTAGGGTTTGTAAGTTATGGACAGAAATCTTCGGAATCTTCCGTACAAACATACGGAATCTTCCGTATATACATACGGAATGTTGGACCGCAGAGTTTTAGTAGTATACTAGACCGAGTGGGCCCGTTGGGCCCGTCCTCGTAGGGTTTCCATTGTAACCGGGAGGGGAGGAAAGGGGGAGGGTTGGGGGAGGGAAGGGGGAGGGAGGAGGGGAGGGGAGGGGGGGAGGGGGGAGGGAGAGGGGAGGGAGGGGGTAGGGGGGAGGGAGGGGGAGAGGGGGGGATGGGAGGGGGAGGGGAGGGGGGAAGGGAGGAGGGAAAGGGGGGAGGGAGAGGGGAGGGAGGTGGGTAGGGGGGAGGGAGGGGGACCTCCCCTTTTCCCAGTACCCCTCTTTCCCCGTTGGGCCCGTCCTCGTAGGGTTTCCATTGTAACCGGGAGGAGGGGAGGGCGGGAAGGGGGAGGGAGGGAGGAGGGAGGTGTGGAGGGAGGAGGGGAGGGGAGGGAGGGGGGAGGGGAGGGAGGGGGGTAGGGGGGAGGGGAAGGGGGGAGGGAGGGGGACCTCCCCTTTTCCCAGTACTCCTCTTTCCCCGTTGGGCTGGTCCTCGTAGGGTTTCAATTGTAACCGGGAGGGGGGGAGGGAGGGTGGAAGGAGGGGGGAGAGGGATGGAAGGGTGGAGGGAGGGGGGGAGGGATTGGGGAGGGAGGGAAGGAGGGAGGGGGGAGTTAGGGGGGAGGGGGGAGGGAGTTGGGGAGGGAGGGGGAGGAGGGGGGGAGGGAGTGGGGATGGAGGTGGGAAGGAGGGGGGATGAAGGGGTTGAGGGGGGAAGGGGGACCTCCCCTTTTCCCAGTACCCCTCTTTCCCCGTTGGGCCCGTCCTCATAGGGTTTCCATTGTAACCGGGAGGGGGGAGGGAGGGAGGTGTGGAGGGAGGAGGGGAGGGGGAGGGAGGGGGGAGGGGAGGGGGGAAGGGGAGGGGGGAAGGGGGGAGGGAGTAGGGGGGAGGGGAGGGAGGGGGATCTCCCCTTTTCCCAGTACCCCTCTTTCCCCGTTGGGCCCGTCCCCGTAGGGTTTCCATTGTAACCGGGAAACACTTGCCCCGGTGGCCCACGAGCATAGGGGCCCAATGCTGATCTGTGTATGTTAAGTGACTTGCAATTAAAAAAAATACTTTAAAAAAAGATAAGTGCTTTTTAAGTGCTTGTTTTGAAACATTCGCGGTCACATAGTGCTTCTCACTGCGATCTGTTAGTGGTGCTTTTCGAAACAATGTAGCACCCATCTCAAACAAGCATTGGGAGGATGGGAGGGAGGGAAGGGGAGGGAGGGAGGAGAGAGGTGTGGAGGGATGGGGGAAGGGGAGGGGGGAACGGGGGGAAGGGGGAGGGAGAGGAGAGGGAGGGGGGATGGGATGGGGGAAGGGGGGAGGGAGGGGGACCTCCCCTTTTCCCAGTACCCCTCTTTCCCCGTTGGGCCCGTCCTCGTAGGGTTTCCATTGTAACCGGGAGGAGGGGAGGGAGGGAGGAGGGAGGTGTGGAGGGAGGAGGGGAGGGGGAAGGGGGAGGGAGAGGGTTAGGGGGGAGGGGGAGGGGAGGGGAGGGAGGGGGACCTCCCCTTTTCCCAGTACCCCTCTTTCCCCGTTGGGCCCGTCCCCGTAGGGTTTCCTTTGTAACCAGAAGGGGGGGAGGGAGGGTGGAAGGAGGGGGGAGGGGGAGAGGGATGGAAGGGTGGAGGGAGGGGGGGAGGATGGAGGGAAGGAGGGAGGGGGGGGGAGTTAGGGGAGGAGGGGTGAGGGAGGTGGGGAGGGAGTTGGGGAGGAGGGGGGGAGGGAGTGGGGATGGAGGTGGGAAGGAGTGGGGAGGAAGGGGTGAGGGGGGAAGGGGGGGAGGGAGGGAATAGGGGCCCCATGCTGATCTGTGTATGTTAAGTGACTTGCACAACTTTAAAAAACTGGCAGTTGCTTTTCGCAACAATGTTGCAACAATCTCACACAAGCATTGTGACGTCACAAGCTGAAGATGTAAATTTAAAACCGAGCTGATCTCTCATTGGTGCACGGGTGCCATTGTGACATCACGCACTGAAGCCCCTTCAAGAAAAGGGTTAGAAATGAAAATTTATACTTTAATATCTCTCTAGCTTTAAAAAGGTAGCTTCAATTTGAACGAAAGTACTTACAATAGTTGCCCATGTTAATGGTGAATACGGCGGTACAAAAATCGTAGCGCTTTGGTGTACCGTCTGGGAGGAGTAGGGTTTGGACCCTTCAAGAAAAGTGTTAGAAATGAAAATTTAAACTTTAATATCTCTCTAGCTTTAAAAAGGTAGCTTCAATTTGAACGAAAGTACTTACAATAGTTGCCCATGTCAATGGTGAATACGGCGGTACAAAAATCGTAGCGCTTTGGTGTACCGTCTGGGAGGAGCAGGGTTTGTAAGTTATGGACAGAAATCTTCGGAATCTTCCGTATATACATACGGAATCTTCCGTATATACATACGGAATGTTGGACCGCAGAGTTTTAGTATTATACTAGACCGAGTGGGCCCGTTGGGCCCGTCCTCGTAGGGTTTCCATTGTAACCGGGAGGGGAGGAAAGGGGGAGGGTTGGGGGAGGGAAGGGGGAGGGAGGAGGGGAGGGAGGGGGGAGGGGAGGGGGGGGAGGGAGAGGGGAGGGGAGGGGGGAGGGAGAGGGGAGGGAGGGGGGTAGGGGGGAGGGAGGGGGGAGAGAGGGGGATGGGAGGGGGGAGGGGAGGGGGGAAGGGAGGAGAGAAGGGGGGGAGGGAGAGGGGAGGGAGGTGGGTAGGGGGGAGGGAGGGAGGGGGACCTCCCCTTTTCCCAGTACCCCTCTTTCCCCGTTGGGCCCGTCCTCGTAGGGTTTCCATTGTAACCTGGAGGAGGGGAGGGCGGGAAGGGGGAGGGAGGGAGGAGGGAGGTGTGGAGGGAGGAGGCGAGGGGAGGGAGGGGGGAGGGGAGGGAGGGGGGTAGGGGGAGGGGGAGGGAGTGGGGAGGGGGGAGGGGAAGGGGGGAGGGAGGGGGACCTCCCCTTTTCCCAGTACTCCTCTTTCCCCGTTGGGCCCGTCCTCGTAGGGTTTCAATTGTAACCGGGAGGGGGGGAGGGAGGGTGGAAGGAGGGGGGAGAGGGATGGAAGGGTGGAGGGAGGGGGGGAGGGTTTGGGGAGGGAGGGGGGGAGGGTTTGGGGAGGGAGGGATGGAGGGAAGGAGGGAGGGGGGAGTTAGGGGGGAGGGGGGAGGGAGGGGGGAGGGAGTTGGGGAGGGAGGGGGGGATGGAGGTGGGAAGGAGGGGGGATAAAGGGGTTGAGGGGGGAAGGGGGACCTCCCCTTTTCCCAGTACCCCTCTTTCCCCGTTGGGCCCGTCCTCATAGGGTTTCCATTGTAACCGGGAGGGGGGGGAGGGAGGGAGGAGGGAGGTGTGGAGGGAGGAGGGGAGAGGGAGGGAGGGGGAGGGGAGGGGGGAAGGGGAGGGGGGAAGGGGGGAGGGGGTAGGGGAGGGGGTAGGGGGGAGGGGAGGGGGGAGGGAGGGGGATCTCCCCTTTTCCCAGTACCCCTCTTTCCCCGTTGGGCCCATCCCCGTAGGGTTTCCATTGTAACCGGGAGGGGGGGAGGGAGGGTGGAAGGAGGGGGGAGGGGGAGAGGGATGGAAGGGTGGAGGGAGGGGGGAGGGAGTGGGGGAGGGTGGGATGGAGGGAAGGAGGGAGTTAGGGGCTGAGTGGTGATGGAGGTTGGGATTGAGGGGGGAGGGAGGGGGGGAGCGAGTGGGGATGGAGGTGGGAAGGAGGGGGGAGGAAGGGGTTGAGGGGGGAAGTGGAACCTCCCCTTTTCCCAGTACTCCTCTTTCCCCCACCACCAAGCCCCCTCCGCAACGACCCCTGTTGTCCCCCTCCCCAGTCCCGATTCTCAGACCCCCCCCCATTCTCTCTCTCCCCCAGACACACTCTCAGTGCTTTTTTCGAAACACTTGCCCCGGTGGCCCACGAGCATAGGGGCCCAATGCTGATCTGTGTATGTTAAGTGACTTGCAATAAAAAAAAATACTTTAAAAAAAGATAAGTGCTTTTTAAGTGCTTGTTTTGAAACATTCGCGGTCACATAGTGCTTCTCACTGCGATCTGTTAGTGGTGCTTTTCGAAACAATGTAGCACCCATCTCAAACAAGCATTGGGAGGATGGGAGGGAGGGAAGGGGAGGGAGGGAGGAGAGAGGTGTGGAGGGAGGGGGGAAGGGGAGGGGGGAAAGGGGGAAGGGGAGGGAGAGGGGAGGGAGGGGGGATGGGATGGGGGAAGGGGGGAGGGAGGGGGACCTCCCCTTTTCCCAGTACCCCTCTTTCCCCGTTGGGCCCGTCCTCGTAGGGTTTCCATTGTAACCGGGAGGAGGGGAGGGAGGGAGGAGGGAGGTGTGGAGGGAGGAGGGGAGGGGGGAGGGGAGGGGGGAAGGGGGAGGGAGAGGGTTAGGGGGGAGGGGGAGGGGGGAGGGGAGGGGGGAAGGGGAGGGAGGGGGACCTCCCCTTTTCCCAGTACCCCTCTTTCCCCGTTGGGCCCGTCCCCATAGGGTTTCCTTTGTGACCAGAAGGGGGGGAGGGAGGGTGGAAGGAGGGGGGAGGGGGAGAGTGATGGAAGGGTGGAGGGAGGGGGGGGAGGATGGAGGGAAGGAGGGAGGGGGGGGAGTTAGGGGAGGAGGGGTGAGGGAGGTGGGGAGGGAGTTGGGGAGGGGGGGAGGGAGTGGGGATGGAGGTGGGAAGGAGTGGGGAGGAAGGGGTTGAGGGGGGAAGGGGGGAGGGAGGGAATAGGGGCCCCATGCTGACCTGTGTATGTTAAGTGACTTGCACAACTTTAAAAAACTGGCAGTTGCTTTTCGCAACAATGTTGCAACAATCTCACACAAGCATTGTGACGTCACAAGCTGAAGATGTAAATTTAAAACCGAGCTGATCTCTCATTGGTGCACGGGTGCCATTGTGACATCACGCGCTGAAGCCCCTTCAAGAAAAGGGTTAGAAATGAAAATTTAAACTTTAATATCTCTCTAGCTTTAAAAAGGTAGCTTCAATTTGAACGAAAGTACTTACAATAGTTGCCCAGGTTAATGGTGAATATGGCGGTACAAAAATCGTAGCTCTTTGGTGTACCTTCAGGGAGGAGTAGGGTTTGTAAGTTATGGACAGAAACTCTTCGGAATCTTCCGTACATACACATATACATACATACATACGGAATGTTGGACCGCAGAGTTTTAGTATTATATAGATAGACTAGAAAAGAGGGCCCGTTGGGCCCGTCCCCACACCCCCCATTCTCTCCTCCCCCAGCCCCACTCTTACTCTCCAAGTGTGCCCGTTGGGGAGGGCCCGTTGGGCCCGTCCCCACACCCCCCATTCTCTCCTCCCCCAGCCCCACTCTTACTCTCCAAGTGTGCCCGTTGGGGAGGGCCCGTTGGGCCCGTCCCCACACCCCCCATTCTCTCCTCCCCCAGCCCCACCCTTACTCTCCAAGTGTGCCCGTTGGGGAGGGCCCGTTGGGCCCGTCCCCACACCCCCCATTCTCTCCTCCCCCAGCCCCACTCTTACTCTCCAAGATGTTTTGGTTTTTTTTCCTAATCAGATGTGCAGTACTTTGGTCAACGTGGGTTGTTTTTAAATGTGCTATACAAATAAAAGTGACTTGACTTGACTTGACTTGACTTGCAATAACAAAAAAGACTTCTTGGAAGCTTTTCGAAACAATGTAGCCGTCACAAGCTGAAAACTAAATCCTTGCTGAAAACTAAATCCTTTTCTGGAAACTTTTGGAAACAAATGTAGCCCCTTGAAGAAAAGGGTTAGAAATGAAAAATTTAAACTTTAATATCTCTCTAGCTTTAAAAAGGTAGCTTCAATTTGAACGAAAGTACTTACAATAGTTGCCCAGGTTAATGGTGAATACGGCGGTACAAAAATCGTAGCGCTTTGGTGTACCGTCTAGGAGGAGTAGGGTTTGTAAGTAATCTTCCGTACATACACATATACATACATACATACGGAATGTTGGACCGCAGAGTTTTAGTATTATACTAGAAAAGAGGGCCCGTTGGGCCCGTCCCCACACCCCCCATTCTCACTCCCCCAGCCCCACTCTTACTCTCCAAGTGTGCCCGTTGGGCCCGGAAAAGAGGGCCCGTTGGGCCCGTCCCCACACCCCCCATTCTCTCCTCCCCCAGCCCCACTCTTACTCTCCAAGTGTGCCCGTTGGGCCCGTCCTCCTGATCTGTGTATGTCAAGTGACCACTATAGCCTTCATTCTTTTTTTTTTTCCCTAATCAGATGTTTGTTTGTTTTTTCCTAATCAGATGTGCAGTACTTTGGTCAACGTGGGTTGTTTTTAAATGTGCTATACAAATAAAACTGACTTGACTTGACTTGACTTGCAATAACAAAAAAGACTTCTTGGAAGCTTTTCGAAACAATGTAGCCGTCACAAGCTGAAAACTAAATCCTTGCTGAAAACTAAATCCTTTTCTGGAAACTTTTGGAAACAAATGTAGCCCCTTGAAGAAAAGGGTTAGAAATGAAAAATTTAAACTTTAATATCTCTCTAGCTTTAAAAAGGTAGCTTCAATTTGAACGAAAGTACTTACAATAGTTGCCCAGGTTAATGGTGAATACGGCGGTACAAAAATCGTAGCGCTTTGGTGTACCGTCTAGGAGGAGTAGGGTTTGTAAGTAATCTTCCGTACATACACATATACATACATACATACGGAATGTTGGACCGCAGAGTTTTAGTATTATATAGATAGATATAGATAGATAGATAGATAGATTTAAAGATTTGTTGTTACCACTATTTATGGAAGTGATACATCAAGCGGAAAAAACATCTACATTACCAGACTCCTTCTCATTGGCAATTATAACTGTAATTAAAAAAAAAGGGAAAGACCCTTTAAATGCATCTTCTTATAGACCAATATCATTGTTGAATGCAGATTATAAAATAGTTGCTAAACTTTTAGCAAGGAGATTGGCAGAATATTTACCGAAGCTGGTTAAAGAGGACCAAACTGGATTTGTCAAAAAAAGGAAAATATCTGATAATGTAGCAAGATTTATAAGTATTTTACATTTAGCACAGAAAAGAAAGGAATTGAGCGTAGCTGTTGCTTTAGATGCTGAAAAGGCGTTTGACAGGTTAGAATGGGATTTTTTTATTTAAAGTGTTAGAGAAGTACCGATTAGGAAATGGTTTTATTAACTGGGTAAAAGCTCTTTATAAACAACCTAAAGCCAAAGTGGTGACAAATGGCCAATCTTCTCAATCATTTAATTTGGAAAGATCTAGTAGACAGGGATGTCCCTTGTCACCGGCTTTATTTGTATTGGCCATTGAACCTCTGGCAGAGCTAATAAGATCAGATTTAGATATTAAAGGATTTAAAGTTAATCAGGAAGATCACAAGATTACTTTATTTGCAGATGATGTCTTAATTTGTCTTACTAGACCATTGGAATCCTTAAGAAAATTATATTTCAGACTGGAAGAATATGGGAAAGTATCAGGATATAAAATTAATAAAGATAAAACTGAAATAATGCCTCTTGTTGAAGGCAATTATGATCAATGTAAAAGAGAAAGTCAGTTTAAATGGCAAAAAGAAGGCATTAAGTTTTTAGGAGTTAAAGTAGATAATAAGTTAAATAATTTGTATAAATTAAATTATAAACCACTAATAAAAAAAATAGATGAGGACCTGAAGAAATGGATGAATCTTCCAATTACATTGATAGGGAGAGTGAATTGTATTAAGATGAATATTTTTCCGAGGATACAGTATTTATTTTCAACACTGCCTATACCTTTGCCAAATAAATTTTTCCAAGAATTGAACAAAATTGTGAGGAATTTTCTTTGGAAAGGTAAAATGCCAAGAGTGTCTCTGGAAAAATTAACATGGAAATTTGAATTAGGTGGATTGCAATTACCAAATTTTAAAAATTACTACCTGGCAGCGCAAATGAGTTTTATTTCATCCTTTTATCAAGAGGGTGGAAAAACAGCATGGGTTAAAATTGAAATGGATAAAATAAAAGAGTCTTGTCCAGAAGAATTTATATATAAATGGGAAGCGAAGATATTAGTTAAGGATAAAGAGTCACCTTTGCTAAAACATTTAATTAATACATTGTTGAAAACAGTTAAAGTTAAGGATAAAAGATTTTTTTTTAACAGCTAAAACTCCATTAGTAAAAAATGGATTATTGCCGTTTGCTTGGAATAATCAAATACTACAACTCTGGGAACAGAAGGATATTAAAAATATAGGAGATTGCTATGAAGGGAATATCTTTTTGACATTTTCTCAATTGAGAAATAAATATCAAATTCCAGGGAATAGTATTTTTTTCTATTATCAATTACAATCTTTTTTAAGGGAAAAGTTAGGTAATTCAATGTCTCTATTTCAGATTAAAGGAATCGAATCCTTGATTCAGGGCAAGGGAATTTAAAAATTTATATCATCAATGTATAAACTACTACAGATATCTAGTCCAAAGATAGGAATTCATAAAGCAAGACAAAGATGGGAAACAGATCTTAATATTATTATTGATGAACCAAGTTGGGAAAGACTGTGTCTAGATAGTATGAAAAATACTATTAATGTGAGATATAGCTTAGTACAGTATAATTTTTTGCAGCAACTATATTTAACCCCGGAAAAATTAAATAAATTTAAACCAAACTCATCTGAAAGGTGTTTTAGATGCAACCAAGACGTGGGCACTTTTATACACTACATGGGCATGTCAGAAGGTAATTCCTTTTTGGCAAGACCTAAAAAAGTTTTTAGATCAATTGATGAATAAGATCATACCAATGGATTCAAGGTTGTTTTTGCTAGGAGATACAAAAGGAATAACACCAAAGCTAAGTTTGGATAAACATCAGGAAAGATTTCTCAAAATATCATGAGCAGTAGCAAAAAAATGTGTTGCGGTTACTTGGAAAGAACAAAACGAAATAAGATTTGAAAGATGGCATGCAGAAATGCGGAGTTGTATCCCATTAGAAAAAGCAACGTATAATCTGAGAAATGGATACGACTTCTTTTTGAAGGTGTGGAACCCATTCATGGCAAAGCTAGGATTAAGAATAGGAAGTATTTAAATTCAGGATTGCTTTGTTACCTAACAAGAATTTAAAAAGAAATTACTCGGAAGTGACTCCCTCGGGACTCCAGGTTTCTCTCTTTCTTTCTTTCTTCTGCTTTTTCTTTTTCCTTCTTTTTAACTGGGGGGTGGGGGGGTGGGGGGCTGGGGGGAGGGGAGAAAATACAGAACAATACGTGTATAATCGAAGTTATAGGTTAGTGACTATTGTTTACTATGAAATGTATAATGTATAATGTATGGGTTCTGTTAAAACTTAAATAAATTTTTTAAAATTTTTTTTTAAAAAAAAGGATGGGGAACGAGAGATATAGATGTGGAGAGATAAAGAACAATGAATGACAGATATGCAAAAAAGTAACGATGATAAAGGCCATAGTAAGTTGTTTGTAGGGTGAAAATGAGAAGCTAGTGCGACTTGAGATCGCACCTGGAGTACTGTGTGCAGTTTTGGTCTCCAAATTTGAGGAAGGATTTTCTTGCTACTGAGGGCGTGCAACGTAGGTTTACTAGGTTAATTCCCGTAATGGCGGGACTATCATATGTTGAAAGAATGGAGCGACTAGGCTTGTATACACTGGAATTTAGAAGGATGAGAGGGGATCTTATCGAAACATATAAGATTATTAAGGGGTTGGACACGTTAGAGGCAGGAAACATGTTCCCAATGTTGGGGGAGTCCAGAACAAGGGGCCACAGTTTAAGAATAAGTGGTAGGCCATTTAGAACTGAGATGAGGAAAAACTTTTTCAGTCAGAGAGTTGTGAATCTGTGGAATTCTCTGCCTCAGAAGGCAGTGGAGGCCAATTCTCTGAATGCATTCAAGAGAGAGCTAGATAGAGCTCTTAAGGATAGCGGAGTCAGGGGGTATGGGGAGAAGGTAATGATTGAGAATGATCAGCCATGATCACATTGAATGGCGGTGCTGGCTCGAAGGGCCGAATGGCCTCCTCTTGCACCTATTGTCTATTGTCTATTGGGTGCTACAAGTAATCCTCCAAAATTTCCACCACCTCCAACGGGATCCCACCACAAGCCACATTTTCCCCTCTCCACACCTTTCCGCCTTCCGCAGAGACCGTTCCTTCCGCTACTCCCTGGTTAACTCATCCCTTCCCACCCAAACCTTCCCCTGCAACCGCAGAAGATGCAACACCTGTCCCTATACCTCCTCCCTCGACTCTGTCCAGGGACCCCGACAGTCCTTTCAGGTTAGGCAGAGGTTCATTTGCACCTCCTCCAACCTCACCTACTGTGTCTGCTGTTCAAGATGTGGAAACCAAACGCAGACTGGGCGATCGTTTCATGGAACACCTTCGTTCAGCCCGCGTGAACCAACCTGATCTCCCGGTTGCTGGACACTTTAATTCTCCTTCCCATTCCTACACGGACCTTTCTGTCCTCGGTCTCCTCCATTGTCAGAGTGAGGTTAAATGCAAATTGGAGGAACAGCATCTCATATGTCGCTTGGGCAGCTCACAGCCCAGTGGTATAAATATTGATTTCTCTCAATAGACAACAGACAATAGGTGCCATTCGGCCCTTCGAACCAGCACCACCATTCAATGTGATCATGGCTGATCATTTTCAATCAGTACCCCGTTCCTGCCTTCTTCCCATACCCCCTAACTCTGCTATCCTTAAGAACTCTATCTAGTTCTCTCTTGAATGCATTCAGAGACTTGGCCTCCACTGCCTTCTGAGGCAGTGAATTCCACAGATTTACAACTCTCTGACTGAAAAAGTTTTTCCTTATCTCCGTTCTAAATGGCCTACCCCTTATTCTTAAACTGTGGCCCCTGGTTCTGGACTCCCCCAACATTGGCAACATGTTTCCTGCCTCTAACGTGTCCAACCCCTTAATAATCTTATATGTTTCGATAAGATCCCCTCTCCTCCTTCTAAATTCCAATGTATACAAGCCTAGCCGCTCCAGTCTTTCAACATACGACAGTTCCGCCATTCCGGGAATTAACCTAGTAAACCTACGCTGCACGCCCTCAATAGCAAGAATATCCTTCCTCAAATTTGGAGACCAAAACTGCACACAGTACTCCAGGTGCGGTCTCACTAGGGCCCTATACAACTGCAGAAGGACCTCTTTGCTCCTATACTCAACTCCTCTTGTTATGAAGGCCAACATTCCATTGGCTTTTTTCACTGCCTGTACCTTCATGCTTCCTTTCAGTCTCTGATGCACTACGACACCCAGATCTCGTTGTACGTCCCCTTTTCCTCACTTCAGGTAGCCCCGGCATTCCCTCTCTCTCCATCGCTCCCCCACCCAAGTCGCACCAGCTTCTCATTTACACCCTACAAACAGCTTACAATGGCCTGTTTCCTTCATCATCTTTTTTTGCATATCTTTCATTCATTGTTCTTTATCTCTCCACATCACCGTCTGTATATCTCGTTTCCCTTATCCCTAACCAGTCTGAAGAAGGGTCTCAACCCGAAACGTCACCCATTCCTTCTCTCCAGAGATGCTGCCTGACCTGCTGAGTTACTCCAGCATTTTGTGTCTATTCTTTCCCTGTCATGTTGCGAGCATTTGGAAGGAATGAGAAAGCACTTTCCTGCATAACTACATAACTACATAACTCTGCCTCTGATTCCCCTATTATAACATTTACCACTTCACTGAATATCATTCTGTACACATATTACCAATCTATTTAACACTGCCATCGGGCACATTTGGTGCATGCTAGTGCCTGACCATTAGATCTTAATCTCCCATTTCTCTGGAAGTCTTCAGGTCATTCACAGATTGCAGTAGAGAAAAAAATCACACTGCCCTTTCAAGCTTTGGTCATTCTGTCATTCAAACAGCAAGCCCACACTGGAATGCTTTTTGAACTTTTGCATGTAAATTTAAAGAATAAGAACAAAGACTTCAACATATGTAAGACCGTTGTTCAATTGAACTAAACTGAGGATGAGAGTTTCAGATTATGCTTGTTTGTGGAGGAGTCTAGCCCTGTTCAATAGAGGGGATATTTTGCCCCAAGAAATTGCAGCAAATTGTGGACGCAGCCCAGACCATCATACAAACCAACCTCCCTTCCATTGACTCCATTTACACCTCACGCTGCCTCGGCAAGGCCAGCAGCATCATCAAGGACGAGTCGCACCCTGGCCACTCCCTCTTCTCCCCTCTCCCATCAGGCAAAAGGTATAGAAGTGTGAAAACGCACACCTCCAGATTCAGCGACAGTTTCTTCCCAGCTGCTATCAGGCAATTGAATCATCCTACCACAACCAGAGAGCAGTGCTGAACTGCTATCTACCTCTTTGGTGACCCTCGGACTATCCCTGGTTGGACATTGCTCACTTTACCTTGCACCAAACGTTATTCCTTTAACATATTTCTATACACTGTAAATGGCTTGATTGTAATCACGTGTTGTCTTTCTGCTGAGTGGTTAGCACACAACAAAAACTTTTCACTGTACTCGGTACACGTGATAATAAACTAAACAGATCACCTACATTGCAATGATCTACCTTCCTGGCTTTCCACTTATCAAGGATTAATATTGAGGCTCTGTGTAAAGTGGCACTGCATTGTATTTCCAGTATCTTCGTTTGTGGTGTTCCTAAACATGCAAAGCTTTTGTGACAATCCTACTGCTATTTTATGTATGGAGGAACTGCAGATGATGGAATCTAGAATAAAACAATAAGTGCCAAAGTAACTCAGCGGGTTCAGACTGAAGAAGGGTCCTGACCCAAAACGTTGTCTAACCATATCCTCCAGGAATGCGGCCTGCCTAACCTGACCTGCTGAGTCACTCCAACCTTTTCTTTTGTGCTTCTTGTAATTACTTGCAACAACTTTGTTCGACAGGTATGATTTAAACAAAAAGGATTATTGATTGCTGCATCCAGCCATTAATAATGCACATTCTATGTTAAGTTTTCTAAAACTAAGGGAAGTTCTGATGGACTTGATATTGTCATTAAATATTTAAACAGAAACTGAGAGCTGTTTCAACTACACATAAATCGATGGAGGGGTTGGATCAATCAATGTAGCATACTATTCTATGCTCATGCCTGCATCAACCGGGCTTCCTGGGTACTTTGGTTTAGAGGCTTCCTGGTATAAATTATGAGTTTGCAAGTTTTGCACAGGCAGACTAAATTTCTTACAGTGTACCAATGTCTCCGTTCACCAATGGTGTAAAAGTTGATAGATCCGATCTTGCAAAATCTAGCATTACTTGGGAGTTACAATACTTTCAGCTGCGATTAAATTGATTTTACTGTTCAATTATATATTTCTTTACTGCAATATAGATTGTCCTCAAATATCCTGTACCAAAATGGTTCCTGAAACACATTATGTAACAGTGAAACATTTAGTTAATTAATAATAATAATAATAATGCATTATATTTATATAGCGCTTTTCATATACTCAAAGACGCTTTACAGAGATTTAGAGAACATAGGGAAATGAACAAATAGATAAATAAGTAAATAAGTAAACGAACAGAGAAAGGAGACAGAAGGTGAGGTGACCTTCAGTGGTTGAAGGCAGTACTGAACAGGTGAGACTTCAGTAGTATAAGAAAATAACTGCAGATGCTGGTACAAATCGATTTATTCACAAAATGCTGGAGTAACTCAGCAGGTCAGGCAGCATCTCGGGAGAGAAGGAATGGGTGACGTTTCGGGTCGAGACCCTTCTTCAGACTGATGTCGGGGGTGGGACAAAGGAAGGATATAGGTGGAGACAGGAAGATAGAGGGAGATCTGGGAAGGAGGAGGGGAAGGGAGGGACAGAGGAGCTATCTGCGTAGAGTAGGAGGGCAGGAGAAATCACAGAGGGGGAGCAGCGAGAGAGCATGTTGCTAAACTCTCGTCGAAGAGAGGAGGAGAACTTCTTCAAAGTGGACATACCTCGAAGAGAAATCGCAGTGGAGCAACCAGTAGTATAACTTCAGCGATGTTTTGAATGTGGTGAGTGTGGAGGAGTCTCTAACGGTTTGGGGTAGTGAGTTCCATAGGGTGGGAGCAGCGATGGAGAAAGCCCTGTCCCCCCAGGATCTGAGTTTGGTCCGGATGTGGGGGGATAGGAGATTGGCAGCAGCAGAGCGGAGGGTGCAGGTGGGAGTGTGCCTGTGGAGGAGGTCGGTCAGGTAGGATGGGGCCAGGTTATGGAGGGCTTTGTAGGTTATGAGGAGGATTTTGTACTGGATTCTCTGGGGGATGGGGAGCCAGTGGAGTTTGTAAAGGACGGGGGTGATATGGTCACGGATCGGGGTGTGGGTGAGTAGACGGGCAGCGGAGTTTTGAATGCATTGAAGTTTACTGATGATTTTTGAGGGTGCGCCATAGAGGAGGCTGTTGCAGTAGTCCAGACGGGAGGTGATGAAGGCGTGGATGAGGGTTTCTGCAGCTGTGGAGGAGAGGGATGGACGGAGACGGGCAATGTTTTTGAGGTGGAAGAAGGCTGTCTTTGTGATGTGTTTGATGTGTTTGTCGAAGGAGAGGGTTTGATCAAAGATGATTCCAAGATTCCGGATTTGAGGGGAGGTGGATACTGGGAGACCATCAATGTTGAGGATGAAGTTTTGGGTGGATTTGGCGAGCGTTTTTGGACCAATGATGATGAGTTTTCATCATGCGGAGTTCAGGGGTAAACCAGGGAGCAGAGTGGGTGAAGGAAACTGTTTTGGTTTTTATAGGTGCAAGCTGGTCGAGGCAGGAGGAGAGAGTGCGGTTGTAGTAGTCAGTGAGGTCAGAGGGGCTGTGGAGGTCAACGAAGGGAGAGGCGGACATTATTTCAGAGAGGGAGGATGAGAGCGAGGTAGGTGAAACAGAGTTCAGCTTACGGAAGTTGATTTTGCGTTTTTGCTTTGGAGCTGGGGTGGGAATGTTGACAGACATGGTGATGGCTAAGTGATCAGAGAGGGTGATTGATCCTGTTTCTCTCAATTGGTACTGCTACCACAGCTTATTCTTGATATAAACTAGATCAATGTTGGTACATTAAAGACTCCTCTGGAATATGCAGTCTAGTCTGGTACTACAGGAGTTTTGGATGAGTGCTGTGTGTTGGAGCTCTCATATAAGGTTACTCGGAGTCCCCATTTACCATGCTTTTAGTTTCGTTTAGAGATACAGCGTGGAAACAGGCCCTTCAGCGCACCGGGTCCGTGCCGACCAGCGATCCCCACATATCAGCACTACCCTACACACACTGGGGACAGTTTTTACATTTACCAAGCCAATTAACTTACAAACCTGGACGTCTTTGGAGTGTGGGAGGAAACCGAAGATCTCGGAGAAAACCCACGCGGTCACGGGGAGAACGTACAAACTCCGTACAGACAGCACCCGTAGTCAGGATGGAACCCGAGTCTCTGACACTGCACGCGCTGTAAGGCAGCAACTCTACCACCGCTGCGCCACCGCGCCACCTCGCCGCCCCATTAGTTGGTATTAGCCAAGCAGAAACAAAGAGTTCTCCAGGTCAATATTCCTGCTGACATCAACAGGTACTCTTTCAACCAACACCACTGGACGGAAATAAACAAGTAGTTCAATTCAAAGATGGTGATTTGTCACTGGTATGGAAGGTGAATTACATCTTGGAGTAGATTTAAGAAAATAATTTGTTGCATGTTAAAACATCTGGAGATTGTTCTAACCCATTTCATCTGCAAGATCATGCTAGATGTCAGTGTTTGAATTTAGCACAAATTCTGATTGTATTATTATAAAGCTGAGAAGGACAAGAAGTTAAAGAAACAAGGAACTCGGTGCTGGAATCTCGCGCAAAGCACCAAGACCCGAAATGTCACCTATCCATGTCCTCCAGAGATACTGCCCAAGTCACTGAGTTACTCCAGCACTTTGTATTTTGCTCTAGGATACCAGTGTTATTTTAAATGAATGTAACATGCACCTAGTTTTATGGAATTGTGTCATCTGATCCCACATTACACTTTTAAATATATCATTTGGGGTTTAGCTACCAGTAGTCCTAGTAGATAATCATCCCTGGACACCCTCTTTTCTCAACAATTTGTTTTTAAAGTCCAGAAGTTGTGTAATAAATCTGAACAATGAAGGAGTATGTTATGTTATCGGGATGTTATGTTAAGTTGTACAAGTCATTGGTGAGGCTGCACTTAAAGCATTGTGCACAGTTTTGGTCACCATGTTGTGGGAAGGATGTCGTTAAGTGGGAGAGGGGGCAGTGCAGATTCATGAGGATGTTGTCAGGATGTGAGGGTCTGAAATATCGAGAGATTGGGCAGGCTAGGACTTTATTCTTTGGAGCGCAGGAGACTGAAGGGTGATCTTATAAAAGCATATAAGATAATGATGGGATCACTGATGAGCCAAAACATTATGACCTGATGAGCCGAAACATTATGCCCACCTGCCTAATAAGCTGTTGGTCCTCCGTGTGCAGCCCCATATGCAGCAGGGTGAGATGCACTGTGTATTGTGACACATTCCTCCCATGACCACCATTAATATTTTCTGTGACGTGCCACAGTCGACCTTCTGTCGGTTCGGACCAGATGGGATAGACATCGTTGCCCTCACGCAATGATGAGCCTTGGGCGCCCAACACCCTGTTTGTGGTTTGTCCCTCCTCGGACCACTGCCGGTAGGTACCTCTGCTGACCGGGAACACCCCACAAGCTTTGCCGTTTCAGAGATGCTCTGACCATAACAATTTGGCCCTTGTCAAAGTCGCTCAGGTCTTTACTCCTGCCCATTTCTCCTATATCCAACACATCAACTTCAAGAACTGACTGTTCACTTGCTGCCTAATATATCCCACCCCTTGACAGGTGCCATTGTAACAAGATAATCAATGTTATTCACTTTACCTGTCAGTGGTCATAATGTTTTGGCTGATCGGTGTATAGGATCAATGCACAGTCTTTCACCCAGAGTAGGGGAATCAAGAACCAGGGGACATGGGTTTAAGGTGAGAGGAAAAAGATTGAATAGGAACGTGAGGGGGATTTTTTCACAAGGGTGGTGTGTTTGTGTAATGAGCTGGTAGAGCAGGTTGGTGAGGCAGGTACTATAACAACATTTAGAAGACAATTGGACAGGTACATGGATAGGAGAGGCTGGGCGGGACTTGGGCCAAACGCAGGGATTGGAGTAGACAGGGCATATTGGTCGGTATGGGACAGTTGGGACGAAGGGCCTGTTTCCATGTTCTATGACTAAGTACTAAGTTGTAGGAAAAAAATATTGAAATTATTTGCATCAAAATGTTATTGTTTGGAAATTATTGAAAATAATTTTTCAATCTGATAGTTTTGCGACAGCACATTCTGGGCAGAACATTTGCCTGCACTGTTATTCTAATCTACTATCTTAACTATTTAATATGGTAACGTGACGCGAGGAGATATTAATACAATGTTGAATGAAGGTCTGGCTGAAGTGCAGTAACATTTAACATTGGATGCTTGGACGTTCAGTTCCAACTGATGATTATTTTTTGGAAATCTCATTGTGACAATCACTTCAGTTTAATTAACACATTTTAATGTTTAATTTCTAATGCTAATGTGCAGTTTTGGTCTCCTAATTTGAGGAAGGACATCCTTGTTATTGAGGCAGTGCAGCGTAGGTTCACCAGGTTGATTCCCGGGATGGTGGGACTGTCATATGAGGAAAGATTGGAAAGACTGGGCTTGTATTCACTGGAATTTAGAAGAATGAGAGGGGATCTTGTAGAAACGTATAAAATTATAAAAGGACTGGACAAGATAGATGCATGAAAAATGCTCCTAATATTGGGGTAGTCCAGAACTAGGGGCCACAGTCTAAGAATAGGGCGGCACGGTAGCGCAGCGGTAGAGTTGCTGCTTTACAGCGAATGCAGCGCCGGAGACTCAGGTTCGATCCTGACTACGGGTGCTGCACTGTAAGGAGTTTGTACGTTCTCCCCGTGACCTGCGTGGGTTTTCTCCGAGATCTTCGGTTTCCTCCCACACTCCAAAGACGTACAGGTATGTAGGTTAATTGGCTGGGTAAATGTAAAAATTGTCCCTAGTGGGTGTAGGATAGTGTTAATGTGCGGGGATCGCTGGGCGGCACGGACTTGGAGGGCCGAAAAGGCCTGTTTCCGGCTGTATATATATATGATATATATGATAATAAAGGGGAGGCCATTTAAACTGAGATGTGAAGAAACCTTTTCACCCAGAGAGTTGTGAATTTTTGGAATTCTCTGCCGCTGAAGGCAGTGGAGGCCAATTCACTGGATGAATTTAAAAGAGAGTTAGATTGTGCTCTAGGGGCTAGCGGAATCAAGGGATATGGGGAGTAGGCAGGCATGGGTTATTGATTGTAGGTCATCAGCCATGATCACAATGAATGGCGGTGCTGGCTCGAAGGACCAATGGCCTCCTCCTGCACCTATTTTCTATGTTTCTATGTTTCTATGTTTCCATATGTATTTCCATAAGTAAAATGATGAGGTTGATAACACCTCATAGTTCAATCAGTGTCCAGAAGAGAGAGAAGTGATTCTTTAGGCTCAATACTTCATAGAACCATTTTACATTCAAAGGCTGATACAGTCAATGATACAGCTAAGGAGAATTCACTCCTTACAATAACCATATTCCATTCCTCTCCCTGCCATCTTGCCAAGAATCTTCTTATCCTTTTAATTTTCAGATCAGTTCTTACTTATTTTCCCCTCTGAATTTACTTCCTCGCGAATCTGATCATTATTTAGCTTTTGTTCTGCTAAAACTTTGGCCATAAATAATGTTTGCCAAGAAATCAGAGTGTTATAGAGTCATAGAGTCATAGAGTCCTACAGCACAGAAAGAGGCCCTTCGGCCCATCGTGTCCGCGCCGCCCGTTACCAAACACAGTTATCTCTTTGCTTTTCCAACTTATTTTTAATAATCAGTGCTGTCTTAGAGCTTCTTTGCAGTGTCCAACATTGACTCTGTTCTCAATCTTTGTAGTGGGGTTTGAACTCGTGACCATTTTTTTTAGGGATATAGCGCAGAAACAGGCCCTTGGTCCCACCGAGTCTGCACCGACAAGGCGATTCCTGTACATTAACACTATCCTACACACACTCGGGACAATTTACACTTATACCAAGCTAATTAATCTACAAACCTGTATGTCTTTGGAGTGTGGGAGGAAACCGAAGATCTCGGCGAAAATGCACGCAGGTCATGGGGAGAACGTACAAACTCCATATAGACAGCACCCGTAGTCGGGATGGAACCCGGGTCTCCGGTGCTGCAATCGCTGTAAGGCAGCAACTCTACCGCTGCACCACATGCTGCTCATGTGAAAGTAGTGCCCTTAATCCAAGCAGCCAACTCTATGTAACAGCTGGAGATGTTCCGCCTCTCTTCAGGATTGAAATTTCAACACACGTCCCTATGGGAAGTCCAATTCACAATGTTCTCAAACATGTCCCTATGCAGGCACGGTGGCAGTGTAGGTTAATTGGTAAATGTAGAAATTGTCCCTAGTGGGTGTAGGATAGTGTTAGTGTGCGGGGATCGCTGGTCAGCGCGGACCCGGTGGGCTGAAAGGGCCTGTTTCCACGCTGTATCTCCAAAAACTAAATGTTTGGGCTAAAATGAAGGGACGGCCTTCATCTGAGATTATTTCTGTCTGTAAATAAAAATACAAAAGCTGCAATGCAGACACCTTGACATCCTTTTTTAATATATTAATCTCTTCCTCACTCCTTAATTCATTCTCAGCCTCATGTTTATCAGTTACATGATTCCCAGTCTGAGGATTGTAAACTTATTTGTTTCATTTAAATTTACTTTTAGTCGTCCTCTAACTTAGATTTTCAGAATGCCTTTGGTGCCATCTCAAGCTAGGAGCTTGGGACTAGCATGGATAGAACATTGGCTGACCGGCAGAAGGTAAAGAGTGCGAATAATCCACAGTCTAAGAATAAAGAGGAGGCCATTTACAACTGAAGTGAGAAAAAACTTTTTCACCCAGAGAGTTGTGAATTTGTGGGATTCTCTGCCACAAAAGGTAGTGGAGGCCAATTCACTGGATGAATTTATAAAAGAGTTAGATAGAGCTCTAGGGGCTACTGGAATCAAGGGATT
This sequence comes from Rhinoraja longicauda, assembly GCF_053455715.1. Lineage (NCBI taxonomy): Eukaryota > Metazoa > Chordata > Chondrichthyes > Rajiformes > Arhynchobatidae > Rhinoraja > Rhinoraja longicauda. The sequence goes on along the minus strand of NC_135960.1, from coordinate 74,310,392 downwards.
TGGGGAGAAGGCAGGCACAGGTTACTGATTGTGGATGATCACAATGAATGGCGGTGCTGGCTCGAAGGGCCGAATGGCTGCTATTTTCTATGTAAAGGGAGCCTTTTGTGGATGACTGCCAATGTCTAGTGGAGTTCTGGAGGGGTCCGCCACTTTTCACGTGATATGTTAATGACCTGGATGAGGGAATTGATGGCTTTGTGGCCAAGTTTGCAGACTGCATGAGGAGGGGCAGGTAGCATTGAGGAAGCCTAAAGCCTAACAGCATGAACATGGAGTTTCCAATTTCAGGTAAACCTTCACCCCTCCCTTCCCATCTTCCCAAATTGCAAACACCTTTTTCCCAACTGCCACATCATCCTGTTCCTCTTCCTATCTTCCTCCTTCCGCTCATCACCCTTCCCACCCTGCTCCGAGTCCCTCATTTCACTTTTATCCCCCATCTTTCCCCTTGCCCCTATCCCCTTCCACCCAGCGTTACATTTCACTCCACCCTGAATGATCTGCCACCCTTGGTCTCCGTCCAGCAATCTGCCAGTCACCGCTCCTCACCTGTACTGGCCAGTTTTTGCCCCAACCCAACCTCTCTTTACCAGCCTTCTCACCTCAACTCCATCAGACTGTAGAAGCATCCTGATCCGAAACGCCGTCTGTCCATTTCTCTCCACAAATGCTGCCTGATCCTCCGAGTTCCTCCATCACTTTCTTTTTCACTCAAGATTGCAGTAACTGCAGCCTCTTTTTGTCTCGTGGATGCTTATCTGTTGGCTAAATATATTCTCCATTTGTAGAAAATACAGTTGGGGCGGTCACGGTGGCGCAGCGGTAGAGTTGCTGCCTTATAGTGAAAGCAACGCCGGAGACCCGGGTTCCATCCCGACTACGGGTGCTGTCTGTACGTTGTTTGTACGTTCTCCCCGTAACCTGCGTGGGTTTTCTCCGAGATCTTCGATTTCCTCCCACACTCCAAAGACATTCAGGTTTGTAGGTTAATTGGCTTGGTAAATGTGAAAATTGTCCCTAGTGGGTGTAGGATAGTGTTAATGTGCGGGGATCGCTGGTCTGCGCAGACCTGGTGGAGCCAAGGGCCTGTTTCTGTGCTGTATCTCTAAACTAAACTAAACTAAAATACTACCTGTTTGCTGGCTCTGCTGCTCACTTTCTTTTGCCTTCTCTTCCACTGAAGTCTGAATGTTAATATTTCAAAGATCAATAAATGATCAAAAAGAATTCCATTTAGGTTGGCCATACTCCAGAAAAAACTTCCTTCGATCCAGCAGTATCTCTGCGTCTTCCGCTTGGTATTAACAGTCTGGTGCTTTTGACTGGATGCCTTTTTGTAAATGCATTCCATAGGTTGCCCAACATCGTTGCCATACACATGGCACAAGATTAGAAGATGTGCAAGATGATGTTTTGGATTGGTCCTCTCATTAAAATACTACTGCAGGGACCCAATTGTGATTTTAACCTCAATTTCTCATTTTCCATTTTGACTTAATAGTTATTTTCCTAGTCGTAAAACACATCTCAACCTTGGAACACATGCCTGATGAAAAGAAGTTCATTTTAGCAGCATCTGATCCAAAAAAATTAATTCAATATAAATCACTCTACACTGCCTTTATGTTTTAGGCTGGAATGTTTTCATTGCTGTAACTACTGTATTTTAGTTTAGGTATCACAAAATGCTGGAGTAACTCAGCAGGTCAGGCAGCATCAAGGAGAGAGGGAATGGGTGACGTTTTGGGTCGAGACCCTTCTTCAGTTTTAGTTTAGGTTATGCAACCTTCCCCCCATTGACGAACTGTACACTGCAAAGGCCAGGAAGCGAGCGGGCAAGATCATCTCTGACCCCTCTCCTGGCCACAAACTCTTTGAAGCACTTCCCTCTGGAAGGCGACTCCGGACTGTCAAAGCCGCCACAGCCAGACATAAAAACAGTTTTTTTCCACGAGTGGCAGTTCTACTCAATAACCAAAGTCTGTAGTCTCTTTTTTGCTCTGGTTTATTTTCACCCACATGTTTAGACCGTTATGTTGTATCCTTATTGTTTTGATGTGTTTATTCTTTATTCTTAATTGTTAACTGTATGTTTGTGTTGTCATTTGTGAGCGGAGCACCAAGGCACATTCCTTGTATATGCACATACTTGGCCAATAAACTTATTCATTCATTCATTCATTCATTCATTCATTCATTCATTCATTCATTCATTTTAGCTTCTATTCAGAATGTCACAAAAATAAAGTTGCTAGAATGCATGACATTTTAACCCGAATAGATTAGGCATCTACCTGCCAAAAAAAAGTGTTTTTTGGGTTTTTTTCATATTGCATTTAAGAAACCATCCGTGCACATTTCAACTGCATGCTCAGCTTTGATTCATTGTTCGCCTTCTTCATGGACATCAGAAGCCGTAGCACAAATTGCTTGTAAACTGTTGCATTAATAACCGGTAATTGGTCAACAAAATCAATATTAAACTTTCAAAGGAGAAGTGCTTGGAGCAGCACACCATCAAATAATCGTGTTCATGTATTTTAAAATGTCAATAATTGTCTAATCAGAAGCTTATGACTTACAGATGCATTCACGGGTATAACAGCCTGAGAGAATTTATTTTGTTATTTATTTATTATCTAATCTCTGGTGAATATTCATCCACAATTCAAGCACTAAATTCCATTGTGTTAAAACGTCTTCCCATTTCTTTTCATAGTAGGTCTTAACGTCTGGAAGTATTACGTATGCTATTTAAAAACAACAAGAATAATCATTTAAAACGTATAAACAAATACATTTATTCTGAATGGATGATAAAGCAATACTATAAGTATTGTGTTTCCTTTTGTGCAGGAAGGAACTGCAGATGCTGGTTTAAACTGAAGATAGACACAATGCTGGAGTAACTCAGGTCTGAAGAGGGATCTCGACCCAAAACGTCACCCATTCCTCTCCAGAGATGCTGCCTGACCCGCTGAGTTACTCCAGCATTTTGTGAAACGTCACCTTTCCATGTTCTCCAGAGATGCTGCCTGACTCACTGAGTTACTCCAACATTTTGTGTCGATCTTGTGTTTCCTTTTGTTGGATAACAAGGTAAAGGAGTTACCTTTGACAAACAACTTCCATATTATACCCCATTTTGACTTGTAACCTATATCCATTCAGAAAAACCTACCCCCGACTTTTGTTTTTGTTATTGGAGAGAATTAAAGATGGTTATTCTCCAGTGTGGATATAATCTTTTGCTATTTCATTGTAATTCCATCAGGGGCCATAGGCAATACTCACACTCAGTCATGGTCTCATGGTGCTTGTAACAGAATGAGAAAGCAGCAATCTGTCCTGCATCTGTATTTCAATTAGTGATTAATAGCTAATTTTCAATAATCGCACAACATATTACAGGGCATTGGTCAGATTATACTGCGAGGAATCCACCAGTTGGATAATCTGTTGTCTTACACTTAACTTGGGTTTAAGTTGAGGTTGCTGGAACAATGCTTTTTGTCCCCCATCAGCAAGGTTGTTTGTCGTCCTATATCTTGTATTTAGGTCAATAGGCTACAACTATTGAAGGCCAACACGCTAAGGGCATGTTGGCCTTCATAACAAGAGGATTTCAGTATAGGAGTAAAGAGGTTCTTCTGCAGTTGTACAGGGCCCTGGTCGGACCACATCTGGAGTATTGTGTGCAGTTTTGGTCTCCTAATTTGGGGAAGGACATCCTTGCTATTGAGGCAGTGCAGTGTAGGTTCACGAGGTTAATCCCTGGAATGGCGGGATTGTCATATGAGGAAAGAATGGAAAGACTGGGCTTGTATTCACTGGAATTTAGAAGGATGAGAGGGGATCTTATAGAAACATATAAAATTATAAAAGGACTGGACAACTAGATGCAGGAAAAATGTTCCCAATGTTGGGCGAGTCCAGAACTAGGGGCCACAGTCTAAGAATAAAGGGGAAGCCATTTAAAACTGAGATGCAAAACTTTTTCACTCAGAGAGTTGTGAGTTTGTAGAATTCTCTGCCACAGAAGGCAGTAGAGGCCAATTCACTGGGTGAATTTAAAAGAGAGTCAGATAGAGCTCTAGGGGCTAGTGGAATCAATAGACAATGGGTGCAGGAGTAGGCCATTCAGCCCTTATAGAACTAAATAACTCTTCGGGCTAACGGAATTAAGGGATACGGGGAGAAATCAGGAATGGGGTACTGATTCTGGATGATCAGCCATGATCACATTGAATGGCGGTGCAGGCTCGAAGGGGTGAATGGCCTACTCCTGCACCTATTGTCTATGTTTCTATGTTTCTAAAACCGAAGCAGCTCATGGGTTCAATGTACAACCTCTGTACAGACAGCATCCGTGGTCAGGATCGAACCCTGGACTCTACCGCTGCGCCACCATGCCGACCTTAGTGGCATGCATGCAGATAAAAGCTGAATCTTGATGTGAATTTGCTAGCAAAGTCCTGCACATAATTTACTGTAAGCAATGAAAACCAAATTACGGATATTAATCATACAATTATTAAACATATAATTCTATTTTAGATGCATTACCACCAGAAAATATATGAAAATTCACTTGTTATTCTCAAAGCAAGCTGATCAAATATTTGCTCTATCCAGGAGGTAATCCTGAATTTGGAACAGTGCATCGCTAGTTTCTTAGTAATGCATGAATGTGGTGTGATCACTGCAGGTTTCCTGGCATTCAACATCCAATTACTATCCTGTACCACTGCCCACGACTGCTCTGATGATCTGATTGAAATGCCTGTTATGTTTTAATTTTCCAAAATTCTATTGAAAGTCATTATGAAGTAGTCATTTACACACATTTAGAAAGCTGCTTTATTGCAACAAAGCTTACAAAGAATGTAAAGGCTAGATTAGCAAGAAACTGGACTGCCTGGCAGACAAACTGTATCAACATAGAATGCTGTTTGTCCATGGTGTTCATAAGCAGAATTAGGCTATTCGGCCCATCTAGTTTATTCAGCTCTTTCTCCTGTCTAGTCCCTGTAACCTTTGACACCCTTACTAATCAAGAACGTGCCAATCTCTGCCTTAAAAATACGCAATGATTTGGCCTCCACAGCCTTCCGTGGCAATGAATTCCACAGATTCACCACCCTCTGACTAAAGACATTCCTCCTCGTCTCCTTTCTAAAGATACGTCCTTTTATTCTGAGGCTGTGACCTCTGGTCCTAGATTCTCCTACTAGTGGAAACATCACATCCACTCTATCCAGGGCTTTCACTATTTGGTAAATTTCAACGAGGCCCCCCCCCTCATCCTTCTAAACTCCAGTGACCAATTTCTCAAAGGTGTTCAGGAGGGGTTTCTCCAGCAGTATGTGGAGGCCCCCACACGTGACAAGGCAACGCTGGATCTAGTATTGGGAAATTGGGAAGGGCAAGTTAACGAAGTGTTCATGGAGGAGCCTTTTGGGACCAGTGACCACAGTTCGATTAGGTTTAAGATAGTTATGGATAGGGAGGGAGAGGGTCCACGTGTTAAAATGCTCAACTGGGGTAAGGCCAACTTTGAGGGTCTGAGAGAAGTTCTCGCTTAAGTTGACTGGAGCAGGTTATTTGAGGAGAAAGGAACATCAGCCAAGTGGGATGTTTTTAAAAGTGTACTGACAAAAGCTCAGGACGTACAGGTATGTAGGTTAATTGGCTGGGTAAATGTAAAAATTGTCCCTAGTGGGTGTAGGATAGTGTTAATGTACGGGGATCACTGGGCGACACGGACTTGGAGGGCCGAAAAGGCCTGTTTCCGGCTGTAGATATATGATATGATATGATATGTGTACGTCCCCATTAGAGTGAAGGGCAAGGAAGGCAAACGTAAGGAAGCTTGGCTGACGAGAGAAATAGAGGCATTGGTGAAGAATAAGAAGGACGCTTGGGACAGGTATAAGCAGCTGGGATCAAGTGTGTCCCTGAAGGAATTTCAGGAACTAAGGAGCAAAGAAGGCTCTGATCGCCCTGATTGTGGATAGTTTGACTGCCCTGACCGCAGGAGAACAAGAGGAAGAAGATTGAACTTTATTGCCTTCCATCACAGTGAGGAATGTGGAATCCACTGTGGTGGATGTTTATGTTAACTTTGATGTGGTTATGTGTGTGTCTTGTTGCTTTTCACTTGGTATGGCTGTACGGTAACTCAAATGTCACTGTACCTTCATTGGTACATGTGACAATAAACTGACCTTGAAACCTTCGAAACCTTGAAGTAAAAAATGAAATCAGAAGGGCAAAAAGGGGCCATAATATCTGGCGGGTAGCGTTAAGTACAATCCCATGAGATTTTACAAATGCATAAAGGGTACCTGTGGAGGGGGTGGTTTGGGTGGGAGGGGATGAGTGAACCAAGAAGTTGTAGAGAGAACAACCTCTGTTGAAGGCAGAAAGTGATGGGGATGGGAAGATGTGACATGGTGGTGGGATGGGGATGGGGATGGGGATGGGGATGGGGATGGGAATGGGAATGGGAATGGGAAGATGTGCCTGGTGGTGGGATGGGGATGGGAAGATGTGACATGGCGGGGATGGGGAGATGTGCCTGGTGGTGGGATGGGGAAGGGGATGGGGAGATGTGCCTGGTGGTGGGATGGGGAAGGGGATGGGAATGGGAAGATGTGATTTGGTGGGGATGGGGAGATGTGCCTGGTGGTGGGATGGGGAAGGGGATGGGGAGATGTGCCTGGTGGTGGGATGGGGATGGGGATGGGATGGGAAGATGTGGCTGGTGGTGGGATCTCGTTGGAGGTGATGGAGAGGTTGGAGATGACGTGTTGGATGCGGGGGCTGGTGGGTGAAAGGTGAGGAGCTGGGGAAGTCTATCCTTGTTCTTTCTGAAGGGGAGGGGGAGTGGGAGCAGAACTACAGGAGCCAGGAGAACCAGGTGAGGGGTCCATGTATGACAGCTGGGAGCAACCACGTTTACTGAAGATGACATCTCAGATGTCTAGATTGGAACCACTCAGCAGATATGACAGGACGTAGAAACTGAGAGTTGTGGATAGCCTCAGGAGGGTGTTGCTTGCTCGACTTTGAAGTTGTTCCGAAGATAGACACAAAACGCATCGTCTCTGGAGAGAAGAAATGGATGATGTTCCATGCACCCACCACCCTTTGTGTGAAAAAGTTACCCCTCGGATTCTTATTAAATCTTTTCCCCTTCACCTTGAACCTATGTCCTCTGGTCCTCAATTCCCCTACTCTGGGCAAGAGACTCTGTGCATCTACCCCATCTATCTTTCCTTTACATGGTGCCCAGAACTGAGCACATTACTCTAGATGCGGTCTCACCAACGTCCTGTACAGCTGCAACATGACCTCCCAAATTCTATACTCAATACTCTGCCTGATGAAGGCCAAAGTGCCAAAAGCCTTTTTGGCCGCCTTATCTACCTGCGTCTCGACCTTCAAAGAACCATGCACCTGTAAAGACAAGGGAGTGTGGGCCTGGAAAACAGAAGTCATTGAAGAGACGAAGGGCGTGTGAGGTATCTTAGACCTAGGTTGGGAGAGATTGGACCAGGGCAGATAGGATGGAGTTGTAAATGAATTCAGTGGGACAGGAGCAGGCAGAAACAATGAGTCTGCCAGGGCAGTTGTGTTTATGGATTGTGGGGAGGAGGTAAAACCTGGCTGTGTGGGGCTGGGGAATGATAAGGTTGGAGGCTGTGGAGGGCAGACAGCTGGAAGTAATACATTTAGAGATGGTCTGAGAGACGATGGCCTGCTGCTCATCTGTGGGGTCATGGTCCAGGGGTTAGTAGGAGGAGGTGTTTGAGAGCTGGCGCCTGGCCTCAGTGCGGTAGCGGTCAGTGCGCCAGGCTAGCACGGTACCTCCCTTGATGATAATGTCGGGGTTGCGGCAGATTTGGTCGTTCCTGTGGCTGTTTCAGTCCGAGTTTCTTCATCCCTGAAGCAGAGGCGGTGTCCATGAAGGGGCATTCTCTGCAGATACTTGGTGGATGTGGATATTCGCAACAACCTGGAGCTCAATGCTCTTAAGACAGTGGAACTGATTGTAGACTTTAGGAGAGCTCCTCCTCCCCTCCCCCCACTCACCATCAACAACACCATAGTCACATCTGTGGAATCATTTAAGTTCCTTGGAACCATTATCTTCAAGGACCTTAAATGGGGGGCCACCATCGACTCCACAGTCAAAAAGGCCCAACAGAGGAAGTACTTCCTGCGGCAGCTGAGGAAACACAATCTGCCACAGGCAATGATGGTCCATTTCTATATTGCTATCATTGAGTCCGTTCTCACCTTCTCCATCATGGTCTGGTTTGGCTCAGCCACCAAGCACGACATCCGGAGGCTGCAACGGATCGTTCGCACAGCTGAGAAGGTTGTTGGCTGCAATCTTCCCCCCATTGACGAACTGTACACTGCAAGGGCCAGGAAACGAGTGGGCAAGATCACCTCTGACCCCTCTCACCCTGGCCACAAACTCTTTGAAGCACTAACCTCTGGAAGGCGACTCCGGACTGTCAAAGCAGCCACAGCCAGACATAAAAACAGCTTTTTTTCACGAGCAGTAGCTCTACTCAACAACCAAAAGTATGTAGCCTCCTTTTGATCTGGTATTTTATTTCATTCACATGTTTAAACTATAATGTTTTATTCTTAATGTTTTAATGTTTTATGCTGTATTCTTAATTGTTTACTGTATGTCATGTTGTTACTTGCGAGCAAAGCACCAAGGCACATTCCTTGTATGTGTACATACTTGGCCAATAAAATGTATTCAATTCAACGATCTGTGAGGGAGAGCTACCTTGTTCTCAGTTCGAGAGAATAAACCATGCTTTACCACAAACTTTAAGATGAACAGTAATGTACTTGAGTAGTGGCCATTGCAAACCACTTAGCCAAATGACAGGATGCTCCTAAAATAATTCAGTGACATCAGCTAGAAGAAATAAACCATCCACTAAGTTGTATGTTTTTTTAATGCAATTAATGGGTGGTTAAAGCAGGATGTTTGCTGAGATGTGTTTGTAAATAGAGGCTGTGGCACTGAATTGGTGTTGCACATTGAGTGATATCTTAATCTGCCAAATCAATAAGTTGTTAGGTCTGCACAAATCCCTTTATCTAGATAGTATCCAGCATATTTGTCACTGGAAGCATTCAAATGCATGTTCAAGGCCATGTTCAAGCATGTGTACCATTGACAAATGGTGTTGCAAAGCTTCTGTTTCTGATATATTTAGGGGTGCCAACTTCCTCACTCCCAAATAAGGGACAAGGTGACGTCACCACCTCACGCCCCACGTGACCTCACCCAGCCAGCGGCCACGTGCTCCCGCTCCACTAATGGCGGCCCGGGAGGCGGGTTGCTACGTAACCTCCGTTAGGCGACGCCCAGGCCTCTGGGCCTACACTGTCCGGACCTGCACTGTCCGGATATACGGTAGGCCTACTGTGTCCGGGCCGATAGCACCCCCTGGGCCTAATATGGGTGGTCCTGAACGCGACAAACCAATTTAGCCCAAAATAAGGGATGTCCCAGCTAATACGGGACAGTTGGCAACAGTAGGTCTGAGAGATGATGGCCTGGTGAGTCTGAAGGGTCTTGACCCGAAATGTCACCCTTTCCTTCTCTCGAGAGGTGTTGCCTGTCCCCTGAGTTACACCAGCATTTTTGTCTGTCTTTGGATACCAGCATCTGCAGTTCCTTCCAACACAATAAATAATGTGTTCAATTTCACTGTTATTTCCTTGCCCCCATTATAAATGTCCCCATGTTTACCTAGAAGGCACCCACATATGTTCCTGCTAGTTTTCTACTTTGCACTGACTTGGGGACCTACTGTTTCCTTGTTTTGTTTCTGACCAGTTTTTTTGCACGTTGCATCTTCCCTTTATCACGTTCTCTCAAAGCCTTTCTTTGCTAAGTTCTGGCAAGCTTCCAAGCCTCGGGGTTGCTGGTTTATCCGGCAACTTTATAAATCTCCTCCTCGGATTTAACGTTATGGTTTGTCGTTTCTTGTTGCAGCCATGGCCAGGCTGTTCCTTGTAATACCGTGTTAATATAGTCACAACCGTTTTGCTCTCAAAACTCTGCGTTTTATTTGGTTCAATTTAAAGCCCTGATTTTGGATTGACATCATCAACTTTCGAATTTAAATTAACATTCCATCATATTCTGGCCGTTCTTCCCTGAATGCCCCTTGCAGCTGGATTTTAAAGTAATCTTTTCGGGGGGGGATGCACAGTCTAACGTGCGGGAAGGAACTGCAGATGTTGGTTTACACCGAAGATTTGTAGGTTAATTGGCTTGGTAAATGTAAACCAAAATTGTCCCTAGTGGGTGTAGGATACTTCCAGTATAGTCCCTGGTGGACTCTTCGGAAGTGATGAGCACAAGATACAAGATAGACACAGCATGCTGGAGTAATTCAGCAGGCAGGCAGCATCTCTGGAGAGAATGGGCGAGTTAGTCCAGCATTTTGTGTCTATGCTCAGTCCAATATGGGAAAGACGATGGCAACTTCCCTTTGCAACAATGAACGACGTGACTTACAACGAGGCGGGCCACGTGGACGCACGCAGTTGCCACTCTTCGCTTCCCTTTGCTTGATCTCGATAACCAGATGGACAATAAAAAAGCTTTTCCGCCGAAGAACAGTAACTGCACAATACTGCCCACCGTCTGTGGCCCCGTCTCACACTGCACGCTGCACATGCACCACCCACCCGCCCGCGTTGTGCTGAAGGATGTCTCCGCGTTGGGCTGTGTTTCTGCGACAGGCTTTGTCTGCTCTAAACGTCTGCTATAAACTGCATTGACTGTGATGCTACTCAGAGGGCGCTGCTACTCCTTGCGATTATTTATTTAAAAAAACACACATTATCTCTCATTTTAAATACCCTCCTACATCATTGAGCTACAGCCAGTAGCACGCATCTGGAGGGGGTTTAAACGATTAAACCCAAACATCTGTGTGCTTGGGGCAAGGCGCACATTCCGACCCGCGAATGATCGCTCATTGTCTTTGTTCCTGGACGCGGAATATATCACGACTGCTCCCAAGACAACTGGAGAAAAGTCGGCCAAATCAACCGGAATACGCTGTTCCCGCCCCTTGTATCAGTGTTGGCGTTTGTAAAATGCATAAACATCTAACTAGTCCAGTAGCATGTAGCGCCTAACCAGTGGCGCCTAACCAGTAGCGCCTAACCAGTAGCGTGAGTTCGAATGAGATCATGGCAAGGGTCTTTAGGAGCAACGCGCACAAAGTTGGACTCCGCGGCCATGAAATAAAAGTTCCAGAGAAACAAAAACTGTCTTTGAATGAACAGTTAACAGTGCGATAGGTTTTAACTTGTGAATAATCTATTCGGTAATGGCACGGGGTGAACTGATCAATAGAACACGTTTGCTCGAGAAAGTACCTCCATTTCCATTATTGTTATGCTGGAGCAGGTGGGTGGGTTGGGTTGAGCGCTACTTGTTACCACTGGTCAATCCTCTTCTGAATTTTAGTTTAGTTTCGTTTAGTTTATTGTCATGTGTGCCGAGGTACAGTGAAAAGCTTTTGTTGCGTGCAAACCAGCCAGCGGAAAGACAATTCATGATTACAATCGAGCCATTTACAGTGTATAGATACATGATAAGGGAATAAAGTTTAGTGCAAGGTTACGCCAGCAAAGTCTGATCAAGGATAGTCCGAGGGTCACCAAAGAGGTAGATAGCAGTTCAGCACTGCTCTCTGGTTGTGGTAGGATGATTCAGTTGTCTGATAACAGCTGGGAAGAAACTGTCCCTCAATCTGGAGGTGTGCATTTTCACACTTCTATACCTTTTGCCTGATGGGAGAGGGGAGAAGAGGGAGTGGCCAGGGTGCGACTCGTCCTTGATGATGCTGCTGGCCTTGCCGAGGCAACGTGAGGTATAAATGGAGTCAATGGAAGGGAGGTTGGTTTGTATGATGGTCTGGGCTGCGTCCACAATTTGCTGCAATTTCTTGCGGTCTTGGATGGAGCTGTTCCCAAACCAAGCTGTGATACAATACAATACAATACAATACAAACTTTATTGTCATTGTGCAGTGGACAAGTACAGAGACAACGAAATGCAGTTAGCATCTTAACCAGAGTGCATGTGATGGAATAGTAAAACATATAATATATACATATATGCACAGTAGCGGTAGTGGAAATTCCAGTGAGCGAGATCAGCCACTGATGGGAGGAGTGCCCGAGGGGGGGTGGGGATGGCAGCAATCACCGAAGCACAGAGTTAAGTAAGGTAATGACCGCAGGAAAGAAGCTGTTCCTGAACCTGCAGGTCCGGGAACAGAGAGACCTGTAGCGCCTACCAGATGGGAGGAGGGTAAACAATCTGTGGTTGGGGTGAGAGCTGTCCTTGACGATGCAGCGCGCCCTTCGCAGACATCGCCTACTCTGGATAGACTCAATGGAGGGGAGTGAGGAACCGGTGATGCGTTGGGCAGTTTTCACCACCCTCTGCAGTGCTTTCTGGTCGGAGTCAGAGCAGTTGCCATACCATACTGTGATACAGTTAGTAAGGATGCTCTCGATAGTGCAGCAGTAGAAGTTCACCAGAATCTGAGGACACAGATGGACCTTCTTTAGTCTCCTCAGGAAGAAGAGATGCTGGTGAGCCTTCTTGATCAGTGTTGAGGTATTGTGGGTCCAAGAGAGGTCATCAGAAATGTTGACACCCAAGAACCTGAAACTGGAAACACGCTCTACCTCCGTCCCGTTAATATGGATGGGGGTGTGCGTACCACCCCTAGTCTTTCTGTAGTCCACAATGAGCTCCTTGGTCTTCTTGGTGTTAAGGACCAGGTTGTTGTCAGCGCACCACGTTGCAAGTAGCTGGACCTCCTCCCTATAGGCCGACTCATCGTTGTCGCTGATGAGGCCAATCACCGTTGTATCATCTGCAAACTTAATAATGGTGTTAGAACCATGTACAGGTGTGCAGTTGTAGGTGAAAAGGGAGTAGAGGAGAGGGCTCAGCACACAGCCCTGTGGAACGCCGGTGTTCAGGGTGATAGTTGAGGAGGTGTCGTTGTCTAATCTAACAGACTGGGGTCTGTTGGTTAGAAAGTCCAATATCCAATTGCAGAGGGAGGGGTTGATACTCAGGTCGTTGAGTTTGGCAATCAGTTTGGAAGCGACGATGGTGTTGAATGCTGAGCTGAAATCGATAAACAGCATTCTCACGTAGGTGTCTCTGTTGTCAAGGTGGGAGAGGGCGGAGCGAAGTGCCGTGGAGATGGCATCCTCTGTACTCCTGTTCTGGCGGTAGGCGAACTGATAGGGGTCCTGATGCATCCTGATAAAATGCTTTCTATGGCGAAAGTTGGTGTAGAAGTCTGTAGAAGTTGGTGAGGGTTGTTGGGGATATGCCGAACTTCCTGAAACTTATAAGGAAGTAGAGGCATTGGAAGATATGCCACCTTCCCGCCAAAAATGAAGTGTTGCATTTCTCAACAACATAATACTTATCTGATATTAGTACTCTGAAGAAGGATCTCCACCTGAAACATCACCCATTCCTTCTCTCCAGAGATGCTGCCTGTCCCATTGAGTTACTCCAGCATTTTGTGTCTGCCTTCGATTTAAACCAGCATTTGCAGTTCTTTTCTGGACTAGTAAAATGTTAATAGGTGCATCCCTTTGAGGATGTGAACTCCTACAAATATCAGACAAAATACTCAAAGCTTTGGCATTTCCGCTGGTGAAGGCCCATCCCAGTGTTACAGCCTCCCATTCTATGTCTGACCACAAAGCACAACCTAGTTCCTCCTTGTGCTGATATATCTTAAATACATTCACGTTCCTTGTTGATTCTATACCTTGTGGGATGCAGTTTCATACCTTAACCACCCTCTAAACACCTTTATCAGGAATGGATTTGTATGTCATATAGTTATGGGCCAAAGTTCTGGTCTTTCCGCAAGGGTCATAAGGTCATAAGGTCATAAGGAATAGGAGTAGAAATAGGCCCTCAATCTGTCCCTCCTAGCCCCATTCTCCTGCCTTCTCCCCATAACCCCTGTCACCCGTACTAATCAACAATCTATCTATCTCTGCCTTAACAATATCCACCGAATTGGCCTTCACAGCCTTCTGTGGCAAAGAATTCCAGAGATTCACCACCCTCTGACTAAAGAAATTTATCCTAGAAACATAGAAACATAGAAAAATAGTTGCAGGAGTAGGCCATTTAGCCCTTTGAGCCAGCACCACCATTCAATATGATCTTGGCTGACCATCTAAAATCAGTACCCCGTTCCTGCTTTTACTCCATATCCCTTGATTCCTTTAGCCCAAGAGCGAAATCGAACTCTCTCTTGAAAACATCCCATCAATTTGCCTCCACTGCCTTCTCTTGTGTTTTGTACGATTCCAAGAGGGGGACAGATCTATAAACCAGTGCCCACGGCGATATAAAGGCATGATCTCATCTTCCTAAAAGAAGGTCCTTTAATTTTGAAGCTATTACCTCTAGTCCTAGACTCTCCCACTAATGGGACTCATGTGCCAAGTTTAATCAGTCACTTCTAAGCATACACGCAGTGTTGGTCAAAATCATTTTTATACTGAACCCTGGTCATGATAAATGTATAGCCAATGATGATTCTTTGCTCTGGGCAATGAAACCGAACAGTTATTGCCGAGGATGCTAGCTAAAATGTGGAGTGGTGGATTAGTCTTTACCATTTCTCAGAGGTATCTTTAATGGTATACCAGTCATATTATGCAAAGATGCAGATGTGATTTGAAAAGTGCTTCCTCTTGCCGTGTTGAGATCTCCAGGTTTTGCATGTTCCAGGGGACTGACATTAGTAGGTCACACTTGAATATTTATATGGCATTGACTTGTAAACCCAGAGGCAGATCCTGCAGAGTGATCCTCCCGACAGATAATCTGACTGATTTGCTTTGCCTGTAATCTAGCAGTATCTTGGTGGGCTACACAAACAATACGATGCAACCTATAAATGAGGAATGGAAGACATAACAGACTCTCTCTTTTGTATGTCATAAGTGGCAATTGGTGAGGTAAGTCTTTAATTGGGAGTTATCAGGTTGGGATAGTGGGCAGGGAGGTCCTGCCACAGCACATTCCCTTAGGACATGTTTGTTGGTCTGTACTTGACCACAAGGACAGAGGTCGGTGTCTGCAATCCCCATCTTTTCATGTTGGCTGTGAAGCGACCATCACCATCGTAGCCTGTTCAGTTGAGCCCAGGCCTTCCCGCGGAGGCTGTTGGCTGGAGGGTGTGGTGACCAGGTCTCAAAGTGTGGCTGGAGTCCTGCTGGGACAGCTAGTGCTGCATTGCTCACTGCATCCAGACTCTCCATGTGTGGGCGCAGAGGCTCACGTGAGCCCAACCTTCTCATAGAGGCTGTCATGCAGAACATGACACTGGTAAAGGTTCATGCAGAAGGTGGTCAGGCGGAGCAGCCTTCTGATGCAGTCGTCCACAGATGTCATCATGGTGGTTGGATCCCAGAAAGTAATGGTAAATGACTCAGTGGGGTGCATGCAACTACATAACAGACTGTTTTGTACGAGTCCATGATCTATCAGCCATTGCCCACCGCGATCTAGAGGCATGCTGATCACTGATGGACATCACAGTGTGCACACACATGACACACACCACACCGGCGTGACATTGTAGGAAGGAACTGCAGATGCTGGTTCATAGAAACGTAGACAATAGGTGCAGGAGGAGGCCATTTGGCCCTTCGAGCCAGCACCACCATTCAATGTGATCATGGCTGATCATCCAAAATCAGTATCCCATTCCTGCTTTCTCCCCATAATCTGGATAGACACTAAATGCTGGAATTACTCAGCGGGTCAGGCAGCATTTCTGGAGAGAAGAAGGAATGGGTGACGTTTCGGGTCGAGACCCTTCTTCAGACTGGGAATCAGGGGAGAGGGAGACACAGACATGACAGCCCCCCTGGACGGATGAACTACAGCTACTGTGGACTGAGGGAGACATGGAACATCCACACAGAACCTAATTGGAAACCCGAAGGAAATTCTTATAATATGAGGTGGAGAAAGTTATAGGAGGGTATGGTTGGTTGATTGCTACTTTTAAAAAGGAGATTCACATCTGACGATGGAGAGACTTTTGTAAATTACAGGGGTCTGTAGAAGACTATCATCTGAAATTATCTCTAAACGTCTCACGCAATTAAGAGATGTCGCAATGAGATGTCATCATTGCTGCTTTATCGGCAAATGTCACAACCAATTGGTCAAAAGATCACCCGAACAACAATTCTGAAGCATGACCAGTCGTGTGGTGTTAGTCGCGGGAGAAACCACCCGTGACAAATGTGAGGTGGTTGGAGATGACATTGAATTCCTTATTGTCCGTGAAGCGTTTGATTGAATCTAGCCCCCCATTCCGGCATCTTGCCACACTGGAGGAGGCCATTCGGCTGACAAGGCCTTGGGAGAGCGAAGTGTAAACATTCTCGATTTCTCTGAATGTTAACAGATTAGCAAGACCCTCCTGAAAAAGCAATCCAAACCTCCTTTGCTCGAAGCTCCCAGTTTCTAACGCGTGGTCTTTGATGTATTAAGTGTTTACGGTGAAACGGTCCTCCAGTCAGGGTTGACTCCGTTTTTCCACGAAGCTCTTTATCCTGTGTTGAAAATGCTTCGCTCTTTAATGATCTCCTTCTGACAATACTTGCAAGTGCACCCAGTCCACACAGAGCAACCTGCCGCGGTGAATCAGCAGGTGAGACGCCCGCCAGTAACACGAGGGGGCAGTGGTAAACACTCCTTGACAAAGAAGATCCCTTCTCCCTCTAAACCTGTAACTGTCCGGTGGGCATCGGATTCCGCTGGCAACAGCGTGACTCGGGCCACAAGGAAACTCGCGAAGGCGCCAGTATTGGTCTTCTCCAGACATTCACCTGGGGTGAGAAGTACTTAGGAGGCGTCCTTTGCGGTGCAGGGATAGAATGAAACAAGCGTGTGTTTTAGTTTATGGTCGACATCATCTCAGTGGTCGAGCAGGTGAATGTAGGGGTGTGGGTTTGAGAATGAACCTCGGGTAAACTGCTGCCCCGATTCGTTCATCTTCATGCTGTTACCTGGCCCGGGTTTGTTCATCTTTAGGCTTGGAATGCCCCTCGATGCCCTCGAGTAGGACAACAGCAGCAAAAAAGGGGGTAATTACGAAGGGAAGTTATTCTAAAACAGTGCGATGTGAACAATTGCCAGCATCGCGGTGGAATCGCAGAGCCTGCACTCTCTGCAACAGTATTTGCATTTCAGTTCTTCATTACATTTGACATTAATTCTAGCCAGCCACTTCTATTTACATTGAATCTCTTTTACTCCACGTTTCTGAAAGATAACCATGTACTTAAAGTTAAAGCCTGGCTTCAGAACCCGCGTCTTTTGCTGATTGAAATATTTAACTAAAGCGCCTATAAATCTAAAAATGAATGATTAGTTCAAAGAGGATTTATTTGAAAACAGATTTGAATGAACTTGAACATAACGCATACAACTGATGTTAACACTGCACATAGCAAATGCATTGACAATGTCACGACGTGTTTGTTTTAAAGATAAATTGGGACTGTGCCTTCTTTTTTCCAAACGATGTTGTTTTTGCCTATTCTCTCAAATCCCCGCCCTACTCATTTAGCAAATCCGTGTTCAGACTGCTCATCTCGTGAGAATTGAGTAATTCAAAGAAAAGTGTAGCTGGAGATGCCATTGAGCGGCGCGTAAAGCAGACCGATGATAAGATGCTCGCCTGTGTGACATTTCATTTAATTCCATTGTCAAAACGCCCATTCAATCCTGGCGAGATGTCGGTCTTTAAATATTTATCTGACAAAACAAAAAGAGATGACTTATGTACAGACAGTTGGAGATGTTGAGCGATTGTTATGGCAGGACACACAGTGATGCCAGGCGGCGCTGGTAACCGCTGGGACCAGGTAGTTGAGCGTCCTGTCAATGTGCGCGTTGTTGGTACCGGGGAACAGCGAGATCATCTCCAGTCCCTGCTACTCATGTGACCAAGGACTGTGCTCGGACAAAGGAGGCGCGTTGGAAGCACTTTCACTCTTCTCGGGCTACCAGAAGAAAGAAGAGCGCTCCCCGCATTCCGGCATCTCTCTGTCGCACACATATGCCACGAGTCCAAGGCTTCAGCGACTACCAGCAGCCCGTTTAACTTACCATCAACTTTCCGGCTGAACAAGCGATGGTTACTTGTGCCTGGCCGAAGCGTGCGGGGCAACACAGACGCTGGCAAGCGTGGCGTTAACTCCTCCAGCACATAGATAGATGTATATGTATTTACACAAATTATCCCTCGCCACTGTTTAAACGTTTTTAATGGCTACGGCTGTTATTGCCAGCACAAAATGCCTGTCATGAAAGGACTGCTTGCGCCTCAGAACACCTTTTTGGAAACGATTGCGACACGATTCGACGGAACTCGTAAGTGTTTTGAACCGCATAGATAGATGTATGCCGTGGATAGTGTTTGCGTTTTGTGTGTAAGTCGGCGTTGGAGGTGGGGTGGGGTGGGGTGGGGTGGGGGGAAGAGTTGTGAATGGCGACGGGCGGATGGCTTCTTCCTCTCACAGTTTGAGAAATGAAAGTGTAATCAGAAGGTACCCCAAGAATGGAATTTTAATGTAAAGTGAAAAACTTTGTTCCCAAGTACTAGAATAGAGGTTGGAACACAATCGAAAGTGCTAGCGGTGTCTAGTTGCAGAAACACTCGGGTTTGGTACTAATGTAACCTGAACGGAAAGCTCCCTTTTTTCTGAGATGGTTTGACATCGTAATTATAATGCTCAGTCGACTGGAACACCCGCGACCACTAAAGAAAATGCATTGGTAACTGTTTTTTGTTGTGTGCCTATTGAGCAGCTGTGCACGGTGCTGTAATACGACCCATTGCAATAAGACGCCACTTGTACACTGGAGTTTTCAGACAATTGCATTTTCTGGCGCCACCGAGCTTGATTTTTAATAAGAGCCAACAATGGGATTACTGGAGTTGGAACTAGCGCTGATTGGAAATTGCTGAGCCCATTTCCTCCCTTTAGTCTTGATTAATAATGTAACTGTCATTGACAACCCCCGACGTTGTGGATTCGGTTTCCCCTTGAGATCGCTCTTCCTGGTCTTCCAGTTTCAGCACCATGGCCAGTGCCAACCGGGATTGTTTCTGACACAAACGCAAATATCAAAGATACCTTTTCTCCACACGAAGACCAAAGTAAAACACCGGGGAAAGCAGACCAAGCACCCATTCCAGTCCTTATAAATAATACAACCCAATAAGTTCAAGTTTTAAAAAAAAATGGTATCTCTTGTCTACAGTTTGAGAATGTTCTATTCTATGGCATTATATTTAATAAAATAGGTGTTCGATAATTCCTATTCTTTTTTCTAATAGTTAGTGGAATATGTTCACGCTTTCTGGGGAATGTTGTCAGAGTGTGTAATTGAAACTTCAGAGGCTATGAGACCTTAACAATCTCTATTTGTAGTGCTTGGCATGAGAGAAATTAATATCTCTCAAATGAACCCTACTATCGCAAAGGGTAATGCAATATTTGGAAACCTTCTGCTCTTTAGCACATGGGATTTGCAGTTCACTATTGTTTGTGTGTAAGTTACTTTTCCAAAGTGTAGAAATGCCTTTGCAGTTCCCTCTCAGGGGTATAACTCACATCTGGCTAAATGAATGAAATAAATAGGGAGTGATGACTCAGGAAACATGATGAGTAAGGCTGTCTGTTTTATTCAGTATACTGCAGTATGCTTAATGTGGGGCAAGCCGGATATTACCACTTCTGGACACTTGCACAAGGTACAAAGGTACAAAGTAACACCTGGTGTCTCTAACATAGAAACATAGAAACATAGCAAATAGGTGCAGGAGGAGGCCATTTGACCCTTTGAGCCAACACTGCCATTCAATGTGATCATAGCTGATCATCCACAATCAGTAACCCGTGCCTGCCTTCTCCCCATATCCCTTGATTCCACTAGCCCCTAGAGCTCTATCTAACTCTCATTTAAATTCATCCTGTGAATTGGCCTCCACTGCCCTCTGTGGCAGAGAATTCCACAAATTCACAACTCTGGGTGAAAAAGTTTTTTCTCATCTCAGTTTTAAATGGCCTCCCCTTTATACCATTAGACCATTCGTTTCATTGAGCAGGGTGACAAAGATATTCAAGAACTTTCAACACGCATTTGATTCTTCATTGCTTTTACGTATCACAGGTGATCAATGATCAGGTTGGTTTCTTGCTCTACCTTTGATGAAGGCATTAAAGTCAGGATCAATCCCGGAGACATGAAGGATGAAATGAACCAAAGATGACCATCATCTGTCATGAGTAATTTCATTTGGGATTGTGAGCCGTTAGAATTCATATGCAATATCCAGAATTGTTGTTTGAAATACACTGGATTATTCACTGATTGCGCCAATAGAAAATAGCAATAGGCTTCTTTGAATTTATCAGTCAAACGATGGTGTGAATAATGATGTGTGTACCTGACTTAAGCAAAAAGCACATGCAGTAAAACAATGGACAGGAATGAAAAATATAGCAGCAAGAAATTAATGTAAATTGCCCAGGGATGAAAGGCAGATTCTTTTAAAATTGGATATGAAAATCAAAATGTTTTGATGGTGACTTCCATAGTGTCTCGGGATCAGGGTCATGGGGATTCTCAAAATTAAGGGGCAGTTTCTGAACCCCTGATTATGAAACTGAATGCAAAAGTTGATATCATCTATGTACTAAAACTCTCGTTTGTTTGTTTGTTTGTTTGTTTGTTCTTGAACTACAGCCCAAACGGTAAACAATAGCATGAAAATTTTAGGCCCACCTTACTCACCATCATTCCTTTGGTGCTAATGGTGTTATATTTTTAAAGTTACTCACATTTTAAAGTTTAAATCTATCTCCTAGGGAGGGAGGGAGGAGGTGGAGGGAGGGGGGGTGTGGGAGGGGGGTTGAGGGGGATGGAATAGGGGGCGGGGAAGGGGAGGAGGGGGAGGGGAGGGAGAGGGGTGTGTGGGGAGCGGGGGAAGGGGGGAAGGGGGTGGTGGGGAGGGGGGAGAGGGGGGGAGGGTGCTGCACCAATGCAGGAGAGGTTTGGGCCCAACGGGTCCACTTGGTCTAGTAATAACTAAACCTT
The DNA here is from genome assembly GCF_053455715.1 of Rhinoraja longicauda. Classification (NCBI taxonomy): domain Eukaryota; kingdom Metazoa; phylum Chordata; class Chondrichthyes; order Rajiformes; family Arhynchobatidae; genus Rhinoraja; species Rhinoraja longicauda. The sequence goes on along the minus strand of NC_135960.1, from coordinate 74,289,136 downwards.
ATCACTCACATTCAGCTGCACATTGGCAGTCATGTAGCCTGATCATTTGCGCTGTAGATATCTCATCTCACCTAAGAGTGGCATAAGTGCCACATGTCACATTATAAATGGCCAGTTGGCTTCTGGTTGATTGTTGCTCATAATACGAGGCTCTGAACCACGCTGACAATATCTGTTGTGAAAATTGTCCAGTCTTTAGAGGTGAGGAAAAGATGGCCAATTGCTGGCTAATGTGCAATCTCTTCCAGGAAAAGACTTCACGTTTAACGTTCCTGCAATTTTTTCGTGAAGTTGCTGTATTTTCACATTTGTTGCCTGCTAAATGTGCTAAGAAAGCTATCAAATAATTAACCGCATAAATACCCTTTTAGTGATATAACATTTTAGTTCATAACATAACATAAATGTGCTTAGAAAGCTCTCAAATAATTAACCGCATAAATACCCTTTTAGCGAAATAACATTTTAGTTCATAACAACCAGGAAGCCTTCAGCCAGTAAAGCTTTCTTGCTCAGAAGGTAAATAATTTTGTGGCCCTTTGTATGAGGTTCAATTAATGCCTTGGTTAAGACAATTACCCTTTTTATCACTGAGGCCCCGCTTGCCGATTGTCGGTAACATGAACAGCTTTCACTTCTAACAATTTAGTAGTTATTTCCTTCCCATGTGTTTATTGACAACAGTCTATCAGTCAATTAATTGAGGGTGAGGAGGGGCATATGAGTGGGTTTACAATAGTCTATTGTATTGGAACACATGTCAAGTTACTTATTTAAAGAGGAGAGAAATCAGAACATGCAGAAACTTCTATACTTCTTCCACAAAAGCAAGATAATTCCTTTAGGGAAAATGCAATGAATGAAGGATGGTTGTATTCAAGGCAGGTTACTTCCAGCAGTGTGATCTCAAGGCTTGACTGTTAGGGGGATAAGTACAGTCCACCCTACACCCTCACTCCTCACTCCATGATCTGGAAATGACTGCTCTGTGCAGCTTTTGTGGACTTGAACACATCACTATGAGTCTAATTGTCTTGCTGCAGTGGAGCAGTCCCGATATGATTGGACATTGACATGTTCAATAATGAAGCTGACCTATTATTGCAACATGAGGGATGTAGCTCCTAGAAGTATATATTTTACAACTACTGTATTTGACTTGAAATAGTTTTCTAATTAAATAGCACAGGTTTCCTCTGAACAATAGCAAATATCTCACACTGGTTAAGCAGCCACTGCCAATGGTGAAATAAGATATTGGCTTTAGGGTCAAAACATTGCAGAAAAAGCACCCAAAACAGCAAAATTAACTGCTTGCAAATTAGAATGTGGCTTTTCGCTGAATATCATAAAATCACTTTTTTTTGTTTACATTAAATTGAATGCAACATATTAAATTATTTTTAAACTGTATTGCAAAACTGGTACTTTGGAAAGGAATCAGCAATGCATACAAACTCATATCTCTCGTTTCCCTTTCCCATAATTTTCAGTCTCGACCCGAAACATCAGCCTTTCCTTCTCTCCAAAGATGCTGCCTGTCCCGCTGAGTCACTCCAGCATTTTGTGTCTGTGTGTAGAAAGGAATTGCAGATGCTGGTTTGCATTGAAGATAGGCACAAAATGCTGGAGTAACTCAGCGGGACAGGCAGCATCTCTGGAGAGAAGGAATGGGTGACATTTCGGGTCGATACCCTTCTTCAGACTGATGTCAGTGGAGAGGGAGGTACATAGATAAGGAAGTGTAAGGTGTGAAAACAGGACAAAGGGAATGGAGATCAAGGAAATGTTGAATAGATCATTGTTAGGTGGGAGGAGGTAACAACAAAGCAAACAGATAAAATGTACTCAGAGATAGTCAGACTGGTCGGAGAACTGGGAAGGGGAGGGATGGAGAGAGAGTGAAAGCAAGGGTTACTTGAAGTTAGAGAAGTCAATGTTTATACAGCTGACATGTAAGCTGCCCTAGTAAAATATGAGGTGCTGCTCCTCCAATTTGCGCTGGGCCTCACAGAAAGGTCAGTGTGGGAATGGGAGGGAGAATTATAGTGTTGAGCAACCAGGAGATCAGGTAGGTTTAGGCGGACTGAGCAGAGGTGTTCAGTGAAACGACCGCCGAGCCTGTGCTTGGTCTTGCCGATATATAGGACTCATTTTTGGGAGTATAGGAGTATATTTGTGTCTATCTTCAGTTTAATCCAGCATCTGCAGTTCCTTCCTACACAAAGTCCATACCAGTTTGATGAAGGGGTATGTATGCCCGTACCAGTCGCTCGACACACCCCTTTGAAATAACGTAGGAGTTTATCATTGGTGATTTCAACTTTCTCAGTGAAGGCGTTTGTGTTGATGTAGTTGAAGACAGACACAAAATGCTGGAGTAACTCAGCAGGTTAGACAGCATCTCTGGAGAAAAGGAATTGGTGACGTTTAGGATCGAGACCCTTCTTCAGACTTCTTGGAGCTGAAACGTCACCTATTCCTTTCCTCCAGAGAAGCTGAGTTTTTGTGTCTATCTCGGTTTAAACCAGTATCTGCAGTTCCTTCCTACACATAATGTAGTGTATGGTTGAAGTAAAGAAATAATATTATGCCATGATGTAATATTGTGAAGTCATTGCAGGCAATGAAAGCAATGATCCAGCGACTGGTGGAATATTCAATCACAGCAGTGTTCCATTAGGGTTAGTTGCTGATGCAATTAATTTGGCCTTCTCAACTGCACACTGGCTCACAGTACAAACAGAACAGCCACCCTTCACTCTTTTATCCACTGCTCTCAGAAGTGAGCAACATCAAGTCAAACTGAATGCAGAAATCTACAATTCACATGGAATACATTGAAAATGTGATTATTGATTTCCAGTACACTTAAAAAGTGATTGAAATGAATCAGCTTATTTATTGTGCATCTTGTCTTCATTATTCTGAATAATAAAACGTCACTCCGCCATTACGTCTCAGGGCAGAGGTGACACACTCAACTTGTAAACAGAGTCAGAAGATCAGTGGCTAGAGATCAAATCCAGAGATTTGAGGCATCCTCAGAGGCTGAACTTCAGCACATATTGCAGGATCATTCTTGTGATGAGACTCTATTGTCTTCATGTTAATTGAGGCGATCCAATGGCATGGGAAGTTACTCTTGGCATCCTAGCTAATATGTATTCCTGATAAAGCAAAATAGAAATTGTGGAAAATTTCTACAATAACTCTGGTTTCTACATTAACAGAGTTAATGATTCATGTCGTAGGATCTTTAACTTGAAACATTAGCTCTGTTTTTCTTTCCACAGGTGTCACCTGATCTGCCGAATGTTGCCAGCATTTTCTTTTTTCCATCTTAAAATAAATTAACTTTATTGTTGGGATGATATTGCTATTTGTGGGTCAGTGCTGCATGCAAATTAGCTACTTCCATTTTGCCCATTACAACAATGATCTGACTTCATTGCTACAGAGTGCCTTGTGATATCCTGATGAATTGTTAGCTATTTTATACATGTGTGGCTATGAAACAAATGTTGTGTGGTTTTTAGTTTGAAGAAAACAAACTAAAGATGAAATAGCAGCCTTGCTCGTTGAATGCTAGACTTGTTCACCTGCCCTCCATCCATGGAATCTGGGGTGGGTCTGAAGAAGGGTCGCGACCCGAAACATCACCCATTCCTTTTCTCCAGAGATGCTGTCTGACCCGCTGAGTTACTCCACCTTTTTGTGTCTATCTTCCATCCATGGTAAAGCATATTTGGAGTTTTGCAGTATATTGTGATAAACTATTGACAGACTTCTGAGCAGCAGGTTTTGATCGGAAACATTAATACCGTTTCTCTTTCCACAGATGCTGCCCGAACTGCAGAGTGTTTGTAGCATTTTCTGCTTTTATTTCTGATTTCCAGCAAAGGCAGTTTAAAAAAAATATTGTACTGAGTCCTGTATTTTCATGGGATACATTGTCTCAGTTATACTTGAGTCCTCTGATTTTCTCATGATGCATTTCTAACTTTCACATCTTTCATGGCTCGCTTATCTCCAACTGATGGGGTGGAATAATGGCCAACATGTGTAATTAACACAGATTCCTATAGCTACCCTTACAACGCCTCCTCCACCCAATAAGAAGCCATTCTGTTCTCAGTTTCCAGTGATCTCCTTTCATACCAGTGCGTCCAGTGCACTGTAAGGCAGCAACTCTACCGCTGCTCCACTGTGACCGCCAATTCTAACCAAGAGAAGGGATAAGGTTCACTGTATCTTTATTTTCAACATGTTATTCTTCAAAATTTCCAGCGCCTTCGATGAAATGCCACCACCACCATATATTCTCCTACCCTTCCCTGTTATTAGTCCAGAGATTGGCCCTTCTGCAACGCTCTGATTCACTCTTCCCCCATTGGAGACAACATTGTCGGGCGGCACGGTGGCGCAGTGGTAGAGTTGCTGCCTCACAGCGAATGCAGCGCCGGAGACCCGGGTATGATCCTGACTATAGGTGCTGTCTGTACGGAGTTTGTACGTTCTCCCCGTGACCTGCGTGGGTTTTCTCCGAGATCTTCGGTTTCCTCCCACACTCCAAAGACGTACAAGTATGTAGGTTAATTGGCTGGGTAAATGTTTAAATAATAATTGTCCCTAGTGGGTATAGGATAGTGTTAATGTGTGGGGATCGCAGGTCAGCGTGGACCTGGTGGGCCAAAAGGGCCTGTTTCCACGCTGTATCTCTAAATAAAGTAAATTGCCATCCTCACAGAACATTCCTATGCAATCATAGGCATTGCTAAGACTTTCATCTCCCCGCATCCTGCAGGCAATCTAACATTCCCTCCAGGTACGACAGAGATTCACTGGCATTTCTTCCAGTTGAGTTTACTGCAACTCAAAGTAGAGTGTGCTTTGTCCTTTGCATCAACCTTGGGCTAACCAAGTACCAATAAGGTGTCACTTTGGAGAACAAGGCAATCAGTCTGTGGGATGCAGCCTGAACTTCCAGTAGCCTGCTGATTTAATACTCCAACCCATCCACTCTCAGACCTCTGTCGTCGACCACCTTGGCATCGCCACAAAGCTCAGAGTATTCTCGAGGAACAGAATACCTGCTTTCAACTTGACGTTCACAGCCTTTCACATTATCAACATCAAGATTTTTCCCAGTCCCGTGGTCTTGTAGACTTTAGTCATCTCCCTTGATTTGCATCTCCTGCAGAGAAACATGCAGACTAGTTTCTAAAAGTTAATTTGCAAGTCGAATCTGTAGTAGTAAGGAAGGCAAGTTCAATGCTAGCATTTATATCAAGAGGACTGGAATACAAAAACAGAGATGTAATGTTGAGGCTCTATAGGGAACTGGTCAGGCCACATTTGGAGTACTGCGAGCAAATTTGGGCCTTATATCTGAGGAAAGATGTGCTTGCTCTGGAGAGGGTCCAGAGGAGGTTTACAAGCATGATACCAGGAATGAGTGGATTAGCATATGATGAGCATTTGAAGGCACTGGGCCTGTACTCGCTGGAGTTTAGAAGGTTGAGGGGGGACCTCATTGAAACTTACAGAATAATGAAAGGCATAGATAGAGTGGATGTGGAGAGGATGTTTCCACTGGTGGGAGAGTCAAGGACCAGAGGTCATAGCCTCAGAATTAAAGGGCGCTTTTTTGGAAAGGAGGTGAGGAGGAACTTCTTTAGTCAGGGAGTAGTTAGTTAATCTGTGGAACTCATTGCCACAGAGGGCTGTGGAGCCAAGTCAGTGGATATTTTTAAGGCAGAGATAGACAAATTCGTGATTAGAATGGGTGTCAAGGGTTATGGGAAGTAGGCAGGAAAATGGGATTAGGAGGCAGAGATCAGCCATGATTTAATGGCGGAGTGGACTCGATGGGCTGAATGGCCTAATTCTACTCCTATGCACAACTGCTCATACAGTAGTTCTGTTCACAGACCTGCACCTTCTGTGTCTCCTCACTTCCTCTGTGACCTTTTTAGTTTCTGAAGAAAGACCTTCAACTGAAGTGTGAACACTGTTTCTCTCTGCAGAGATGCCACTTGTCCCTCTATTGATTTGTAGCACGTTTTATCTTTCACCTAGAGATAGATGCTAGCCCACAATGTCTGCATTGCAACTGGAGTGTCGTGAAGTTTAAATGTTCATGGTTATTTTTCCAGAATAAATTAAGAATTTATTCTGGAAAATTTGAATTGTTATGTATTTTGAATTCTTAATTCAAAATACATATTTTGAAGAGAAAATTTGCTCTCAGTTAATGTTACATATTGACTAGCAATTGAATTTTGGTGGATGGATTTCTAGGATATTCGGGCCAGAAGTATGAGGGAGAATGAGCTGGAGCATTAAATTAGCTCACTGCCGGAAGCTTAGGGTTCTTCCCACAGTCGTGTAGATTGGAACAAGCCGCATAATAACTCTACAGACGAAAATGATCCCAATAGATTTTCCTGAAACAGTCATGAAAGGCAGAATGCTCCACTTAGAAAACATAGAAAACAGGTGCAGGAGGAGGCCATTTGGCCCTTCGAGCCAGCACCGCCATTCACTGTGATCATGGTTGATCATCCATAATCAGTAACCCGTGCCTGCCATCTCCCCATATCCCTTGATTCCACTAGGCCCTAGAGCTCTATCTAACTCTCTTTTAAATTCATCCAGTGATTTGGCCTCCACTGCCCTCTGTGGCAGAGAATTCCACAAATTCACAACTCTCTGGGTGAAAAAGTTTTTTCTCATCTCAGTTTTAAATGGCCTCCCCTTTATTTTTAGACTGTGGCCCCTGGTTCTGGACTCCCCCAATATTGGGAACATTTTTTCCTGCATCTAGCTTGTCCAGTCCTTTTATAATTTTATACATTTCTATAAGATCCCCTCTCATCCTTCTAAACCCAGCCCAGTCTTTCCAATCTTTCCTCATATGACAGTCCCACCATCCCGGGAATTAACCTCGTGAACCTACTGCCTCAATAGCAAGGACGTCCTTCCTCAAATTAGGAGACCAAAACTGCACACAATAGTCCAGGTGTGGTCTCGCCCAGGCCCTGTACAACTGCAGAAGGACATCTTTACTCCTATACTCAAATCCTCTCGTTATACAATACAATACAATACAATACAATATATCTTTATTGTCATTGTACCCAGGGGTACAACGAGATTGGGAATGCGCCTCCCATATGATGCAATAATTTAAGTAATTAACAGCAACTCAACGAAACAAAACAATTGTAACAGTTTTTAGACAGGGTAAAGTGCAAGTTGATCTATGCGTTGTGGCCATCCGGCTCAGCAGGACCGGTTCATAGCAGCTATGGCCCTGGGGATGAAGTTGTTCCTGAGTCTGGAGGTGCGGGCGTAGAAGGCCTTGTATCGTCTGCCCGATGGAAGGAGTTTGAACAGACTGTTGCAGGGGTGTGAAGAGTCTTTGTGGATGCTGGTGGCTTTTCTGAGGCATCGTGTGTTGTAGATGCCCTCCAAGTCTGGTAGCTGTGTTCCGATGGCCCTCTGAGCTCTATGGACTACCCGCTGTAGAGCTTTCCTTTCTGCCTCCGTGCAGCTGAGGTACCACACAGGGATGCCATGCGTTAGGATGCTCTCTATGGTGCAGCGGTAGAAGGTCGTCAGCAGCTGTTGGGGTAGACCAGACTTTTTCAGTGTTCTTAAGTAGAACAGTCTTTGTTGTGCCTTCTTGACCAGCGCAGCAGTGTTATTGGACCATGTTAGGTCCTCCGAAATGTGAGTACCCAGAAACTTGAAGCTGGACACTCTCTCCACACTGTCCCCGTTGATAGAGATCGGGGCATATTCCTCGTTATGTGACCTATGGAAGTTGATGATCAGCTCCTTGGTCTTGGTGGTATTTAGGGACAGGTTGTTATCCGAGCACCAGTCCGCCAGGTTCTGCACCTCCGCTCTATAGTTTGTTTCATCCCCGTTGGTGATAAGCCCGATCACCGTTGTGTCGTCTGCAAACTTGACAATGGTGTTGGTGTCGAATGCAGGAACACAGTCGTGTGTGAAGAGGGAGTAGAGCATGGGGCTCAGAACACAGCCCTGTGGTGTGCCGGTACTCAGGGTGATAGTGGAGGACAGGTGCGGGCCCATTCTCACTGCCTGCGGTCGTTCCAGCAGGAAGTCCAGGATCCAGTCACATAATGACGAGCTGAGGCCTAGCTGGTGGAGTTTGGTGATGAGCTTGGTGGGGATGACCGTGTTGAAGGCGGAGATTACTTAAGTTACCTGGTAATGAGATGAGAGCATTTGACTGGAAAGTTGACGGATCAGCAAGAATTAGTAACGATACAAAATGGTGGACACCTATCTGCTGAAGACTGACATCACAGTTAAAAGGAAAATGTAATTGATGGACAAGGAGGCATCTGTGACATACTCTTCACAATTTTAAATGTACTTCAAATCTTTGCATGTGGCTTGGCAAGGTAGATGCAAGGTTGATATTTTCTCTGGCTGCAGTGCATCAAACCTGGGGTTGCTATCTCAAAATATGGAGCCGGCCGTTTAGAATTGGAGTCATAATCACAGAGTTATGAAGCAGTTTGAAAGGTCCAACAGCCCATCACCATGGTAGCCATCTGCACTAATCCCATTTATCTGCAATGATCTGTGACTTTCTTCACCTTGGTGGTTCACATAGAGGGTGGTCCGTACATGGAACGAGCTGCCAGAGGAGGTAGTTGAAGCAGGTACTGTAACAATGTTTAAAAGACATTTGGACAGGTACGTGGATAGGAGAGGTTCAGAGGGATGTGGGTCGGCATGGGCAAATTGGGCCAAAGAGCCTGTTTCCATGCTACATGACTCTATGACTCTACTTATCTACTGGCTTCATGAATGTTATGAGAGTAAACGCCTTTCCCACTTACTCACGAGGCAGCGCATGCGAGACTCTAACTGCCCTCCGTGTGGAGAACATTCCCCCTCAGATTCCCTCAACACTTGTTTAAACACGCTGGTCTTTGATCATGGGTAAACTGATTTTATTATCTACCCTACCAAACCTAATCATTTAATATAATTCTATCAAGTCAAGCCATCAACTTTACCAACGTTTAAGAAACAGTTAGACAGGTACATGGATAGGGCAGGTTTGGAGGGATATGGGCCAAACGCGGGCAAGTAGGACGAGTGTAGCTGGGACATTCTTGGCCGGTGTGGGCGAGTTGGGCCGAAGGGCCTGTTTCCACACTGTATCATTCTATGTCTCTATGAAGGGCCTGTTTCCACACTGTATCACTCTGTGACTCTATGAAGGGCCTGTTTCCACACTGTATCACTCTATGACTCTATGAAGGGCCTGTTTCCTCACTGTATCACTCTATGACTCTATGAAGGGACTGTTTCCACACTGTGTCTCTGTGACTCTATGAAGGGCCTTTTTCCACACTGTATCACTCCGAGACTCTATGAAGGGCCTGTTTCCACACTGTATCACTCTATGACTCAATGAAGGGCCTGTTTCCACACTGTATCACTCTGTGACTCCATCAAGTCATCCCTCAGCCTCCTCTGTTTGCAGAAAAACAAGCTCACTCTATCTTTATAACCAATTGCCCTAATGCAGGCACCACCCTGGTGCATCTCCAACACGCCCTCTCCAAAGAAATAACATCCTTTTCTATAATGTGGCGAGCTGAACCAACTCAGTCCTCCAGATGTGGCTTAACCTTCATCAAATTTGGGAGCCTTCATCAAACTGCTGGAGTTGTGGGAGAGTGAATTACAGCTTTCTCTACCCTCTTTTATCATTTGAAGAAATGATAAGACACATTCTGTCCACTCCCTGAGACACATTCTGTCCACTTCCTGAGACACATTCTGTCCACTTCCTCCATGGATGCTGCCTGATCACTGAATTCTTCCAGCATTTGGTGTGATCCTGCCTGTGTTTCAGAGAGGGGAGGAGAGAAAAAAAATGGATGGCTGCCTGGATAGAGTGGATGTGGAGAGGATGTTTCCACTAGTGGGAGAGTCTAGGACCAGAATAAAAGGAAGTACCTTTTTCAAGGAGATGAGGGCCATCTCTTTAGCAAGAGGATGGTGAATCTGTGGAATTAATTGTCACAGACAGCCCTGGAAGCCAAGCCTTTGGGTATTTTTAAAGTGGATATTGGCTATTGACTATTGAATAAGGGTGTCAAAGATTACAGGAGAAGGCAGGTGAATGGGGTTGAGAGGGGAAGATAGATCAGCCATGATCGAATGGCGGAGTAGCCTCTATGGGTCAAACAGCCTAATTCTGCTCCTATGACTTATGAAACAAATGTTTTGTAAAGTTGCAACATGATGTCCCAGCTCTTATAATCAACACCAGGGCTGATGATGTAAAGCATCCCATTTCCCTCTTTCATCACCTTATCCATGCCCTGCCATTTTCAGGGCCCAAGTTTAAAGAATGAACAGGTTTATTTTTAATGCACACTGTGACTAAAATTTAGACTTTCTTAATGGAAAATAAAGCTTTTAATTTTTAAACCCTCTATTTATTATGTGAAACTTTGCAAAAGCTGGAAAATATATTTGACACATTTACAGCCACTATTTTCTTTTCTAAGTCGACATTAATTTGTAATGCTATCCATTCTCATCAACGCTAAGGTTCCTCAAAGTCCACTGATGTTGATGTTGGGAGGTCATGTTGCAGTTGTATAACTATTGGTGAGGCCGCATTTAGAGTATTGTGTTCTGGGTGCTATGTTATAGGAAAGATGTTGTCAAGCTGGAAAGGGTACAGAAAAACTTTCCAGGACTAGAGGGTGTGAGCTGTAGGGAGTGGTTGAGTAGGCTGGGTCTCTGTGACTCTATGAAGGGCCCTTTTCCACACTGTATCACTCTGTGACTCTGAGCACAGAAGGATGAGGGAAGATCTTATAGAGGTGTATAAAATCACGAGAGGAATAGATCGGGTAGATGCACAGAGTCTCTTGCCCAGAGTAGGGGAATCGAGGACCAGAGGACATAGGTTCAAGGTGAAGGGAAAAAGATTTAATAGGAATCTGAGTGTTAACTTTTTCACAAAAAGGGTGATGGGTGTATGGAACAATCTGCCAAAGGAGATAGTTGTGGCAGGGATTATTCCAATGTTTGAGAAACAGTTAGACAGGTACATGGATAGGACAAGTTTGGAAGGATATGGACCAAATGCAGGCAGGTGGGACTAGTGTAGCTGGGCATTGTTAGCTGATGTGGGCAAGGTGGGCTGAAGGGCCTGTTTCCACACTGTATCACTCTATGACTCTGTGACACTGATGCATTTTTTTCTTATTCGTTTTGCCTTGGTAAGGTTCCTCAAAGGTAAGGTTCGACATGAACCTGAAGCTCAATAACATTATAAATCAGGATAATTCTAGGAAGTATTGATCAATTAGATTGCAAATTCCAGTCCCGTTAGGATATCAGAAAAGATACTCCATTAACTGAGATAAATAGCCTTATTAACTTTCCAACCTGTTGGTAAGAATGTGTCTCAGATGCTGTTGGTAAGAATGTGTCTCAGATGCTGTTGGTAAGAATGGGTCTCAGATGCTGTTGAAATGGAGGGACATCATTCTCTTACCATCTTCACGCAAAATAGTAACAGATGCTTTGACTGAAGGTCGTTGCTATAGTTAAATTCACAAAGTAAATAAATGCTCTTGTTTTTAAATGCGTCAGTAGATATAGAATAAAACAGAACATGTTTTGTTTGTCATGAATGCCCAGGTATTATTGACCTGGACATTAGGCAGTCCCTTCACATGCTTCAAATGCATGTTTCACTCCCTGAAACAATGTTATACGAACTAGTCATGATTTTAGTAAGTTTGGTTTGAACTTGGAGCCATGGCGGAGCAAATATAAAGGCGGTAACATCTGATCCACCACATTTTGACATATTGGATATCAGCAAGGTCCCATGGTGAACTTGCTGTCAACTGAAACAGGAGTTACTGTCTAGTTTGTCTGCTTGTGCCATTGGCAGGCTTTTAGATTTAAGTTGTGCATCCTGCTTGGATTGGAGTAAGTGAAGGGAAACAAAGATGTTTGTCATTTCTGTGAGAGTGGACATTGTTTCTGAAATATACTGCAGTGCCTTGAGAGGAAACTGGTCTTTACACCAAGATCTTTTAATCCCACTGCTGTGTGATAGTTTATTCTTTATTCTAACTTTATCCCTTTATACCACAACCTATCTCATTCAAAGACCGTGTAAAATTTGCACAATTTCATCTCTCTGTGTTTGGAAGCGTGCAATATTTTCTCCTCTGTAAAATGCTTGAAGATAGGAGTGACAAAAAAAAATCAAATGGCTATTCATGTGTTTAGTTTAGTTTAGTTCAGAGATACAGAGCAGAAAACAGGCCCTTCGGCCAACTAGGTAGGCGAACAGCAATCCCTGCACTCTAATGCTATCCTACATATACTAGAGATAATTTACACATATACCAAGCCAATTAACCTGTACATCTTTGGAGTGTGGGAGGAAACCGAAGATCTCCGAGAAAATCCATGCCGGTCACGGGGAGAACTCTGTACAGACAGCAACCATAGTCAGGATGGAACCCGGGTCTCTGGCGCTGTAAGGCAGCAACTCTACTGCTGCACCACTGTGCCGCCCGCCATGTTGTCAGACATGTGGGTGGAATGAAGGTACATATAATTGATTACTTAACACAAGTCATTTATGTGCACCAGAAGTAGTAAGAAGAGTGTTGCATCATGAAAAGTGCATTCAGAGGAGCTGAGGAAATCAAGAAACAAATAAGAGAGAGGTTGGCCAAAAAGCACGAACAGAGATATACATTCCTGAAATGGTTTGAAAATGGAGAAAGCTGCATTTTAGGGAGAAATTCCAAGTTGCTGGATAGGTGAAAACTTTGCTAATGCAGGTTCAAAGCAGGAATAGTGTTTTCATCTTGTTTTCATCTTGATAGGATGGAATGCTGATGATGATAAAAAATGATGGGATTACATACCTCGATCCATGTTAAGATAGAGCCTGTAGAAATCCTCACCTCTATGAACGTCCCTTTAGAATTCGATGGCAGTTTGAAAATAGTATTTTATTTTCTTCTCTATGTCAGCTCATCTTTTGAATTAGAACATAATATCAGGAGAAATGGAAGCAGGAGCATGTCACTGTCCTTTCGTGCTGCCCTGCCATTCAACAAGACCATGGCCGATTGCCTGCGTCAGCACCACTTTCCTCTTTTGATTCCCTTGTCCAAAAACCTTTCAATCTCTGTCGTGGATATATGTAGCAACGGAGCCTTCACAGGCCTCTTGGATGGAGATTGCCAAAGATTCACTCTCTAATAGACAATAGACAATAGGTGCAGGAGGAGGCCATTTGGCCCTTCGAGCCAGCACCACCATTCAATGTGATCATGGCTGATCATTCTCAATCAGTACCCTGTTCCTGCCTTCTCCCCATACCCCCTGACTCCGCTATCCTTAAGAGCTCTATCTAGCTCTCTCTTGAATGCATTCAGAGAAATGGCCTTCTGAGGCAGTGAATTCTAAAATATTTACAACTCTCTGACTGAAAAAGTTTTTCCTCATCTCCGTTCTAAATGGCCTACCCTTATTCTTAAACTGTGGCCCCTGGTTCTGGACTCCCCTAACATTGGGAACATGTTTCCTGCCTCTAACGTGTCCAACCCCTTAATAATCTTATATGTTTCGATAAGATCCCCTCTCATCCTTCTAAATTCCAGTGTATACAAGCCTAGCCGCTCCAGTCTTTCAACATATGACAGTCCCGCCATTCTGGCAATTAACCTAGTAAACCTACGCTGCACACCCTCAATAGCAAGAATATCCTTCCTCAAATTTGGAGACCAAAACTGCACACAGTACTCCAGGTGTGATCTCACTAGGGTCCTATACAACTGCAGAAGGACCTCATTCCATTGGCTTTCTTCACTGCCTGCTGTACCTGCATGTTTCATTTCAGTAGTGCACTAGGACACACAGATCTCGTTGTACGTCCCCTTTTCCTAACTTGACACCATTCAGATAATAATCTGCCTTCTTATTCTTACCACCAAAGTGGATAACCTCACACTTATCCATATTAAACTGCATCAGCCATGCATCCGCCCACTCACACAACCTGTCCAAGTCACCCTGCAACCTGATAGCATCTTCCTCACAGCTCACACTACCACCCAGCTTTGTATCATCTGCAAATTTGCTAATGGTACTTTTAATCCCTTCATCCAAGTCATTAATGTATATTGTAAATAGCTGCGGTTTCAGCACCGAGCCTTGCGGTACCCGACTAATCACTGCCTGCCATTCTGAAAGGGACCCATTTATCCCCACTCTTTGCTTTCTGTCTCTCAACCAATTTTCTATTCATGTTAGTACCCTACCCCCAATACAATGTGCTTTAATTTTGCCCACTAATCTGCTATGTGGGACCTTGTCGAAGGCTTTTTGAAAGTCGAGGTACACCACATCCACCGGCTCTCCCCTGTCAATTTTCCTAGTTACATCCTCAAACAATTCCAGAAGATTAGTCAAGCACGATTTCCCCTTCATAAATCCATGCGTTAGCATGGAACGATCCTGTTACTGCTATCCAAATGCTTCGCAATTTTGTCTTTTATAATTGACTCCAGCATCTTCCCCACCACTCATGTCAGACTAACTGGTCTACAATTTCCCCGTTTTCTCTCTCCCTCCTATCTTAAAAAGTGGGATAACATTAGCTACCCTCCAATCCACAGGAACTGATCGTGAATCTATAGAACATTGGAAAATTATCACCAATGTGTCCACAATTTCTAGAGCTACCTCCTTAAGTACCCTGGGATGCAGACCATCAGGCCCTGGGGATTTATCAGCCTTCAGTCCCATCAGTCTACCCAACACCATTTCCTGCCTAATGTGAATCTCCTTCAGTTCCTCCGTCACCCTAGGATCTCTGGCCACTAGAACATCTGGGAGATTGTTTGTATCTTCCTTAGTGAAGACAGATCCAAAGTACCGGTTCAACTCGTCTGCCATTTCCATGTTCCCCGTAATAAATTCCCCCGCTTCTGTCTTCAAGGGACCCACATTTGCATTAACTATTTTTTTCCGCTTCACATACCTAAAGAAGCTTTTACTATCCTCCTTTATATTATTGGCCTTCATACCTCATCTTTTCTCCCGGTATTGCCTTTTTAGTTATCTTCTGTTGCTCTTTAAAAGAGTTCCAATCCTCTGGCTTCCCACTCTTCTTTGCTATGTTATACTTCTTCCCTTTTATTTTTATGCTGTCCTTGGCTTCCCTTGTCAGCCACGGGTGCCTCTTACTCCCCTTAGAATCTTTCCTCCTCTTTGGGATAAATTGATCCTGCAACTTCTGCATTATTCCCAGGAATACCTGCCATTGCCGTTCCAACGTCTTCCCTGCTAGGGCCTCCTTCCAGTCAATTCTGGCCAGCTCCTGCCTCATGCCTCTGTAATCCCCTTTGCTATACTGTAATACTGACACTTCCAATTTTCCCTTCTCCCTCTCAATTTGTAGAGTAAAACTTATCATATTGTGATCACTGCATCCTAATGGCTCTTTTACTTATCAATCCCCTTATCAGATCAGGTTCATTACACAACACTAAATCCAGAATTGCCTTCTCCCTGATAGGCTCCAGTACAAGCTGTTCTAAGAATCCATCTCGGAGGCACTCTACAAACTTCCTTTCCTGGGGTCCATTACCAACCTGATTTTCCCAGTCTACCTGCATGTTGAAATCTCCCATAACCACCGTAGCATTACATTTGCGACATGCCAATTTTAGCTCTTGATTCAACTTGCACCCTATGTCGAGGCTATTATTTGGGGGCCTGTAGATAACTCCCATTATGGTCTTTTTACCCTTACAATTCCTCATTTCTATCCATACTGATTCTACATCTCCTGATTCGATGTCACCCCTTGCAAGGGAGTGAATATCATTCCTCACCAACAGAGCGACCCCACCCCCTCTGCCCACCTGTCTGCCTTTTCTATATGTTGTGTACCCCTGAATATTCAGTTCCCAGCCCTGGTCCTCTTGTAGCCATGTCTCTGTGATTCCCACAACATCATACTTCCCAATGTCTAACTGAACCTCAAGCTCATCCACTTTATTTCTTATACTTCGCGCATTTAAATACAACACTTTAACTTCGGTATTCACCTCCCCTCTCACACCGGTCACAATTGGCCCTGACCTTACTCTCTTATCCCTTCTAGAACTTTCCTCCCCATTCATTCGAGAGTCCTTTGCAATTTCTCCTGTATTTGCTTCCCCTTTAGCTCCATCTTCATATTCCCAATTTGTCAACCCCTCCCCCCCACTACTTAGTTTAAAGCCACACTTGTAGCACTAGCAAACCTACCTGCCAGAATGTTGTTCCCCCTGCTGTTAAGATGTAACCCGTCCCTTTTGTACAGGTCACCCCTACCCCAGAAGAGATCCCAGTGGTCTAGAAATCTAAATCCCTGCTTCCTGCACCAGCCCCTCAGCCATACATTCATATCCCCGATCTCTCTATTCCTGCCCTCACCAGCACGAGGTACAGGATGCAATCCAGAGATAACCACCCTCGAAGTCCTATTTCTCAGACTTCTTCCCAACTCTCCAAACTCACGTTGCAGTATCTCCTTCCTCTTCCTCCTGACGTCGTTCGTGCCCACGTGCACAACTACTTCCGGTTGATCGCCTTCTCTCGCTAGGATGTTCTGAAGCCGGTCTGTGACGTCTTGAACCTTGGCACCAGGGAGGCAACAGACCATCCTCACAGAATCTACTGTCCGTACCTCGTGAAGAGAATCCTCCTGTCTTACTCCTGGATGCCTTTCCCCGTGTATTATTGTGTTTCCAGCAGACGATACATCACACAGGAATTTCTCCCTGTCAAACACCAAAACAATTCTGCAGAGTTCAATACGATCACCTCTTCTAAACTCCAGAGAGTAAAGGCCTCATTTTCACAATCCCAACTCAGCAACCTAGAAATCCATTTGGGGGAAGCTTTGCAACCTTCGTTTCTTCAAATGAAAGGAATTGAATCCCTGATTCAGGGCAAGGGCACTAAAAAATCTATATCTTCAATGTATAAATTATTACAAAAATCTAGTCCAAAGATAGGAATTCAAAAATCAAGACAAAGATGGGAAACAGATCTGAATATTAGCATTGATGAACCAAGTTGGGAAAGATTGTGTTTAGAAAGTATGAAAAATTCTATTAATGTGAGATATAGTTTAGTACAATATAATTTTTTACATCAATTATATTTAACTCCGAAAAAATTAAACAATATAAATCCAAATCCAAATTTATTTCTCTCTTTCTCTCTTTCTCTCTTTCTCTCTTTCTCTCTTTCTTTCTTTCTCTCTTTCTTTCTTTCTTTCTTTCTTTCTCAGATAACACCAATCCAGCATCACCCCACTTTATGGTTCCTTGTCTGCAGTTGGCCACATTCTGCTCATTAAAATATGTTTGATGTGAAATTAGCGCTTCTGCATTTGCCGTTCCCCTCATCGAGCACCAGTTTTCTGCATTTGCCATCCCCTCATCGAGCACCAATCTTCTGCATTTGCCTGGGGTCCGATCGCCATGCGCGGGGAGCTGAGACCCCCCCGATGTGGGAGCTTGATCGCCCCGCCGCGGAGGCCCCGACCGCTGGCTGCGGGAGCCAAGATCGTCCCGTCAACGGAAGGCTCGAGGCCCCCGACCGCGGGAGAACAAAGAAGGTTGAACTTCCATCAAAAAGTGTCTCGACTCGAAACTTCACCGATTCCTTTTCTCCAGAGATGCTGTCTGACCCGCTGAGTTGCTCCAGCTTTTTGTGTCTATCAACTAGAGAACAAGTTGGTTCTCCAGACAAGAGGATGTTTTCTCTTGGGTTAGAATCTACGACCGGGGGCTCACTGCGTAAGAGTAATCCGTCACCCACTTGAACGACAAAGCTGTGTTTTTCTCTCTTTCAGGGGGTTGTGAATCTTTGAAAGTCTCTTCCTCAAAGGGCAATGTAAGGAGAGTGTGAACATTTTTAATGGGGTGAAAAGTTTCCATTGCTTAGATAGAGTTGAAGTTCCAATCAGATCAGCAGTGATCTCATTAGGCCAGTAGAGTTGCTTCTTACAGCGAATATAGCGCCGGAGACCCGGGTTCCATCCCGACTACGGGTGCTGTCTGTACGGAGTTTGTACGTTCCCCCTGTGACCTGCGTGGGTTTTCTCTGAGATCTACGGTTTCCTCCCATCCTTCAAAGATGTGCAGGTTTGTAGGTTAATTGGCTTGGTAAATGTAAATTGTCCATAGTGGGTGTAGGATAGTGTTAATTTGTGGGGATCGCTGGTCGGCACGGACCCGGTGGGCCGAAGGGCCTGTTTCCACGCTGTATCTCTAAACTAAAATTAAAATGGCGTAGAAGGCTTGAAGGGCCAAGAGTGCTTCTCCTGCTCCAACTTCAGATGTCTGTGTGCTCTCATTTTCTGCTGGGTTTCCCATGTTCTGGAAACAGTAAGCTGGCACCTTCTATTTTTAAATCAGGATCCAAACTACATTGTGACAGCCTGATTTATACATGGCAATGAATTGGCTCTGTTCCCTGTAGGGGACACGTGCACATCACAGTGAGCCAGGGTGAAGTGGGTTGGCAGCCCGCCTGGACCTGATCAACCCGCCACACGCACACTGACTGGCAATTCTTAACCTCCCCATGCTCTTCCTTTCCAGTGAGGAAGATTAAATCGAGCACCTTGGTCCTACTTTCCTCCTGGGATTATTTGTGTGATCTCTGTTCTGTGGTCAGATAATAATTGACTTGAAAGCATTCCTGGTTGACCATTCAGGACTGAAGAAGGGTCTCGACCTGAAACGTCACCCACTCCTCTCCAGAGATGCTGCCTGTCCCGCTGAGTTACTCCAGCATTCTGTGTCCATCTTCGGTGTGAACCAGCAGTTCCTTCCTACACTCCTGGTTAACCCTTGTTCTCGGAGTTATTTCAAGTCAAATAATATTCCATTCACCCGGGTACAGTTGAACAGCATGATGCTGTCTCCTCACATTTGTGTTCAGGATGGACTGGAGTAGATGGCAGCTGGATGCTCTGGCCTGGTGGGAAACAGTCCATAGAGTCTATAGAGATTGTGCTATAGAGACATTAACACTATCCTAGTTTATTTTATTTTCACATGTGCCAAGGTACAGTGAAAAGCTTTTGTCCAATACATTCAGCCTGACCATGTTGTAATCTTTTATGTGGCATCTTATCAAATGTTCTTTCCTACACAATGGAAGGGCTGTTGGTTTGTGTGATGGTCTGGGCTGTGTGCACAATTCACTGCAATTTCTTGCGGTCTTGGATGGAGCTGTTTCCAAACCAAGCTGTGATGCATCCTGATAAAACGCTTACTATGGCACATCTGTAGAAGTTGTTGAGAGTTGTAGGGGACATGCCGAACTTCCTAAGCCTTCTAAGGAAGTTGGTGTGCCTTCTTGGTCGTTGATTCAATATGGGTGGTCCAGGAGAGGTTGTTGGTGATGTTGACTCCTAGGAATTTGAAGTTTTCAGCCATCTATACTTTGGCACTGTCAATGCAAACTGGGGCGTGTGTACCGCTTCACTTCCTGAAGTCCATCACTATCCCCTCTGTCTTGCTGACATTGAGAGAAAGGTTGTTGTCTGGACACCAGGACACGAGGTTCTCAATCTCCTTCCTGCACTCCGTCTCATCATTATTTGATATCCGGCCCGCTATGGTGGTGTTGTCTGCAAATTTGTAAATGAATTAGGTTTGTACATGGCAGCACAGTCGTGGGTGTACAAGGAGGAAAGAAGGGGGCTGAAAACGCATCCTCGCAGAGCACCTGTGTTGAGGATTATCCTGGAGGATGACTTGTCCCCTATCCTCACTAAATGGCGTCTGTTGGTCAGGAAGTCGAGGATCTAGTCGCAGAGATGGGTGCTGACACCAGGTCCTGCTAGCGTGAATGGTATAAATATTAAAGGCCGAGCTGCAGTCTGTGACTAGGAGTCTGATGTAGGTATTGTATTTTACTCAGACAATTGGGAGAATAGAATTAATAATTCTGCGATTGTCCAACACTTGAAAAATATTGAAAAATGATCATGTCTCTCATGCACCAGTTTGTATGCTGGCTCGAAGGGCCAAATGGCCTCCTCCTGCACCTATTTTCTATATTTTCTATGTATTTAGCTCTCATAAAAATACTCTGAATAATATTTAAAAACATCATTTAAAGGCAATTCCATATTAAAAGTAATGGCAAATTCTCTATGATTGTATTAAACAGTTGTATTAAAGCACCATAATAAATGCAGTTACTGAATATATGCGTTGTAGATCTGTCCCAAAAGCTATCTTGCCTTTGGTTCCTAATGCTCAGAGCTGCACCCTTTATGTGTCTCGTGTTCATGGCAGCACTGCAGGTGTCCATACAACACAGAGAATGGCCTGCTGGATCCGTCCCAGCTCTCATGGACCAGTCCAAGCTGTCCCATGCTCCCATGCTTCCCTGCATCTCTGTCACCTGGTCACCAACTCCCTTTGATTCTTTTGATACTTGCCTATTCCAGGGGTAAATTAACACCTTTGGGACGTGTGAGCAAATTGGAGTACCTGGCAGTAGCTCACATGGTCACAGGGAGAAGGTGCAAACTCCACACAGACATTGTCCAAGATAACCATCATTCCTAGATTTTTTTTAGTTTAGTTTAGTTTTGAGATACAGCGTGGAAACAGGGCCTTCGGCCCATCAGGTCCGAACTGACCAGCGATCCCCGCACATTAGCACTATCCTACACCCACTAGGGACAATTTTTACATTTACCTAGCCAATTAACCTATAAACCTGTACGTCTTTGGAGTGTGGGAGGAAACCGAAGAACTCAGAGAAAACCTACGCAGGTCAGGGGGAGAACGTCCAAACTCCGTACAGACAGCACCCGTGGTCGGGATGGAACCCGGGTCTCCGGCGCTGCAAGTGCTGTAAGGCAGCAACTCTACCGCTGCACCACCGTGTTGCCCTGTTGCTAACTGTTGCACCAATCTCCCATCGGACATACTAGGTGCACCTGGATTTGGCACATGTGGCTTGTACTGTTGATTCACTTTCTCCTTAATTGTCTGACCATTGGAGTTATCATTGGAAAGTGACCATCACAAATCTTCAGTGAAGCAACAGCTGCTCTGCCCCTGTGTAGCTTACTCTAAAGAATAATCAGAGATCAGCCTGCCTTCATTTTGTTCAGTGTGGATGGATCATGAGTGCTGGTGCTGCCCTGGTATGTATTTCATTCGTACAGGAGAGGTTATTAATGCACTAAAAAAATGCACCATAGTGACCCATTAGGGGATTGGACACATTAGAGGCAGGATACATGTTCCCAATGTTGGGGGAGTCCAGAACAAGGGGCCACAGTTTAAGAATAAGGGGTAGGCCATTTAGAACGGAGATGAGGAAGAACTTTTTCAGTCAGAGAGTGGTGAATGTGTGGAATTCTCTGCCTCAGAAGGCAGTGGAGGCCAGTTCGTTGGATGCTTTCAAGAAAGAGCTGGATAGAGCTCTTAAGGATAGCGGAGTGAGGGGGTATGGGGAGAAGGCAGGAACGGGGTACTGATTGAGAGTGATCAGCCATGATCGCATTGAATGGCGGTGCTGGCTCGAAGGGCTGAATGGCCTCCTCCTGCACCTATTGTCTATTGTCTATTATATCCTGCAAAAGGTACAAAAGTCCTTCTAGATTGAATAGGTTATTTGCTTTTGTATTAGTTATTTAAAATAGTCATGGAGACACGATAAGAGGATTTTGAAGATTAACTATCAAATGTTTTGCTAATTGCAAATATAATAGCTTTCTTTTGCTAATAGTGACCCATTACTTTAATTATGCTCACTCACTGACACTTAATAGTTTCATGCAGGAATATGATCCATATAACATTATTCGCAGTCAGCCATTTATGTAGTCATTTATCGTTAATAGGCATATGTATTCTTCCACACAACGGTTTGCTCTCAAAAGAAAGTGCTGTCAATAATACAGCACATATCATGATATCAGCATTCCAAAATGTTCCATAGCTGGTGAAGCATTATCACTGTTGCAGTGTATGAAACACTGTATGCACACATAATGTCCCACACACAGGTATACAATGACGGCAGTCAGTTATTTTTTAGTTTTTAGTTTTAGGGATACAGCGTGGAAACAGGCCCTTCAGCCCATTGAGTCCGCGCCGACCAGCGTTCCCTGCACATTAACACAAGCCTACACACGCTACGGACAATTTACACTTATACCAAGTATACAAACCCAAGCCAATTAACTTACAAACCTGGACGTCTTTGTAGTGTGGGAGGAAACCGAAGATCTCGGAGAAAACCCACACGGTCGCGGGGAGTTTAGTTTAGTTTAGTTTGGAGATACAGCGCGGAAACAGGCCCTTTCGGCCCACCGGGTCCACACCAACCAGCCATCCCCGCACATTAACACTATCCTACACACACTAGGGACAATTTACATTTACACCAAGCCAATTAACCTACAAACCTGTCCGTCTTTGGAGTGTGTGAAGAAACCGAAGATCTCGGAGAAAACCCTCGCAGGTCACGGGGAGAACGTACAAACTCCGTACAGACGGCACCCGTAGTCGGGATGGAACCCGGGTCTCTGGCGCTGCATTCGCTGTAAGGCAGCAACTCTACCGCTGCACCCCCGTGCAGCTCTATTGGGCCTGATTATGGTGTATATAATTGCATACTGGTGGTCGGGCCTTGGCACTTTCCTGGTCCAGATTCAGATGGCCCTCAGCAATCTGGAAAGCAGCGGAGAGGACAAGATGGAAGTTGGATTGTGTGCAGCTTAGTGTATGTGCTCTAATAGCCTTCAAAACGTTCACAAGCAGTGCTGGCTGGAGCGCTGTAAGTGCCTCATTGTCTGAGCCATAAAATATTCAGCGTCTTCTTTGCTGCACATTATCTATTGCTGTGTTGCTAAGTGGGTTGGTCACTTTGGTTAAATAACTAGGGAGGCAATCATGTGAGAAACCATTCATCTCAAAATGATAACAGGAAATCTGAGCTGATTTTTAATGGCCCTGTTTTATTAGAGCCACAGTAATTAATGGTCAAGGGATCTGAAAGTAATAGATATCCAATTAACATGTCAGCACGTTAGAAGAAATTATGAAAACACAACAAGAATTTGGCTGCAATTTATATAACACTAGACCAAGTGGACCTGTTGGGCCCAAACCTCTCCTGCATTGGTGCAGCACCCTCTCCTCCTCCCTTCGCCTCACCTCCCCCTCCCTCCCCCCTCCCTCCACCCTCCCCCAGGTGGACTGAGGAATGGTTAATGGAGTTTAATGAAGATAAACGCGAGGGAAGTCAAACCAGGGCAGGACTTCATGGAGAACAGCAGGGCACTGGGGAGTGTTGTAGAGCAGAGGGATCAAGGAGTACAGGCATATAGTTCTTTGAAAGTAGTGTCATAGGGTGTTCAAGAGGCCTTCATCAGTCATGGCATTAAATATAGACGTTGGGACGTTATGTTACAATTGTAGGAGGCATTGGCGAGGCCACATTCAGAATATTGTGTCACGCTTGGTCACGCTGATGTAGGAACGATCCTGGAAAGAGTACAGAGAAGATTTACGAGGATGTTGCTAGGACTTTATTCCTGAGGAATAGGGAGGGGTTGAGCAGGCTAGGACTTTATTCCTTAGAGTACAGGAGGATGATGGGTGATCTTATAGAGGTGTGTGTCATGAGGAGAATAAATAGTGTACATGCACAGTGTCGTTTACCCAGAGTAGGGGAATCAAGAACCAGCGGACAGAGGTTTAAGCTGAGAGGAAAAAGATGGATTTGATCAAGGAAGAGGAAAAATGTCTATGACAAAGATGGTGAATTCGCTGCCTTGGAGTGCAGGAGAGATTTAGCCATTGAGTTCAAAAGTGGCTTGGAAAGGGAAGATCAGCCATGAACTGGTTGAATGATGGAGTCGACTGGAATAGCAAAATTGATTACTCCTGCTCCATTCTGTTTGTTCTTTTGGATCACTAACATTACCTGTGTAAACACTGTTGCATACCCATGTGGCAAGGTTCCATCAGTTGAAGTGTGTGGATCACAGCTTCCTGGAAGATAATGCTGTTACAAAGTCATTGCAATTTGTGGATATAAGTGTTGAAAATATCCTGTTGACAATTGGATTGATGAGCATAGGATGAGGTTAATTTTACCTCCTGTCTGGGAAACTGATCAAGTGATTAGCCATCGGTCTGGCAATAGAACTGAAGGTCCATTTAACTTTCATAGCCAGGGCTTGTTGCACTCATAGAAATTTGAGGTCAGGAACAAGCCCTCAGGTCTGACAATCCAAACCGGGCAAATGTAAGTCATTAGCTTAATCCCATTTCCCACGTCCTTGGAAATAATCCTAGTATTTATTCTCCAGCCAAAAAAAGGTATTCAGACTTGGAGATAATTTTAATAGTTAGGTGTGGTCACAGCAACCTGCCATAGAGCAGAAGAGAAAATGAAACTGGTGCTGGATTGATCAGGAAATCTATAGAAAGGACCACAAGAAGGGAAATTAAGCATGTTTCAGTGGCAAAATGTTTGAACATCCTGCTTAGTTTAGATAGTTTAGAGATACAGCGCGGTAACAGGCCCTTCGGCCCACCGAGTCCGCACTGACCAGCGATCCCCGCACATTAACACTACCGTACACCCTCTAGGGACAATTCCTTGTCTCCAGAGACGCTGCCTGGCCCGCTGAGTTACTCCAGCATCTTGTGTCTATTTTCAATTATTTACTGAACTGATTCCTGGTATTGCTGGATTAACAGGAGAGTAGGACTGGTCCTATATTCATGGGATTAAAGCAGAATGAGAGGGCCAGACAAGTGTGAGGTTGTTGATGGGCAGAGATCATGGCCTCAGGACTGGCGTATGCCTCACCAAGACGGTCGCCAATCTGAAGGAATTCTCTACCACAAAAGGTATTTGCATCAATATCTACCTATAGAATTGAAAGGTAATTTTAGTACTTTTGTGTTCACTTTCCGCAACAGTAAATGATAATATTCTAATAGCTGTGGTGGAAGGAACTACAGATGCTGGTTTAAACCGAAGATAGATACAAAATGCTAGAATAACTCAGCGGGCAGGCAGTGTCTCTGGATAGAAGGAATGGGTGATGCTTCAGTTCGAGACCCTTCTTCAGACAATAGAATAAGTCTAATATATTAGATTTAAATAGAATAATATTCTATTAGCTATTCTCATTACTGTGCATGTACACAAGACTTGTGAATAACCCAATGAAACCCAGATCTCTCCATATCTCATAACTCTGCAATCTGTCGATATGCCATTTACATAATAATGTTTTATGTTTTTTGCCAAAATGGACAGTTTCATATTTTCCCACATTACACTTGGTTTGCCAAATATTTGCCTACACGCTTATGAATATTCTGTTCAACCTCCTTATGTCCTCTTCACAACTTACTTTCTGATACATCTTAGTGTCATCAACAGAATTAATAAGCATCCTTTCAGTACCTTGATCCAAGTTGTTTATATCAATTGCAAACAGTTGAAGCCCAACACCAATTGTGGTGGTGCACCATTTGTTGCATATTGCCAACCAGAAAAACACCCGTTTAAGCTTAACCACACCTCCGCTCGGTCAGTCTTAACCACACCTCCGCTCGGTCAGTCTTAACCACACCTCTGCTCGGTCAGTCTTAACCTACACCTCTGCTCGGTCAGGCTTAACCACACCTCCGCTCGGTCAGTCTTAACCACACCTCTGCTCGATCAGTCTTAACCACACCTCCGCTCGGCCCGTCTTAACTTACCTGATCTCCCGGTAGCTCAGCACTTCAACCCCCCCTCCCATTCCCAATCTGACCTTTCTATCCTGGACCTCCTCCATTGTCAGAGTGAGGCCCAGCGCAAATTGGAGGAACAGCACCTCATATTTCGCTTGGGCAGCTTACACCCTAGCGGTATGAACATTGACTTCTCTAACTTCAAATACCCTTGCTTTTCCCTCTCTATCCCCTCCCCTTCCCAGTTCTCCCACTAGTCTTCCTGTCTCTGACTACATTCTATCTTTGTCCCTCCCCCTCCCCTAACATCAGTCGGAAGAAGGGACTCGACCCGAAACATCACGCATTCCTTTTCACCAGAGATGCTGCCTGACCCGCTGAGTTACTCCAGCATTTAGTGTCTACCTTCATTTAAGTTATTGTTTGTTTCCTTTTGGCTACCAAAGCTTCTGTCCATGGCAATTTGTTGCCTCCTCTGCCACTAATTTTATTTTCTGCAAAACGTTTGACATGTCACCTTATCAAATGCCTTCTGGAAAGTATAGTACATCCACCGCTTGCCCATCCAAACACTGTTTCGTCTTTTTTAGTTCAGATTTTGTGCATTAGCAGTTTTTCACTTTTCAATTCCGTTAGTTATGCTTGGCCCTATGTACCGAGACAATGGATTCCAAGTAAATGGAGAATAGTTGTGGAGGAGCTGTGAAATGAAGGATACTTCAAACGTGAGGGAGGCTGTAAATGACAATTGGTGGAAAGCAGGAGTATTTCCCAGAAATGAATTTGTCAGTACTGTACACAATATTTTTTTATAACTAAAGGCATCCTAAATTACTTCACTACTAATAAGCTGCTTTTAAATTCCAGTTCCTGTCTTTGGTAGGACATTGGATCTGACAGGCAGTAGCAGAACAAATAGCTGTCCCTATATTTTGATGATGCTGCCGAGGACTCTGCTTGTCTGCTCTCATTGAGATAATACTATGGGATATTGTTACATGCAGATGAGGGGGCAATTGAAGAAGGCACTTCTGACATGGCAGTGCTCTCAGTAGCTCTTTGACTTGACAACACGGGCTTTAAACCAAAGTGGTGCTTGTACACAGGTTCTTCTGACTTGCATTACCATTAAATTAAGGTATTAAAAGCTTATGAATAATGGATCTCATTCAGCTCAGATTAAAGGGGAGGCCATTTAAAACTGAGGTGAGAAAAAACTTTTTCACCCAGAGAGTTGTGAATTTGTGGAATTCTCTGCCACAGAGGGCAATGGCGGCCAATTCACTGGATGCATTTAAAAGAGAGTTAGATAGAGCTCTTGGAGCTAGTGGAATCAAGGGATATGGGGAGAAGGCAGGCACGGGTTACTGATTGTAGATGATCAGCCATGATCACAATGAATGGCGGTGCTGGCTCAAAGGGCCAAATAGACAATAGACAATAGACAATAGGTGCAGGAGTAGGCCATTCGGCCCCTCGAGCCAGCACCGCCATTCAATGTGATCATGGCTGATCATTCTCAATCAGTACCCCGTTCCTGCCTTCTCCCCATACCCCCTGACTCCGCTATCCTTAAGAGCTCTATCTAGCTCTCTCTTGAATGTATTCAGAGAATTGGCCTCCACTGCCCTCTGAGGCAGAGAATTCCACAGATTCACAACTCTCTGGACTCTATATCCCGCAGCTCCGCTCTTGCTCCCCCTCTCCCCATTTGTAACAAAGACAGAATTCCCCTTGTCCTCACCTTCCATCCCATCAGCCGACGTATACAACAAATCATCCTCCAACATTTCCGTCACCTTGAAGGTGACCCCACTACTGGCCATATCTTCCCATCTCCACCCCTTTCTGCGTTCCGCAGAGACCGTTCCCTCCGTAACTCCCTGGTCCACTCATCCCTTCCCACCCAAACCACCCCCTCCCCAGGTACTTTCCCCTGAAACCGCAGGAGATGCAACACCTGTCCCTTTACCTCCCCCCTCGACTCCATCCAAGGACCCAAACAGTCTTTCCAGGTGAGGCTGAGGTTCACCTGCACCTCCTCCAACCTCATCTATTGTATCCGCTGTTCCAGATGTCAACTTCCCTACATCGGCGAGACCAAACGCAGGCTCGGCGATCGTTTTGCTCAGTCCGCCTTCGTTCAGTCCGCCTTAACCAACCTGATCTCCTGGTGGCTCAGCACTTCAACTCCCCCTCCCACTCCCTGTCTGACCTTTCTGTCATGGGTCTCCTCCAGTGTCAGAGTGAGGCCCACCCCAAATTGGGGGAACAGAACCTCATATTTCGCTTGGGTTGTTTACACCCCAGCAGTATGAACATTGACTTCTCTAACTTCAAATAGTTCCTTTGTCCCTCTCTATCCCCTCCCCCTTCCCAGTACTCCCACTGTCTTCCTGTCTCCGACTACATCCTATCTTTGTCCCACCCCCTCCTCTGCCATCAGTCTGAAGAAGGGTCTCAACCCGAAACGTCACCCATTCCTTCTCTCCAGAGAAGCAGCCTGACCCGCTGAGTTACTCCAGCATTTTGTGTGCACCTATTTTCTATGTTTCTATAATCTTTGCTTTATTGGTAGTGTGGGAAGAAGGTGAACTAAGTGCACAAATCAGGTTCAATAATTCCAAATAGCAGAAAAATGCTATTTTATAGCACCGTGCTATTTATAATGTTAATCTAAACACAAGATATGAATTGCAAATTGCTAAAGGGGTCAAATTCTGTACCTTTATCCATCCACATACTTGAAGAAATTGTTGTGATGACTTTGAAGCTGAAATTCGTGCCTCGGTGAATTGCAGAAAGAAATGAGAGGGTGCCAATTGGTGCCCACATGACTTTCACTAAAGTTACTAAAATGCATGCCCTCGCAACCATCTCATTCACTTACAGGCACCCAGGGTTAAGTGGTTTATTAGTGGAGACGATACCACGTGTGCACAAGAACAGTCCAGTGCAAATGGAAGTGTATTACCCCTGAATTAGCATTCAGAAATTTACCAGCAAAGTCATAGAAACATAGAAAATAGGTGCAGGAGGAGGCCATTCGGCCCTTCGAGCCAGCACCTCCATTCATCGTGATCATGGCTGATCATCCACAATCACAATCAGTAACCCATGCCTGCCTTCTCCCTATATCCCTTGATTCCACTAGCCCCTAGAGCTCTATCTAACTCTCTTTTAAATTCACCCAGTGAATCGGCCTCCACTGCCCTCTATGGCAGAGAATTCCACAAATTCCAACTCTCTGGGTGAAAAAGTTTTTCTCACCTCAGTTTTAAATGGCCTCCCCATTTAGAGTGTTTTAGAGAGTCAAGAGTGTTTTATTGTCATGTGTCCCAGATAGAACAATGACATTTTTACTTGCAGCAGCACAACACAATATGCAAACATAGTGCACTGTAAACAATATAATACATGAGGGAGAAAAGAAAAAAAAAAAACAATAACAATAATAATAACAAAAATAGCCTATTGCAGTTCAGAGCTTATTTGAGGTTGTGGTGTTTAATCGCCTGATGGCTGTGGGGAAGAGGCTGTTCCTGGACCTGGACGTTACAGTTTTCAGGCTCCTGTACCTTCTTCCCGATGGCAGGGGTGAGATGAGTGTGTGGCCAGGGTGGTGTGGGTCTCTGATGGTGCCGGCTGCCTTTGTGAGACAGTGACTCCAGTAAATCCCTTCGATGGTGGGGAGGTCAGAGCCGGTAATGGACTGGGCAGTGTTCACAATGTTTTGCAGTCTTCACTCCTGGGCATTCAAGTTGCTGAACCAGACCGTGATGCAACCAGTCAATGTGCTCTCTACTGTACACCTGTAATTGCTCTGGAATTTCATTATGTGGTATGTCCTGCAATTAATGAGCAGCCATCTAAGTTGCATACTCAAATATCAGATTTTTTTCTCCTGAGTTCATTTAAATGTTGTTCTTGTCACAGTTTATTGGCTTTTATTCTCTGATCTTCAATATCTTGTATTTTCTTCCCTGACACTTCATTCAATATTAATAAGGACATTCATTGTTTATTCTCTCAGCAGATTTCTGATTGACCCAAGCCAATTAAATTGCCTGCTTACTCCTAACATCCAACCCTGACGAGGGTTAATCTAGGAGGACAGCTTGTATCAGCAGAAATGAAATAATTCATATCACAAATGATATAAGGCTTTAAATTTAGTGTGAAGTCAAGTTTTAATCTTTGGACTGGCAAGAGATACATTTAAACCTTTAAAAATATTTTTGCTGTCTTCAAACAGCTGACTGGGAAGTTATCATTTCTGTTTGTACTCTAACTTAATGGGGCTTCATGCTCTGACAAAATCACTTTTCCTGAGAAACCCCTGTATTTATTTTGTATCCGTGGGATATCCCGAAGCACTTTGTAACCATTGAAGTATTTATGAGGTGTTACGGCTAATTTATAAAATCAATTTGAGCAAAGCAAAGTCTTACAAACAGCAAATGATAATGGATCGATCACCTGTCTACGGTTTCATTGGATGGATAATGATTGGCCAGGAACTAACCATTGCTTTTGTTCAAACTAATGCTATGAATCTTTCAGGTCCACATGAGAGAACAAATAAGCATGAGTTAGCACCTCCCTTGATACTACTGAGGACAGTTGGCGTGATTTTCGCGATTGAGCCTTTGGACGTGCGTTAGAACCTATCATTCAGATGTGAAAGTGCTTTCACAGAGACAGCCCTGAAACTTTAGCTTTATGATGTTAAAATGCTTGTTGTTCAGTACATTGCAAAGTTAACACTGAAATAAGCTCATAAGGTCTGTAGTGTAATGATTAAACTGACAATTTCAGCTAAAATGTCAAATTGAGCCATGGTGGAATAGGTGTTTTTGGTGGTTCGGAGGTTGGGGGCATATTATTCTGCCATGGCTGGTGACTGAGCTTGTTTTGGTGGTGGTTGGCATAATATTCTGCAATGGTGTGCTTCCTTACTGCTGCATGAGGAGTGCCAAGACAGTGGAGAGTTGGGATTGAGCCTGTGGGTCGGATGTAACGGGATTTGGGGTGTATGGGGTTAATGTGAGGTGAGATTGTGTTTAAAACACTGCTCTGCATGCTTGGGCTGATTAAAAGGGGCCAGTAAATCATGGGGATGCCCGCAAGGCCAATGAGATAAGCTTTGCTTCCACAGAGACATCCAAGACTAGCTTCAGTGTCTGAGAACACATAACTCACGCCATTATGGCATGGATAGTTAGTTTGACACATAATCACCTCACATTCATAGAGATAGAATTATTATACTGTACTTTTGATTATTATAGTTAGTATACTCAGTAACATGTCGTTAGATGGGCGCTGATGTAGACTGATGACTCCAAGCGGTGGAGTGTAGGGGAAGGGATAAACTGACAATTTCAGCCAAAAATGTGAAATGGAGCTATCAGCTAAGTTAGCAGCAGCTAATTGCACAGCCTCTTGAAAACACGTTTCCAGACGCGTTATCCCCTTGCACCTGTGATCATTGCCTGGAAACGCAGGCTTTCCCAGGCCATTCAGTGGGGAAGCATAACGTTGGCAAACACAACAGCAATAGTTGGGTAGACCACCTGCCCACCTGCGGAAACGCTGAAGGCAAGGGGGCTTATGATTGGTCGGGCGCGGGGCAGTGGCGCGGTCTGCTCTGATAAGCAATGCCATTAAGATGGGTGTTGGGTGCCCTCGCGGTGGGAGAACCTCAGCCTTGGACCGTGTGGTGAAAGGTGCCAGGTGATCTTGAACAGAACTCCCTGCGGCCTGCTCTGCTGTGTATTTGGGGTTTGCCAGTGTGTTCGGGGATAGTCGAGGATATGTGAGTGTGTGTGTGCCTTATTTAGTAGTGTAATAAATTACTGAGTGAATCAAACTCTGTTACCAGAATCCAGTGATTTATCAAACACAACAAGGTCACAAGTGATAGGAACAGAATGAGGCCATTCGTCCCATCAAGTCTGCTCCACCATTCAATCATGGCTGATCTATCTCTCCCTCCTGACCCCATTCTCCTGCCTACTCCCCATAATCCCCGACACCTGTACTAATCAAGAATCTATCTATCTCTGCCTTAAAAATATCCATTGACGCCTTCCACAGCCGTCTGTGGCAAAGAATTCCACAGATTCACCACCCTCTCACAGAAGAAATTTCTCCTCATCTCCTTCCAAAAGGAGCGAAATGAACCAAATAATGATACAGACTGTATCCAAGGGTTGTTTTCAGTGAGGGAGAGCAGGTATCCACTCAGGGGTAATTATATATTTGAAAAAATGAGGGTAAGGACAAATGTGAAAAATAGATGTGTGTCTGTTAAAGGGGTCAATCTATGGAATAGTTGCAACAATGAATTAAAAGAGTGTAGTAATATGTGTAAATTCAAGAAAATGTTCACAAATATTATATTTGAAAGGTACAAAATATGTAATCAGCACTGAGAAATAACTGACATGACAGAAATGATGGTTCTTGACTATATTTGTGTTTCTTTCTATGTTTTGTTTATCTGCTTCTGACTTATGATGTTGTTTTTTTAAAAATTATATTTTGTTAAGTATTAAGGGTAGGCACAATAAGCTTTGGCTTCTGCGTACACCTTTATTTTTTGGTCATAAAATATCATGTGTGATTATATTGTTTTATTTTTGATACAATGATTTCGTACTATTTAACTTTCACAATTGTATGGTCAATCTGTTGTATTGTATTGACCGGAAAAAAAAAATATTAAAAAAAAAAGGTATAATTTGCCAAAGACATTGGAAAAATACTGTTTGACTGAGAGAAAATAATTTCTGAATCACATTGTGAGAATCACGTTCCTGTACATACTACGTATACAATTATAAAAGGACTGGACAAGCTCGATGCAGGAAATATGTTCCCGTTGTTGGGGGAGTCCAGAACCAGGGGCCACAGTCTAAGAATAAAGGCGAGGCCATTTAAAACTGAGGTGAGAAAAAACTTTTTCACTCAGAGTTGTGAATTTGTGGAATTCTCCACTGAAGGCAGTGGAGGCCAATTCACTGAATGAATTTAAAAGAGTTAGATAGAGCTCTAGGGACTAGAGGAATCAAGGGATCTGGGGAGAAGGCAGGCACGGGTTATTGATTGTGGATGATCAGCCATGATCGCAATGAATGGCGGTGCTGGCTTGAAGGGCCGAATGGCCTCCTCTTGCACCTATTGTCTATGTCCATGTCTATATAAATGATGCAGGCCACTGATGCATCATTTTGTAGTCCAGATGTCTCGTTAGGTAACAAATCAAACATAAGTGCCCAGTGTTACTTCTCTTTGGTCAGAGACATTGTCTTTGAAAATTCAAGTCAAGCCCTTAAAGTGAATTACATATTTAATAATGAACAATCTCTGAGATAAATCACCCAGTTTGAAGGAGGAAAACCCGGGTCTGAAATCAGTGCCGTGAACTTAAATGAAAACGAGTTCAATGGCACAAGGTGGCGCAGCGGTAGAGTTGCTGCCTTACAGTGCTTGTAGTGGCAGAGACCCGGGTTCCATTCCGACTACGGGTGCTGTCTGTACGGTTTTTCTACGTTCTCCCCGTGACCTGCGTGGGTTTTCTCCGAGATCTTCGGTTTCCTCCCGCACTCCAAAGACGTACAGGTTTGTAGGTTAATTGGCTTGGTAAATGTAAAAATTGTCCCTAGTGGATATAGGATAGTGTTAATGTGCCGGGATCGTTGGTCGGTGCGGACCTGGTGGGCCGAAGGGCCTGTTTCCGTGCTGTATCTCTAAACTAAACTAAACTAAACTAAACTAAAAATAGCTGGACGGACTTGGAAAATACATTAAAGGTTTATCAGCAGTGGCAATTATCTAAGTGTTGGCAAAGGTATTTCTCAGTGAGGAATAGGAGGCTTGTTGAGCTTGTTGTACCATGCTTAGATAACTAAGGAAGCTAAAGATGCTGACACATTTAAAGAATAGGCACACAGTCTACCGTCATTATTCGGGACCTCTTATTAACGGATTTTGGTTATAGCAGACAGAATCTGTTGCAACCGAGGATCCTGTTTGTATCAGGCAGGTCAGGCCTGGTGCTGGGCCTTGGAATGTGCAGCTTTTACAAACTCTTTCGGGAAACATTGGCCTTTTGTAAAGTTATGACAACTCCAGGATTGAAAATAGTTACACAACCTCATGAATGAGAGATTGACCATGTGTCTAATGGGTAACCTCTGGCAGCAGAATATCAGAAAGCAGCTCAGGAGGAATGGAGAGATACCACTAACCAATAGCCAGGACCGAGACTGGGTGGGTAACTGGGGACGGTTGTGGAGGTAAAGATGGGCAAAATTATTCCCTCCTCACGACTGATCCAACGATCACTCAGCCTAAACAGTTTGTGTTTTGAAATAATAAATATTTGGGGTTTGCTTTCAGTTTGATGAACTTGAGTTGGCTGATGGTCTATTGATGTTAAAGTTGTCGGGCAGCCTCCCTGCCTGGCGCGGGGAGTGACCCATTATAACAAAGGATTATCTGTATCTGTTCATTCTGGACTCTAGAGACTTCCGTGTGTGGGGTGACCCAGTGGCGAAGCTGGTAAAGCACGTTTCCGTGCTGTATCTCTAAACAAAATGAAATCTGAGAACACAACTTTACCAAATTGAGCTTCACTTCGGTCACCGAGTTTGAGGATCTTCACCGACCTTCCAAAACCACCCCTTGGATTACTCTGTTTAGTTTAGTTTAGTTTAGTTTAGTTTAGTTTAGAGATACAGCACGGAAACAGGCCCTTCGGCCCACCGGATCCATGCTGAGCAGCGATCCCCGCACATTAACACTATCCTATACCCACTAAGGACAATTTTTACATTTACCAAGCCAATTAACTTACAAACCTGTACGTCTTTGAAGTGTGGGAAGATCTCAGAGAAAACCCACACAGGTCACGGGGAGAACATACAAAATCCGTACAGACAGAACCTGTAGTCAGGATGGAACCCGGGTCTCCGGCGCTGCATTTGCTGTAAGGCAGCAACTCTACCGCTGTGCCACCGTGACTGCCCAACGTTATGTTCTAGAAATCCCTGTAAAGCGTCTTTGAGTGTTTGAAAAGCGCTATATAAATGTAATGCATTATTATTATTATTATTATAACGACTATTGTCAATAACTGACACCATTCGCTCATTATAACCAAGGGTTATTCGTATATAATATGAAGATGGATGTTAGTGCAAAGGACTGGGAATTTTTTCTTAGCTAACAAAGGCTGACTAAAAATTATATGGTGGGAGAATCGTAAGCTAGTTTATATATAAAGCATAATAGTTAGAACTTCTACAGATAAAGAAAGCAATGAACTAATTGTAAACCTTGGACCCATTAATTGAGACTGGGGATTTAATAATTGAAAATATAGAAAATATAGAATCTAAGTTTTTATTCTGGTTAGTCTTAACATGAGGGGAACACTAACAGCAACTGAGCTGTAAAAGATCATCAAGGCGCTGTAGGTAGGGTGGGAATTAAAGCACAGAAGTATTAGTCAAACTAGTGAGGCTAAATGTTGCCTGGTTCACAGGGCCTGATGACCTCCAACTTTGGGTTTGAAGACTGCATAGATGATGGATGCATTGGTTATACCCTAGCAAAATACCCTTGATTATGGAATGATTACAAAATCATGAGAGGAATAGATCGGGTAGATGCACAGAGTCTTTTACCCAGAGTAGGGGAATCGAGGTCCAGAGGACATAGGTTCAAGGTGAAGGGGAAAAGATTTAATAGGAATCTGAGGGGTAACTTTTTCACACAGAGGGTGGTGGGTGAATGGAACAAGCTGCCAGAGGAGGTAGTTGAGGCTGGGACTATCCCAACATTTAAGAAACAGTTGGACAGGTACATGGATAGGACAGGTTTGGAGAGATGTGGACAAGCGCAGGCAAGTGGGACTAGTGTAGCTGGGACATTGTTGGCCGGTGTGGGCGAGTTGGGCCGAAGGGCCTGTTTCCACACTGTATCAATCTATGACTCTATGACTCTATATTCCAGGTTTAGAAACTGAAAATATAATGCTACCACTCTAAAAGGTGCAAGACAGAACATTGAGAACTAATCTGAATAAGGATCTTGACCCGAAACGTCACCCATTCCTTCTCTCCAGAGATGCTGCCTGACCCGCTGAGTTACTCCAGCTTTTAGAGTCTATCTTCGGTTTAAACCCACATCTGCAGTGCCTTCCTTCACATTGAGAACTACAGGTCAATTTGTCTTTCACTTGTCATTGGAAAATTGCTAGAAGCAAATTTAAAAGGTAAAAGTTGGATATTTAGAAAATCACAAGACAGTCAAGTGGAGTCACCATAGTTTTGCAAAGTGAACATTGTGATTGATAAATTTGCAAGAATTCTGCCATGATGTAATAAATTGTGGACGCAGCCCAGACCATCACACAAACCAACCTCCCTTCCATTGACTCCATCTACACCTCACGCTGCCTCGGCAAGGCCAGCAGCATCATCAAGGACGAGTCGCACCCTGGCCACTCCCTCTTCTCCCCTCTCCCATCAGGCAAAAGGTACAGAAGTGTGAAAACACACACCTCCAGATTCAGGGACAGTTTCTTCCCAGCTGTTATCAGGCAACTGAGTCATCCTACCACAACCAGAGAGCAGTGCTGAACTACTATCTACCTCTTTAGTAACCCTCGGACTATCCTTGATCGGACTTTGTTGGCTTTACCTTGCACTAAACGTTATTCCCTTATCATGTATCTATACACTGTAAATGGCTCGTATACCATGTATATTGGGATTTCCAGAAGACATTGATAAGGTGCCATGTCCCAGATCACAACATTGGATACAGATTTATTACATTAGAATTGAAATACACGGGACTGACATGGAATCTCCAAGCTCCAGCATGGTATGATGGTCCAATATTAAGAATGATCAAATTTCAAGGTTTTTTAGTTTCATGACTGGACCATTCTATCTCTTTTTTGAACCCCTCTTAACCTAACCTTCCACCGTTTGTATTTCCCATTCCGTACCTGATTTGGCTCTGTTGCACTCATTTTTATTTAAGGGTTTGTTTCTCAGTTCTTAAAACTTATTGGTTCCGGAGGTGGGCTGCTGATTCCACCATTCACTATAGATGTCTCATTGCTGTTACTTCCACTGACTAATAGTGTAGAATGACATTGGGCTAAGAGGTGCAAAAAAGGGTTCAATTGATGTTTTATATGTCAAGAAATTCTACCTCATCACATTAATATATATAATATATTCCTTTATTTGTCCCACACCAGAGAAATTTGCAGTGTTACAGCAGCAACATGGTTAGCAAGAGATCATTCATTATAAATAAAAATAAAGATAAGGATAATTGTCATCCTTTACTGTTACTGTTGACTGGTCTGTTGACTCGTCTGCTGGGAGCAGTGCTGGTTGTGCAGTCTCACAGTAGCGGGAAGGAAGGACCTCCTATATCTATCCTTCACGCACTTGGGGTGAAGGAGTCTGTCACTGAAGGAGCTGCTCAGTTCAGTGACAGTGTCCTGCATGGGGTGGGAGTTGTTGTCCATCAGCGATGTTATCTTTGCCATCATCCTCCTCTCTCCCACCGCCTGCTCTGAGTCG
Source organism: Rhinoraja longicauda (assembly GCF_053455715.1). NCBI lineage: Eukaryota > Metazoa > Chordata > Chondrichthyes > Rajiformes > Arhynchobatidae > Rhinoraja > Rhinoraja longicauda. Next base: position 74,251,665 of record NC_135960.1, on the reverse strand, counting down.
AGGGGGCAACCTAGGACAGCGCTGGCCTTCCTGACCAGCTTGTCGAGCCTCTTCCCCTCCACTGCTGAGATGCTGCTGCTCCAGCAGACCACTCCATGGAAAATGACCGATGCCACCACAGTGCATCCAAGATTCAAGATTCAAGATTCAAGATTCAAGATAGCTTTATTTGTCATCCAAATTGGACTAAATTCAGTCACCCACAGTCCAACAATAAAAGCATTAAATAGGCATTAAAATTACACAACCCCAAAAACACACAAAAAAAGAAACATCCATCAAAGAAACATCCATCACAGTGAGTCTCCTCCAGTCCTCTCCTCACTGTGATGGAAGGCCACAATGTCTTTCCCTTCTCCTGCCGTCTTGTCCCGCAGCCAGGCTGTTGTGGTTGCAGGCCACGCCGGACGGTCCGCAGCGGGCCGAGCCTAAGGCGAGTCGCAGCCGCTCCCGCAGCCTCCGAAGACGGCCGGCTCCGCCGATGATAAGTCCGATCCGGGGCGGGCGAACACGCTGTCGCTGCCGCTGTTGCTGCACGTCGGGGCGGTCGTGGCTCCCGACATTTAAGCCCCCGCCCAGCAGAGAGAAATCCCGCGGCCTATTTTAGGCCGCGCCGGATGGTGAAATGTCCGCGACCCAAGCCCCGCGACCCGGGGAGGGCGAACACGCTGCCGCTGCCGGAGCTCCCGATGTCGGCATCCACGCGGCCCGAGCCTAAGGCGAGTCGCAGCCGCTCCCGCAGCCTCCGAAGACGGCCGGCTTCGCTGATGGTATGTCCGATCTGCGGGCTCTGCGAACCAGAGCCCTGGAGGCCAGCTCCAGGAGTTGGGCCGATGGTAGGCCGCAGCAGGAACGGAGACAACACCCAGAAAACAAAGGTCGGGTCTCCGTTCGGAAGGGACACATATTTACAATTTTACAGTTCCCCCCCCTCCCCCCCACACCCACACATAGTACACAAACACAAAAACACGACATCACATCAACAATTAAGACACAAAAAAACAACAAAACACAAAGACAAATGGACCGCAGGCAAGCCGCAGCTGCTATGGCAGCGCCGCCATTTCCAATAATTAGCTTCTTTGCTTGACAAGCATTTTTCATCTCTGTCCGATCTATCTCTCCCTCCTAACCCCATTCTCCTGCCTTCTCCCCATCACCCCTGACACCCGTACTAATCAAGAATCGATCTATCTCTGGGATTACGTAGACAAATTGTTTTCTGTATCTCTTGCGGATGGAATTTCCTGCTGACGGAACTCTCCGCCTTCAAAATATCCACTGACTTGGCCTCCACAGCCTTCTGTGGCAATGAATTCCACAGATTCACCACCCGCTGACTAAAGAAATTCCTCCTCTTCTTCCACTCTGCTTTCCAGAGTGCCAATTATTATTTTTCTATTTTAAAGTCACAGAGCAGATGCGAGTAATTGAGATTTTGTGAATCATTTTCTTTGATTTCATCCATTTTATTCTGTGAAAACTGAAAGCTGCTGGTGTTTTCTGTTATATGTGAATACAAGCTGTGAATGCGTAGGGCAACGTGAACTCTGAGCATATTTCATCACCTATGCTGCAGAGAAAACTAGTACAAAATTAACCAACATACTGAAGATTAGTTCATACTGAACTAATACAACATACTGAATAATACAACATACTGAATAATACAAACTAATACAACAATACAACATACTGAAGATACCTAAGATTAGTTTAGAGATACAGCGTGGAAACAGGCCCTTTCGGCCCCCCGGGTCCGCGCCGACCAGCGATCCCCGCACATTAAAACTATCCTACACCCACGAGGGACAATTTTTACATTTACCATGCCAATTACCCTACAAACCTGTACGTCTTTGGAGTGTGGGAGGAAACCGAAGATCTCGGAGAAAACCCACGCAGGTCACGGGGAGAACGTACAAACTCCGTACAGACAGCACCCGTAGTCGGGATGGAACCCGGGTCTCCGGCGCTGCATTCGCTGTAAGGCAGCAACTCTACCGCTGCACCACCGTGCCGACCTTATATGTTTAGATGTTTATAAGATTATATGTTAAAGATATGCAGCAGAGGACAAAGAGACATTTTTTCTATGGTGTGCCACGAAATAATGCATCCATTGCCTGACCTGCTGGGCATTTCCTAAATGAAATGGGGTTTTTCTGTTGGATATTAATTGCTATTCTGCAAAACAGTGTTTTGTTTTGATCTCGAATAAAACAGAATCTACTCGGTAGATAGACACAACAAGCTGGAGTAACTAAGCGGATCAGACGGCATCTCTGGAGAAAAGGAATAGGTGACTTTTCGGGTGTTGACGTTTCTCCAGAGATGCTGCCTGTCCCGCTGAGTCACTCCAGCTTTTTGTGTTTATAGAAACATAGACATAGAAAATGGGTGCAGGTGGAGGCCATTTGGCCATTCGAGACAGAACCACCATTCATTGTGATCATGGCTGATCGTCCCCAATCAATAACCCGTGCCTGCCTTCTCCCCATATCACTTGATTCCACTATCCCCTAGAGCTCTATCAACTCTCTCTTAAATCCATCCAGTGATTTGACTTCCACTGCCCACTGTGGCAGAGAATTCCACAAATTCACAACTCTCTGGGTGAAAAAGTATTTTCTCATCTCAGTTTTAAATGACCTTCCCTTTATTCTAAGACTGTGGCCCCTGGTTCTGGACTTGCCCAACATTGGGAACATTTTTCCTGCATCTAGCTTGTCCAGTCCTTTTATAATTTTATATGTTTCTATTAGATCCCCTCTCATCCTAAACTCCAATGAATACAAGCCTAGTCTTTTCAATCTTTCCTCATATAACAGTCCTGCCACCCCAGGGACCAATCCCATGAACCTACGCTGCACTGCCTCAATTACAAGGATGTCCTTCCTCAAATTAGGAGACCAAAACTTTACACAATACTCCAGATGTGGTCTTACCAGGGCCCTATACAACTGCAAAGGAACCTCTTTACTCCTATACTGAAATCCTCTTGTTATGAAGGCCAACATGCCATTAGCTTTCTTCACTGCCTGTTGTACCTGCACGCCAACTTTCAGTGACTGGTGTACACGGACACCCAGGTCTCACTGCACCTCCCCCTTACCTAACCTAACACCATTGAGATAATAATCTGCCTCCTTGTTTTTTTGCCGCCAAAGTGGATAACCTCGCATTTATCTATATTATACTGCATCTGCCACGCATCTGCCCACTCACTCAACCTGTCCAGGTCACCTTGCAACCTCCTAACATCCTCCTCACAGTTTACACTGCCACCCAGCTTTGTGTCATCCGCAAACTTGCTAGTGTTGCTTCTAATTCCCTCTTCCAAATCATTAATATATATGGTAAACAGTTGCGGCCCCAACACCGAGCCTTGCGGCACTCCACTCGCCACTGCCTGCCATTCTGAAAAGGACCCGTTTACTCCTACACTTTGCTTCCTGTCTGCCAACCAATTTTCTATCCATGTCAACACCCTACCCACAATACCATGTGATCTAATTATAGTCACCAATCTCCCGTGCGGGACCTTATCAAAGGCTTTCTGAAAGCCTAGATACACTACATCCACTGGCTCCCCTTCATCCATTTTACTTGTAACATCCTCAAAAAATTCCAGAAGATTAGTCAAGCATCTATCTTCGGTTTAAACCAGCGTCTGCAGTTCCTTCCTACACATGCACTACCGAGTATTGTGATTGAGCTAAAAACCATGTAAATATTTAAAAACTGGATGAGAGCTTGAAGGGGTTTGATCTAAACGCTGACAATCTGAAGTTGTTGGTCTGATGGGAATTATTTCAGATTACCATCTTTTAATTTCACATCTTCAGCATTCGCTCCACTTTTTTCTCCTAATTTAAAAAAGTCTGCATTTGCATCTCAAGCAGACTGTTCTTTTCTTCACATTTGATCCTATTACCATCCACTCATCTTGCTTTATCACCACTTTCTTTCCTGCTTTTTACCCTATCAGACTTCCCCTCTTTGTCCCCTTCTCCTCCCTCTCTGCAGTTTAGAACTTGATTAGTTTCTTCATATTTCAAGATTCTCCTTATGCAACCATTGCCTGACCTGCTGAGCATTTCCTAAATGAAATGGATTTTTTTTCTGTTGGATATTAATTAATTGCTTCTATTCTGCGAAGCAGTGTTTTTTTAAAAATTTCGAATAAAACAGAAAATATTGGAAATACACAGCAGGTCAGAGAGAAAAACTCCTTCCCAGTTGCAATGAAGGATCTGTGATCTGAAATGTTAATAGGCACAAAAAGCTGGAGTAACTCAGCTTTTCAGACAGACAGCATCTCTGGAGAAAAGGAATAGATGACATTTTGGGTCGAGATCCTTCTTCAGACTTAGGGGAAAGGGAAACGAGAGATATAGACGGTGATGTGTAGAGAAATAGAACAAATGAATGAAGGATGTGCAAAAAAGTAACGATGATAAAGGAAACAGGTGTGTTAGGTGAAAACGAGTTGCAGACAATGAGGCTCAACAAGACAACTTTGAAGCTGGTGTGACTTGGGTGGGGGAGGGACGGAGAGAGATGGGGATGCAGGGCTTACTTGAAGTTAGAGAGATTAATATTCATCCACTGGGTTGTAAGCTGCCCAAGCAAAATATGAGATGCTGTTCCTCCAATTTGCGTTGGGCCTCGCTCTGACAATGGAGGCGTAGGCCAGAAAGGTCAGTGTGGGAATGGGAAGGGGAATTAAAGCATTTGGCAACCGGGAGATCAGGTAGGTCCAGGCATTAACTTTGTTTCTCTTTCCACAGATGCTGCCTGGTCTGCTGAGTGTTTCTGTTATTTTCTGCTTTCAATTGTCCCCTAATTATTTGATTTCTCCCTGTATAAATCAGCCAAGGATCAACTGATTGCATGATTGAGTTGATCTAATCAAGCTTGCAAAGAAATCGAACGTCATCACCACTGTGAGAATAAACAGCAACTTATGGGTAGTCACGGTGGTGCAGCAGTAGAGATTTGGCTCATCAGTTGTATGTTTTGTCCTGGTCTAAGATAGCTGGTGTGGCAGACTTGGTGAGGTGGAGATATCTAACACATTCATCCTCTTTGACGATTAGGTTTTCTATGTCTCTTGCGGATGGAATTTCCAGCGCAGGCCCCTGTGTTTCACCATTCTGCTTGTTATCTTGTTGCATGCTTCTGCTCCTTCTCCCATGGCGAGTGTATCAACCGCATTGCCTGGTTCTTCAGCAATTGCTCTTTAGACTTTGTACTTGAAGCTTTCAAGAGCACCAAACACTCGTTGACTCATAGCAAATACAAGCAGAAGCCAATAAACAGCTAATCTGTAAATAATTCACAATCCCTTATCAAGAGCTGATAAAATGGAGGAGTGGGAGTAGCTGTGGTGTTTTGCTGATTTATGTATACTAAGCTCTCTGAGCTTCCACAAGAACATTGTCTGAAACAGACTTGCTTGGTCTTCAGTCATTGTTGTATGCTGTGTGGCCTGCCTGGTTCCAGCAGGTACTCAGTATGAAGTATTCAGTTGGACCAACATGACTTGCTCAATAGATTTGCCATAGATATATTTCTGAAGGTCCACGGAGCATGTTGTTCAAAACATTCATGACTCAAAAACCATGACAGGAGGATCAATGAGCAAGACCCTTGGTCAAAGAGTTAGGTTTTAAGGAGAGATTTACCAGAGGAAACTGAGGCTGAAGAGATTCCTGACCTGTAAGGTTTAGTTTAGTTTAGTTTAGAGATACAGTGCGGAAACAGGTCCTTCGGCCCACCGGGTCCGCGCAGACCAGCGATCCCCGCACATTAACACTATCCTATACCCACTAGGGACAATTTTTTTACATTTACCAAGCAAATTAACCTACAAACATGTACGTCTTTGGAGTGTGGGAGGAAACTGAAGATCTCGGAGAAAACCCACGCAGGTCATGGGGAGAACGTACAAACTCCGTACAGACAGCACCTGTAGTCGGTATCGAACCCGGGTCTCCTGCGCTGTATTTGCTAGAAGGCAGCAACTCTACCGCTGCACCACCGTGCCGCAAGGTCTTGGCAGCTGAAGGTGTTGGGACGAATGGTAAACAGATTATATTCTCTGGCAAGCTGAGAATCAGAGGAGCATAGTTGTGTTGAACGATTGCAGAGGTTAGGCAAGTTGCAGAGTGCAAATGGAATGAGGTCACGGGGAGATTTAAAAATAAATATGGCAATTTTTAAAATCACAGCTTGCTTAATTGGGAGCCAATATGCAAAGAGGGAACAGGAGTTAAGACATGATTGTCTCAAGTTTGTGGAATCTAGCCAAGAATTATGGTGGAATAATGAAGTCTGGAAACAACACTGGCAAAAATAACGCAGACAAGATAAATCTATTGGCACTCTCGAACACAATGTGGACTTGCACGTGCTTCCCTATTTTTCTACTGATCCCTTTTAAGATTGACATTTGAGGTTATTAATTTCAGGTTTTTTATATCCTTGTGTTTACTCAACAGCTTTGTGTTCTTGTCATTTATGTAATGAGCCGTGTGAGTGTATTGGCTGGTTATGATTTTTTTTTAATCTGCTGAACATCTGTCAATTTAAACAGTGTAATTAACTTTGACTTGCTGTTCTATCATGAATGTGATGAATGAAAATTAATCTAAATCTAGTTTGTGACAGATCTCTTTGTCCAGGGACGATGGTAATTTTGGCGATGGTCTGGTTTAATTGCACCAATCCATGTCGGGAAGAGAGCTTCCAGGAGAGAGTCTGTTAGTTTACTGCCAAATTACTTGAGATACTGTTTCCTGCACTGAATAGCTCAGACGTGCCAGTTGGCTTCTACTCTTGGCAGAAAGGTTGTTTGGTGTGGTAAATCTTTAATTTTTCAGTTCACTGAATCACATTTTCTGGGCATTTTTCGATCAGTGTTAATCAGAATCATTACTCCTCCTAACCTGAAAGATCCAAGAACATCACTGTGTGTTCCATATAGAAACATAGATACCTAGAAACATGGAAAATAGGTGCAGGAGTAGGCCATTCAGCCATGGCTGATCATCCAGAATCAGTACCCCGTTCCTGCTTCCTCCCCATATCCCTTGATTCCTTTAGGCCTAACAGCTAAATCTAACTCTCTCGTGAATACATCCAGTGAATTGGTCTCCACTGCCTTCTGTGGCAGAGAATTCCACAGATTCACAACTCTCTGGGTGAAAAAGTTTTTCCTCATCTCAGTCCTAAATGGCATTCTTAAACTGGTTCTGGACTCCCCCAACATCGGGAGCATGTTTCCTGCCTGTCCAATCCCTTAAGAATTTTATATGTTTCTATAAGATCCCCTCTCATCCTTCTAAATTCCAGTGAATACAAGCCCAGTTGATCTATTCTTTCATCATATGTCAGTCCCGCCATCCCGGGAATTAACCTCGTGAACCTACCTCCCTCAATAGCAAGAATATCCTTCCTCAAATTTGGAGACCAAAACTGCACACAGTACTCCAGGTGTGGTCTCACCAGGGCCCTGTACAACTGCACACAATACTCCAGGTGTGGTCTCACCAGGGCCCTGTACAACTGCAGAAGGACCTCTTTGCTCCAAAACTCAACTTATCTCTTGTTGGATACTTTGTTGACTGAAAATATATTATTCTTCAATTAGGACGTTTACTGTCCCTTTCTCGTTAAGAGCATACTGTAATAAGGGGTAGAAAGGTCGTAAGAATAAGGGGTAGGCCATTTACGACTGAGATGAGGAAAAACATTCTCATCTAGAGAGTTGTGTATCTGCGGAATTTTCTGCCACAGAAAGCAGTGGAAGTCAATTCACTGGATGTTTTCAGGAGAGAGTTAGATTTAGCTCTTAGGGCTAATGGAATTAAGGGATATGTGGAGAAGGCAGGAACGGGGTACTGATTGTGGATGATCAGCCATGATCATATTGAATGGCGGTGCTGGCTCGAGGGGCTGAATGGCATACTCCTGCACCTATTTTCTATGTTTCTATATTTCTATTTGGATTCTCCCACACACCTAAAACAAAAGCATTGATCCTAGGTATTTATATTCTAGGACTTTCTAAGATAATTGATTGCTGCTTGGGAAAACATCAATCAAATGCAAACCTCCAGACCTAATGGTTTGCAAGAATTGTACCATTACCTAATCCAGTGGTTCAATGGTGCTTTATTATCACATACCGAGGTAGGTGGCATTCCATTTTTGCATACAGCTCAGTAAAAGTATTTATTTTCACAAGCACAATCTTAGTTAACTGCAAATAGGCACAAAATGCTGGAGTAACTCAACGGGACAGGCATCATCTCTGGATAGAAGGAATGGGTGACGTTTCAGGTCGAAACTGTTCCTCAGACCCGAAACGTTACTAATTACTCTTTGCAGAGATGCTGCCTGTCCCACTGAGTTACTCCAGCATTTTGTGTTTATCTTTGGTGTAATCCAGCATCTGCAGTTCCTTCCTACACACTTAGTTAACTGCAGGTGTACTGAGACAGTACACTAGTGCATTGAAACAGTATACAAGAGTATACATGGTTTGACGCCATTTTTCAAGATTGAAGTTTGAAAGTTGTTACAAATGTAGAGTTCTCGACTTGGCCTCAAAGGTCCGTTGTCCTTCGGGTCGCCAACTGTCCCGTGTTAGCCGGGACATCCCGTAGTTTGGACTAAATTGGTTTGTCCCTTACGAGACCGCCCTTGTTCCGTTTTACGCCCAGGCTGTAGGTAAGGACCCTGTAGGCCCGGACAGTGTAGGCCTGGAGCCTGGACACTGTAGGCCCGGACAGTGTAGGCCCGGACACTGTAGGCCCGGACACTGTAGGCCCGGACACTGTAGGCCCGGACACTGTAGGCCCGGACACTGTAGGCCCAGGCTGTAGGTAAGGACCCTGTAGGTCCGGACAGTGTAGGTCTGGAGCCTGGACACTGTAGGCCCGGACCCTGTAGGTCCAGACAGTGTAGGTCTGGAGCCTGGACACTGTAGGCCCGTACACTGTCGGCTGCCATTGGTGGAGCGGGAGCACGTGGCCCCTGGCTGGGTGAGGTCACGTGGGGCATGGGGCGGGGGACGTCACCTTGTCCCTTATTTGGGAGTGAGATAGTTGGCAGCCCTAGTTGTCCTGGTGGTGTTGCTGAGTTTACCGGGCTAAGCAAAGTTGTTGGTGTCCTCCACCTAGCTCCACAACTCTGTGTCGCTGCAGGCCATGTCCGGTGCTGGTACTCGGCTCCCTGAAGCGGCACTTGATCTATTTGAGCCCCAGGCTGAAGCAGGGCCTCCAGCGGCCTATCCACTGACTCCCCAATCAGGACACACCGGCCCATGATCCGTGATTCCTCGCCTCACCAGGCCACCGCTCAGTCCTCCTGCCCCGTGGGCACCTCCCACAGTCAGAGGATTTGAATATAGGAGTAAAGAAGTCTTTCTGCAGTTGTACATGGCCCTGGTGAGACCACATCTGGAGTATTGTGGGCAGTTATGGTCTCCTAATTTGAGGAAGGACGTTCTTGCTATTGAGGCAGTGCAGCGTAGGTTCACCAGGTTAATCCCTGGGATGGAGGGACTGTCATATGAGGAAAGATTGGAAAGACTGGGCTTGTATTCACTGGAGTTTAGAAGGATGAGAGGGGATCTTATAGAAACATATAAAATTATAAAAGGACTGGACAAGCTTGATGCAGGAAAAATGTTCCCAATGTTGGGGGAGTCCAGAACCAGGGGCCACAGTCTAAGAATAAAGGGGAGGCCATTTAAAACTGAGGTGAGAAACGTCTTCACCCAGAGTGTTGTGAATTTGTGGAATTCTCTCCACAGAGGGCAGTGGAGGCCAAATCACTGGATGGATTTAAGAGAGAGTTAGATAGAGCTCTAGGGACTAATGGAATCAAGGGATATGGGGAGAAGGCAGGCACGGGTTACTGATTGTGGATGATCAGCCATGATCACAATGAATGGTGGTGCTGGCTCAAAGGGCCGAATGGCCTCCTACTGCACCTATTTTCTATGTTTCTATGTTTCAACCATGAAGGTAAGATCCGTGTTGAATCTCAACATCCATGGTTGGCCAACTCTGAGGTCCACATTGCACCTGCTCTCTCTTCACCAAATCCTTTCCGATATTCCTTTATGTTAAACACCCTCAACCTTGCTCTCAGTGGCTTCGGTTGATGGTGACCATTTTCCAAGTTAGCAAATACTTTCAACTCAGGTAACAACACAAGTAACCAGCCCCGACCCGGGGTAGATCGCCCGGCGTGGGGGAGCTGAGATTCCCCCCGATGCAGGAGCTTGATCGCCCCGATGAGGAAGCCCCACTGCCGGCTACGGGAGTCAAGATCGTCCCATCAATGGAAGGTTAGAGGCCCCCGACCGCTGGAGGACAAAGAAGGGAGAGATTGAACTTTTTTTCGCCTTCCATCACAGTGAGGAATGTGGAGGAGTCACTGTGGGGGATGTTCATGTTAAAATGTATTTTGTGTGTCCTGTTGCTTTTTATTGTTATGACTGTATGGCAAATGACATTCCTCATATGTTGCAAAACATACTTGGCTAATAAAGTATGATTATGATTATGATTATGATTATGAAGTATCTCTCCATATCAGCTGCATTAGTGAGGTAATTTAGGCCAGAGAACCACAAGGACTCACAAGAAAACCTTGGAGCCAACCGAATCCTGCATTGTGTTCACTCACACCATTTCCACTCTGGGTCCACAGCTCTCTCAAGCCTCTCCTCTACACTTACTTGAAGTTTGAGAACTGTTTCTTCAGGTCCTTTGTACAATTGTTTCTTCAGGTCCTTTGTACAATTGTCCCTCATCTTATTCAAGCTCCAATTTTGAAATCTCCTGTACTGGTACCAAGGACGGTAAATTTAATGTTCAATGTATAAATACCTTTCAAGAACGATATTTAACATGCTGTATGAAATGCAACACCTCTTATCAGTCTTGATGGTTAAATCAGTGTTGCGGAAGTGCCCGACATGTTGGTGAGCTGCAAAAGTGGTGCAGGCGGAAATATACCGACGACCAAACAATAATGTTGAAGTTTCGGAAGAGGAGAGAGAATTGAGTGGCTTAAAAAAATGGAAGGCAGTTCTGCTGGTAGCACTGAAGCACATTGTGTTATCAGTGCCACAGAACGGGATTTAGATTTAGATTTAGAGATACAGCGCGGAAACAGGCCCTTCGGCCCACCGAGTCCGCGCCGCCCAGCGATCCCCGCACATTGACACAATCCTACACACACTAGGGACAATTTTTACATTTTACCCAGCCAATTAACCTACATTGTGAGGAAGATGCAATAAGGCTGCAGGGTGACTTGGACAGGTTGTGTGAGTGGGCGGATACATGGCAGATGCAGTTTAATGTAGATAAGTGTGAGGTTATTCACTTTGGAAGTAAGAATAGAAAGGCAGATTATTATCTGAATGGTGTCAAGTTAGGAGGAGGGGGAGTTCAACGAGATCTGGGTGTCCTAGTGCATCAGTCAATGAAAGGAAGCATGCAGGTTCAGCAGGCAGTGAAGAAAGCCAATGGAATGTTGGCCTTCGTAACAAGAGGAGTTGAGTATAGGAGCAAAGAGGTCCTTCTACAGTTGTACCGGGCCCTGGTGAGACCGCACCTGGAGTACTGTGTGCAGTTTTGGTCTCCAAATTTGAGGAAGGATATTCTTGCTATGGAGGGCGTGCAGCGTAGGTTCACTAGGTTAATTCCCGGAATGGCGGGACTGTCGTATGTTGAAAGGCTGGAGCGATTGGGCTTGTATACACTGGAATTTAGAAGGATGAGGGGGGATCTTATTGAAACATATAAGATAATTAGGGAATTGGACACATTAGAGGCAGATAACATGTTCCCAATGTTGGGGGAGTCCAGAACAAGGGGCCACAGTTTGAGAATAAGGGGTAGGCCATTTAGAACGGAGATGAGGAAGAACTTTTTCAGTCAGAGGGTGTGGAATTCTCTGCCTCAGAAGGCAGTGGAGGCCAGTTCGTTGGATGCTTTCAAGAGAGAGCTGGATAGAGCTCTTAAGGATAGCGGAGTGAGGGGGTATGGGGAGAAGGCAGGAACGGGGTACTGATTGAGAGTGATCAGCCATGATCGCATTGAATGGCGGTGCTGGCTCGAAGGGCTGAATGGCCTACTCCTGCACCTATTGTCTATTGTCTATTGTCTATACCTGTACGTCTTTGGAGTGTGGGAGGAAACCGAAGATCTCGGAGAAAACCCACAGAGGTCACGGGGAGAACGTACAAACTCCGTACAGACGGCGCCCGTAGTCAGGATCGAACCTGAGTCTCCGGCGCTACATTCACTGTAAGGCAGCAACTCTACCGCTGTGCCACCGTGGGATGAAGTCTCTTGCGAGGACTTTGATGGGACACTTTTATCTAGCAACTTCGAACATTTCTATGAGTTGCGCAGACATGTTCAGACAAGGAATATAAGAGCTACGGGCCACTATGTCATGAAGGATAAAGGCACTGGCTAAAAGACCTGATAGAAGTCTACAAAATTATGAGAGGATTAGATAGGGTAGACAGACAGAACCTTTTTCCCAGGGTGGAGATGTCAAAGACTGAAGGGGATAGCCTTGAGGTAGGAGGAGCAAAGGAGACTAGACGACCCGTGGACCCGTTGGGTTCCCGTAGTGACGCCAAGTCAAGTACACACAGAAGTGTTAGATCAAAATGGCGATCTCAAAATGGTGCTCTCATCTTGTATATATATATGTATGTTACCGAAATACAGCCAAAATGGTACACGATAGCACAACAATTTGAATGAAGCTTGACACTGCACACCGCAGGAAAATGGTGAGTAAGGTCGGCCTAAAATTGTTGCTCTATCGTTTTGGCTGTATTTCTGGAACATACAAACATACAAGATGAGATTTTTAGTTATATATAGATGTGCATGTTTTTTACACTGAGAGTGGTGGATGCCTGGTACACACAGTGGAGGAGGGAGATACGATAGTGTCAAGAGGCTTTTATGGATGTGCAGGAAAATGGATGTGCAGGGAATGCAGGGCTATGGATCATGTGCATGCAAAGGAGATGAGTTTATCTTGGCATCATGCTCAGCACAGACATTGTGGGCCAACGGGCCTGTTCCTGAGCTACACCTTGCTATCTTTTGAAGCTGCAACTTTCAGATCCTTTTCGATTGGATGTTGTGTGAGTGTTTGGTGTGGACATTGGCACATGTGATTTTTTGGTGTGCACACTGGCACATATGATTGTTTGGTGTGCACATTGGCACATGTGATTGTTTGGTGTGCACATGTGAGTGTGTAAGTGAAATTATTTGATGTGGCAGATCTGGTTTTTGAAAAGTTTTTTGCAAAATAGCTGAAGGCATGGACAGGGCAGTATGGATAGAAATGAGGAATTGTAAGGGTAAAAAGACCCTAATGGGAGTTATCTACAGGCCCCCAAACAGTAGCCTCGACATAGGGTGCAAGTTGAATGAGGAGCTAAAATTGGCATGTCGCAAATGTAATGCTACGGTGGTTATGGGATATTTCAACATGCAGGTAGACTGGGAAAATCAGGTTGGTACTGGACCCCAAGAAGAAGGGTCTCGACCCAAAACGTCACCCATTCCTTCTCTCCCGAGATGCTGCCTGACCTGCTGAGTTACTCCAGCATTTTGTGAATAAATCGATTTGTACCAGCATCTGCAGTTATTTTCTTATAATAAGAGAGTTTGTGGAGTGCCTCCGAGATGGATTCTTAGAACAGCTTGTACTGGAGCCTACCAGGGAGAAGGCAATTCTGGATTTAGTGTTGTGTAATGAACCTGATCTGATAAGGGGACTCGAGGTAAAAGAGCCATTAGATGCAGTGATCACAATATGATAAGTTTTAATCTACAAATTGAGAGGGAGAAGGGAAAATCGGAAGTGTCAGTATTACAGTATAGCAAAGTACAGAGGCATGAGGCAGTAGCTGGCCAGAATTGACTGGAAGGAGGCCCTAGCAGGGAAGACGGTGGAACAGCAATGGCAGGTATTCCTGGGAATAATGCAGAAGTTGCAGGATCAATTTATCCCAAAGAGGAGCTCGAAGGGCCGAATGGCCTACTCCTGCACCTATTGTCTATTGTCTATTGGCATTGACAAATATGAAACACTTTCACAGCAAACATGACCCTGATGTTCAGGCAAGGAGCAAGCCTACAGATTAAGGAATGTCGGCATCATGGTTCAGTCCGCTGTTGCTACAAGCACCTCCAGTATGAAAGTAGCTTGTGCCAGTGCAAAGGGTGGGACCACAGCATCTTTGGTGTGTGGAGAAAACCCACGTGGTCACAGGGCCAACCTACTAACTCCGTTTGGACAGCACTCGTAGTCAGGATCGAACCCAGGTCTCTGCCTCTATAAGGCAGTAACTCTACCACTGCATCAGAGTACAGTCTAGTTGCTACATTGGATTTTACTACATTTTACTACATTTGATTATTTATCATGTTTAAAAATACTTCAATATGTTAGATTAATGGAAAACTTGTCACCCTGCCCAAAGGTTTACAGTATGAAATCTTGTGTAGGAAAATAACTGCAGATGCTGGTACAAATCAAAGGTATCACAAATGCTGGAGTAACTCAGCAGGTCAGGCAAGATCTAGGAGAGAGGGAATGGGTAACGTCTGAAGAAGGGTCTCGACCCGAAACATCACCCATTCCCTCTCTCCTAGATGCTGCCCGACCTGCTGAGTTACTCCAGCATTTTGTGATACCTTCAGGGTGAAATCTTTCTGTTTTAACCAAGCTATATTCAATCGTTGGATTCTTTGACACCAGATTCATGCTAAAAGTGCAATAAAACACTAATGTGCAAGGATTTCCCTTCATTATATTCTGTTTAGAGCAATACATCAGAAGAGTAGTGTTGTAGCTTGAGCAGTCGGCCTTTCCTCTGCAGTTCCTCCTGCTCTGTAATATACAGGTTGAGCTGCTTTACAACAGCCATCTGGTTATTAAACACTACAACCTCCAACTGCACTCTGGACTACATAGACTTGGGGGGAGGATTGTTTTTAATTGTTTTTGTCTTTGCATTATTATTGTTTGTGTTTGATGAACGTTGTTTATTATGGTGTTTACCTGTCTGTTCTGCTGGTGTCATTGTTCCGTTTCGGGGGATACATGACAATAAAACACTCTTGACTCTGGAACACATTTTGCCTCTCCAGTAGAGTGACTTCTCATTCCACTCAACAATATCAATCCCCGACATTCACCATGATCAGACCAATGTATGCTGTGGACATTGTTATTATCACTGCCATTACTGCAGCTCTCTGACTAATTAACTTTCTTGCAATTTATTAATTCACCCATCCAACACCTAGATATTTGCATTAGCTTTCGAACATCTGGGCAGTGTTCACTAATTTTTTGCAATCTTCTTCTTCTGAATGGACAAGCTAGATGCAGGGAAAATGTTCCCAATGTTGGGGGAGTCCAGAACCAGGGGCCACAGGCCATTTAAAACTGAGGTGAGAAAAAAAAAATTCCACCCAGAGAGTTGTGAAATTCTCTGCCACAGAGGGCAGTGGAGGCCAATTCACTGGATGAATTTAAAAGAGAGTTAGATATAGCTGCAGGGGCTAGTGGAATCAAGGGATATGGGGAGAAGGCAGGCACGGGTTACTGATTGTGGATGATCAGCCTTAATCACAATGAATGGCGGTGCTGGCTCGAAGGGCCAAATGGCCTCCTCCTGCACCTATTTTCTATGTTTCTCAAAGAACAGCCCTGGGATTTGAGCTGCAGAATTGTGATTGGGAAGCTCATTCACTGTTTGTCTTTTCTGGACATCTCTTGGCAACGTATTTATAATCATGTAATTCGTTAATAAATGAACCTGCAAATTACAATCACATAGTGCAGCTCTATTTAGGTGTATTAAAGTACGGGAGATGATTTGACCCCCTGATCAGCAAGTTAATTGTTTAATTAATTATCACATCATTTGATTATCAATTTGTTTATTTAATTGATTATTTAATTATTTAAAACATTTATTTCTAAATGTGTAGGAAGGGACTGCAGATGCTAGTTTACACCGAAGATAGACTCAAAAAGCTTTGGTAACTCAACGGGTCAGACAGCATTTCTGGAGAAAGGGAATCGGTGACATTTTGTGTCGGGACCCTTCTATGATTGTAAATGTGTTGCTGTGAGATGTCGCTGGCAGAATTGAAAGCGATCATGCCTTCCAATCACAGGTCCGCGGCTCATATTTTACACCTATTCTTTTTATTTCTAATCTGCACGGTGGCACAATGGTAGAGTTGCTGCCTTGCAGCAGCAGAGACCCAGGACCCTGACTATGGGTGCTGTCCATACGGAGTTTGTACGTTCTCCCCGTGACCTGCGTGGGTAAAAGCCGGGAGCTTTGGTTTCCTCCCACACTCCAAAGACGTACAAGTTTGTAGGCTAATTGGCTTGGTATCATTGTAAATTGTCCCTTGTGTGTGTAGGGTAGAGTGGGTCAGCATGGACTCGGTGGGCTGAAGGGCCTGTTTCCGTGCTGTATCACTAAAACAAACGAAAAATTCTTAAATGTGGGAGGAATCTGACTCAGTGGGCACACGGACGTTAGCAGAGATGTGGAGGAAACCCAGGTTGTTGGAACTGTGTGACAACCACTGTCCCAGCTGCCTCACTCCAGTTGTCCAATTGTTACAATGAAAACATTTCTCTTCTGAAGAGTCAAAGACACAAATCAATCCGAAAGCCTTTAAGGCAAATAGAAAAACAATTTTCGTAAAAAGAACTATGAGCCCATTGCACACAACAAGCATTAAATTAGTAGAAAAATAATTTCATGGTACAATAAATTCTGGTAAGCACTTTAACATCGCGGAGCTCGCAGTCTTGGGTTGAGACCGGTCGGGAGCTCCAAAAAGCCGCACGAGGTTCGACTAGCCCCGACCCGGGGTAGATCGCCTGGCGTGGAGGAGCTGAGATTCACCCCGATGCAGGAGCTTGATCGCCCCGACGAGAAAGGCCCACCGCCGGCTACGGGAGTCAAGATCATCCCGTCAACAGAAGGTTAGAGCCCCCCGACCGCTGGAGGACAAAGAAGGGAGCGATTGAACTTTTTTTCGCCTTCCATCACAGTGAGGAATGTGGAGGAGTCACTGTGGTGAATGTTCATGTTAAATGTATTTTGTGTGTCCTGTTGCTTTTTATTGTTATGACTGTACAGCAAATAAAATTCCTCGTATGTTGCAAATATACTTGACTAATAAAGTATAATTGTGATTGTGATTGTGAAATGAACAGAAAATTCATTTTTATTCAGTAGAATGTCTATTCACTGAGATACCACTGATGAGAAATTGCCACCAAGCCTTTTCTTTTTTTTTGCTTACATGTTTATTATTCCTTCTCCTACATGGCCTGTTTCCCTGTAGAACACCTCTACTTCATGGTTTATCAGATTCAGGGAAGCTCCATTGAGAATGAAATGGAGTCTGTCTCATCTCCTGAAGGATCGATGCAGAAAATAAAATAACTATTCTCATGGATGAAGACAAGAATTGTCAACAGCAACGACAAAAAACAATGGCAGCATTTTAAAAACGCATAATATTACGCATTAAAATGAAACATCTGTACACACATGAATTTAAGTAATCCAAATCAAAAATTTTGAATGAGCCATTGATAGCGTGAGCTGCAAATAAAGCAAACTCACAGATGAAAGGATATTTTCCTCAGCAGCCAAGGGTCACAGAGACAACTAGGTCTGAACAGAGCTTCACCTTTACAGATTTAAACCACTCTTTCAATCTGTAATTATAGTCTCTGTCTTCAGTAACCCAATCATTCTCTGGTGGAGCTACCAACCATTCCACACGCCAAATTCATCCCCACCATCACCATAATAATACAAGCAGTGGACACATTTACAACTGTTGCCATCATTGTAGCTCCATGACAAATTAACTGCTGTGCCAATTTATAGACTAACCCAACAGGCTGTAATTATTAGCATTTAGAGATACAGCGCGGAAACATGCTCATCGGCCCATCGAGTACTCACCGACCATCGATCATCCGTACACTAGCATTATTCTACACACACTGGGGACAATTTACAATTTCACAGAATCCAATTTGGAGTGTGGAGAAAACCCACACGGTCACAACCTACTAACTCTGTCTAGACAGCACTTGTAGTCAGGATCGAACCAGGGTCTCTGCCTTTATAAGGCAGCATCAGAGTACAGAATAGTTGCTACATTGGATTTTACTGCATTTCATTATTTATCGTGTTTAAATATACTTCAATTTGTTAGATTAATGGAAAACTTGCCACCCTGCCCAAAGGTATACAGTGTGAAATCTTTCTGTTTTAACCAAGCTTGGTATAGTTTCATTCCATATTCAATCATTGGATTCTTTGACACCAGATTCATGCTAAAAGTGCAATAAAACACTAGTGTGCAAGGATTTCCCTTCATTATATTCTGTTTAGAGCAATACATCAGAAGAGTAGTGTTGTATCTCGAGCACTCGGTCTTTCCTCTGCAGTTCCTCCTGCTCTGTAACATACAGGTTGAGCTGCTTTACAACAGCCATCTGGTTATTAAACACTACAACCTCCAACTGCGCTCTGGACTACATAGACTTGGGGGGAGATTGTTTTTAATTGTTTTTGTCTTTGCATTATTATTGTTTGTGTTTGATGAACGTTGTTTATTATGGTGTTTACCTGTCTGTTCTGCTGGTGCAAACAAGAATGTCATTGTTCCGTTTCGGGGGAAACATGACAATAAAACACTCTTGACTCTGGAACACATTTTGCCTCTCCAGTAGAGTGACTTCTCATTCCACTCAACAATATCAATCCCCGACAATCACCATGATCAGACCAATGTATGCTGTGGACATTGTTATTATCACTGCCATTACTGCAGCTCTCTGACTAATTAACTTACTTACAATTTATTTCCTCTGTGCTTCCTCCTGCGCTCCTACTCTACGACCACGTTTTGATCCAGACTCGCTACCACAGTGTTGTCTCGGGACTTGCCTGCGCCTCCATCTTTTACCTCATGGTTTCCAAGTCCGGTTCCAGACCTCCCAGTTCGGACCTAACTCGGACACACACACAACAGTCTATCTGCCGCTTTTCCCTCCCGTGCCCTGCGTTGTACCCTGGCTGCGATGCGCTGGCACCAGCAGGCCCTCTCTCTGACTCTCCCACAGCTCCAGGCCTCACTAACCCACACCTGCAACGGGCCCCAACTGTACTTCATCCTACGCCGGATCCACGCCCTCAACACTCGATTCCTCGCCTACCTGAAGAAGTGTCTCGACCCGAAACATCACCCATTTCTTCTCTCCAGTGATGCTGCCTGTCCCGTAGAGTTACTCCAGCTTTTTGTGCCTATCTTTGGTTTGAACCAGCATCTGCTGTTCCTTCCTCCACTGATCTATTTTCCCTCTCAGCCCCACGTTGAGGGAACAACACGTCTCAACCACATGGTGCATTGTTTGTCAAGGTTGCAATGGACATCTTACTTTGTTCAAATATACTTCTGTTCTTTTTCTTTCTCTATCCCTGTGGAGATTTTAACATAGAAAAGATTTTGTTTTAAAAGGTAAAATGCTAATAATCATATTTGATTACTAAGCAGTTATTTCAGATTTTAGCAATGCTACAGACAAATAAAATTAATCCTGTTACAATTGATTGTTATGAAACCATTTGAGATATTGAATTACATAAATGGCAACATTCAGCTCACAAAATATTTAGTTTAGTTTAGAAATACATCGCGGAAACAGGCCCTTCGGCCCACCAAGTCTGTACTGACCAGCAATCCCCGCATATTAACAGTACTGTACACACATTAGGGACAATTTTTACATTTACCAAGCCGATTAACATCTTTGGATTGTGGTAGGAAACCAAAGAACTCGGAGATAACCCACAGCAGGTCATGGGGAGAACGTACAAACAGCATCCGTAGTCGGGATCGAACCCGGGTCTCTGGCGCTGTAAGGCAGTAGCTATACCGCTGCACCACCTGCCATTCAGAAGATTTCTGAACTCTTCAATGAATGGTCGGGCTGAAAAGGTAGCCTGTACCTGCAGGACAAGTAAAAAAAATTTAAAGTGATTAACTGTTGGAAATGTGAGATATAAGACAACAACATCACTAATGGTTCATTAACAGGCTCATATCTTGAATGAACACCTGTTGCAAGGTTTTTCCAGTGGCTGCCTCTTTAATGATTAGCTCATCTTTCCTTATTCCTGTCTGCACGGGGGTATTTTTTAATTACTTTAGGCATCTGAAATATATCAGCTGGCTGAGATTCATTACTGATCTAATGTTTTCTACTACTGACCAGTCAAAATGACCACCAGTTTACAATCAGTATTTCTTTACCTTTCATTTTCTTTGGGGAAAAATTGATGCTGATAGAAACATAGAAAATATAGAAACATAGAAAACAGGTGCAGGAGGAGGCCATTCGGCCCTTCGAGCCAGCACCGCCATTCATTGTGATCATGGCTGATCATCACCGATCATTTGTTTCTCTCCATCTCCGTCAATCTTTAAACGACAAGTGCTCAGACGTCAAAAAGGAAAGCATCCTTTTCTTGAATTATGACCTAATACTGAATATTGTGAAGGGAGATTAACGGGCAGACCATTGCTATTTTATTACACTTTCAGCATTAGTGCAGTGTCCTTCGGGCTTCAATCTAATAATAACAGTAAATCAAAAAGTACCATAATGCGGCAAGCAATTATATTATATTTAATCAGAGATCATAAAACTTGGAAAACTTAAAGATTTCACAATAATTACATCTTTGTGTGGCCCTCTGCACGCACTCACTAAATGTGTTGAGGCTTCTACAGATTGGGCAGGATATCGTGGGCATGTGGGTGACTTGTGAAGTCATGCATTCCTTCAGCCATTTACACAGGGGCTCTCTTTGTTCCTAATAGATGGACTCAAGGATCTCAATAGCATACCAAGTGCTATTTCAAATTTGTGGAATTCTCTGCCACAGAAGGCAGTGGAGGCCAATTCACTGGATGTTTTCAAAAGAGAGTTAGATAGAGCTCTTCGGGGTAGCGGAATCAAGGGATATGGGGAGAAGGCAGGCACGGGTTACTGATTGTGGATGATCAGCCATGATCACAATGAATGGCGGTGCTGGCTCGATGGGCCAAAGGGCCTCCTCCTGCACCTATTTTCTATGTTTCTATGTTTTTATGTTTCTATGTTTTAATATTTTGAGTGAGGGTTTTCCAATGTTGTACCAAACAAAAAGTAACTTTTAAAACAGCAAATGTAACAGATTGACAATGGTGGATTATTCCTCAATTACAAAATGGTGGGAAACTCAGTGAGATGATGGTGTTTTAATTAAGTCCTTTATCTGTTACCAATTGTCATTCCACTACCTCTGCCACAAGTGCCAAACAACTGTATATTCCCAAGTCCTGCTGTTTCCTGTCTCCTTTTGCATTTGAAATAGTTTTGGGTCAAGATCCTTCTTTGGAAGGCTGTGTACTGTGAGCAAGGGCTTATTGGGTGACCAATTACAGGCATGTAAGAGTGGAACAGTTAGCTCCAGGAATATGTGTAGGAAGGAACTGCAGATGCTGGTCTAAACTGAAGATAGACACAACAAGCTGGAGGAACTCAGCGGGTCAGACAGCATCTCCGGAGAAAAGGAATATCGGACGTTTCGGTTTCGGGTTTGAAGAAGGGTCTAGACCCAAAAGGCCACCTATTCCTTTTCTCCGGGGATGCTGCCTGTCCCGCTGAGTTACTCCAGCTTTTTGTGTCTATCTTCGGCGGCAGGAATATGAATGACCAGAATTGAGAATTCTGGTGGAAGTGTACACATTGTTCATCACTGGTAGAATCTTGAAAAAATACAAGTGATGGGTTATCCACTTTCCTTCTCTCCAGAGATGCTGCCTGACCAGCTGAGTTACTCCAGCTTGTTGTGTCTGGCTTTATTGATGATCTGTTTACCTTGAGGCTTCCATCTGAGTTGGCCTCTGTGTATCACTTGTCACCTGTTGGACAGAAAGAGCTGTGCCCGTGAGAATAGTGCACTGTGAATGATGTGACCAACACATTGAATAGATGTGTGGATGCTTTGATAAGTAATGTTGTGCTTTGTAGCAGTGTGGAATATGTGAAGATGAGTTGAAGCACAATAGACAATAGACAATAGACAATAGACAATAGGTGCAGGAGGAGGCCATTCGGCCCTTCAAGCCTGTGATCATGGCTGATCATCCACAATCAGTACCCCGTTCCTACCTTCTCCCCATTTACCTTGACTCCGCTATCTTTAAGAGCTCTATCTACCTCTCTCTTGAAAGCATCCAGAGAATTGGCCTCCGCTGCCTTCTGAGGCAGAGAATTCCACAGATTCACAACTCTCTGGGTGAAAAGGTGTTTCCTCATCTCCGTTCTAAATGGCCTACCCCTTATTCTTAAACTGTGGCCCCAGGTTCTGGACTCCCCCAACATCAGGAACACATTTCCTGCCTCTAGCGTGTCCAACCCCTTAATAATCTTATATGTTTCAATAAGATCCCCTCTCATCCTTCTAAATTCCAGCGTATACAAGCCCGGTCGCTCCATTCTTTCAACATACGACAGTCCCGCCAACTCGGGGATTAACCTGGTGAACCTATACTGCACGCCCTCAATAGCAAGGATGTCCTTCCTCAAAGTTGGAGACCAAAACTGCACACATCGAGGTTATGGAAGAGTCTTCAAGGATGGAGACCTTTGGCAGATGATGAGCAATGTCAAAAGCACTTGTGCAGTTGATGCGATTTCCATTTACAGTTTCAATTCCATTTACAGTTTCAATTCCATTTACAGTTTGCGTCTGGATGCACCACAAGAAATTCAGTTTACAGTGAGATTCTGGTTGTGTTGCATCCAGATCCACTGGCTTACAATTGCCATTGGTAACCACATCCACAGTCTTCTGAGATACATGGAACTGCAGATGCTGGGTTATTATAAAGACACAAAATGTTGGAGTAGCCCAGCGGGGTCAGGCAGCATGAAGAAGGGTCCCGACATGAAACGTGATGTTCTCCAGAGATGCTGCCTAACCCACTGAGTTACTCCAGCAAGTGAATTGTGCAGGAAGGAACTGCAGATGCTAGTTTACACAGAAGATAGGCAAGAAATGCTGGAGTAACTCAGAGGGACAGGCAGCATCTCTGCATACGAGGAATGGGTGATGTTTCGGGGTGAGACCCTTCTTCAGACTGCAGCACATTGTGTCATTCTTCACTATCTTTTGGGTTGGCTTTGGAGGGGTTTCTGGCCCCTTGTGTAAAAGGTTACCTCTCCAACATTGCATTATCTTCACCAAGGCCTCCCATGCACCATCTGACAAACCTGAAGCATCCTCCTTTGTTTTGGCCTATTCATCAACATTGCGCCGGACAAGTTTATTTTTCATGAACAGTTGCAGTCACAATGCACAATTATTCCCAGGTGCGCAAGCTCATAAAGCTTTAGCTCACAGAGTTCACTCCTGATGTTGCCACCCTTATTTATACTTACAGCCCATCCACAGCTAGCTTACGGGAATCGAGGACCAGAGGACATAGGTTCAAGGTGAAGGGGAAAAGGTTTAATAGGAATCCGAGGGGTAACTTTTTCACACAGAGGGTGGTGGGTGTATGGAACAAGCTGCCAGAGGAGGTGGTTGAGGCTGGGACTATCCCATCATTTAAGACACAGTTGGACAGGTACATGGATAGGACAGGTTTGGAGTGTTGTGGACCAAGCGCAGGCAAATGGGACTAGTGTAGCTGGGACATTGTTGGTCGATGTGGGCGAGTTGGGCCGGAGGGCCTGTTTCCACACTGTATCACTCTATGAAGGGCCAGTTTCCACACTGTATCCCTCTATGACTCTATGAAAGGCCTGTTTCCACACTGTATCACTCTGTGACTCTATGAAGGGCCTGTTTCCACACTGTCTCAATGACTCTATGAAGGGCCTGTTTCCACACTGTATCACTCTGTGACTCTATGAAGGGCCTGTTTCCACACTGTGTCACTCTATGACTCTATGAAGGACCTGTTTCCACACTGTATCACTCTATGACTCTAGGTGAGTGCCGATTCCTTCAGTAATCACTAAATACATTTGCTGCCTACATCACAGCCAACAGGGCCACACCTTCACCCAAATTGACCTCTCACAGCTTTGTGGAAGCAGCTGTTCATGTTCAGATAATGGAGTGTCTGAGTCATCCTGAAAGGGTGTACTTTGAACCCACAGTCCAGCTACAGCCACTGCCATGTGTGATTCAGACAGTTGATGTTTGTCAGATGCTAATGGCATGTTGGCCTTCATAACAAGACGAGTTGAGCATTGGAGTAAAGAGGTCCTGCAGTGTACAGGGCCCTGGTGAGACCACACCTGGAGTACTTTGTGCAGTTTTGGTCTCCAAATTTAAGGAAGGACAATCTTGCTATTGAGGGAGTGCAGAGTAGGTTTACTAGGTTAATTCACGGGGTGGCGGGACTGTCGTATGTTGAAAGACTGGAGCGACTGGGCTTGTATACACTGGAATTTAGAAGGATGAGATGGGATCTTATTGAAACATTTAAGATTATTAAGGGATTGGACAAGCTAGAGGCAGGAAACATGTTCCCAATGTTGGGGGAGTCCAGAACCAGGGGCCACAGTTTAAGAATAAGGGGTAGGCCATTTAGAATGGAGATGAGGAAAATATTTTTCATCCAGACTTATGAATCTGTGGAATTCTCTGCCTCAGAAGGCAGTGGAGGATGATTCTCTGGATGCTTTCAAGAGAGCGTTAGATAGAACACTTAATGATAGCGGAATCAAGGGATATGGGAAGAAGGCAGGAACAGGGTACTGATTGTGGATGATCGCAGTGAATGGTGGTGCTGGCTCAAAGGGCTGAATGGCCTCTTCCTGCACCAATTGTCTATTGTCTATTAAACCATCTTGTATGTTTACCAACTCTTGTAGTCTACCTTCCAGTTTCAATGGGGTGGCAGGTCTCCAACAAATATGTGGCAACACCCCTAATGTAAATGTTAACATATGGTCTATTTAAACATGAAACCTCTGACCTGTTTGCACACTTTTTCTTTCTGTAATTGAAAGTGACAAACTGATACATTGTAGAAACAAGAAACTGCAGGTGCTGCTTTACAAAAAGACACAAAGTGCAGGAGTAATTCAGCGGGTCAAGTAGCATCTCTGTAAAACATGGGCAAGTAACAGTTCAGGTGACTGCAGTAGCCATCTACTTGTGTCCTAAGTGTGGGCTTGCCTTCCGGATTCACCTCACCAGTCACTTCCGACCCACAGTCACCAATCCTCCAACTGAAAGTGAAGTCATGGTCATCTTTGAACCCGAAGGACGAACAACAATAACAGCAACAACAACATTTCAGGTTGGGGTCCTTTTTCTGACATTTTGTGTCTGAAACCTTCTTCTTGATACATTGAGCCGGGAAAGCTTGTTATTTGCTTACTGTTTACAGGAATGAGGATGAGGACTCCTCTACTCTTGAGGAGTAAGTCACTGGGATCAACACAAAGTGCTGGAGCATCTCTGGAGAGAAGGAATGGGTGGTGTTTCAGGTCGAGGTCGAGACATCTGAAAAAGGGTCTTGACCCGAAACGTCACCCATTCCTTCTCTCCAGAGATGCTGCCTGACCTGTTGAGTTACTCCAGCATTTTGTGTCTGTCTTCAGTTTAAACCAGCACCTGCAGTTCCTTCCTGCATAGGTCACTGGGATATTTTGGAATGAATATACTTGTAATATTAGACTTCCAAAATTTGACAACAAATAGCTTTGAAAAAATGCAGATGCTGCAAAGCAATAGAATGCTGTCTTACTGTGTTTGCAGCGCCGGAGACCCGGGTTCAATCCCAACTACGGGTGCTGTCTGTACAGAGTTTTGACATTCTCCCCTGTGTGACATGCGTGGATTTTCTCCAAGATCTTCGGTTTCCTCCCACACTACAAAGGCATACAAACCAAGTTGGTTAATTGGCTGTGTATAAATGCAAAAATTGTCCCGAGAGTAGAATAGTGTTAATGTGCGGGGATCGCTGGTCAGTGCGGACTCGGTAGGCTGAAGGATCTGTTTTTGCACGCTGTATCTCTAACCTACACTAAACTAAAAACAGATTTCCACATGCTTAGCACACATGACAGCATTTATCAAATGGAAAAAATGGGTTAATGTTTCAGTTTGACGTGAAACGTTAACTCTTTCTCCTTCCACAGTTATTGACTGACCTAATGAGAGTGCTCATCAGCATATTCTGGTTGTCATTGATATATCCATAAACTGGTTAAATGCAGTGAACTAGTTCTGAACTAGTCCCTCTCATTATTCCATGGAAACAGTTGTCTATGCAGAGCAGTATTGATGAATCTTGCCTTCAGCTTGAGACGGGGGAGGGCAGATTGGAAAAATACAAGTGTTTGGCCTTGCAGCCAGATGATGTTATCCAACTGAGAGTAGGTGAAATACACCCTCACAGCAGAATAGAGAGATTGTATACTTCAAAAGAAAAAAAATCAATTGTTCCTTTCGCTGCAGCTGAGCCTGTATTGACTAGAAAACATCGTCAGGGTAAAGGTGCCAAGCTAAAAGCAGTAGATTGAAGTAGTGAACAATGTGTTTTACTTTTCTTATAGTAGCATGGACTGAGATGAGCAGGCTCCAGCTCAGAACAGCGTTTCAGTTTTGTACTGTTGGTGTAGTTTCTGTTCTCTCCTCCCTTCCAGCTGCGAGATATCTTTAAACACGCCAGACTTCCCAACAGCTTCTACACACCATCCTGAGACCACCACAAATCTATAAACTCCCTCCCTCCCCACCCCCTCCCTCCAAACCCAACATCCCAGCATCTCAGTATCTCCTGACAGTTGTTCCATTTCACACTCCATGCAATCAGCACCCTCCCCATGATCTTTACTAAACCATCACCCTCCAGCATGTGGTGGACCTTTTCTCAACACCCCCATCCCCTCTTGTGATCTCAGTTCAGTTTAGTTTAGGTTAGAGATACAGCGCGGGAACAGGCCTTTCGGCCCACCGGGTCCGCACCGACCAGCGATCCCCGCACATTAACACTATCCTACACCCACTAGGGACAATTTTTTTACATACACCAAGCCAATTAATCTACAAACCTGCACATCTTTGGAGTGTGGGAGGAAACCGAAGATCTTGGAGAAAACCCACGCAGATCACGGGGAGAACGTACAAACTCCGTACAGACTCGGTGCTTGAGGTTGAACACTGGGGAATTTAAGGACACGCACATCTTGAAAATTAGCAATTAGCAGCATTAAATGTTACATGCATGCTTTACAGAGCTCCAGATTATCAGAGAGGATGGGTGAGGTCGGCAATAGCTGGAGGAGCAGCTCGGTATCATGAAAGAAGGGGCTTTAAAAATCATGACATTGTTATAGGTGGAAAACATTAGGCCCATGTTGTCAAAACCAGTTCTACAGTTGGCCCCATTCCCTTGAGTCACAGTCATAGAATGATGCAGCATGGAAACAGGCCCTTCAGCCTAACTTGCCCACACCAGCCAACATGTAGGGGAGGTAGGGGGAGGATAAAGGGGTTGAGGGGGATGGAGTGGGGGGGAGGGGAAGGGGGTGGAGGAGAGGGAGGGCGTCGAGGGAGGTGGAGAAAGGGAGGGGAGGAGGGAGGGGAGGGGAGGAGGGAGTGGGAGGAGGGTGGGAGGGGATGTGAGGGAGGGGGAGAGGGAGAGGGAGGGGAGGGGGAAGATGGGGGTTGGGAGGCGAGAGGAGGGGGGAGTGGGGGAGGAGAAGGGTGGTGCCCCGGGCCTACGGTGTCGGGGCCTACAGTGGCCCCCGGGCCTACAGTGGCCCCCGGGCCTACAGTGTCCGGGCCTACAGTGTCCGGGCCTACAGTGTCCGAGCCTACGGTGTCCGGGCTGCATTGTCCGAGCATACAATGCTTCCCGGGCCTAATATGGGACAAGGGCGGTCCCGTAAGGGACTAATCAATTTAGCCCATTATACGGGATTTAGCCGCATTATACGGGGCTAATGCGGGACAGTTGGCAACCCTAGAGTGATACCACATGCAAACTGGAGGAACGGCACCTCATCTTTCGCTTGGAAGGTTTACAAGCCAATGGTATGAGCATTAAACTCTCCAGTTTTAGGTAACTAACCTACAAACGTGCCCCTCTTCCCCTCCTCCTCCCTTTCCTATGCCCCACCTGGACACACCCATTACTCCCCTCCCCCTCTCCTTCCCCTTCCCCCCCACATTCCGTTCTCTAGCTTCACAATTCACATCTCTTCTAACATTGTCTCACGCATTTAGTCTTTTCATCTCTGGAATTTGTCCAACCATCTTAGTTTTAGTTTTAGAAATACAGTGCGGAAACAAGCCCTTCGTTCCACCGGGCCCGCGCTGACCAGCGATCACTGCACATTAACACTATCCTATACCCCTAGGGACAATTTTTACATTTACCAAGCCAATTAACCTACAAACCTGTACGTCTTTGGAGTGTGGGAAGAAACCGAAGATCTCGGAGAAAACCCACGCGGGTCACGGGGAGAACGTACAAACTCCGTACAGACAGCACCCGTAGTCAGGATGGAACCCGGGTCTCCGGCGCTGCATTCACTGTAAGGCAGCGACTCTACCGTTGCGCCACCGTGACCGCTCATCTATTATCCAAAACCTTCCTCACCTGCATCCTACCCAACAAGGTCCTGGAGTATCTCAGCGGGCCAGGCAGCTTTCCTGGAGGACATGGATTGGTGCTGTTTTGGTTCGGGCCCTTCAACTCCAAAGTCCTCAATGGGGTAGAGGTGAATCTGGCAGTACCCTAACTTATGGAAGGACCATTTAGAAGGCTGATAAAAGAGGGGAAGAAGCCTTTATCCTGCCCCAGCTTTCTTCTCCCCACCACCGCATCCCCCCCCCAACCCCCACCCCACCACAATTGGTCAGAAGAAGGGTCCCCATCCATGTTTTCCAGAGATGCTGCCTGAGTTAATTCCCGGAATGGCGGGACTGTCATATGTTGAAAAACTGGAGCGACTAGGCTTGTACACACTGGAATTTAGAAGAATGAAAGGGGATCTTATTGAAACATTTAAGATTATTAAGGGGTTGGACACGCTAGAGGCAGGAAACATGTTCCTGATGTTGGGGGAGTCCAGAACCAGGGGCCACAGTTTAAGAATAAGGGGTAGGCCATTTAGAACGGAGATGAGGACAATCTTTTTCACTCAGAGAGTTGTAAATCTGTGGAATTCTCTGCCTCAGAAGGCAGTGGAGGCCAATTCTCTGGATGCTTTCAAAAGAGAGTTAGATAGAGCTCTTAAGGATAGCGGAGTCAGGGGGTATGGGGAGAAGGCAGGAACGGGGTACTGATTGTGAATGATCAGTCATGATCACATTGAATGGTGGTGCGTACAGGCTCGAAGGGCCGGACGGCCTCCTCCTGCACCTATTGTCTATTGTTACTCTAGCACTTTGTGTGGTTTTTTGTAATCCAATCAAAGACTTGGCCCATCCTGGTCCTTCCTTCTTCGTCCCACTCCAATTCACCAGAAGACACAGATGCTTGAAAATGTGCCCCATCAGATTCAGGATGGCACGTGGCCAGAGGCTTCTGCCTCTCGTGTCTGAAGGGTCCTTCCAGAAGCTAGGGTACTGTCTGACTGATCGCTGTCTTTTGCGGACGTTGGACTTTTTCTCTGGAACTGATGCGGTACAATGCTGAGTATTATATTCTGCACTCTTGCATCATTCGATCATAAGATCATAAGTGATGGGAGTAGAATTAGGCCATTCAGCCCATCGTCCACTCCGCCATTCAATCATGGCTGATGTATCTCTCCCTCCTAACCCCTTTCTCCTGCCTTCTCCCCATAACCTCTAACACCTGTATCTTTCCTTTTGCTCCACCTAGCGTAGTTGAGTTTGGCTTCATTACCTTTATGTACATTATGATGCTTCGGCTTATGATGCTTCGACTTACGATATTTCGACTTTACGATGGTGTAAACGATGGGCGATGGCAGCTTGCCGCAGCTCGCTTCCAGCTACGTGATCAGGTGTATTAAATGCGTTTTCGGTTTACGATGGGTTTATCGGAACATAACCCTATCGTAAGTTGAGGAGCACCTGTATTGCATTGTCCGATTTAATTGGATAGCATGCAAAACAAAGCTTTTCACTGTGCCTCGGTACACATGGCAATAATAAATTTAAACCCATATTTACACACATTGCTAAATCGAAGCGCTAATTATAACCGATGAATGATTTTTGTTGGCTGTTTTTTCAAACCTATCAATGCTCCTGTTGAAATATAATTTTAACGGACCTTCAACTGGTTAAATCTCTTTTATATACTTGTGTTATACATGCACAGGAAAAAAAGGAACAATGTCGTGTCCATTCTATCGGCCTCTTTCATATCATCAGTTCAGTTCCTGCTCACACACGTGTTCATGCACAAGCTCAATTGATATTTTTTCATTACTAATAGTCCTTCAAATCTTTATTGTGTCGTAGTCAGACAGTCATGCAGCGTAGACAATGGACAATAGACAATAGACAAAAGGTGCAGGAGGAGGCCATTTGGCCCTTCGAGCCAGCACCGCCAGTCAATGTGATCATGGCTGATCATTCACAATCAGTACCCCGTTCCTGCCTTCTCCCCATACCCCCTGACTCCGCTATCCTTAAGAGGTCTATCTAGCTCTCTCTTGAAAGCATCCGGAGAATTGGCCTCCACTGTCTTCTGAGGCAGAGAATTCCACAGATTCACAACTCTCTGACTGAAAAAGTTTTTCCTCATCTCCGTTTTAAATGGCTTACCCCTTATTCTTAAGCTGTGGCCCCTGGTTCTGGACTGCCCCAACATTGGAAACATGTTTCCTGCTTCTAACGTGTCCAATCTCTTAATAATCTTATATGTTTCAATAAGATCCCCTCTCATCCTTCTAAATTCCAGTGTATACAAGCCTAGTCGCTCCAGTCTTTCAACATAAGACAGTCCCGCCATTCCGGGAATTAACCTAGTAAACCTACGCTGCACGCCCTCAATAGCAAGAATATCCTTCCTCAAATTTGGAGACCAAAACTGCACACAGTACTCCAGATGTGGAAACAAGCCCATCGGCACAACCTGCCCACGCCAACCAACATGCCCCATCTACACTAGTCCAACATGCCTAAGATTTCCCCGTATCCTTCTAAACCCATTCGATCTATGCTGTTTTAAATGTTATGTCACCTGGTTATTGATTCCCCTACTCTGGTCAAGAGACTCTGTACGTTTACCCGATCTATTCCTCTCATAATCTTATACACCTCTATAAGATCACCCCTCATCCCCCTGTGCTCCAAGGAATTAAGTCCTAGCCTGCTCAACCTTTCCTTCTTAGCCCTCAAGTCCCGGCAACATCCTCATAAATTTCTCTGCACCCTTTCCAGCTTAGCAACATCTTTCCTACAGCAGGGCGACCAAAACTGAACACAATACTCCAAATGTAGCATCACCAATGTCGAGTGCAACTTAGAATCATAGAAAATAGGTGCAGGAGGAGGCCATTCGGCCCTTCGAGCCAGCACTGTAAGATAACCTACCAACTTCTCCACTAAATACTCTGATTAATGAAGGCCAATGTGCCACAAGACATCTAGATCACTATCTACCTGTAATGCCATTTTCAAAGAACCATGTACCAGCGCTCCTAGGTTTCCCTGCTGTCCAGACCCCTGACATCCACTCTGTAGGTCTTGCCCTGGTTAGACTTCCTAAAATACAACACCTCACACTTATATGTTTTAACTCCATCAAACATTCCTCAGCCCACCTGCCCAATCAATTAAGATCTTACTACAATTTTTGATAAACGTCTTCGCTGTCTACCGTGTCTACCGCTGTCTACCGCTGTCTACCGCTGTCTACCGCTGTCTACCGTGTCTACCGCTGTCTACCGTGCCTACCGCTGTCTACCGCTGTCTACCGTGTCTACCGCTGTCTACCGCTGTCTACCGCTGTCTACCGCTGTCTACCGTGTCTACTGCTGTCTACCGCTGTCTACCGTGTCTACCGCTGTCTACCGCTGTCTACCGCTGTCTACCGTGCCTACCGCTGTCTACCGCTGTCTACCGCTGTCTACCGTGCCTACCGCTGTCTACCGCTGTCTACCGTGCCACCCACTTTAGCATCATCTGCAAACTTAGTAACCATGCTTTGTATGTTTCCATCCAAATCGTTGATGTAGATGACAAACAGTAACGGGCCCAGCACCAAACCCTGAGGTACACCACTAGTCACAGGCCTCCAGTCCGAGAAGCAACCTTCTACCATTACCCTCTGCTTCCATCCATGAAGCCAAATTTCTCTCCAGTTGACTAACACTCCTTGAATCTGATACACAAGATTTACTGGATTTATCTTTTGTGTTAATTATTTTTTTCTATTGTGTTTTGTAGTTTAGCACAATCCGCAGGCGTTGCCACTTTCATTCCACTGCACATCTTGTATATATGTATGTGACAAATAAACTTGACTTGACAAGATCTACAGCTTTGCCCTCATTTTTGGTTACATCTTCAAAAAACATAGTTAGATTCGTGAGACACAATCTCCCATGCACAAAACTGTGCTGACTATTCCCAATTTTCCCTTTTCTATCTAATTGCATGTATATCTTATCCCACATACTCTCTAGCATGTCTTAATATATGCATAAAATCCTTAAGACTTTCTGCCAGAGCTACGTCCTGCCTCCTCTTTGCCCTCCTGATTTCCTTTTTTAGCATGCTCCTCAGTTCCCATAGCTCCTCCAGGGATACACTTGATCTCAGCTGCCTCCACCTGCCCCATGCCTCCTCAATTTCCCTCGACATCAAAACTTCCTGATGCCGACCTTCCTTGCCCTGAGCTCTTGTCAGCACCCTTTGAAAACCCTCCCACTTCCTGATGCCAACCTGCCTTGCCCTGAGCTCTTGTCAGCACCCTTTGAAAACCCTCCCACTTTCCTTTCCCTGCAGACAGCTGCTCCAGTCAACTTAAGCAAATTACTTCAAAATTGACCTTGCCCCAATTTAGAATTATAACTCGCTGGCCCACCCTGTCTTTATCCAGGAACGATCTTCAAGCTAATAGAACAGTGTTCGCTGCTCCCAACGGCCTCATCCGTGAACACTTCTTCCACTTGCCCTTCACAATTTCTGAAGACTAGGTTAAGCATTGGCCGCTCCAAAGTTGGGCCTTCCACACATTCCATGAGGAAACTTTCCCGAACACATTTGACAAATTCTGCCCCACTGTTGCAGTCTCAGTCAATTTTTGGAGAGTTAAAGTCCCCTGCTATGATAGCCTGTTGATATACACCAATCAGCCAAAACATTATGACCACCGACAGGCGAAGTGAATAACATTGATTATCCTGTAACAATGGCACCTGTCAAGGGGTGGGATATATTAGGCAGCAAGTGAACAGTCAGTTCTTGAAGTTGATGTGTTGGATGCAGGAGAAATGGGCAGGAGTAAAGACCTGAGTGACTTTGACAAGGGCCAAATTGTTATGGCCAGACGATTGGGTCAGAGCATCTCTGAAACGGCAAGGCTTGTGGGGTGCTCCCGGTCAGCAGTGGTGAGTACCGACCGACAGTGGTCCGAGGAGGGACAAACCACAAACCGGCGACAGACAGGGCGTTGGGCGCCCAAGGCTCATCGATGCACGAGGCCAATGAAGGCTATCCTGTCTGGTCCGAACCGACAGAGGTCGACTGTGGCACAAGTCACAGAAAATGTTAATGGTGGTCACGGGAGGAATGTGTCACAATACACAGTGCATCGCACCCTGCTGCGTATGGGGCTGCACACGGAGAACCAACAGCATATTAGGCAAGTGGTCACAATGTTTTGGCTCATCAGGTCATAATGTTTTGGCTGATTGGTGTATATACCTAATAGTGTGTATTAAATGGTTCTGGATGGTTCAGAGACACATATGATACGATACGATACGATAGAACTTTATTCATCCCCGGAGGGTAATTGGACTGCCAACAGTCACAACACACAACAAGGTACACGAAAACTGGAAATTAAAATTAAATTAAAAGTGAAAACAAAAAGAAAAAGACAAGAGACTGTTGGCTGGCTGCCGTGTGCAGGGCGTCGTAACTGGAACAAACAAACAAACAAACAAACAAACAAACGAACGCAGGCTTATCCCCTGGGAAGAGGATTCTAAACTAGAGTGCCCCCCCCCACACCGAGTCCCTCTTTGTTCTCCCACCATCCCTCATGGCAGTCCCCCCACACCGGGTCCTCCATTGTCTTCACCAACCCCCTCATGCTCATCGACTACTGATCGCAGGGTCGATCGCGAGGCGCCACCGCCACGGAGGCTCCCCCTGCCGCCGAGGTTCCACTGCTGCTGAGGCCCCCCCATCACTGAGGCTCACACTGCTGCAGAGGCTCACAGTACTGAGTCCCCCCCATCACTGGTGAGGCCCCCCCATCACTGAGGCTCACACTGCTGAGGCCCACACTGCTGCCGAGGCCCACACTGCCGAGGCCCACACTGCTGCCGAGGCTCACACTGCCGAGGCCCACAATGCTGAGGCTCACACCGCCGAGGCTCACACTGCCGAGGCCCACACTGCCGAGGCTCACAATGCTGCTCAGGCCCACACTGCTGAGGCCCACACTGCTGCCGAGGCCCACACTGCCGAGGCCCACACTGCCGAGGCTCACACTGCTGCCGAGGCCCACACTGCCGAGGCTCACACTGCTGCCGAGGCTCACACTGCCGAGGCCCACACTGCAGCTGAGGCTCACACTGCCGAGGCCCACACTGCAGCTGAGGCTCACACTGCCGAGGCCCACACTGCCGAGGCTCACACTGCCGAGGCTTACACCGCCGAGGCCCACACTGCTGAGGCCCACACTGCCGAGGCCCACACTGCCGAGGCCCACATTGCCGAGGCCCACACTGCTGCCGAGGCCCACACTGCCGAGGCCCACACTGCTGCTGAGGCCCACACTGCTGAGGCCCACACTGCTGCTGAGGCCCACACTGCTGTGGCTCACACTGCCGAGGCTCACACTGCTGCAGAGGCCCACACTGCAGAGGCCCACACTGCCGAGGCCCACACTGCCGAGGCCCACACTGCCGAGGCCCACACTGCCGAGGCCCACACTGCCGAGGCCCACACTGCCGAGGCCCACACTGCTGCTGAGGCCCACACTGCTGAGGCTCACACTGCCGAGGCTCACACTGCTGCCGAGGCCCACACTGCAGAGGCTCACACTGCTGCCGAGGCCCACACTGCCGAGGCCCACACTGCTGAGGCTCACACTGCCAAGGTTCACACTGCTGCCGAGGCCCACACTGCCAAGGCTCACACTGCTGCCGAGGCCCACACTGCCAAGGCCCACACTGCTGCAGAGGCCCACACTGCAGAGGCCCACACTGCCGAGGCCCACACTGCCGAGGCCCACACTGCCAAGGCCCACACTGCCGAGGCCCACACTGCTGCCGAGGCCCACACTGCCGAGGCCCACACTGCTGCTGAGGCCCACACTGCTGAGGCTCACACTGCCGAGGCCCACACTGCTGAGGCTCACACTGCCGAGGCTCACACTGCTGCCGAGGCCCACACTGCAGAGGCTCACACTGCTGCCGAGGCCCACACTGCCGAGGCCCACACTGCTGAGGCTCACACTGCCGAGGCCCACACTGCCGAGGCCCACACTGCTGAGGCTCACATTGCCGAGGCTCACACTGCTGCTGAGGCCCACACTACCGAGGCTCACACTGCTGCCGAGGCCCACACTGCAGAGGCCCACACTGCTGCCGAGGCTCACCCTGCTGCAGAGGCCCACACTGCTGAGGCTCACACTGCTGCTGAGGCCCACACTGCTGCCGAGGCCCACACTGCTGAGGCTCACACTGCTGCAGAGGCCCACACTGCTGCTGAGGCCCACACTGCTGCTGAGGCCCACACTGCTGAGGCCCACACTGCTGCTGAGGCCCACACTGCTGAGGCCCACACTGCTGCTGAGGCCCACACTGCTGAGGCCCACACTGCTGCTGAGGCCCACACTGCTGAGGCCCACACTGCTGAGGCCCTCACTGCTGAGGCCCACACTGCTGCTGAGGCCCACACTGCAGAGGCCCACACTGCTGCTGAGGCCCACACTGCAGAGGCCCACACTGCAGAGGCCCACACTGCCGAGGCTCACACTGCTGCTGAGGCCCACACTGCCGAGGCCCACACTGCCGAGGCCCACACTGCCGAGGCCCACACTGCCGAGGCCCACACTGCCGAGGCCCACACTGCCGAGGCTCACACTGCCGAGGCCCACACTGCCGAGGCCCACACTGCCGAGGCCCACACTGCCGAGGCCCACACTGCCGAGGCCCACACTGCTGCCGAGGCCCACACTGCTGCCGAGGCCCACACTGCCGAGGCCCACACTGCCGAGGCCCACACTGCCGAGGCCCACACTGCCGAGGCCCACACTGCCGAGGCCCACACTGCCGAGGCCCACACTGCTGCCGAGGCCCACACTGCTGCCGAGGCCCACACTGCTGCCGAGGCTCACACTGCCGAGGCTCACGCTGCCGAGGCCCACACTGCCGAGGCCCACACTGCTGCAGAGGCTCACACTGCTGCTGAGGCCCCACCACCATTGAGGGTCCTGTTGCTGCCGAGGCTCCCATTGCCGCATCAAAACTAACAGAATTGACAATTGACAAAGTTCCAACTCTTGCTATTCTCTAAGTGAAAACCGTCCAGTGGAATTTGCGGCACTCAGTTTAGTTTAGTTTAGAGATAGAGTACGAAAACAGACCCTTCGACCCACTGGGTCCGCGCCGACCAGTAATCCCCACACATTAATACTACCCTAGACACACTAGCGACAATTTACACTTCTACCAAGCCAATTAATTTACAAACCTGTACGTCTTTGGAAGGAAACCAAAGATCTCAAAGAAAATCCGTGGTCATGAGGAGAATGTACTAACTCTGTACAGACAGCACCCACAGTCAGGATTGAACCTGGGTCTACTGATGCTCTAAGGCAGCAACTCTACTGCTGTGCCATCCTGCTGCCCAATCTCTGAAGTATGCTGGCCAGGCTCAATTAGCACAACTCTACTGCTGTGCCATCCTGCTGCCCAATCTCTGAAGTATGCTGGCCAGGCTCAATTGGCACTCACACACTTAATTGTCACAAGTTTTAGTTTTGCTGCAGCAATGAATGTGTAAAAGCCATCAGATGATCATGAGCAAATATGAGTGTAAACGATTAATATTATGCACGCAAATGTCTTGTTTGGCATTTTATAATTGACGTCATTTGAAACAGTGAATGAAGAAGCTGGAAGTGGGTGAGTTGAGCAAGTGTTTGGCAAATTTACCTACGTGGTTACAGTGAGTAGCAATCATGTGAACAGTTACAGTACGGCAGTTAAAGGGCGGCACGGTAGCGCAGCGGTAGAGTTGCTGCTTTACAGCGAATGCAGCGAATGCAGCGCCGGAGACTCAGGTTCGATCCTGACTACGGGTGCTGCACTGTAAGGAGTTTGTACGTTCTCCCCGTGACCTGCGTGGGTTTTCTCCGAGATCTTCGGTTTCCTCCCACACTCCAAAGACGTACAGGTATGTAGGTTAATTGGCTGGGTAAATGTTAAAAAAATTGTCCCTAGTGGGTGTAGGATAGTGTTAATGTGTGGGGATCACTGGGCGGCACGGACTTGGAGGGCCGAAAAGGCCTGTTTCCGGCTGTATATATATGATGATGTATGAGTACAGACTGATGCACAGGAAGTGTTTCAGTCTCTCACTACCAGAGAAAAGCTCAAAGTTCCCCTCCCAGCCTGGAGCCTTGCAAATATTGTTGAAACATCAAAACATACACTACCAGCCTGGGGCCTTGCAAATATTGCTGAAACATCAAAACACATTAAAAGTAAGCTGAAGAAGGAACCCACCCCAAAATATTATCTTCTCCACAGATAGGGCCTGGGCCCATTGAGTTCCTCCAGCACTTTGCTTTTTGCTCAGCGATCCTCTCTTTTGATTTGTTGTAGGCTAGGTATATATTTACGCTCAATTTGCTTGTTTCTGGCTGTTCTTTCAGGCCTTGCAACTGGCCAGAAATGAAACTGGGAAATATTATCAGAGATGGGAAATATTAATGGCAAACAAATTTTAAGATAAGTTGAGAAGAATGATCAGACCATAAAAGATAGGCTTGTGTTAGACTGGAAAACAGAACTGATTAATAATGAAAGGCATGATTGAAACATATCGTTATCTGCAATTAGAAACATAGAAACATAGAAAATAGGTGCAGGAGGAGGCCATTCGGCCCTTCGAGCCAGCACCGCCATTCATTGTGATCACGGCTGATCGTTCCTAATCAGTAACCCGTGCCTGCCTTCTCCCCATATCCCTTGATTCCACTAGCCCCCAGAGCTCTATCTAACTCTCTCTTAAATCCATCCAGTGATTTGGCTTGAAATTGAACTCCTTGTTGAATCTGGAAGGCTGTAATGTGACAATTTGGTGCACGGGACAGATCGTGCCATCCCAAAAGTTCCTTGATCTGATGTTGATCTTAATTGGGAGAGTATAAGAGGCTAAGGAGAGCAATGTTAGAATTGAAAATGGGACAAAGAATGAAAATAACCAAATAGACAGACAGACTTGGAGAGTGAACAGAGGTGATTGTGAAAGAGGACATTGCTCTTCTCTAGTGTAGTGAGTTAAGTATTCTGAAGTTCTTATCATACATACAATGGACCATTGGTATCATTTAAATGGTAGTGCTAGCTCATCTTTACTGGAGATTCTGGAGAAAGACACATTCCATTTTGGAGAGATTTGAAGAAGAAGGCAGTATGTGAGCGTGTTTCAGTTTAGTTTACAGGTACAGCTTGGAGTCATAGCCTTCGG
Organism: Rhinoraja longicauda; assembly: GCF_053455715.1. Lineage (NCBI taxonomy): Eukaryota > Metazoa > Chordata > Chondrichthyes > Rajiformes > Arhynchobatidae > Rhinoraja > Rhinoraja longicauda. The sequence continues at coordinate 74,212,589 of NC_135960.1, read as the reverse complement.
CCCACCGAGTCCGCGCCGACCAGCGATCTAGTTCTGTTATCCTAGTTCCGCATCCTACACACTAGGGGCATTTTTTTATACAGAAGCCAACTAGCTTACAATCCTGCACGTCTTTGTAGTATGGGAGGAAACCGGAGCACCAGGAGAAAACCCACGCAGTCACAGAGAGAATGTTCAAACTCCATACAGACAGCACCCGAGGTCTGGATCAAACCCAGGTTTCTGGCGCTGTAAGACAGCAACACTACTACTTCACCATGGTACCGTTAATGTGATGAGGCCACATTCTGGATGCATGCTGTAGATTTTGAAACCTCATTGCATTGTTGAGAGAACTGCAGAATAAACCTTATTTATAAGGTATAGGATTCCCAGGCCTAAAAATGACCATTAGAGTGCAGTACAATCCATATCTGAATCACATTATATTCTATATTGCAGTTTTGTGGAGTATGATAACACAATCAGTGCATGCAGCCAAATACGTTGAACAAGAGAGACACTGAACTCATTCCAACCTGCAGAAAAACAAGAATGTATTCAGTCAGGAGAACATCATCTTACATAAATCCTGAACCCTTTAGTCTGAAGGTTATCTGTTGCTGTTCAATGATATTTGCCATCTACTTCTATCCAAAGCCATCAAGGAAATTGTTTGATTTTAACACAGAGATACCATTTTTTAATTAAACTGAATTTTGCATTTGTAATTTTATTTTGAGTCTTCCGATTCAGTCCTAGGATTTTGATGTGCCTTTTTTTAATTTTATTTTTACTTGTGTTCTCTTTCATTAATTATCCTTTATGTTATATTATCTTATAATGTCATATTATATTATACTATATTATATTGTTTATATTATCCTATAATTTCATTAATTATCCTTTATCCTTATTAATTATCCATTGTGGTGGGAGTGGTCTTATCTTAAAAAGATGTGAAAAGGCTAAGAATTCACCTTGAGCGATTGTTGCCAGAATTTTATATTGATTTAGGCAGGTGTACTCGCTGGAGTTTAGATGAGTTTATTTAGCCAGTGGGTGGTGAATCTGTAGAATTCATTGCCAGAGGCCGCTGTGGAAGTCAAGCCGATGGGCATTTTAAAGCGGAGATTAACAGGTGATTGATCAGTAAGAATGTCAAAGGTCACAGAGAGAAGGCAGGAGAATGGAGTTGAGAGGGAAGGATAGGTCAGCCATGATTGAATGATGGAGTAGACTGCACTCCATCTGGGCAGCATGGTGGCCTAGCAGTAGAGTTGCTGCCTTACAGCGCTTGTACGTTCTCCCCGTGACCTGCATGGGTTTTCTCCGAGATCTTCGGTTTCCTCCCACACTCCAAAGACGTACAGGTGGTGTAAACGTACAGGTGGCTTGGTGTAAATGCACAATTGTCCCCAACGTGTGTAGAATAGTGTTAATGCTCAGGCATCGCTGGTCGGCGCGGACACGGTGGGCCGAAGGGACTGTTTCCCCGCTGTATCACTAAACTAAACTAAACTCAACCAGATAGACTGAATGACCTTATTCTGCTCCTATGACATGAACTTGCAGTGGGACCAGCATATTCTGAAGGTTGCACCTGTGTCATTTGCAGAAAGCCCCCACTTTGCACATTACAAAATCCACATATTGAATATGCTGTTGCCGAAGATATGGGGCCTTCAGGATAGAATTGTGGATGTGTGTCGCAGTGTCCAAGCCAGTCCTGTTATGGATCGATTGAGGTGCTCAGAAGGTTAAGCAGCAAGTTTATTTTTTGAACCTTTCCCAAGAATTTGCTAAATGAAGCACTGGAGGACATTGATTTTGCGGAAGAAGCAGGTTGAAAGAATAATTTATTTTATTTTCCATGAGAACATAGGATGGTGAAGAATTGATAGATTGCTTTGATTATCGTAGCTTCCACGTTTGGATATGCAGTATCAACGTTATTTGTATTAACAGTTAATTTGCACTATGTACAGGAATAGATTTCCATTTGAACAAGCAGATATTAATTAATACCTACTAACACAATCACTAATTAGCGTAAAAAAATCAATGCAAATAACTCCAGTTGAACATCTTTAAAATATAGCTTCAGTAGATTTGTGTCCCTGGAAACTCTTTTACAATAAAAGCAGAATATACAGTATAAGACAACAGTAGCTTTATGGACTCACTGGTTCATTATGATAGTTCTTCAGACTAATTTGTAATAGTTCTTCAGACTAATTTTTTGGAGAGATTGCAATAACAAATGAACCTTCAGCAGATACATAAAACTTCCCCTGGGTCTCCCGAGGCATTAAGCTGTTAAAATATTAGGTGGAACAATAGCACATTAAACATCTGTCCACTTATTCCATCGATTAATTACCTGTAACCTTGTATATTGCTCATTGATCGCTGTTTAGTTTTAATTTTCTTCCCTAGTTACATTTGGATTGTTAGAATCATAGAGATAGGGGATTTTCCAGAGCCAACATATCACTATTAAAAATAGGCCCACGTTCACCCATTTCTGCTGAATTTGTAGTACAGACTGTCCCTAAGTTAGGGACACTCCAACGTACGAACAAGCTCCCATAATGTTATTTAATTTTAAAATTCTGATGTTGTACATTCAAGATTTCAAGTTTCAATTTATTGTCACATGTACCAATTAAGGTACAGTGAAATTTGAGTTACCATACAGCCATACTCTAAGTAAAAAGCAACAAGACACACAGCCACATAAAATAAAATGTAACATAAACATCCACCACAGCGGATTCCACATTCCTCACTGTGATGGAAGGTAATAAAGTTCAATCAGCTTCCTCTTTGTTCGATCTTGTTCAATATATACATTTGATCTTATGAATAGCAGAACCAATTTCCTCTCTCTCTGCTTTTAGCGATTGTTCTGTTCAGACTGATGGGCTTTTCATTACAACACTGTGAAAGTATGGTTAGCATATTGAGTGATTTGTGTGTGTTTGCTGATCTACAGACTTACGGGGATGTCTGTAATAGCTGTCTGTTAGCAGTGTACCAGTCTGTGTCTACCTTGTCATGCTGGCTAGTTACTAAATCTCCTGGAAAGTATACCTGATGTTACATGAATGAGGATATTCAAACAATGCAACTGATGACAAACATGACAAAATGTCAGTTTAAATATTTTGTTTCCTTATATTTTTATAAATAGTTTGTTCAGTAGTCAAGACATTCCTTCCTACTAAAGGATCATTAGTACTTACAAAGATCATGTAGACTAAAAAAAGCAGGGGTCTTTCATTATATTGTCTAAAGATAATCTAAACTTTCCTCTGCTCCATCTCCTTGAACTTTAATGAGCTCTCCTTTCTTGTAACTCCAGACTGTGGCATGTTTCTACCCAGAATAGATCGCTGAATTATCATTACCACTTCCATGAGCTCTGTTTTCAGCTCATGTAAGAGTAACAACTGTCAGAACCCTTTGGTGCTATTTGATTTATCCTTTCAAATCCTGTGGGCAAGATTAACAATTGAAGAGTATTGAATGGATAGGCAGCTTGTCGTCAGTTAAATGCAACGTGAACTACTTCGCTATCAGTGTGTCAACATGTTTGTCAACATGGTATGCCTCAAGGTGCAACCTTTCTCCTGAGGCAACCTTTTAATGGTTACCAGTAACTATTGGGGATCTTGCCCAGATAGAGTCATGGAGTCATAGTGTGATACAGTGTGGAAACAGGCCCTTTGGCCCAACTCGCCCACACCGGCCAACATGCCCCAGCTACCCTAGTCCCACTTATAGAAACATAGAAACATAGAAAAAAAGGTGCAAGAGGAGGCTATTCGGCCCTTCGAGCTAGCACCAACATTCATTTTGATCATGGCTGATCATCCACAATCAGTAACCCGTGCCTAACTTCTCCCCATATCCCTTGATCCCACTATTCCCTAGAGCTCTATCTAACTGTTGCCTGTGCTTGATCCATAACCCTCCAAATCTGTCCTATCCATGTACATGTCCAACTGCTTCTTAAACGATGGGATAGGCCCAGCCTCAACTACCTCCTCTGGCAGCTTGTTCCATACACCCACCACCCTCTGTGTGAAAAGGTTACCCCTCGGAACCAGGGGCCACAGTTTAATAATAAGGGGTAGGCCATTTAGAACGGAGATGAGGACAATCTTTTTCACTCAGAGAATTGTAAATCTGTGGAATTCTCTGCCTCAGAAGGCAGTGGAGGCCAATTCTCCAAATGCTTTCAAGAGAGAGCTAGATAGAGCTCTTATGGATAGCGGAGTCAGGGGGTATGGGGAGAAGGCAGGAATGGTGTACTGATTGAGAATGATCAACCATGATCACATTGAATGGTAGTGCTGGCTCGAAGGGCCAAATGGCCTACTCCTGCACCTATTGTCTATTGATTCAAAGGCCATGGAATAAGTTTAATGGTTATTATCATTGCAAAGCTGTATCATTGAAAACTGCCAGCAACCTCTCCAGAATGCACATGCACAATTTATGTGAAAATTCAAAGGTTGCTCTCATTGATTTCTGACTCCACCAAAGGGTGAACAGGTTCCAGCCCACCCTGCATCAGCTTCATCAATCAATGAGCTACCCTTTGTAAACCATTTTCATTGAAAAATACCCTGAGAGCATTAATGGTTTTCACTGGGGTACTAAACTATTATCAATGCTTAGAACCTAAATAAAAGTTTATTTTTGTTTGTTTCATACTTCTTTTGGACAAGTAGCTCAAAATATTATTGTCATAGAGTGATATAGGCCCTTTGGCCCAACTTGCCCACACCGGCCAATATGTCCCAGCTATACTTGTCCCACCTGCCTGCGTTTGGTCCATATCCCTCCAAATCTGTCCTATCCATGCATCTGTCTAACTGTTTCTTAAATGTTGGGATAGTCCCCGCCTCAACTACCTCCTCTGGCAGCTTGTTCCATACACCCACCACCCTCTGTGTGAAAAAGGTACGTCTCAGATTCCTATTGTCTTCTCCCCTTCACCTTAAACATATGTCCCCTGGTCCTCGATTTACCTACTCTGGGCAAGAGGCTCTGTGCATCTACCCGATCTATTCCTCTCATGATTTTCTCTACCTCTAGAAGATCTCCCCTCATCCTCCTGCGCTCCAGGGAATAGAGACCCAGCCTACTCAACCTCTCCCTATAGCTCACACCCTCTAGTCCTGGCAACATCCTCATAAATCTTCTCTGCACCCTTTGCAATTTGACAACATCTTTCCTGTAACATGGTGCCCAGAACTGAACACAATATTCTAATTGCGGACTCACCAACGTCTTATACAACTGCAACATGACCTCTCACTTCTCCACTCAATACTCTGACTGATGAAGGCCAATGTGTCAAAAGCCTTTTTGACCACCTTATCTACCTGCAACTCGACCTTCAAGGAACCATGCACCTGCACTCCTAGATCCCTCTGCTCTACAACACTCCCCAGAGCCCTACAATTCACTGTGTAGGTCCTGCCTACGTTACATTTTCCAAAATGCAACGCCTCACATTTCTCTGTATTAAATTCCATCAACCATTCCTCTGCCCACCTGGCCAATCGATCCAGATCCTGCTACAATTTTTCACAACCATCTTCACTGTCTGCAAAACCACCCACTTTTATATCTTCAGTAAACTTGCTAATCTTGCCCTGTATGTTCTCATCCAAATCATTGATGTAGATGAGAAAAAGCTTTTTCACCCAGAGAGTTGTGAATTTGTGGAATTGTCTGCCACAGAAGGCAGTGGAGGCCAATTCGCTGGATGAATTTAAAAGAGAGTTAGATAGAGCTCTAGGGGCTAGTGGAATCAAGGGATATGGGGAGAAGGCAGGCACGGGTTATTGATTGTGGATGATCAGCCATGATCACAATGAATGGCGGTGCTGGTTCGAAGGGCCAAATGGCCTCCTCCTGCACCTATTTTTTATGTTACTTTATACAAAGGAATAGTCTGTCCATTAGTGATACTTCTCCTCAAGTACTTTGAATGTTACTTTCTCCATTGAAATTAGTTCTATGATGATTGGTGGTCTGAGCTTTTCAGTAAAACGACAATGTAACAAAATCAAGGGAATTAAAAGCCTGAATATTTAGTCTATCATTTGAAATCATAATTTGGTATTCACATTATGCAGTATGTAATAATTGTTTAAAGGGTGATGAAAAATTGTAATGTCGTGAACGAAAAAAACTGAATGTACTATTATCTCCTGGTGACACTGTTTTCATGTGCTATAATTCAGTGTGTGCTGATCCACAATCTGAACTCCTTGTGTTGCAACATCAGTAGATGAGAATGATCGAGGTACATGAACCTGCTCATGCCCATTATCTACATACACTGAGTAGCCTGACACCTTACAGCAGAGGTAATTCTTCAGAATATGTCCAAATGAGATCAATATAACGTGTGCAGCATTGGTACATAATTTAGTTAATATATCATGTTGTCTTCATTTCAATTCTCTAAGGAGCCACCAAGAGCCATAGGAACTAAACGAGCGGATTTAATTACTGACTTACATTCTGTTGGACATGGAATCATTTTTCGTTTCTTATAAATCTGTCTCCTGCACTCACTGGCTGCTAAAAGATTCAAAATAAGAAAATATCTTGTTATATTTTCAAGATCGGGAACAAATCCAATGTTTGAGGCAGCTACATCATTAAGATTCAGTGCTGGGTGTGAGATCAATGCTCAACAGCATGGATTGTCCTATGAGGTGCTCTGCCTTCATAACTGTTGGGGTCCTGAATCCCACTCATCGATGTAGCCCTGAGCTCATTCCCTGGCTCGTACTTCATGTTGATATTATGAACATGTTTGCGGGAGAGGGGGAGAGGGGGAGAGAGAGAGGGGGAGGGAGAGGGGGAGGGAGAGGGAGAGGGAGAGGGAGAGGGAGAGGGAGAGGGAGAGGGAGAGGGAGAGGGAGAGGGAGAGGGAGAGGGAGAGGGAGAGGGGGGGAGAGGGGGGAGAGGGGGGGGAGAGGGGGGGAGAGGGGGGGGAGAGGGGGGGAGAGGGGGGGGAGAGGGGGGGGAGAGGGGGGGGAGAGGGGGAGAGAGGGGGGGAGAGGGGGAGAGAGGGGGGGAGAGGGGGAGAGAGGGGGAGAGAGGGGGAGAGAGGGGGAGAGAGGGGGAGAGAGGGGGAGAGAGGGGGAGAGAGGGGGAGAGGGGGAGAGGGGGAGAGGGGGGGGAGGAGGGGGAGAGGGGGAGAGGGATAATTACTGAGGAAACACGGTGATCATTAGTGGTATTTAAATTTCAAACAAGGGGAAGCATTTGTTGCAATGCTGATGTTAGTCTCATAGTGAACCTTGAATACGTGACAAGACTGTGACTCTAAAGATAGCTTGAAATAAATATTTCTACCTGTTTTTCTCATAGATTTCCATTGCTCTTTGGACAGACAAAAGAACCTGCTGGAGTAACTCATAGAAACAGAAACATAGAAAATAGGTGCAGGAGGAGGCCATTTGGCCCTTCGAGCCAGCACCGCCATTCATTGTGATCATGGCTGATCATCCACAATCAGTAACCCATGCCTGCCTTCTCCCCATATCCCTTGATTCCACTAGCCCCTAGAGCTCTAACTAACTCTCTCTTAAATTCATCCAGTGAATTGGATTACTGGATGTACTGCCTCCACTGGCAGTGGAGAATTCCACTGCCTCCACTGCCTTCAGTGCAGAGAATTCCACAAATTCACAACTCTCTGGGTGAAAATGTTTCTTCTCACCTCAATTTTAAATGGCCTCCCCTTTATTCTAAGACTGTGGCCCCTGGTTCTGGACTCGCCCAACATTGGGAACATTTTTCTTGCTTCTAGCTTGTCCAGTCCTTTTATAATTTTATACGTTTCTATAAGATCCCCTCTCATCCTTCTAAACTCCAGTGAATACAAGCCCAGTCTTTCCAATCTTTCCTTATATGACAGTCCCGCCATCCCGGGGATTAACCTGGTGAACCTACGCTGCACTGCCTCAATAGCAAGGATACCCTTCTATCTCTGGATAAAAGGAATGGGTGACCATCCCCCACCAGGAAATACCTCGACTCAATCCTATCCCCCTGGTCCAATCCCTCCCTGCCGATGTCCCAGACACCTCACGCGCTCTTCATCTCTTCAATAACTTCCATTTTCCAGGCCCCCACTCCCTCATCTTTACCATGGATGTTCAGTCACTGCACACCTCCACTCCCCACCAGGAACCTCTCTCCACTGCTCTTTATGCCATTCAATGCAGAGTGTTGGCTCTCTACAATCCCATTGATCCCACTCCCGCACTTGGCACTTTGTGACCTATTCTCTCTAACATTTCCATCAATTCTACCCTGATTCTCCCGTAAGTTTGCCAACTGTCCCCTATTAGCTGAGACATCCCGTATATTGGGCTAAATTGGTTTGTCCCGTATTAGGCCGGGGGGGGGGGGGGCTGTAGGCCTGGACACTGTAGGCCCGGGGGCCGCAGTTGGCCCGGACACTGTAGGCCCGGGGGGCGCTGTAGGCCCGGACACTTTAGGCCCGGACACTTTAGGCCCGGACACTTTAGCCCCGGACACTGTTGGCCCGGACAATGTTGGCCCGGAAGCCCGGGCACCGTCCAACGGAGATTGCTTAGAAAGCCGCCTCCCGGCCTGGGGAACCGCTGTTGATGGAATGGGAGCATGTAGCCGCTGACTGGGTGAGGTCACATGGGGCACGGGACGATGACGTCATCTTTTGTCCCTTATTTGGGAGTGAGAAAATTGGCAACCCTATTCTCCCATCAACCTGGGAATTCCCATCAACCTGGCAATTCAGAGCAGCCATTTAATCTAGCATTCAGCATATCTGTGGCAGGAAGTTGGAGTACTCTGAGAAACTCTCAGACCACAGAGAGAACCTACAAACTCCACATAGACAGCAACTGAGATCAAACCTGGGATACTGAAACTGAATCGCTGTACTGCTCCTGTATCTTTGCCTTTTACACAGAAACAAAGAAACTTGGAAAATAGGTGCAGGAGGAGGCCATTTGGCCCTTCGAGCCAGCACCGCCATTCATTGTGATCATGGCTGATCATCCACAATCAGTAACCTGTGCCTGCCTTCTCCCCATATCCCTTGATTCCACTAGCTCCTGGAGCTCTATCTAACTCTCTTTTAAATTCATCCAGTGAATTGGCCTCCACTGCCTTTTGTGGCAGAGAATTCCACAATTTCACAACTCTCTGGGTGAAAAAGTTTCTTCTCACCTCAGTTTTAAATGGTCTCCCCTTTATTCTTAGACTGTGGCCCCTGGTTCTGGACTCCCCCAACGTTGGGAACATTTTTCCTGCATCTAGCTTGTCCAGTCCTTTTATAATTGTATACGTTTCTATAAGATCACCTCTCATCCTTCTAAACTCCAGTGAATACAAGCCCAGTCTTTCCAATCTTTCCTCATATGACAGTCCCTCCATCCCAGGGGTTAACCTTGTGAACCTACACTGCACTGCCTCAATAGCAAGGACGTCTTCCTCAAATTAGGAGACCAAACCTGCACACAATACTCCAGATGTGGTCTCACCAGGGCCCTGTACAACTGCTGAGGGACTTATTTGCTCCTGTACTCAAATCCTCTCGTTATGAAGGCATGCCATTAGCTTTCTTCACTGCCTGCTGTACCTGCACACCTACTTTCAGTGACTGATGTACAAGGACACCAAGGTCTCATTGCATTTCCCCTTTACCTAATCTGACACCATTGAGATAATAATCTGCCTCCTTATTTTTGCAGTCAAAGTGGATAACCTCACATTTATCTACATTATACTGCATCTGCCCACTCACTCACTTTTACACAGGCCTTTTTTGTTAATGTGCCCTCTGGGTGATAATGAAACAAATTCACTCCAATGGGCTCCTTCAAAAGATATTTAAAAACAATGGTATGATGATGATAGACACAAAATGCTGGAGTAACTCAGCGGGACAGGCAGCATCTCTGGAGAGAAGGAATGGGTGACGTTGCGGGTCGAGAAACATGATGTATGATGTAGGCTGAAGCTAAATGGTGGGGAAAATTGAGACTACTTGGAGCTATTGGGGTTTCATACGCTTCACCTCATTTTTATAAGGTCATAAGTGATAGGAGCAGAATTAGGCTATTTGGCCCATCAAGTCTAACCGCCATTCAATCATGGCTGATCTATCTCTCCCTCCTAACCCCTTTCTCCGGCCTTCTCCCCATAACCCCTAACACCCGTACTAATCAAGAATCTATATCCATTGACTTGGTTTCCACAGCCTTCTGTGGCAGAGAAACCCACAGATTCATTTTCCACACAAAACTATTGCAAAGCAGGTGGCAGGCAAGAAAATAATACACACCAGAATATCATGCTGCCAAAGAGTAGGCTAGCATTGTGCAGCGGGACACATTTACAGCCCTGCACACAGTGGTACGCATATACAGGCCTGCACACAGATACACTTCTGCCCTCTCCGCCTGCATTCTGAGCTAGAGCAGGAGCAGGGCACAGGGAAGGTGGAGTAAGGAGTCAACTCAGACATTATCATATTGCTCCTCCCAATCTGCTCAGCAGCTGCTCTGACAGAAAGCCAGCAAGAGCTTATCACTTGGACACGGTGACTTGCAGCGCAAAAAAAAACAAAGAGAAAGGAAAGAAAACATCTTTTGCTCCATGTGGCAGGGGGGCCTGTCTTTGATTGCCAGTTCCTCTGTGTGTGTGTGTGTGTGCATGTGTGATGTGAGTGGATCAGCAGAAAGATTCGTCAAGCTCTTTGGCTGTTTAATTGAGATAATGAACGGTTGAATCATGTTACAGATTTGTGCTTGCTTTGCTAAATGTTTTTGAGAACACAAATACGGGTTAGGTCTGAACTTTACAAAAGTCACCTGTTGTCATGTTGTTGCAGATACGTACCGCCCACAGGCTGTTTGTCTGTCCCAGCTATATACTATTTAAACAAAGCAATAAGAGTAGCTTGATAATGAAGAACAGTGAAACCTTATTGACATACTCGGCTGAGTAGGCTGAATAGGCACAGGCAGTTGGTTTAAAACGCATCATTTTTGTTTCTATCTTCTTTGGTTTCTTCAACTTTTGCAGATTTCTATGACCATTTAAAAAAAAAGAGAAAACCCTCTTCGGATTGCCTGTGAATCATCTTCAATGCTGATGAGACAAGGAATCAGTTTCACAAAGGAAACACCAGCTCAGCCCACGTGAACCAACCTGATCTCCCGGTTGCTAAACACTTTAATTCTCCTTCCCATTCCCACACTGACCTTTCTGTCCTCGGTCTCCTCCATTGTCAGAGTGAGGCTAAACGCAAATTGGAGGAATAGCACCTATTTCGCTCGGGCAGCTCACAGCCCAGTGGTATGAATATTGATTTCTCCAACTTCAAGAAACCCCGGCATTCCCTCTCTCTCTCTATCCCTCCCCCACCCAAGTCACACCAGCTTCTCATTTTCACCCAACAAACAGCTTACAATGGCCTGTTTCCTTTATCATCGTTACCTTTTTGCATTTCTTTTATTCGTTGTTCTTTATCTCTCTACATCATCGTGCGTATCTATCGTTTCCCTTTCCAATGACTTTCAGTCTGAAGAAGGGTCTCGACCCGAAACGTCAACTATTCCTTCTCTCCAGAGATGCTGCATTTGACTCCTAATTGAAGTTAACCCAGCTGAGTTATATTGAAACATTTCTGCTGCTACATTAACCTAACCTGTCCTACTTGGCTGCAGTCAGTAAATTTCAAATCCATCTGCTGCTGATCTGCCTGTCCACTTAAACTTCTAATGTCTCTTTAAAATCTATCTACGCAGGTCACAATATATGTAATGGGCAACTTGAAGATGTGGCTTTCTGCTTCATTTCTAAACACAGTGAACAGTTGAGGGACTGACACAGATCATTACAAGTATCACTTTCTACCAATTTGAATACATGCCTCCTTTCCTCTCTCCCTGCCTTCTGTTGCTGAGCACATTTCCTAGACAGGTCAATAACTTGCATTCCTGTTCATGAGATTTAACTTTAACTGGCAGGTTGATCTGAAGGACCTTTTCGATGCCCACTCAAAGTTCATTTAAATAACATCAATAGGCATTCCACTGCACACTACTTTGGTCCTGCAAATAATAATTTGATCAGGTTTATTATCCTCGACCTACACTCAAATCCATGCTGGTTCTCTGACCCCCCAGCTGATAATTTGAGGTGGGTGGTCATTACCTTCCTAACAAACGGCTCCACTCATTTCATGACGACTCATGTCAACTCCTGCTGTTGTCCAATTTCCTGCTCTCCCCGCTTACATTCCCTTAAGATACAGACTGGCAAGTCTAACATTGCAACTAAAGTGGTGTTTCTTGCATCAAGAACTCAGGCAGATTAAAGCAAGGACTGCTGCAATTTTCTTGCCCATTTCTTTTAAAATGCTGGGATGTGTACAAAAAAGATGCTGTCAATGTATCACTTTGTTATTATTCTTTACTCCCTTTCTGCTATTTTGCTTGTTAATTTTGGCAAATACCCATGCTAATTGGAGCTATACAATTAGTTACTCACCATTCTGTGGAATGTCCTTCTGTTTGGTGGCAGTGTTGCCCATATAGTATCCAAAGGGATCACATTGATCCATAGCACTCCTCTAATCCACATTGCAAAATCAATTGATTTTAATTTATTCTCGTCTTTCCTTTTTTCAGCTTTAGCGATCTGATCTATTAGGGGTGGTCACGGGGGTGCAGCGGTAGAGTTGCTGCCTTACAGCGAATGCAGCGCTAGCGACCCAGGTTCAATCCCGACTACGGGCGCTGTCTGTACGGAGTTTGTACGTTCTCCCCGTGACCTGCGTGGGTTTTCTCCGAGATCTTCGGTTTCCTCCCACACTCCAAAGACGCGCAGGTTTTTTAGGTAAATTGGCTTGATAAATGTAAAAATTTGTCCTTAGTGGGTGTAGGATAATATTAATGTGCGGGGATCGCTGGTCGGTGCGGACCCGGTGGGCCGAAGGGCCTGTTTCTACGCTGTATCTCTAAACTAAAATGAGTATTTTTGTTGTTCTTGCAACCCCTCCCAATGACTTTGACCTTGACCATGCCTCCTATGGGTTTTTGAAAACATTCCTTTTAGCTGGCATCCTGTCTTGTGTTTTTGTACTGCATTGTGACAAACATTTTTGAACACGTCCCACTGATATTCTAGTGACTGGCCCAGTTTGCGAGGATGACTGTCAGTCTTTTCATCCAATCTTATTGAAATTCGGAATCCTGACTTGTTCACTTTTGTCTCTTTAAAATGGAATTGAACACACTACATTATCATTACAATTACACCAATCCTCAAGCATTGTTGTTTATTCTTTAATATGACATTATTACATCGAGGATGTAACTAGTAGAGTGGATAAGGGAGAACCAGTGGATGTGTTATATCTGGACTTCCAGAAGGCTTTCGACAAGGTCCCACATAAGAGATTAGTATGCAAACTTAAAGCACACGGTATTGTGGGTTCAGTATTGATGTGGATAGAGAACTGGCTGGCAGACAGGAAGCAAAGAGTAGGAATAAACGGGTCCTTTTCAGAATGGCAGGCAGTGTCTAGTGGGGTACCGCAAGGCTCAGTGCTGGGACCCCAGCTATTTACAATATATATTAATGATTTGGACAAGGGAATTGAATGCAACATCTCCAAGTTTGCAGATGACACGAAGCTGGGGGGCAGTGTTAGCTGTGAGGAGGATGCTAGGAGGCTGCAAGGTGACTTGGATAGGTTAAGTGAGTGGGCAAATGCATGGCAGATGCAGTATAAATGTGAGGTTATCCACTTTGGTGGCAAGAACAGGAAAGCAGACTATTACCTGAATGGTGGCCGATTACGAAAAGGGGAGATGCAACGAGACCTGGGTGTCGTGGTACACCAGTCATTGAAAGTAGGCATGCAGGTGCAGCAGGCAGTGAAGAAAGCTAATGGTATGTTGGCATTCAGAGCAAGGGGATTTGAGTATAGGAGCAAGGAGGTTCTGCTGCAGTTGTACAGGGCATTGGTGAGACCACACCTGGAGTATTGCGTACAGTTTTGGTCTCCTAATCTGAGGAAATATATTCTTGCCATAGAGGGAGTACAGAGAAGGTTCACCAGATTGATTCCTGGGATGGCAGGACTTTCATATGAAGAAAGACTGGATAGATTCGGCTGGTACTCGCTGGAATTTAGAAGATTGAGGGGGGATCTTATAGAAACTTACAAAATTCTTAAGGGGTTGGACAGGCTAGATGCAGGAAGATTGTTCCCGATGTTGGGGAAGTCCAGAACAAGGGGTCACAGTTTAAGGATAAGGGGGAAGTCTTTTAGGACCGAGATGAGAAAGTTTTTTTTCACACAGAGTGGTGAATCTGTGGAATTCTCTACCACAGAGGTAGTTGAGGCCAGTTCATTGGCTATATTTAAGATGGAGTTAGATGTGGCCCTTGTGGCTAAAGGGATCAGGGGGTATGGAGAGAAGGCAGGTACAAGATACTGAGTTGGATGATCAGCCATGATCATATTGAATGGCGGTGCAGGCTCGAAGGGCCGAATGGCCTACTCCTGCACCTATTTTCTATGTTTCTATGTTTCTATGACATGCCATTGGTGATCCCAGAGCCTATTCAGCACAACATAGAGTGATACAGTGTGGAAATATTCCCTTCGGCCCAACTCGCCCACACCGGCCAACAATGTCCCAGCTACACTAATCCCACTTGCCTGCATTTGGTCCATATCCTCCCAAACCTGTCCTATCCATGTTTCTTAAATGTTGGGATAGTCCCTGCCTCAACTACCTCCTCTGGCAGCTTGTTCCATACACCCACCACCCTTTGTGTGAAAAAGTTACCCATCAGATTCCTATTAACTCTTTTCCCCTTCACCTCAAACCTATGTACTCCAGTCCTTGATTCACCTACTCTGGGCTAGAGACTCTGTGCATCTAACTGATCTATTCCTCTCATAACTTTGTACACCTCTATAAGATCTCCGCTTATCCTCCTGTGCTCCAAGGAATAGAGGCCCAGCCTACTCAACATTTTTCTATTTACACAGTGCCCAGAACTGAACACAATACTCTAAATGCGGCCTCACCAACGTTTTATACAACTGCAACATGACCTCCCAACTTCTCCACTCAATATTCTGACTGATGAAGGCCAAAGTGCCAAAAGCCTTTTTGACCACCTATGACTCGACCTTCAAGGAACCATGCACCTGGACTCCTAGATCCCTCTGCTCTACAATACTACCCAGAGGCCTACTATTCACTGTGTAGGCCCTGTCCATGTTAAACTTCCCAAAATGCAACAACTCACATTTCTCTGTATTAAATTCCATCAACCATTCCTCTGCCCACCTGACCAACTGATCAAGATCCTGCTGCAATTTTTCACAACCATCTGCACTATCTGCAAAACAACACACAGTTCTATCATCTGCAAACGTGTAAATCTTGCCCTGTCTGTTCTCATCCAAACCATTGATGTAGATGATAAACAGTAATGGGCCCAGCACCGAACCCTGAGGCACACCACTAGTCACAGGCCTCCAGTCCGAGAAGCAACCTTCCACCATCACCCTCTGCTTCCTTCCATGGAGCCAGTTTTCTATCCATTCAGCTATCTCTCCTTGGATCCCATGCGATCTAACCTTCCAGAGCAGCCTCCCATGTCAACCAAAAGCAGACTATTTGGTAATTGGCGAAATGTTAATTTCAAGTTTTCACTTACAGTGTCATGAGTGCTCTATTTATTTCTGGGAGAAATGGTTTTGCATACTTTAAGTTATAATTACATAATGCATATGTTTGGTTATAATTTGTCCTGATTATGACAAATCATATTAAATCAAGGTGAGTTTATTGTAATATGACAAGCATCAAGACAAGAGTCAGACAATGCACAAAACTAATTATATATAAATTAAACAAAAGATATCTAAACGAAAAAACACTGCGAAAAACGAGACATTAATGCAATTAGAGAAATAAGAACAATCCATGGTGGTGCAAGAGGTGGACCATTGTGATGTGTTATCAAGGTAGGACTAGGGTTCAAGATCCAGGAAAGCAACTGTGCCTCAACCAGTTGTACTTCAGGCCTCTGTACCTCTTGCCCGATGGTGGCAGCATGGCCTGGATGGTGGGAAGCATTTATAAGAGATGATCCCTGCTTGTGGCAGTGCCTCACACTGATGCTGTTGATAGAAGGAATAGCCGTGCTTGATTTAGACTGGGCTGTGTCCAACACTCTCTACGGCCTCTTGCCTTCGCGTGTGTTAGAATTGCGATATCAGGCCATGATGCATGTTTTTGTTGTACACGATTGTTGTGAATGAGCTGATGATTAGCCCAGGGTTCAGCTCCATCCATGGTGGATTAGTGAAACCAATGAGCACTTGCCCAGGGGCCCAAATGCTTTCATGGTGTGAGATTTGACGATGAGCAGACTGAGATCTGTTTATCACAAGACATGTGATCAAACGAAGGCATGACCTGCCGCAGTGCTGAACTACTATCGACCTCTTTGGTGACCCTCGGACTATCCTTGATCAGACTTTGCTGGCGTAACCTTGCACTAAATGTTATTCCCCTATCATGTATCTATACACTGTGAATGGCTCGATTGTAATCATGTATTGTCTTTCTGCTGAGTGGATAGCACGCAACAAAAGCTTTTCACTGTACCTCGGTACATGTGACAACAAACTAAATTCAACTAAACTTGTTGATTCCCATGACTATTCAGTGACTCAGTCCACCATTTAAAACTTGATCCAACAGGAAATGAATGAACATGATTCTTGTGCAAGTAGATGAGGTTAGTTTAAGCTGACAACATGTTTGGCATGGACATTGTGGGTCGAAGGGCCTGTTCCTGTGCTGTACTACCTTCTTAAGATTGCTTCCTTTTGCTTGTGTATTATGTACATTTTGGAGGGCTTAACTTTAATAAAAACCTAATTGCTTTGCTTCGTTAATCAAATAGGATTGGACTCACTCATTTGTGGTAAATTTCACTCAAAAATATCTTCTAACTTGACTTGTATATTGTTTGCATTTTTGATCCAAACTCAGCCCCATGGCTGGAACTAGATTTTAGTTTGGCACGGTGGCGCAGCGGTAGAGTTGTTGCCTTACAGTGAATGTAGCGCCGGAGACCCGGGTTCCATCCCGACTACGGGTGCCGTCTGTACGGAGTTTGTACGTTCTCCCTGTGACCTGCGTGGGTTTTCTCCGAGATCTTCGGTTTCCTCCCACACTCCAAAGACGTGCAGGTTTGTGGGTTAATTGGCTGGGCAAATGTAAAAATTGTCCCTAGTGGGTGTAGGATAGTGTTAGCGTGCGGGGATCGCTGGGCGGCGCGGACCCGGTGGGCCGAAGGGCCTGTTTCTGCGCTGTATCTCTAAATCTAAATCTAGAGCAATTAGAAAACCATTTGCACATTTAGTCATAGCTTTCTGGCCAGCAACCCATCACACCAGGTGATGAGATGCTGTGTATTGGCAGGGCCTGGTGGGATGTAATGCTGTCATATGGGGACCCAGCACAACGTCCTAGCTAGATAGAGCTCTTAAGGATAGCAGAGTCAGTGGGTATAGGGAGAAGGCAGGAACGGGGTACTGATTGGGAATGATCAGCCATGATCACATTGAATGGCAGTGCTGGCTCGAAGGGTCGAATGGCCTTCTCCTGCACCTAATGTCTATTGTCTATTGTCCATCCAGGTCACAGATAATACTTGACTAGGCCACACTCTCGCAGTTAACCACTCCATCATTTGCAGACATACGTGTTGCAAAGTTTGGAACAAAGTTTAAAAGTTTTAAATTATTAAAGTAAACTAGACCAAGTGGACCCGTTGGGCCCAAACCTCTCCTGCATTGGTGCAGCACCCTCTCCTCCCCCCTCCCCTTCCCTCCCCCCCTCCCTCCTCCCCCCCCCGCCCCCTTCACCTCCCTCCCCTTCCCTCTCCCCCCTCCACTGCCCCCTCCCCCTTCCCCCTCCCTCCCTCCCTCCTCCCGCTCCCTCCCTCCTCCCCCCACTCCCCCCCCTCTTGCCCCCTCACCCCACCCCCTTCCCCTCCCCTCAGCCTCCCTCCCCCCAAACACCCTCCCCCCTTCCCCTCCCCCCACTCCATCCCCCTCAACCCCCCTTATCCTCCCTCCTCCCCCTCCCTCCCTCCCCGCCTCCCTCCTCCCCCTCCCTCCCTCCCCGCCTCCCTCCTCCCCCTCCCTCCCTCCCCGCCTCCCTCCACCCTTTCCCTCCCTCCCCCTCCCTCCCTAGGAGATAGATTTAAACTTTAAAATGTGAATAACTTTAAAATATAACACCAATTTCAATTAAACTTCTTCCATTAGCACCAAAGGGACGATGGTGAGTAAGGTGGGCCTAAAATTGTCACGCTATCATGTACCATTTTGGCTGGAGTTCAGGAACAAACAAACGAGAGTTTTAGTATATAGATAAGAGCACACACTAAGCATAGAAACATAGAAAATAGGTGCAGGAGGAGGCCATTCGGCCCTTCGAGATCTGGGCACCGCCATTCATTGTGATCATGGCTGATCGCCCCCAATCAATACCCCGTGCCTGCCTTCTCCCCATATCCCTTGATTCCACTAGCCCCTAGAGCTCTATCTAACTCTCTCTTAAATCCATCCAGTGATTTGGCTTCCAGTCCTCAGTGCCCTCTGTGGCAGAGAATTCCACAAATTCTCACCTCAGTTTTAAATGATATTAAACAAATAAAAGCGAAGTTCCGTTAACTAAACTTTATGTGAGGTGCTGAAGTGCTGGAGAATGGTTCCGCTGCATTGCAGGACTTTGATTAGAGTACAGACAGGCAATAGCCTGGACAACACAACCTCTTTGATTAGAGTACAGACAGGCAATAGCCTGGACAACACAACCTCTTTCTGGAGCACATCGGCGCAACAGTTTCATTGCTGCCTCACAGCACCAGAGACCCGGGTTCCATCCTGACCACAGGTACTGTCTGTACGGAGTTTGTATGTTCTCCCTGTGACCTGCGTGGGTTTTCTCCGGGTACTCTGGTTACCGACCACACTCCAAAGACGTACAGGTTTGTAGGTTAATTGTAAATTGTCCCTCGTCTGTAGGATACTGCTAGTGTATGGGGATGATCGCTGGTCAGCACAGACTAGGCGGGTCAAAGGATCTATTTCCATGCTGTATCTCTAAAGTCTAAAGTCAAATCTGGGACTTTTGAGCAAGAATCCCAGATTCAGTGGCACTTTTACAGGCATTGCCAGCAATTCTGCGAAGAATTTAATCTTGGAAACTGTTAACAGTTAATAACTGTTGTTGGGTAACATATTTTAAACTCGGGCTGATGACATGAGGGACTATTGTGTTATTCGTGACAGAATTGTGGGTTGGCTAACCCAGGAACATGACTACTAATTAGCAATTACTGATTTAATTCCACTTTCACATCTGCTGTACATAAATTAAAGTGAAAATGAACTGAACTATTGAACTGTGAGCAGTTTGATCGTAACTCATTAGTTATGCATTTATGTCTGTTTTGCATTTGAGATTAATATCTATCTTTAAAAACTCAAATGGATAAGGTTGTATTACACTTCTGTGTACAGAACATCAAGACTAAGATAGACCCAAAAATGCTGGAGTAACTCAGGCAGCATCTCGGGAGAGAAGGAATGGGCAAGACCCTTCTTCAAACTGGTTAGGGATAAGGGAAATGGGAGTTAAAGTGCTCGGCCACCGGGAGATCAGTTTTGTTAATGCGGACCGAGCGCAGGTGTTCAGCAAAGCGATCGCCTAGCCTGCGCTTGGTTTCGCCGATGTAAATGAGTTGGCATCTAGAGCAGCGGATGCAATAAATGAGGTTGGAGGAGGTGCAGGTGAACCTTTGTCTTACCTGGAAAGACTGTTTGGGTCCTTGGATGGAGTTGTGGGGGGGAGGTAAAGGGACAGGTGTTGCATCTCGTGCGGTTGCAGGGGAAAGTGCAGTTTCCAGACCTCCCAATTCGGACAACTCCCCCTCCCATTCCCAGTCTGACATTTCTGTCATGGGCCTCCTCCAGTGCCATAGTGAGGCCCACTGGAAATTGGAGGAACAGCACCTCATATTTTGCTTGGGTAGTTTGCAACCCAGTGGTATGAACATTGACTTCTCCAACTTTAGATAGTTCCTCCGTCCCTCTCTTCCCTTCCTCCTTCCCAGATCTCCCTCTATCTTCCTGTCTCCTCCTATATCCTTCCTTTGTCCTGCCCCCCCTGACATCAGTCTGAAGAAGGGTCTCGACCCGAAACGTCGCCCATTCCTTCTCTCCCGAGATGCTGCCTGACCCGTTGAGTTACTCCAGCATTTTGTGAATAAATACCTTCGATTTGTACCAGCATCTGCAGTTATTTTCTTATACTACTTCTAAATTCCAGTGTATACAAGCCTAGTCGCTCCAGTCTTTCAACATATGACAGTCCCGCCATTCCAGGAATTAACCTAGTAAACCTACGCTGCACGCCCTCAATAGCAAGAATATCATTCCTCAAATTTGGAGACCAAAACTGCACACAGTACTCCAGGTGTGTTCTCACTAGGGCCCTGTACAACTGCAGAAGGACCTCTTTGCTCCTATACTCAACTCCTCTTGTTATGAAGGCCAACATTCCATTGGCTTTCTTCACTGCCTGCTGTACCTGCATGCTTCCTTTCAGTGACTGATACACTAGGACACCCAGATCTCATTGTACGTCCCCGTTTCTTAACTTGACACCATTCAGATAATAATCTGCCTTCCTATTCTTACCACCAAAGTGGATAGCCTCACACATTAAACTGCATCTGCCATGCATCCGCCCACTCACATAACCTGTCCAAGTCACCCTGCAACCTCATAGCATCTTCCTCACATCTCACACTACCACCCAGCTTTGTATCATCTGCAAATTTGCTAATGGTACTTTTAATCCCTTCATCCAAGTCATTAATGTATATTGTAAGTACTGAGCCTTGCAGTACCCCACTAGTCATTGCCTGCCATTCTGAAAGGGCCCATTTATCCCCACTCTCTGCTTTCTGTCTGCCAACCAATTTTCTATCCATGTCTAGATCCTGTTACTACTATCCAAATGCTCCGCAATTTTGTCTTTTATAATTGACTCCAGCATCTTCCCCACCACTGATGTCAGACTAACTGGTCTATAATTTCCTGTTTTCTCTCTCCCTCCTTTCTTAAAAAGTGGGATAACATTAGCTATCCTCCAGTCCACAGGAACTGATCCTGAATCTATAGAACATTGGAAAATGATCACCAATGCGTCCACTATTTCTAGAGCCACCTCCTTAAGTACCCTGGGATGCAGACCATCAGGCCCTGTGGATTTATCAGCCTTGAGTCCCATCAGTCTACCCAACACCATTTCCTGCCTCATGTGAATTTCCTTCAGTTCCTCCGTCACCCTAGGATCTCTGGCCACTAGAACATCTGGGAGATTGTTTGTATCTTCCTTAGTGAAGACAGATCCAAAGTACCGGTTCAACTCATCTGCCATTTCCTTGTTCCCCAAAATAAATTCCCCTGCTTCTGTCTTCAAGGGACACACATTTGCCTTGACTATTTTTTTCCTCTTCACATACCTAAAAAAGCTTTTACTATCCTCCTTTATATTATTGGCTAGTTTACCCTCATACCTCATCTTTTCTCCCCGTATTGCCTATTTAGTTATCTTCTGTTGCTCTTTAAAAGAGTCCAAATCCTCTGGCTTCCCACTCTTCTTTGCTATGTTATACTTCTTCTCTTTTATTTTTATGCTGTCCTTGACTGCCCTTGTCAGCCACGGGTGCCTCTTACTCCCCTTAGAATCTTTCCTCCTCTTTGGGATGAATTGATCCTGCAACCTCTGCATTATTCTCAGGAATAGCTGCCATTGCTGTTCCACCGTCTTCCCTGCTAGGGCCTCCTTCCAGTCAAATCTGGCCAGCTCCTGCCTCATGCCTCTGTAATCCCCTTTGCTATACTGTAATACTGACACTTCCGATTTTCCCTTCTCCCTCTCAATTTGTATATTAAAACTTATCATTTTGTGATCACTGCCTCCTAATGGCTCTTTTACCTTGAGTCCCCTTATCAGGTCAAGTTCATTACACAACACTAAATCCAGAATTGCCTTCTCCCTGGTAGGCTCCAGTACAAGCTGTTCTAAGAATCCATCTCGAAGGCACTCCACAAACTCATTTTCCTGGGGTCCATTACCAACCTGATTTTCCCAGTCTACCTGCATGTTGAAATCTCCCATAATCTCCCAAATCTCCCAAATCTCCCATTTGCGACATGCCAATTTTAGCTCTTGATTCAACTTGCACCCTATGTCGAGGCTACTGTTTGGGGGCCTGTAGATAACTCCCATTAGGGTCTTGTAAGAAAATAACTGCAGATGCTGGTACAAATCGAAGGTATTTATTTCACAAAATGCTGGAGTAACTCAGCAGGTCAGGCAGCATCTCAGGAGAGAAGGAATGGGTGACATTTCGGGTCGAGACCCTTCTTCAGACTGAAGGGTCTCGACCCGAAACATCACCCATTCCTTCTCTCCTGAGATGCTGCCTGACCTGCTGAGTTACTCCAGCATTTTGTGAAATAAATAACTCCCATTAGGGTCTTTTTATCCTTACAATTCCTCAGTTCTATCCATACTGATTCTACATCTCCTGATTCTATGTCACCCCTTGCAAGGGACTGAATATCATTCCTTACCAACAGAGCGACCCCACCCCCTCTGCCCACCTGTCTGTCTTTTCTATACGTCGTGTACCCCTGAATATTCAGTTCCCAGCCCTGGTCCTCTTGTAGCCATGTCTCTGTAGCTTGCTCCCGCTCTCAGAAGGAAGGAAAAAAATAATCCAGTGAAATCTAAATAATCAATTGCACCAGCAATAAAGCTGGAGTAACAGAAGGCAGATATCACGGTCCATTGGAAACCCATTCATGAAACAGTGAATGCTGAAAACAAAAGTCCATTTCCGGATTAAGGCAGACTAGGAGTTAGAAGATTACAACTGTAAGAGGATTGTGAGAATTAGTAGCTCATGAAGAGAATTTAACGAGTAAGTTCCCATTGGAGATTGCTGGACCATAGTTAGTGTACTGAAAGCCGATGTGTCAGTTTCAATTCCCCATCTTACAGTGAGGGTGCTGGTGTAGCTATCAACACCCACCCGTCCAAATACACCAGGCACCATTCCCCATCTTACTGATGGCACTGCAAGGGGCACTGGTGTAGGCAACATTCCCCATCTTACAGTGAGGGTGCTGGTGTAGGCAACATTCCTCATCTTACAGTGAGGGTGCTGGTGTAGGCAACATTCCCCATCTTACAGTGAGGGTGCTGGTGTAGGCAACATTCCCCATCTTACAGTGAGGGTGCTGGTGTAGGCAACATTCCCCATCTTACAGTGAGGGTGCTGGTGTAGGCAACATTCCCCATCTTACAGTGAGGGTGCTGGTGTAGGCAACATTCCCCATCTTACAGTGAGGGTGCTGGTGTAGGCAACATTCCCCATCTTACAGTGAGGGTGCTGGTGTAGGCAACATTCCCCATCTTACAGTGAGGGTGCTGGTGTAGGCAACATTCCCCATCTTACAGTGAGGGTGCTGGTGTAGCTATCAACACCAACCCGTCCAAATACACCAGGCAACATTTGCAGCATCTACACACACGCAGTTAAAGACAAATATGGAATTTGCTGTCCAAGTTGCCTTCCACCTCCAAATACCTTGCTACAATTGTAACTTTCCAAGACGCTCATAGTCACAGAGTTATAGAATGATACAGCATGGAAACAAGCCCTTCGGCCCAACTTGTCCACACCGGCCAACAATGTCCCAGCTACACTAGTCCCACCTGCCTGCGCTTGGCCCATATCCATCCAAATCCATCATATCCATGTACCTGTCCAACTGTTTCTTAAACATTGGGATAGTCTCAGCCTCAACCACCTCCTCTGGCAGCTTGTTCCATACACCCACCACCCTCTGTGTGAAAAAGATACCCCTCAGATTCCTATTAAATCTTGTCCCCTTCACCTTGAACCTATGCCCTCTGGTCCTCGATTCCCCTCCTCTGGGCAAGAGACTCTGTGCATCTACCCGATCTATTCATATCATCATATCATATATATACAGCCGGAAACAGGCCTTTTCGGCCCACCAAGTCCGTGCCGCCCAGTGATCCCCGTACATTAACACTATCCTACCCACTAGGGACAATTTTTTTAACATTTACCCAGCCAATTAACCTACATACCTGTACGTCTTTGGAGTGTGGAAGGAAACCGAAGATCTCGGAGAAAAACGAGAAATTCCTCTCATGGTTTTATACACCCTCACTATTAAAATATGCACAAAGTTGCAATAGCCACCATGAGATACCATTGCTGGAAAATAGTCAGTATTCCAGAAGTTATTTTATTCCAATGTTTAATGTGATGTTTACTACAAGTGGCTAAACTTTTAAAATCACAGTGATTACGGTTGATTTGTTCCAACCACTATCGGCTGCTGAATATCTAAAACCTGTGACACAAGATTATTTTGCCATTAAATTTGGTCACTACAAGCCGATTATGGTGCAGTATATATATTTTTCTGTTCATTTAGTACAATGAAAGCTGAGTTGTGTCACAGATTGTAGTGAATTTGGGGGCTTAGTATTATGTTGCAGATCTACAGTTGACTGGTCGGTTTAATCTTGGACAAGCATTGCAGCGAAAGTCCACAGAAAGTCATGTTTTGTGCTATCAGCCATTAATGACCAACTTGTGCTCTCATATACACTGATGAGCCAAAACATTATATCATCACGGGCACTCTGCGGTCTGAGGCTACGCAGCCCCATACGCAGCAGGGTGCCCCATACGCAGCATGGTGCCATTGCGACACATTCCTCCCGTCACCACCATTAACATGTTCTGTGACGTGCCACAGTCGACCTTCTGTCGGTTCAGACCAGACGGGATAGCCTTTGTTGCCCTCGCGCATCGATGAGTCATGGGCGCCCAACACCTTGTAGCTGGTTTGTGGTTTGTCCCTCCTCGGACCACTGTCAGTAGGTACTCACCACTGCTGAGTACTATCCCCCCTGGTCAAATCCCTCCCCACCTATGTCCAACACACCTCACATGCTCTCCATCTCCTCAATAACTTCCGGTTCCCAGGCCCCCACTCCCTCATCTTCACCATGGATGTCCAGTCACTCTACACTTCCATCCCCCACAAGGATGATCTCGAAGCCCTCCGTTTCTTCCTCGACCGTAGAACCAGCCAATCCCCATCTACTAACACTCTCCTCCGCCTAGCAGAGCTGGTTCTTACCCTTAACAACTTCTCCTTTGACTCCTCCCACTTCCTCCAAACCAGAGGCGTAGCTATGGGCACTCGATTGGGCCCTAGCTACGCCTGCCTCTTTGTCGGGTACGTCGAACAATCCCTGTTCCGGACGTACACCGGCCCCATCCCCGAACACTACCTCCGCTACATCGACGACTGCATTGGTGCTACCTCTTGTACCCATGCAGAACTCACTGACTTCATACACTTCACTTCCAATTTCCATCCTGCCCTTAAATATACTTGGACTATCTCCGACATCTCCCTCCCGTTTCTGGACCTCACCATCTCCATCACAGGAGACAGACTAGTGAGGGACAATTACTACAAGCCCACTGACTCGTACAGCTATCTGGACTACACTTCTTCCCACCCGGTCTCCTGCAAAAAGTCTATCCCCTACTCCCAATTCCTCCGTCTATGCCGCATCTGCGCCCGGGATGAGGTGTTTCACACTAGGGCTTCAGAGATGTCCTCATTCTTCAGGAAACGGGGCTCCCCTCTTCCATTATAGATGAGACTCTCACTAGGGTCTCTTCTACATCCCACAGCTCCGCTCTTGCTCCCCCTCCCCCCACTCGCAACAAGGACAGAATCCCCCTCGTTCTCACCTTCCACCCCACCAGCCAGCGGATCCAACAAATCATCCGCCAACATTTCCGTCACCTACAACGGGACCCCACCACTGGCCATATCTTCCCATCCCCTCCCCTTTCTGCGTTCCGCAGAGACCGTTCCCTCCGTAACTCCCTGGACCACTCGTCCCTTCCTACTGAAACCATCCCATCCCCGGGCACTTTTCCCTGCAACCGCACGAGATGCAACACCTGTCCCTTTACCTCCCCCCTCAACTCCATCCAAGGACCCAAACAGTCTTTCCAGGTGAGACCGAGGTTCACCTGCACCTCCTCCAACCTCATCTATTGCATCCGTTGCTTCAGATGTCAACTTATTTACATCGGCGAAACCAAACGCAGGCTCGGCGATCGCTTCGCTCAACACCTGCACTCAGTCCGCATTAACCAATCTGATCTCCCGGTGGCTGAGCACTTCAACTCCCCCTCCCATTCCCAGTCTGGCCTTTCTGTCATGGGCCTCCTCCAGTGCCATAGTGAGGCCCACCGGAAATTGGAGGAACAGCACCTCATATTTCGCCTGGGCAGCTTGCAGCCCAGTGGTATGAACATTGACTTCTCCAACTTTAGATAGTTCCTCTGTCCCTCTCTTCCCCTCCCCCTTCCCAGATCTCCCACTGTCTTCCTGTCTCCACCTATATCCTTCCTTTGTCCCGCCCCCCTGACATCAGTCTAAGAAGTGTCTCGATCCGAAACGTCGCCCATTCCTTCTCTCCTGAGATGCTGCCTGACCTGCTGAGTTTCTCCAGCATTTTGTGAATAAATACCTTCGATTTGTACCAGCATCTGCAGTTATTTTCTTACACTGCTGACCCCACAAGCCTTGCTGTTTCAGAGATGCTCTGACCCAGTCGTCTGGCCATAACAATTTGGCCCTTGTCAAAGTCGCTCAGGTCTTTACTCCTGCCCATTTCTCCTGCATCCAACACATCAACTTCAAGAACTGAATGTTCACTTGCTGCCTAATATATCCCACCCCTTGACAGGTGCCATTGTAACAAGATAACCAATGTTATTCACTTCACCTGTCAGTAGTCATAATGTTTTGGCTGATCGGTGTATTTCTGCATGTCTACTATGGACAAGTCCTTTCCATGAGCATCATCACGATCCAATAACATCACGATCTCCAGCTACAGAACATCTGCAATAACAAAAATAATAAAAAATCTGGAATAGTTCATGTACGTAGACCAAAAACACATACTATAAAGACAACATTGCTTGTGTCCATTTGGCGAAATATAGAATTAGCTGAAACCCTTTGCTCTGCATTTTCATTAATTATATTTTGCTCCTAATTTCTTTGGCTGTGATGTGATGAGTAATTAAATTACAATCAAGGCATAAATTTATAGCCTTGCCATTCTGTACTAAGTGAATCTGTAGCTTAATAACTTGAATTAATTAACATCGCAGCCAAAACCTGATCCAATAGAGTCATGGAGTGATATAGCGTGGAAAAGGCCCTTCAGCCCAACTTGCCCACACCGGCCAACAATGTCCCGGCTACACTAGTCCCACTTGCCTGCGCTTGGTCCATAATTCTCCAAACCTGTCCTATCCATGTACCTGTCCAACTCTTCCTTAAACGATGGGATACTCCCAGCCTCAACTACCTCAACTGGCAGCTTGTTCCATACACCCACCACCCTCTGTGTGAAAATGTTACCCCTCGGATTCCTTTTAAATCTTTTCCCCTTCATCTTGAACCTATGTGCTCTGGATCTCAATTCCCCTACTCTGGGCAAGAGACTCTGTGCATCTACCCGATCTATTCCTCTCATGACCCCTAGAAGATCGTCCCTCATCCTCCTGCGCTCCATGGAATAGAGACCCAGCCTACTCAACCTCTCCCTATAGCTCACACCCTCTAGTCCTGGCAACATCTTCGTAAATCCTTTCTGAACCCTTTCCAGCTTGACAATATCTTTCCTATAGCATGGTGCCCAGAACTGAACACAATATTCTAAATGCGGTCTCACTAATGTCTGACATAACTGCAACATCATCTCAACTTCTATACTCAATACTCTGACTGATGAAGGCCAATGTGCCAAAAGCAAAACATACCCTGTTACTAATGTAACTTCACAAATTTAAACCTAAATCATTTATAAATTATAAATATTTATTGATTTGGTTTTGTGAATGTCAGGGTCTTTGTCATTTTTGGGGCAAGTACATTATTTAGGAGACACCAATACTTTCAGGACATTAATCTTAGAGAGTGAAAGATATGCAAAAAAAGTAATGATGACGAAGGAAATAGGCCATTGTTACTGTTTCTAGAGTGAAAATGAGAAGCTGGTGCGGCTTGGGTGGGGGAGGGATAGAGAGAGAGGGAACGCTGGGGCTACCTGAAGTGAGAGATATCAATATTCATACCACTGGGCTGTGAGCTGCCCAAGCGAAATATGAGATGCTATTCCTCCAATATGCATTTAGCATCTGACAATGGAGGAGACCGAGGACAGAAAGGTCTGAGTGGGAATGGGAAGGAGAATTAAAGTGTCCTGCAACCGGGAGTTCAGGTTGGTTCACGTGGGCTGAGTGAAGGTGCTCCGTGAAATGATCGCCCAGTCTGCGTTTGTAGTAAACCAAGCCGTTTAAGATCAGTGTGTCCTCCTCTACCTCACATCGCGCACAAGTGGGCAGAAAGAAAAAGCAGAACTAATGGAATTATTTAGTGAGGATCATAAATGGAATGGAGGCATTCTGGTGGGCATGGACTAATTGGCCAAAGGGCTTGTTTCATCTCTTGTGACTCTCTGCTTGTGTGAATGTACTCTTAAGATAACCTAAAGAAATAATTAGTGGGACTTTTATTTCAAAATCAAATGAGTTGAACGAGCATAGAATTTCATTGAATCACAGTGTGAAACTGAAGATGTTCCACCATATCGCCAAGCTCTGGTTACAACTCCGTAATTGTTCATCCTTGCAATTTCATTCTTGAGTTGGAAGTGGCTCTGACCGCATGCAGGCCGAGGAATGCAATCATACAGCTCTGTTTATTCCAATGTTATGTGATTGAAATGGACTACCCCTGGGGTGAGGTGTGACAATGACAATGTCTGGATGATTCCAGAATTATCTGGAGATTTGACCAAGTCGTACTTGTTGCAATTTCCCTCGTCTCCACATTCAATCGTACGTTATTTCTTTTGGTGCATTCACTGACAAGGCAGTGCCCATTGTCCCATGCAGTACAAGTATCCTTCCTTGCCCCTTCCAGCCCACTCAGTTTCTAATACGATAACATCCAGCTAGAATCCCAGAAGGTTAAGATGGGTCTTGACCCAAAACGTCACCTATTTCTTTTCCCCAGAGTTGTTGGCTGCCCCGCTGAGATGCTATAGCACTTTGTGTCTCTTTTTGTTTGATATTGTCTTGTTGAATTTTTCATAAGTTTGCATTCCATTTCAATCTTCATCATATGTTTGTTAAAATTAACCTGCATTTGAGAATATTGGCCGGAAGGAACTGTAGATGCTGGTTTACACTGAAGATAGACACAAAATCTCTGATGCTGCCCGTCCCACTGAGTTACTCCAGCATTTTGTGTCCATCTAGACTAGAGAATATTGGTTATCATTCAGTGCCCTGGATTCCTGGGGAGATCATGATTGCATAGTTTTGTAGATCTGTGCACTTGGTATTTCCAATCAACAATGCTTTAAGCATCAGCAAGGGCGGTCACTGTGGCGCAGCGGTAGAGTTGCCGCCTTACAGCAAATGTAGCGCCGGAGACCCGGGTTCCATCCCGACTACGGGTGCTGTCTATACGGAGTTTGTACGTTCTCCCCGTGACCTGCGTGGGTTTTCTCCGAGATCTTCGGTTTCCTCCCACACTCCAAAGACGTGCAGGTTTGTAGGTTAATTGGCTTGGTAAATGTACAAATTGTCCCTAGTGGGTATAGGATAGTGTTAATGTGCAGGGATCGCTGGTCGGCGCGGACCCGGTGGGCCGAAAGGGCCTGTTTCCGCGCTGTATCTCTAAACTAAACTAAACTATATGGGATGTTGAAGATAAGTGTGACCTTGCTGGTGATGTGCACATTCTCTGAATAAGTAAATATTAGGGAGAAAGCACGTGGTCGGCAGCTTCCATGACGACAGAAAGGAAAAGGAACAACTCAAAACCTGCTTGATTTGCCGATTCAGCTTAACTTAGCCACGAAGTTATGGCAACCAATGCATATGGTTGGCACACCTCTTACTGGAGGTTACATGTCAATGCTAGTGTCAGCACTTCACATGTTAGTAACCGGAGAGATGAGGGTGATAATCAGGCCTGCAATACGAGTCAGTCTACATGGAATATGGTTACACGTCACAGGAGATGAGAATACTTGCTTTGTGTAGGAAGGAACTGTAGATGCTGGTTTACACTGAAGATAGACACAAAATGCTGAAGTAACTCAGTGGGACAGGCTGCATCTCTGGAGCAAAAGGAATGGGTGATGTTTCGGGTCGAGACCCTTCTTCAGACTTTCTGCCCCGGGCCTCCTCCATTGTCAGAGTGGGGGAACAGAGCCTCATATTTCGCTTGGGCAGCTTACCCCCCAGCAGTATGAAGCTGCCTAAGTGAAATATGAGGTGCTGTTCCTCCAATTTGCGTCGGGCCTCACTCTGACAGTGGAGGAGGCCCAGGACAGAAAGTCCAAAGTAGAGTCTCAACAAGAAACGTTCCCCATTCCTTCTATCCGCAGATGCTGCATGTTTGCTTCGCTCTTTCATCAGCAGGGAGAAGATGTCTTTGTGAAGCATAAATGGGAAGTTGAGTCGGGGTGTTGAGAACTTTTCCAGAGCTTGGTGAATTTAGATTCTAGGAGATGTGTGGGTGGATTTCCACTGTTATGCACATAAAATAAATTACAGCTCTGGTGACAGACCAAGAGTTTGAAGTGTAAGCATGGGACTATTTTTTCATTCATACTGTTTGCCAGAATCCAAAAAGCTTTTGACTTAATACCACAACAAATGGCAAATCTACTCATTGAGAAGATTAAAGGCAAAGTCTGTCTGTGCTTACTCAAACTATTCAAGTACATTACGGTACAATCCTGGCTATATATAGCACGATTGCCATTATTTCTAATCCTTAATGTTCAAATTAAAATACACAAAATTTCAAAAAAACAACTGCATTGGTGGACTTCTGAACACTGTGCGCTTTGCAAATAAATATCTCCTTACAGCTTAAACATCTTAAAAATGGATGAGGGTGTTTTGAATGTGGCTGGTACAGGTTGCTCTGATCAATTAATAAATACAATGCACACCATCAGATACAATCTAATTCAGCACATAAACTTCAGGCAAGATTGACTCACCACTTCAGTCATTTGCAAATTGACTGTGTTTCTTTTGTTTTTGTATCTCTAAACTAACTAACCTAAACTAAATGTGCTGAGGTACAGTGTAATTGTTTGTACAGTTCAGTAAAAGTTTCACAAAACATAAGAACCTAAATACATCTTAGATAAGCATCTCAGAGACAGTGCAAGTGCATGGCAGAAGCCTGGGCCTTCTGTGCAGGTTCGCAGTGTGCTGCACGGGTCCTCCGACCATGTGGGGGAGCCAGGCCTCCATCAAATTCCAGACAGCTCCTCCATCCTCAGTCTGAGGTGAGCGAGTGAGTCCTCAGTTCATGCGGGTGAGCCGGGCCGGGCTGGGCCTGGCAGTTCCACCATCCTCGGTCGGCGGCAGGCATGTCCTTAGTCCGCGATGAGTGAGCCGGGCCTACTGGTGACAATAGACAATAGTCAACAGACAATAGACGACAGACAATAGACAACAGACAATAGACAACAGATAATAGACAACAGACAATAGATGACAGACAATAGACAATAGAAAATAGACAACAGACAATAGACAACAGACAATAGACAATAGACAATAGACAATAGACAATAGACAATAGACAATAGACAATAGACAACAGATAATAGACAACAGACAACAGACAACAGACAACAGACAATAGACAATAGACAATAGACAACAGACAATAACCAGACAATAGACAACGGACAATAGACGACAGACAATAGATGACAGACAATAGACAATAGACAATAGACAACAGACAATAGACAACAGGCAATAGACAACTGACAATATACAATTAACAATAGACAATAGACATTAGACAAAAGACAATAGACAATGGACAATAGACAATAGACAATAGACAATAGACAACATACAACATACAACAGGCAACAGACAATAGACAATAGACAATAGCCGATGGACAATAGACACCAGACAATAGTCAATAGACAATAGACAATTAACAACGGACAATAGACAACAGACAATAGACAGCAGGCAATTGACAATAGACAATAGAAAGCAGACAATAGAGAAAAGACAAAAGACAAAAGACAAAAGACAGAGAAACATAGAAACATAGAAAATAGGTGCAGGAGGAGGCCATTCGGCCCTTTGAGCCAGCACCGCCATTCATTGCGATCATGGCTGATCATCCACAATCAGTAACCTGTGCCTGCCTTCTCCCCATATCCCTTGATTCCACTAGCCCCAAGAGCTCTATCTAACTCTCTTTTAAATGCATCCAGTGAATTGGCCGCCATTGCCCTCTGTGGCAGAGAATTCCACAAATTCACAACTCTCTGGGTGAAAAAGTTTTTTCTCACCTCAGTTTTAAATGGCCTCCCCTTTATTCTAAGACTGTGGCCCCTGGTTCTGGACTCACCCAACATCTAGCTTGTCCAGTCCTTTTAGAATTTTATATGTCTCTATAAGATACCCTCTCATCCAGTGAATACAAGCGTAGTCTATTCAATCTTTCCTCATATGACAGTCCCGCCATCCCAGGGATCAATCTCGTGAACCTACGCTGCACTGCCTCAATTACAAGGATGTCTTTCCTCAAATTTGGAGACCAAAACTGTACACAATACTCCAGATGTGGTCTTACCAGGGCCCTATACAACTGCAGAAGAACCTCTTTACTCCTATACTGAAATCCTCTTGTTATGAAGCCCAACATGCCATTAGCTTTCTTCACTGCCTGCTGTACCTGCACGCCAACTTTCAGTGATTGGTGTACAAGGACACCCAGGTCTTGCTGCACTTCCCCCTTACCTAATCTGACACCATTGAGATAATAATTTGCCTCCTTGTTTTTGCCGCCAAAGTGGACAACCTCACATTTATCTATATTATACTGCATCTGCCACGCATCTGCCCACTCACTCAACCTGTCCAGGTCACCCTGCAACCTCCTAACATCCTCTTTGCAGTTTACACTGCCACCCAGCTTTGTGTCATTCGTAAACCTGCTAGTGTTACTTCTAATTCCTTCATCCAAATCATCAATATATATGTTGCGGCCCCAACACCGAGCCTTGCGGCACTCCACTCGGCACCTCCTTAGCTGATGATCTGAACTCTTTTTACGCACGGGTAACATCACCCCTAGCTCGCCGTCTACAAACAACACCGACAGGGCGCTGGCTAGCGAGGTTGGAGGGGGATCCACCGCCGGGGATGTGCACACATTCTCGGTGTCCGAGCATGACGTGAGGTGGGCTCTGACGCGTGTGAACACGAGGAAAGCTGGAGGCCCAGATGGTATATCTGGGCGAGTACTAAAGTCTTGTGCTACTCAGCTTGCTTCAGTGCTCACCACAATATTCAACCTCTCCTTGGCAAAGTCCGTGGTCCTTGCATGCTTCAAAAGATCCATCATTGTACCGGTGCCAAAGAATGCCTCTCCAGCGTGTTTAAATGACTACCGACCGGTGGCCCTCACCTCGGTTGTCATGAAATGCTTCGAGAGACTAGTCAAGAAGCACATCTGTGCCCTCCTTCCTCGCAACATGGACCCACTACAGTTCGCATACCGTCCGAACAGGTCCACGGATGATGCGGTCTCCCAGGTTCTACACACCGCTCTCTCTCATCTGGACAGCCAGGGGGGCTATGTGAGGATGCTGTTCATTGACTTTAGTTCAGCATTCAACACAATAGTCCCCAGCAGGCTGATTGAGAAGCTGCTGGAACTGGGGCTTAGCACCCCTCTGTGTGCCTGGGTCCTGGACTTTCTCACCACCAGGCCCCAAATGGTCAGGATGGGGGAACATACATCTAGCTCCCTCACCCTGAACATAGGATCCCCCCAGGATTGCATCCTTAGCCCCCTACTGTACTCCCTGTACACACATGACTGTGGGGCCAGGTTCAGCTCAAACTCCATCATCAAGTTTGCTGATGACACTGTGGTGGTGGGCCGGATCTCCGACAACGATGAGAAGGCCTACCGGGAGGAGGTGGCTGATCTGGCACTCTGGTGTCAGGACAATAGCCTCCTCTTGAATGTCACTAAAACTAAGGAGCTGATTGTGGACTTTAGAAGGGCTCAGCATCCAAGGACGTACACGCCACTGGAGATAAATGGGTCTACTGTGGATAGGGTGAGCAGTTTTAAATACTTGGGAGTCCGCATCACAGAGGATCTGACATGGGCAACGCCAATTGCCGCACTGGTGGGTAAGGCAAAGCAGCGCCTTTACCACCTTAGACAGCTGAGGAAATTCAGAGTATCTCTGAGGATCCTTCATTGCTTCTACTCTGGGGCTGTAGAGAGCATCCTGTCCGGCAACATCACAGTCTGGTTTGGGAACAGCTCTGCCCAGGACAGGATGGCCCTGCAGAGAGTAGTGCGTTCGGCAGAATGCACCATGGGAACTACACTCGCCCCCCTGCAGGACCTATACATCAGGAGGTGCAGATCCAGAGCAAGCAAGATCATGAGGGACCCCTGCCACCCCAGTAAAGGACTGTTCCAGCTGCTACGGTCAGGCAAACGCCTCCGCTGTCACGCTGTAAAAACAGAGAGGATGAGACGGAGTTTCTTCCCACAGGCCATCAGGACTGTTAACTTTTATAACTCCAGCGACTAAATTTTGTCTTCTCTGTATTAACTTTATTAACTTTATTTATATGCTGTAACTGTAATTCTTTTTTGTGCACAATCCGCAGGCATTGCCACTTTCCTGTATTAGGCCCGGGGGGCACTGTAGGCCCGGACACTGTAGCCCCAGACACTGTAGGCCCGGATGCTGTAGGCCCAAACGCTGTAGGCCCGGAAGTTGTAGGCCCAGAAGCTGTAGGCCCGGACTCTGTAAGCCTGGACACTGTAGGCCTGGACACTGTAGGCCCGGACACTGTAGGGCCGGACGCTGTAGGCCCGGACGCTGTAGGCCCGGACGCTGTAGGCCCGGATGCTGTAGGCCCGGAAGCTGTAGGCTCGGAAGCTGTAGGCCCGGACACTGTAAGCCTGGACACTGTAGGCCTGGACACTGTAGGCCCGGACACTGTAGGCTTACGGAGTGTGTTCAGGGAGCGGGGCAGAGTACGTTCGCCTAAGGGAGGTTGCATAGCAACCCCCCTCCCGGCCCGGGCGGCTGCCATTGGTGGAGCGGGAGCACGTGGCCACTGGCTGGGTGAGGTCACGTGGGACGCGGGGTGGTGACGTCACCTTTTGCCCCTTATTTGGAAGTTAGAAAGTTGGCAACCCTACTTGTAGTCTACACTCCTTTCCTTCACTTCAACTGATATTGCCTCTCACTTTCGTTGCAGCATGTGCTTGGGTTATAATGTGAGTGTGGAGATGAGGAACGCAGAGCCAGATCTATCTTATTTTTGTGATTACGTAGCCTCAAGCGAGAGAGAGAGAGAGAGAGAGAGCACACAATGTTGCAAAGCCCATGCAAAGTCCAGTGGCCCAAGCAAACAAATAAGATAGATCTGGCTCTGTGCTCCTCATCTCCACAGGGGGTCATCTCTCCTGATTCCCATTATTCCACCTGGTGCAGTACATTGGAGAGCTTCAACATTCTCATATTTTGCCATCGCTTTAAGCAAACTGTAATATTACTTTGTGTTGCAAGGGATTGCAGATGCTGGTTTGACCTGCGGAGTTGCTCCAGCTTGTTGTGTCTATCTTTGTAATATTACTCTGATCTTTCACACCTAGTGTAGCTCCAAGGAACCGTCACATTTTAGTTTAGTTTAGTTTAGTGCGGAAACAGGCCCTTCGGCCCACCGGGTCCGTGCCGACCAACGATCCCCACACATTAACACTATCCTACACACACTCGGGACAATTTACACTTATTACAAGTATACAAACCCAGGCCAATTAACCTACAAACCTGTGCATCTTTGGAGTGTGGGAGGAAACCGAAGATCTCGGAGAAAACCCACGCAGTCACGGGGAGAACGTACAAACTCCGTATAGACAGCACCCGTAGTGGGGATGGAACCCGGGTCTCCGGCGCTGCATTCGCTGTAAGGCAGCAACTCTACCGCTGTGCCACCGTGCCGCACCATTTAAGAGAAGCAAGCTGGATTCTAGACTTTTATGCACACTGGCCAGCTGGTCTACGTTTGGATTACAGGAATGGATTCGATGGAGAATGTTAAGCCTTTCTGTCGTCTGCTGACACTGGCTGATCAGTGAATTCAGCAGGTTGAGCTGGCAGCATGAATTTGGTGTGGGTCTTCCATGGGTGGCACTGTTCAGGCTAATCCAGTGCTGTTCAATTTAGCCCACAGCGCACTTCTCCATAGAGTCTGACGTAAAGAGGAAATGGAGGAGCAAATAAAATTATAAATCAATACCACTAAAAGTGATATTGTGGGACTATAACATAGAAACATAGAAATAGAAAATAGGTGCAGGAGTAGGCCATTCGGCCCTTCGAGCCAGCAACAACATTCAGTATGATCATGGCTGATCATCCAAAATCAGTACCCCGTTCCTGCTTTTTCGCCCTATCCTTTGATTCTGTTAGCCCTAAGAGCTACATTTAACTGTGTAAGAAGGAACTGCAGATGCTGGTTTAAACCAAAGTTAGGCACAAAAAGCTGGAGTAATTCAGTGGGACAGGCAGCATCTCTGGAGAGAAGGAATGGATGACGTTTTGGGTCGAGACCCTTCTTCAGAACTCTCTTGAAAACATCCAATGAATCGGCCTTCTCTGCCCTCTGTGGCAGAAAAATCCACAGATTCACAACTCTCTGGGTGAAAACGTTTTATTCTCATCTCAGTCCGAAATGACCTACCCCTTATTCTTAAACTGTGACCCCTGGTTCTGGACTCCCCCAACATGGGGAACATTTTTCCTGCATCTAGCCTGTCCAATCCAAGATGGTTGAGCATTAAACATGCTCACATGAAATTTATCCTTCACTGTTTAACAAAGCCCACCATCTTCAGAAACCAAGGAGTTGGGTTTGCCCAGGTGAAATTCAGTTTTGCTTTTTAAAAAACATACAAATGGTACCATTGACTAAAATCAAAGCTGTTGTATTTCCTACATGAGATTTATATCCCCAGGTGGTAAGCTCCTGGCTGCTCTGTGCCTTTCCTGAATTATGTGTAAAGTGCTTTCGTTTTTATGTGTTTAAGTTGAAGAGGGTCCAGAGGAGGTTTGTGAGAATGATCCCATGAATGAGTGAAGAAGGGTCTTGACCCGAAACGTCACCCATTCCTTCTCTCCTGAGATGCTGCCTGACCTGCTGAGCTATTCCAGCATTTTGTGAATAAATACCTTCGATTTGTAGCAGCATCTGCAGTTATTTTCTTCGTCATCCCAACAAAAAGGCTGGTAAGTGTTCTGCTAGTCTCATTCCAACCAGACTTGCTCTTTGGTCAGCTTTGAAGAGATGAGAGTAGGAGTTTCTTCATGAATGGCCTGCAGCACAAAATCCTATTGCTTCATTGTTCCTTGCATCATGATTGGGAGATTAAGAGATTAAGCCCCCCTCCAGAATAAGCCTTTTGATGTAAAACCAATTTGAGCTTTTGCAATGGTATGGTTAGAAATGATACGGGCGGGATTTCATGACCCTTGCATAGGTTATATCTTTAGTTTAGTTTAGTTTAGTTTAGAGATACAGTGCAGAAACAAGCCATTTCGGCCCACCGGGTCCGCGCCGACCAGCGATCCCCGCACATTAACACTATCCTACAACCACTAGGGACAATTTTTTAATTTACCAAGCCAATTAACCTACAAACCTGTACGTCTTTGGAGTCTGGGAGGAAACCGAAGTTCTCGGAGAAAACCCACGCAGGTCAGGGGGAGAACGTACAAACTCCGTACAGACAGCACCCATAGTCGGGAGGGAACCCGGGTTTCCGGCGCTGCATTCGCTGTAAGGCAGCAACTCTACCGCTGCGCCACCGTGTCCACCCAAATCTCTGGGTAGGCTGCAGGAAAAGCTAGACTAGTTTGTTATTGTCCAAACAAAGTGCTGTGTTCCTAGACAAACTAAGGGGCGTGTGGAATTTGGAGGCTGGTGTCTCAGTCTCTTCTGCTGCCTTGTAGACAGTTAGAACCTCTTTTTTCCCAGGGTGAAAATATCAAAGACCAGAGGACATAGGTTTAAGTTGATAGGGGCAAGGATGAAAGTGGATGTGTGGGGAAGATTTTTACACAGAGGGCAGTGGGTGCCTGGAATGCATTGCCAGAGGTGGCGATGCAGCAGGTATGATTAAAATTATAAAAGGACTGGACAAGCCAGATGCAGGAAAAACATTCCCAATGTTGGGGGAGTCCAGAACCAGGGACCACAGTCTAAGAATAAAGGGGAGGCCATTGAAAACTGATGTGAGAAGAAGCTTTTTCACCCAGAGAGTTGTGAATTTGTGGAATTCTTTGCCACAGAGGGCAGTGGAGGCCGATTCACTGGATGAATTGAAAAGAGAGTTAGATAGAGCTCTAGGGGGCTAGTGGAATCAAGGGATATGGGGAGAAGGCAGGCACGGGTTACTGATTGTGGATGATCAGCCATGATCATAATGAATGGTGGTGCTGGCTCGAAAGGCCAAATGGCCTCCTCCTGCACCTATTTTTTTATGTTTCTATGTTTCTAGGATGGTATTTAAGAGGCTTTTAAATAGGCACATGGATATGCTGAGAATAGAGAGGTACGGATAATCATAGGGCAGCACGGTGGTGCAGCGGTAGAGTTGCTGTCTTACAGCGAATGTAGCGCTGGAGACCCGGGTTCCACCCCGACTACGGGTGCTGTCTGTACGTTCCCCCATGGCTGCGTGGGTTTTCTTCGTGATCTTCGGTTTCCTCCCACATTCCAAAGTCATACAGGTTTGTAGGTTAATTGGCTTGGTATAAAATGTAAATTGTCCTTAGTGTGTGTAGGATAGTGTTAATGTGCGGGGATCGCTGGTCGGCGCGGACCCGGTGGGCCAAAAGGGTCTGTTTCCGCGCTGTATCTCTAAACTAAACTAAACTAAATCTGGAGGCAGATGAGATTATTTTAATTTAGCCTGATGTTCAGCACAGACATTGTGGGCTGAATGGCCTGTTCTCCTGCTCTCCTTAGT
Source organism: Rhinoraja longicauda (assembly GCF_053455715.1). Lineage (NCBI taxonomy): Eukaryota > Metazoa > Chordata > Chondrichthyes > Rajiformes > Arhynchobatidae > Rhinoraja > Rhinoraja longicauda. Next base: position 74,173,150 of record NC_135960.1, on the reverse strand, counting down.
TGTGCTGTGGAAAGCCTTGTGAGGAACCAGGAGGTGAAACTAGCATCATACTCTGCAGCTCACGCAATGCCAACCCATGTGAACTATGCACGGGACCCATAAAAAACATAGACATAGAAAATAGGTGCAGGAGGAGACCATTCGGCCCTTCGAACCAGCACCGCCATTCATTGTGATCATGGCTGATCATCCACAATTAGTAACCCGTGCCTGCCTTCTCCCCATATCCTTTGATTCCGCTAGCCCCTAGATTTCTATCTAACTCTCTTTTATGGGGGTATGGGGAGAAGGCAGGAACGGGGTACTGATTGAGAATGATCAGCCATGATCACATTGAATGGCGGTGCTGGCTCGAAGGGCCGAATGGCCTCCTCCTGCACCTATATGCTATTGTCTATTGTCTATTATAAATTAATCCAGTGAATTGGCCTCCACTGCCCTCTGTGGCAGAGAATTCCACAAATTCACAACTCTCTGGGTGAAAAAGTTTTTTCTCACCTCAGTTTTAAGTGGCCTCCCCTTTATTCTTAGACTGTGGCGCCTGGTTGTGAGGGGAAAATTTTAGTAGGAACCTAAGGGGTAATTGAGGGGTGGGTGTATGGAACAAGCTCCCAGAGGATGTAGTAGAGGCAGGTACTAGAACAACATTTGGACAGGTGCGTGGATCGGGAAGGTTTAGAGGAATATGGGCCAAATGTGGGCAGGTGGTACTTGTGTATCATTTTGGCTGGCCTGGGAAAGCTGAGCCAAAGGGCCTGTTTCAGTGTTATATGAATTTGACTCGATGTAGCTACAGAATTTAATATTCTTGTGATCAAAAATCTTAATTCTCATAATTAACCTGAGGTTCTCTGGGATTTTTTGCATTGCCCACCTAAGTGGCCATGACCAACAGCGGAATAAAATTGTGTCCAAATTGTGTGTTGTATGGATCCAAATGGGATTGTTGGCAAGCACTGGTTTCATCATACTTTAGTTTGTGTGGGCGACCTATAAGCCAGGACTCTCAGTTTTACTATTAGCTTTAAAGAAACACTCTTGTTCTTTTGGAAAAAAGCATAGTTTTGGGGCAAGTCTCTGCTGAAACTCCATTCAGGTAAGATAGACACAAAAAGCTGGAGTAACTCAGCGGGACAGGCAGCATCTCTGGAGAGAAGGAATGGGTGATGTTTCGGGTTGAGATCCTTCTTCAGACTCCATTCAGCTTTCTGTTTGCACAAAGATTGCCTACCAAGTTTTCTATAATTACTGAGGTTGGAACATGTAGGACATTCATGAGTTTATGAAAAACTTTGTTGTAAATAAAGTTTGTAAATAAAGAACGATGCCATCTGACTAGTTGTACCTGAGGTTTCCCTTCCTTCTCCTGGTCTGTTGGCTAAACCATAATGTTCTCCAGTTCCTTCCCTGGAATCATAGCATCTTTATGTGCCCGTACCCTTTCTCAGCTGATTTCACCAGTGAGACCTATCTTATGCTTCCCGTATCCCTAGGGTTGCCAACTGTCCCGTATTAGCCGGGACATCCCGTATTTTGGGCTAAATTGGTTTGTCCCATATGGGACCATCCTTGTCCCATATTAGGCCCGGATGGCCCTGTAGGCCTGGACAGTGTAGGTCCGGACAGTATAGGCCCAGAGTCCCGGGCGCCGCCTAACAACGCATAGCAACTCGCCTCCCGGCCCGGGTGGCCGCCATTGGTGGAGCGGGAGCACGTGGCCGCTGGCTGGGTGAGGTCTCATGGGGCGATGACGTCACCTTGTCCCTTATTTGGGAGTGAGATAGTTGGCAACCCTATTCCTGTATCCCATTAATTGCCAACACTCAACCTCCTTCCCTGGATCACTTATTCCCTTGCTCCTATTCATGCCACTACCCTCACTGAGGTACAACTCATTTGCCACCATTACCTCAAAATAAAATAAACCGTGCCATCTTAGCATGAATTGAGTCCCTTAACTTTTGGTCCCGGCCACACTAACAAAATAGCCATTAACAAATGCATGTATGCCTTGACTGCTCTGAGACTGGTCTGAAGAAGGGTTTCGACCATTCCTTCTCTCCAGAGATGCTGCCTGTCCCGCTGAGTTACTCCAGCACTTTGTGTCTATCTTTGGTGTAAACTAGCATCTGCAGTTCCTTCCTACACACTATCCCTAATATTTCTTCTTGATCTATTTATCCTTTTACAAAACCTATTGCTTCATCCTTCTCAAAATCTCTCTTATACTTCACTGCTGTCCAGCTGAATAGGATTACATTTGAAACATAGAAACATAGAAAATAGGTGCAGGAGGAGGCCATTTGGCCCTTCGAGCCAGCACCGCCATTCATTGTGATCATGGCTGATCATCCACAATCAGTAACCCGTGCCTGCCTTCTCCCCATATACCTTGATTCCACTAGCCCCTAGAACTCTATATAACTCTTTTAAATTCATCCAGTGAATTGACCTCCACTGCCCTCTGTGCAGAGAATTCCACAAATTCACAACTCTCTGGGTGAAAAAGTTTCTTCTCATCTCAGTTTTAAATGGCCTCCCCTTTATTCTTGGACTGTGGCCCCATTTTTCCTGCATTTGCCTGGTTTTGTTCTCAACCAGCTGGTTGTGGCCAAGGAATGATCATTTGCTACCTCTTGCTGAACATCCTGTCACATGGGGAAGAGTAACGGCTCTCCCATTGATCTGTGCTGTCCACTTCTGTTTCCTATCCGTATGCTCTCTCTCTCTGAAACCAAACATGATAGTCCACCAAAGCACTCTTGGTTGATGTGAGAAGAATGTCTATTCAGATCCAGTTACATGTGCACCTTCACTCAGATCTATTTCCAAGGATTGAACAAGTGACTTGGCCCTGCCTCATTATCTGAATCATTATCCATGGCTTGATTAGATATAGAACTCTTAAAGACAGCAGAATCAAGAGATATGGGGAGAAGGCAGGAACGGGGTACTGATTGTGGATGACCAGCCATGATCACAGTGAATGGCGGTGCTTGTTCCAAGGGCTGAATGACCTCCTCCTGCACCTATTGTCTATTGTATATTGATCATAAGATCATGTGATAGGGGTAGAATTAGGCCATTTAGCCCATCAAGTCTACTCCGCCATTCAATCATGGCTGATTTATCTCTCCCTCCAACCCCATTCTCCTGCCATCTCCCCATAACCCCTGACACCAGTACTAATCAAGAACGGTCTAATACGTCTGGTCTTGACTATTCCAATGTAATTCTAACTGACCTTCAATTCACCCTGCTAAAGCTGAAACAACCCAAAGCCGCTCCAGTCTCTTCATCACAGAAGGACATGGCTGGAAATGAATAAAGTTCACAGGATTTATTTCTTGAATATGGGATTATTTCCTCGGAGAGATTGAACAAACTGGACCTGTACTCTGTACGATGAGAGAGGATCTATACCAAAGTAGAAAATTCTTACTGGTCTTGATATTAAATACCGTTATGCGTTATTATTTAGCTCAGCACGCCTTTCCTGTGTAAACCCAATTTCCCTTGAGCCCCGAATATCTAATAATCTGTGTTCATTATCTTGCATTTAATTGGCAACTGAGTCTCCTTGACCCTCTTGGATATAGATGTTGCAAGGTTCATAACTCTGCAGGTCAATCCTTTCTATCAGATTGTGAGCCCTGGTTCTGGGCACCACAGCCAGGAGTAATGTGATCACTGCATCTATTCCATCAAGACTTGATGTGGGGATGTAGTATCCAGCACAGTTGTTTAGCTTAGAGAATCTCTGCAATGCTTGACCGCAGGGGTGTGGACGCTCCATGGTTAAGCGAGGAAAATAAAGATAATAAAGATTGACACAAAATGCTGGAGTAACTCCGGGCGGCACGGTGGCGCAGCGGTAGAGTTGCTGCCTCACAGCGAATGCAGCGCCAGAGACCCGGGTTCCATCCCAACTATGGGTGCTGTCTGTACGGAGTTTGTACGTTCTCCCCGTGACCTGCTTGGGTTTTCTCCGAGATCTTCAGTTTCCTCCCACACTCCAAAGACGTAGAGGTTTGCAGGTTAATTGGCTTGGTATAAATGTAAAATTGTCCTTACTTTGTGTAGGATAATGTTAATGTGCGGGGATCGCTGGTCGGCACGGACCCGGTGGGCTGAAAGGGCCTGTTTCCGTGCTTTATCTCTAAACTAAACTAAACTAAACTAAACTCAGCGGGACAGGCAGCAGCTCTGGAGAGAAGGAATGGGTGACGTTTCGGGTCAAGACCCTTCTTCAGACGGAGAGTCAGGGGAGAGGGAGACACAGAGCTAGTCTAGGGAAATGACATTGAAGTAAATGATCAGTCAAAATCTCATTGAATGCGGAGCAGGTGTGAGGAGTCATAGAGTCAGAGAGTCATAGAGTGATACAGTGTGGAAACAGGCCCTTCGGCCCAACTTGCCCACACCGACCAACATGTCCCAGCTACACTAGTCCCACCTGCCTGCGCATGGTCCATATCCCTCCAAACCTGTCCTATCCATGTACCTGTACAACTGTTTCTTAAACGATGGAATAGTCCCATCCTCAACCACCTCCTCTGGCAGCTTGTTCCATACACCAACCACCCTCTGTGTGAAAATTAATTAAAAGGAGTTGAATGGCCATATTTAATTCCTATTTCTCATGTTCTTAACCACAGCAAGCCCTGGTCATCATAGTTCCTGATTATCCAGTCATTGATTTTCTTTAAAGTAACTTCTCATTGTTATTTTCAGATCTCTCTATCTTCTTACCGATCTCTATCTTAGTAATTCCCTCCAGCTCGACAAGCTTCTAAAATCTGTTCCTCCAAATTCAGGCGGTTTGAGCATCCTCAAGTATAATTGCATCACCATTGGTAGCCACGTTTTTACACTGAGGCGCCCTCTGTAATTTTCTTCTTAAGCCTCTGCCAGTTGAAGAATTTCCTTTAAAACTCACCTCAAATGAAGTTTTAGCCATCTGCCATAATATTGTCATTAGTGGCAGAATGTTGGATTTTGTTTGATGGCCCTCCAGTGAAGTGTTGCCATGTTTAAGGTGTACGTCAACAGGAATTACTCATCTTCAATGCCAGCAGCAGAAAGAAAATTGGTCACATAAAACAAATTAGTGGAACTTGATAATTAACTTTCCTTCCTCAATTATTATTAAAATTGAACCATTTTCCTCATGTAAGCCCGTGGTACACATTACCTTGACCAGGTTTTACGCATTGCGATTCCTGGGATCAGCACCATTTTGCAGACGATGCAATGCTCAGCCAAAGCTCAAGACACATGGTTTTTTAAAGTCTTTTCAATACAAGTTATAGCAATACCAGCTTTATATGTTTATAAAATCATGAGAGGAATAGATCAGGTAGATGCACAGAATCTCTTGCCCAGAGTAGGGGAATCGAGGACCAGAGGACATAGGTTCAAGGTGAAGGGGAAAAGATTTAATAGGAATCTGAAGGGTAACTTTTTCATACAGAGGGTGGTGGGCGTATGGAACAAGCTGCCAGAGGAGGTAATTAAGGCAGGGACTATTCCAACGTTTAACAAACAATTAGAAGAGGGTCTCGACCCAAAACATCACCCATTCCTTCTCTCCAGAGATGCTGCCTGTCCTGTTGAGTTACTCCAGCATTTTGTGTCTATCTAAGAAACACTTCGACAGGTACATGGATAGGACAGGTTTGGAGGGACATGGACTAAACGTGGACAGGTGGGGCTAGTGCAGGTAGGGCATTTTGGTCGGTGTTGGCAAGTTGGGCTGAAGGGCCTGTATTCACACTGTATCACTCTATAACTCGATGAAGGGCCTGTTCCCACACTGTATCACTCTATGATTCTATGACTCTGTGACTCAAGCCCACCATTGTTCAATAAGCCATCCAAGTACTGCAGAAGTAATTCCAGATTATTATCCCTCAATCTGTGCAATATCCTTGATTAACGCGGCACGGTGGCATAGCAGTAGAGTTGCTGCTTTACAGCAAATGCAGCACCGGAGACCAGGGTTCGATCCCGACTATGGGTGCTGTCTGTACGGAGTTTGTACGTTCTCTCCCGTGATCTGTGTGGGTTTTCTCCGAGATCTTCGGTTTCCTCCCACACTCCAAAGATGTACAGTTTCGTAGGTTAATTGGCTTGGTAAATGGAAAAATTGCCCTTAGTAGGTATAGGATAGTGTTAATGTGTGGGGATCGCTGGTCGGCGCAGACCTGGTTGGCCGAAAGGGCCTGTTTCCGCACTGTATCTCTGTATCTCTAAACTTCATCCCTCCATTCCACCTTAATATAAGAAAAAACTACATTAAGATTTATTGGTCAAGCTCTAATTGTGAATTGACAATAATAGTATTTCTAGTGTAAGAAAATAACTGCAGATGCTGGTACAAATCGAAGGTATTTATTCACAAAATGCTGGAGTAACTCAGCAGGTCAGGCAGCATCTCAGGAGAGAGGGAATGGGTGATGTTTCAGGTCAAGACCCTTCTTCAGAATAATAGAGTCAAGAGGTCATAGAGTGATATGCTGAATATTTTTAGCGTGCTCTTAGGGGTTGCCAACTTTCTCACTCCCAAAAAAGGGACAAAAGGAGACGTCACCGCCGCGCCCCACGTGACCTAACCTAGCCAGCGGCCACGTGCTCCCACTCCACCAATGACGACCGTCCGGGCTACGCAACCTCCATTAGGCAAACACACTCGGCCCCGCTCCCCTACAGTGTCCCCAATGGGTGACGTTTCAGATGGAGACCGAGAATGTAGTTCATTCTATCTTTGTCCCGCCCCCTCCCATGACATCAGTCTGAAGAAGGGTCTTGATCCGAAACGTCACCCATTCCTTCTCTCCCGAGATGCTGCCTTACCCTCTGAGTTACACCAGCATTTTGTGTCTACCCATGAAACTTCGCCTCTTCTTATGTCTTGCATTTTGCACTCCAGTGCAAATGTGTGATCTATTATTCATGTTGCAGTTGTATAAGACGTTGGTGAGGCCGCATTAGAGTATTGTGTTCAGTTCTGGGCAAAAGGTTTTGTCAAGCTAGAAAGGGTACAGAGAAGATTTACAAGGATATTGCCAGGTCGAGAGGGTGTGAGCTACAGGGAGAGGTTGAGTAGGCTGGGACATTATTCCTTGAAGTTTAGGAGGATGAGGGGTGATCTTATAGATGTGTACAAAATCATGAGAGGAATTGATCGGCTAGATGCATAGTCTTTTGCCCAGACTAGGTGAATCGAGAACCAGAGGACAGGTTTAAGGTGAAGGAGAAAAGATTTAATAGGAATCTGAGGGGAACTTTTTCACACAGAGGGTGGTGGGTGTATGGAACAAGCTGCCAGAGGAAGTAGTTGTGGCTGGGACTATGCCAACTTTTAAGAAACAGTTAGACGGGTACATGGATAGGACAGGTTTGGAGGGATATGAACCAAACGCCTGCAGGTGGGACTAGTATAGCTGGGTCATTTTGGCCAGTGTGGGCTAGTTGGGCAGAAGGGCCTGTTTCCACACTGTATCACTCTATGACCTCTTGACTCACAGTAATACTGTGCATCAGAGGGCTGAAGTTACAAAATATTTCCAGTTTAACTATCAAAGTGGCTCATTGTTTAATGAGTGGCCCAGTAACTTTAATTAAGTGGATTTTATTAGCTCATCATTAGCGTGTATATTCTAGTTGGAGTGATCCCTCATCCACGCCTTCATCACCTCCCATCTGGACTACTGCAACAGCCTCCTCTATGGCGCACCCTCAAAAATCATCAGTAAACTTCAATACATTCAAAACTCCGCTGCCCGTCTACTCACCCACACCCCGATCTGTGACCATATCACCCCCGTCCTTTACAAACTCCACTGGCTCCCCATCCCCCAGAGAATCCAGTACAAAATCCTCCTCATAACCTACAAAGCCCTCCATAACCTGGCCCCATCTTACCTGACCGACCTCCTCCACAGGCACACTCCCACCTGCACCCTCCGCTCTGCTGCTGCCAATCTCCTATCCCCCCACATCCGGACCAAACTCAGATCCTGGGGGGACAGGGCTTTCTCCATCGCTGCTCCCACCCTATGGAACTCACTACCCCAAACCGTTAGAGACTCCTCCACACTCACCACATTCAAAACATCGCTGAAGTCTCACCTGTTCAGTACTGCCTTCAACCACTGAAGGTCACCTCACCTTCTGTCTCCTTTCTCTGTTCGTTTACTTATTTACTTATTTATCTATTTATTCATTTCCCTATGTTCTCAAAATCTCTGTAAAGCGTCTTTGAGTATATGAAAAGCGCTATATAAATAAAATGCATTATTATTATTATTATTATTATATCTCAGGAATTGTGCTGTTCAACAGTATCAATCCAATGATTCCATTAGCAAAGTCATGGGGAAGGGTGGGGTTAGAAAAATGGAAACATCACAACACCACTTGAGTGAACAGTTGCACCTTGTGCTCATGAAATTATCAAAGGGATTTGTTGGAAGAGTTTTGTGGACTACAAAATGATTCACTTAACACAATGCTTTATTTCAACTGTTGTAGTTACAAATACTTGAATATAAGCAGTTTGTAGTCACCCCAATGTTCACCAGATACAAGCACATCTGTTGTAGTATTTTCATGTGTGCTGGAGTGCTAATCAATAACACTTATTGTTACATTCAAGCCATTTTGGGCGGTCACGGTGGCGCAGCGGTAGAGTTGCTGCCTTACAGCGATTGCAGCGCCAGAGACCCGGGTTCCATCCCGACTACGGGTGCTGTCTGTACGGAGTTTGTTCGTTCTCCCTGTGACCTGCATGGGTTTTCTCTGAGATCTTCGGTTTCCTCCCACACTCCAAACACATACAGGTTTGTAGGTTAATTGGCTTGGTAAATGTAAAAAATGTCCCTAGTGGCTGTAGGATAGTGTTAGTGTGTGGGGATTACTGGTCGGCGTGGACCCGGTAGGCCGAAGGGCCTGTTTCCGCGCTGAATCTCAAAACTAAACTAAACTAAACTAAGCCATCCAGTTTTTATTTGACATTAGCGCACAAATAGTTAATTGCAAGAACTGGTAACATTCTACAGGCTATTTAGAACTTAGACCACAGAACAGTACAGCACAAGGTCAGGACTTTTGGCTCACAATGTCTGTGACAAGCATGATTTAGTGTAGGTTAGAGATACAGCGTGGAAACAAGCCCTTCGGCCCACTGAGTCCAGCGATCGCCACACACAGACACTAACCTACACTAGGGACAAGTTACAATGTTCTATTTTACCAAGCCAATTATCCTACAAACCTGTACATCTTTGGAGTGTGGGAGGAAACCGGGGCACCCGGAGAAAACCCACGCAGATCACAGGGAGAACATGCAAACTGTGCAGGCACCTGCAGCCAGGAGCAAACCCAGGTCTCTGGTGCTGTGAGGCAGCAAAGGCACCTGCAGCCAGGATCAAACCTAGGTCTCTGGCGCTGTGAGGCAGCAACTCTACCGCTGTGCCACCGTGCTGCTTATGTATGACGTCAAGTTAAAATAATATCCTCTGCATGCATGTGAACCCTATCCCTCCTGTCCCTGCCTATCCAAAAGCCTCTTAAATCACACTATCACATCTCCCTCCACCTTGAGAGGGAGATGAGAGGGGATCTTATAGAGACGTATAAACGTATAAAAGGACTGGACAAGCTCGATGCAGCAAAAATGTTCCCAATGTTGGGGGAGTCCAGAACCAGGGGCCACAGTCTAAGAATAAAGGGGAGGCCATTTAAAACTGAGGTGAGTAAACACTTTTTCACCCAGAGAGTTGTGAATTTGTGGAATCCTCTGCCACAGAAGGCAGTGGAGGCCAATTCACTGGATGAATTTATGAGAGAGTTAGATAGAGCTCTAGGGACTAGTGGAATCAAGGGATATGGGGAGAAGGCAGGCACGGGTTACTGATTGTGGATGATCAGCCATGATCACAATGAATCAGCTGGAAGGGCCAAATGGCCTCCTCCTGCACCTATTTTCTATGTTTCTATGTTTCTGCGTTTCCACCACCACCCACCCCGGCAGCACATTCCAGGCACCTATCACTCCCACTCGCCTTCTCGACTGACAAAATGCTGGTAAAATGTTGTCACTGTCTACCAATGGATGTTTCTCAACATTTTAATCGGGTCTCTCCTCAGCCTTGGATACTGCAGAGAAAACAATCCAGGTTTATCCAACAAATCTGCTTGTATGAGAATAATGTGTATTCATACTGACTGAAAAACTGGTAGATTGTGATACGTTTAAAAAAAAAATGAAAACATTGGATTTCCTCTAAGAATCTTGTCCTACTTCCTGCCAAATATTTATTCAGTACTAGACCAAGTGGACCCGTTGGGCCCAAACCTCTCCTGCATTGGTGCAGCACCCTCTGCTCCCCCCCCCCCTCCCCTCTTCCCTCTCCCTCCTCCCCCCCCTCCCCCTCCTCCCCACCTCCCCTCCCCTGCCCCCTTCAACCGCTCCCCCCTCCCCTCTCCCCTCTCCCACCCTGCCCCCCTCCTCCCCACCTCCCCTCCCCTCCCCCTTCAACCCCTTCCCCCTCCCCTCCCCTCTCCCCCTCCCTCCCTGCCCCCCTCCTCCCCACCTCCCCTCCCCCCTTCAACCCCTCCCCACCTCCCCTCCCCTCCCCCCTTCAACCCACCCCACTCCCCTCCCTCCCCTCCCTCCCCTCTCCCCCTCCCTCCCTCGTCCCCCTCCCTCCCCCCTCCTTCCACCCCTACCCCTCCCCCTACCCCTCCCCCTTCCCCTCACCCCCTCTCCATCCCCCTCAAGCCCCCTTATCCTCCCTCCCTCCCACCACCCCTCCCCCCACCCCCCTCCCTCCCTCCCTTCCTAGGAGATAGATTTAAACTTTAAAATGTGAATAACTTAAAAAACATAACACCGATTTCAATGAAACTTCTTCCATTAGCACCAAAGGGACGATGGTAAGTAAGGTGGGCCTAAAATTGTCGCGCTATCGTGCACCGTTTTGGCTGTAGTTCAGGAACAAACAAACAAACAAACGAGAGTTTTAATGTATAGATGATCAATTTCCCATTGCGAGTCGTCTGCTCTTTAATAAACTTATATAATTAAATAATCAAGTTGTAATTACATTAATCCACTTCCTTACCATCAATAAAAATATTACTGGAGTAAAGCATGAAGACCTCTCTTGGGTAAAATCTAAAATATGTAATTGGAATGGTCTTTCACAGTGCTGTTATTTAGCAGCTGGAGACCGCTCGTGAAACTTCCTAGCTTTCAAAGTTAATTAGCAGTGTGTCTGTCTGACAGGTATATTTTTTGAAATTAGTGTTGTGATTCATCATTTTGAGATGAAAATGAGTTTACATTGAAGTCAGGGGAATTCATAATGAATGAGATGGTGCTAGAGCGGAGTTTGGACAAGTTGCCACTGATGGAGTGGAAGAGGGGAACAGGCTCAGCATGTCTGGTGTCCTGGCGTGATACAGCCCTTCCACCCAACTTGCCCACACCAGCCAACATGTCCCAGCTACACTCGTAGATCAACTACACAACACCACACTACACAACATTATTGTATTTCTCTTGTACACTCTTGTATTTACTGGAGTTTAGAAGGATGAGAGGGGATCCTTTAGAAACGTATAAAATTATAAAAGGACTGGACAAGCTAGATGCAGGAAAAATGTTCCCAATGTTGGGGGAGTCCAGAACCAGGGGCCACAGACTAAGAATAAAGGGGAGGCCATTTAAAACTGAGGTGAGAAAAAAAAAATCACCCAGAGAGTTGTGAATTTGTGGAATTCTCTGCCACAGAAGGCAGTGGAGGCCAATTCACTGGATGAATTTAAAAGATAATCAGATAGAGCTCTAGAGGCTAGTGGAATCAAGGGATATGGGGAGAATGCAAGCATGGGTTACTGATTGTGGATGATGAGTAATGATCACAATGAATGGCGGTGCTGGCTCAAAGGGCATCTATTTTCTATGTTTCTATGTTTCTACTACAGCAGAGCATAAGGTTGTGCTATCTGAAAATGGTCAATAAGTCACAGAACCTATTTCAAACACACTTCAAGATGTGGCATCCGTCAGATGTCAGCCATCAGCAGCAGCAGAAACGTTCTGTCACACAGTCCGTAACCTCATGGCCCTGCACAGGCCTCACCTATTAACAAGCCACGGATCAATTCTTTACACTTCACTTTAGAGTTTAGAGTTACAGCCTGAAAACAGGCCCTCCGGCCCACCGAGTCCCTGGCGACTCCCTTCTGCTAGCACTATTCTACACACTGGGGACAATTTACAATTGTGCAGAAACCAACTAAATTACAAACCTGTATGCTTTTGGAGTATGGGAGGAAAATGGATGTACCGGAGAAAACCCACATGGTCTCAGCGAGAACATACAACCTCCGTACAGACAGCACATGTAGGCAGGATTGAACCCGGGTCTCTGGCACTGTAAGGCAGCAACTCTAACATTGTGCCACTGTTCAGAAGCACGAAAGGGCATCTTCAGAGCAGCACCAGGGCTGCCAACGATACTGCATTACAAGACTGTGTGCAGGTGAGACGGAAAGAGGAGCATGCAAGAGAAAGGGCTAAGTGATCTCACAACTACTGGTTCTAATCAATGTTCTATAAAGGGCTAAGTGATCTCATAACTACTGGATCTAATCAATGTTCTATAAAGGGCCAAGTGATCTCATAACTACTGGATCTAATCAATGTTCTATAAAGGGCCAAGTGATCTCATAACTACTGGATCTAATCAATGTTCTATAAAGGGCCAAGTGATCTCATAACTATTGCATCTAATCAATGTTCTCCAGTCTTGCCACCATCAAGTCCTGAACAGTGGGAAAAAACGGTGGTAGGATATTTTTAGGGCCGAGACAGATAGATTCTTGATCAGTACGGGTGTCAGGGGTTATGGGGAGAAGGCGTTAGGAGAGAGAGACAGATCAGCCATGATTGAATGGCGGAGTAGACGATGGGCTGAATGGCCTAATTCTGCTCCTATCACTTATGATCATATATAACCTTAAAACTGAACAGCTAATGGGAGGAGGCTCCAAAGTCATAGCATCCTCAGCTTTGGCCAGGTCACGTATATGAATGCTGAAGGCAAAGCAGAAGCATTTGCAGCCATTTCATACCTCCTGCCAAGGTCCCCATCATCACTGAAACCAGTCTGCAGCCAATTCACTTCATTCCTTGAGATGTCGAGAAGTAACTGGGTACACTGGATGTAGCAAAGACTATTGCACCATGTCAGGCACCACTTGCAGTGATGAAGGTTGGCTCTGCAGAACTAGCTCAATCTCTTAACAAGCCATTCCAATAAAGGTGCAATACTGGGATTTATCCATCATGATGTAGACAATTGCCAAGATGTGTCCTGTTCATAAGAAACAGGAATAATGCTCCTTGGGATATTTCTACCTACTCCCCTACTGGCACGGTGGTGCAGCGGTAGAGTTGCTGCCTTATAGGGAGACCCGGGTTCCATCCCGACTATGGGTGCTGTCTGTACGGAGTTTGTACGTTCTCCCCGTGACCTGCGTGGGTTTTCTCCGAGATCTTCGGTTTCCTCCCACACTCCAAAGACGTGCAGGTTTGTAGGTTAATTGGCTTGGTAAATGTACAAATTGTCCCTAGTGGGTATAGGATAGTGTTAATGTGCAGGGATCGCTGGTCGGCGCGGACCCGGTGGGCCGAAAGGCCTGTTTCCGCGCTGTACCTCTAAACTAAACTAAACTATATGGGATGTTGAAGATAAGTGTGACCTTGCTGGTGATGTGCACATTCTCTGAATAAGTAAATATTAGGCATCAGCAAGGGCGGTCACTGTGGCGCAGCGGTAGAGTTGCCGCCTTACAGCAAATGTAGCGCCGGAGACCCGGGTTCCATCCCGACTACGGGTGCTGTCTGTACGGAGTTTGTACGTTCTCCCCATGACCTGCGTGGGTTTTCTCCGAGATCTTCGGTTTCCTCCCACACTCCAAAGACGTACAGGTTTGTAGGTTAATTGGCTTGGTAAATGTAAAAATTGTCCCTAGTGGGTGTAGGATAGTGTTAGTGTGCGGGGATCGCTGGTCAGCGCGAACCTGGTGGGCCAAAGGGCCTGTTTCCATGCTGTATATCTAAACTAAACACCAAAGATAGACACAAATGCTGGAGTAACTCAGCGGGACAGGCAGCATCTCCAAATAGAAGGAACGGGTGACGTTTTGGGTTAAGACCCTTCTTCAGCCAGTCTAAAGAAGGGTCTCGACCCGAAACGTCACCCATTCCTTCTATCCATAGATGCTGCCTGTCCCGCTGAGTTACTCCAGCATTTGTGCCTTAATCATAGCTATATAACTACATGTGGTTTTAAAGCCAAAGATCTGTTCAGGTTGTGCGCAGTTCTGTTTGGAGCCTGGTGGTCATTGACCATTGAGCTTGTGGGCATGGAGAAACATCTGGGCCAGGTGTGCTCTGTGGGCATGGAGAAACATCTGGGCTGGGTGTGCTCTGTGGGCATGGAGAAACATCTGGGCCAGGTGTGCTCTGTGGGCATGGAGAAACATCTGGGCTGGGTGTGCTCTGTGGGCATGGAGAAACATCTGGGCCAGGTGTGCTCTGTGGGCATGGAGAAACATCTGGGCTGGGTGTGCTCTGTGGGCATGGAGAAACATCTGGGCCAGGTGTGCTCTGTGGGCATGGAGAAACATCTGGGCCGGGTGTGCTCTGTGGGCATGGAGAAACATCTGGGCCGGGTGTGCTCTGTGGGCATGGAGAAACATCTGGGTCAGGTGTGCTCTGTGGGCATGGAGAAACATCTGGGCCTTGTGTGCTCTTGGGCATGGAGAAACATCTGGGCTCTGTGTGCTCTGTGGGCATGGGAAACATCTGGGCCTTGTGTGCTCTGTGGGCATGGAGACACATCTGGGTCAGGTGTGCTCTGTGAGCATGGAGAAACATCTGGGACTTATGTGCTCTGTGGGCATGGAGAAACATCTGGGCCTTGTGTGCTCTGTGGGCATGGAGAAACATCTGGGCCTTGTGTGCTCTTGGGCATGGAGAAACATCTGGGTCGGGTGTGCTCTGTGGGCATGGAGAAACATCTGGGCCCCGTGTACTCTGTGGGCATGGAGAAACATCTGGGCCCTGTGCACTCTGTGGCCCAACAAATAGAGTGAAGATAGCACCTTCCAGCTGGCTGAGAGAGACTACAGGATCCATGCTGTGCTTCCATTGTCCCTGCAGTGGCCTGCATTCACTATGGTGACCAAGGAATAGCCCTGGGATGTGCAGGAAGGAACCGCTGATGCTGGTTTAAACAGAAGACAGACACAAAATGGTGGAGTAGCTCAGCGGGACAAGCAGCATCTCTGCAGAGAAGGAATGGGTGACCTTTCGGGTCGAGTCTCTTCTTCGCCCTGGGAGTCTCATTTCTGCAATGAGTCGCCATTCCAACCTGCCCAAGACTTACTCTCAAAGCCAGCCCTTGCACATCGCTCTCAAGACCAGCCCATGCACATTGCTCTCTCAAGGCCAGCCCCTGCACATTGCTCTCAAGGCCAGCCCTTGCACATTGCTCTCAAAGCCAGCCCCTGCACATTGCTCTCAAAGCCAGCCCCTGCACATCGAGCTGTGGGCAATTCACTGCTGCCTGAGCACCAAAGAGCACTGGGACTTTGCATCAGCTTTCCAGTACAGCCCTGAAACTGGGGGGACCTCATAGAAACGTACAGAATATTGAAAGGCATAGATAGAGTGAATGTGGAAGGGATGTTTCCACTGGTGGGAGAGTTTTGGACCAGAGACACTTCTTCAGACTGAGAGTCAGGGGAAAGGGGAATGAGAAACTGGTATGAGAGATGTAGAACAAATGAATGAAAGATATGCAAAAAAGTAACAATGATAAAGGGAACATGCCATTGTTAGCTGTGTGTTAGGTGAAAACGTGTTACAGACAATGAGACTCAACAGGACGACTTTGAAGCTGGTGTGACTTGGGTGGGGGAGGGATAGAGAGAGAGAGGGAATGCCGGGGCTGCCTGAAGTGAGAGAAATCAATATTCATACCACTGGGCTGTGAGCTGCCCAAGCGACGTATGAGATGCTGTTCCTCCAATCTGCATTTAGCCTCACTCTGACAATGGAGGAGACCTGGGACAGAAAGGTCAGTGTGGGAATGGGAAGGAGAATTAAAGTGTTTGGCAACCAGGAGATCAGGTGTGCCCAGACAGACTGAGTGAAACTTGTTTCAGGACATCTGATGAAGCCTTACTTTCCAAAATGCTATTCTTCAAACAAACTACTTCTTACTGGCATTGTTGTAACAAATTTGAAAATTGGCATTAATCTGACAGAATGATGCTCATTAGAAAAGGATTACTTACGCCGAGCCAAGAGGCCGACTGGGTATTCATGCAGTGAGGCTGTATTATTGAACTTGAAGCAGTAATCCAAAGTTTTGAAAATTATTTTGCACATCTCAGTAAAATCAGGCAAAATAGAGTCTGGCTAATGAAGTATCAGAAGTAGTTTTAACCCCACCCTGGCAAAGCATTTTGTTCCTGCTTTACAGACTATCCCATTGTTTAAGAAACAATTAGACAGGTACATGGATAGAACAGGTTTAGTGGGATATGAGCCAAATGCAGGCAGGTGGGACTAGTGTAGCTGGGACATGTTGGCCGGTATGCACAAGTTGGGCCGAAGGGCCTGTTTCCACGCTGCATGACTCTACAACTCTAATATTTTTTGGAAGGTGAAAGACTAGTATATATTTGGATTCACAGTAACTTGGATATCCGTGTGAACATGAAGCACAGTTAACATATAGTTATAGTTGACAATATAGTGAGCAAATGAGATGTCAGCTTTTCTGACAGTATGTAAGATATGGGGCTTTGGCAATGCCAGAAATGGAAGTTGACAGTTCAGTTTTATTTTACCCAGGCAAGGCTATAGCAGGAAGCCTGAGTGGGTGGAAAAATATTAATTTCAAGGATTTTTAGATGTGACATTGCGGGGATCAGATATGACATTGTGGGGATGATAGACGTGGCTACAGGAGAATCAGGTCAGGGAACTGAATATTCAGGGTTATACGTCCTATAGAAAGGACAGGCAGGTGGGCAGAGGAGGTGGGGTAGCTCTGTTGGTGAGGGATGAAATTCAGTCCCTTGCGAGGGGTGACATAGGGACTGACGAGGTAGAGTCACTGTGGATAGAGTTGAGGAATTGTAAAGGCAAGAAGACACTAATGGGAGTTATCTACAGGCCCCCAAACAGTAGCCTGGATAAAGGGTGTAAGTTGCAGCAGGAGTTAAAACTGGCATGTAACAAAGATAATGCCACTGTGGTTATGCGAGATTTCAATATGCAGGTAGACTGGGAAAATCAGGTTGGTTCTGGACCCCAAGAAAGAGAGTTTGTAGAGTGCCTCTGGGATGGATTCTTAGAGCAGCTTGTACTAGAGCCTACCAGAGACAAGGCAATTCTGGATTTAGTGTTGTCCAATGAACCAGATTTAATAAGGGAACTCGAGGTAAAGGAACTGCTTGGAGGTAATGATCATAATATGATTAGTTTTAATCTGCAATTTGAGACGGAGAAGGTTAAATCAGAAATGTCAGTGTTGCAGTTGAACAAAGGGGACTATGAAGGCATGAGAGAGGAGGTCGACTGGAAAGGGATCCTAGCAGGAATGACGGTGGAACAGCAATGGCAGGAATTTCTGGGCATAACCCAGAAGATGCAGGATCATTTCATTCCAAAGAGGAAGAAAGATTCTAAGGGGAGTAGGAGGCAACCGTGGCAGTCAAGGGAAGTTAGGGATGGAATAAAAAGAAAAGATGTATAACACAGCAAAGAGTATCTGGAAGCCAGAGGATTGGAAAACTTTTAAAGGACAACAGAAGGTAACAAAACGGGCAACTGAAAAGATGAAGTACGATGGGAAGCTGGCCAAGAATATAAAGAAGGACAGTAAAAGCTTCTTTAGGTATGTTAAGAGAAAAAGATTAGCAACATCAAATGTGGGTCCCTTGAAGGCAGACATGGGTGAAATTATTATGGGTAACAAGGAAATAGCAGAATAGTTGAACAGGTACTTCAGATCTGTCTTCACTAAGGAAGACACAAACAATCTCACAGATGTACTAGAGGACAGAGGATCTAGGGAGGTAGAGGAACAGAAATAAATTTTCATTAAATAGTATTGGGTAGACTAATGGGACTGAAGGCTGATAAATCCCCAGGGTACTCAAGGAGATTCCCTATGGGAAAAGATTGAGTAATCCGGATCCATGTTTCATAGAATTTAGAAAAATAGGAGGCTATCTTATTGAAATGTATAATGCCTCGAGATAGTGCTTGTTCTTTGCACATAAATCAAAAACAAAAGTAAACCGGGCCTAGTTTGGAGTGTGATCACTCATTTTCAGTGGAAGTGCAACCCATTTGGAAATTGGACCAGGATGCAATTGATTATCCTTCACTCTACCACGGGATTTATTTGCCTATCATCTTATCACATGAGATCAGCGCGAGTCATTTGTCTCAAGTCTCTGGTAACAGAAATCATCTCAAAAGGCACGCAGTTCAAAGTGCTTCATTTCCTGAATGTGACTTGACTTGTGTTTGTCGAGGTAATGGTTGTGAACTGGAACAGTTACATATACAAGGTCTTCCACTGCTCAGATGTGTCAATAACGTTAATCTGTCAACATTGGACAGCTCCGGGTAGGAAGCTGAAAATCCTCTCATGGATTTCTGTGAGCGAGTCAAGGTTTTGGGTAAAGTCACTAGATTTCAAGAGATTCAAGATCAATTTATTGTCACATGTACCAATTAAGGTACAGTGAAATTTGAGTTGCCATACAGCCATACTAAGTAAAAAGCAACAAGACACACAGCCACATAAAATAAAATGTAACATAAACATCCACCACAGCGGATTCCACATTCCTCACTGTGATGGAAGGTTCAACCATCTTCCTCTTTGGTCGGGGCTGTTGAACCGTCCGCAGTCGCCGCTGCCGACTGTCCGAGTCCCTCGCGTTGAAACTCCGGCGTCGGGACGGTTGAAACACTCTCCGCAGCACGGAGCTCCCGAGTCGGCCTCTTCTTACCCGAGACCGCGGGCTTCACGGTGTTAAAGTCCACAGGCCCCACGGTTGGAGCACAGTCGATCCCCGGCAAAGGATCGCAGCTCCTGATGTTAAAGTCCGCGCCGTGCCCGCGGCATGAAGCGCTGGGCCGGTCTCCAGGAAAGGCCACCAACTCCTCGATGTTAGGCCGCAGTGGGGACGGAGATACGATACGGAGAAAAATCACATCTCCATCGAGGGAAGAGATTGAAAAACAGTTTCCCCAAACTGCCCCCCCCCCACCCCCCACATAAAACAAACCAAGAAACACAAAAACATACTTTAACACATACTTAAAATAACAAAAACAGTAGAGAGGACAGACAGACTGTTGGCGAGGCAGCCAGTGCTGGTGGCGCCACCTGGTGTTCCGGGTTCCAGTTGTGGTTGTGAACTGGGACAGTTACATATACAAGGTCTTCCACTGCTCAGATGTGTCAACAACGTTGATCTGTCAACATTGGACAGTTCCGGGTAGGAAGCTGAAAATCCTCTCATGGATTTCTGTGAGCGAGTCAAGGTTTTGGGAAAGGTCGCTGGATCCAGTTGCCATACCTGCTGGAACAGGGTGGTCATTGAGAGGAGACTGCTCAGCAGTGATGGAGAGAGGTGTGGCCTCAGAGAAAACAAACGGTAACTCCTCCCCCTTCTGTCGTGGGGTAGATTGAGACTGACTCTGCCCCCCCCCCCCAATCTTTGCACATCCCCAGTCCAGTCCACTCGTCAATTTAATTTCATGTTTCATGTTTAGCTTAGTTTAGTTTAGAGATACAGTTTCGGCCCACCGGGTCCGCGCCGACCAGCAATCCCCACACATTAACACTATCTTACACCCACTAGGGACAATTTTTTACATTTACCAAGCCAATTAACCTACAAACCTGCATGTCTTTGGGGTGTGGAAGGAAACCGATGATCTCGGAGAAAACCTACGCAGGTCACGGGGAGAACGCACAAATTCCGTACGGAGAGCACCCGTAGTCGGGATGGAACCCGGGTCTCCAGCGCTGCATTCGCTGTAAGGCAGCAACTCTACCGCTGTGCACCGTGGCGCCCCAAATGTTTTAGGTGCTTTGTTGACTGTTGGTAGATCAATTCCCCTCCTGGGATAAATAAAGTTCTATCGTATTGTATCGTATCGTATCATATCATATCGTATCATATCGTATCATATCGTATCATATCGTATCATGTCGTATCGTATCCTATCGTATTGTATCATATCGTATCGTATCATGAAGAGTGAGGTATGAGGAGAACCAGGGAATCGAGAAGGACAGGATGAGAGAAGGGAGGTTGATAAAGGGGGGGTCGAGTGACTTCCCACCATGTAAAGCATCGTCAAGGAACAGCATCTATGCCCACCATCTTCTCACCTACGATTGGGCAGGAGGTACAGAAACTTGAAGTTGCACACTGCTGGGTTCAGGAACAGCTACTTTCCTGCAACAATCCGTTTCTTGAACTGACCCACACAGTCTTAATCCAACTCTGGCAACGGAATGCTATGGACCAGCTTTTGTACTACCAGAGACTTGCTTTTATTTCTAATTGTGTTTTGTACTAAATATCTTGTCTTTTGCACACTCATTTTTGTTTCTTACTGTGTGTGCGCATGTGTGCGTGCGTGTGTGCATGTGTGTGTGTACACATGTGTGTGTGTGCATGTATCTGTGCGTGTGCATGTGTACGTGTGTGTGTGTGCGTGTGCATGCATACATGTGTGTCCGTCCGTGTGAATGTGTATGTGTGTGTATGTGCGTGTGTGCACTTGTGTGTGTGTGTGCGTACATGCGTGGGATGAAACCAAGCAGCTGGTGGAAACCCGCACAGTCTCAACGAGAATATGGCAACTACATAGAGACAATAGCCAAGGTCAGGATTGAAACAGGGAGTTGGAGTTGGAGATGTGATACCACACCTCTATTAACTGTGCCACAGTGCCATCCCTTTGTGAAACAGTAAGCCTCGCACACTGTGAAGTGAATAGAAAATTCACTTTGCTTTTTGTGTGTACATGTGTGTCTGTGTTTATATATATATGTGTGTGTGTGTACGTGTGTGTCTGTATATATATATATATGTGTGTGTGTGTGTGTGTGTGTACACGTATGTGTCTGTGCTATATATATATATATATATGTGTGTGTGTACATATGTGTCTGTGTGTATATATATATATATATATATGTGTGTGTGTGTGTGTGTGTGTGTGTGTATAAATATATATACATATATGATCTGTATATGTATATGTGAGCACGCGTGTACATACACACACTGAACCTTTTTTTCTGGTTTATTATGTTGTTTACAGTGTACCATGTTTACATATTGTGTTGTGCTGCTGCAAGTAAGAATGTCATTGTTCTACCTGGGACACACGACAACAAAACACTCTTGACTCTTGAGATAAACTAAAAAAATTAAGTCAGTGTGATCCAGTCTCTGCACAATGACAAAGCAAGATGGTTTTCCTTTTCTTGCTGTATGATTTACAATGTGGTTTTATCTAAAGTATATTATCATTGTTTGCAGTATGAAGAAATCTCCATTCTGTGAATGTCACATGTTTAAATGTAAATGAATTCAGAGAATAAGGTATGTTAAAACATTCAAAGTAAGATGATAAAGTGCATAGACTTAAGCTGATTGCTGCAGACAAGTAGTTCGTAGATTGCATCACCTCAAGGTATATGTGGCTTGACATTCAGTTGCCTCTTTTATTTCAAAGGGCTCCACTACTTTAGTCACCCTTACATCATGTATAGCCAATGACATGTTTTAAAGCGTGGACTCCATGACATTGTGCAGATTCAGTTGCATCTTGTGCAAAGAGAAGTCTGAAAAGCATAACAATCCGATAACATGTCTTGGTGATGATGGATGAGGGATAAAACTCATCCTGGAAATGCAGAAGAATCAAAGGCAGCATCTCTGGGAAAGGAATAGGTGACGATTCGAGTTGAGACCCTTCTTCAGACTCTCGACCCGTAATGTCACCCATCCCTTTTCTCCAGAGATGGTGCCTGGCCCGCTGAGTTACTTCAGCGTTTTGTGTCCATCTTCGGTTTAAACCAGCATCTGCAGTTCCTGCAGAACAATTGTTGTATTTAACAGAAATGTTCAAATCTGACCTGCATGGGTTTGACTTGCTCCGGTTTCCTCCCACACTCGAAAGATGAACCGGTTTGTTGGTTAATTTGCTTGGTATAAGTGTAAATTGTCCCTAGTGTGTGTAGGATAGTGTTAATGTGCGGGGATCGCTGGTTGGTGCGGACCCGGTGGGCCGAAAGGCCTGTTTCCGCGCTGTATTTCTAAACTAAACTAAACTAAAGTAAACTAAACTAAACTAAACTAAACTAAACTAAAGTAAAGTGCTGGGGAGAGAGGCTGTTAGTTGCTTTTGCAGATACTTCTGATACCTCAGGTTCCATGAGGTTATTGTTACTGAAATACACTTGCATCTTGTGCACTCAATTCCACAGTGTCTGTTCCCTGAACATGGTAAACTTTAGCTTTCTGCTCCAAATTATGTCAGTGAGAGCGGAAATAGATGTTATTTGAATAAAGCTCTCTTTTGGTGCATGTGTGGTGTGGGAAAGCATGGGGCCGTACACACTAATGTGAGCCGTACACAGAACTATCTGGCCTAATTTTGTCTCTGCTGCTCTTGTATCTGAAAATTATCTCTCGCACATTCTATTCTCGGTTTGGTCAAAATTGGAGCACAGTGTGCCCAAAAAAGAAGTGCTAATTGATTCAATTTTCAGGCTACTTAGGCACTTAGGTATTTTAAGATATATTAAGTATTGCACATGTATAACGACACTGCCAAGAATTGCTCTGGAACAATGAAGCAGAAATATTAGGGGATTTAAACACTTCTCCACTATTATTTGTGGATCATTTAGCTATAAAACATTTTAGTTGTAGATCATTAATGACTGAAACTTAATGCTTTGGAGAGAAGGATTGGGTGATGTTTCAGGTTGAGACCCTTCTATAAGGGTCTTCCTGAAGGGTCTCAACCAAAAATGTCACCCATTCCTTCTCTCCAGAGATGCTGACTGTCCCGCTGAGTTACTCCAACATTTTGTGTCTATCTTCGGTTTAAGCCAGCATCTGTAGCTCCCTCCTACAAGAAACATAATGCTTCTAAATGTTATCTGTTATGATACACAGTGTCTTAACTCCTGTGCACTTATCTAGGTCAAAGGCTGGCTTCAGAGTAAGAGCTAGGTTCTGTGTAATTACCTTAACCCTATCATCAACGGTATATTTGGGATTGGAAATGTGAAAATATATTCAGTACACTATATGACAACAGATAAATATCCCTTATTATTTAAAATAAGGTATTTTTGGGGGGAAAGATTGGAATCAAAAGTTGGAAGCACAGGAATTGCTTAACAAGCCAGCAGAGAGAAACAGTACATTTTTTAGGTTAATGATCTTCCACCAGAACGTTCACCAGGGCATTGGTAGAGTTGCTGCCTTACATAGAAACATAGACTGATCGTCCACAATCAGTAACCCGTGCCTGCCTTCTCCCCATATCCCTTGATTCCACTAGCCCCTAGAGCTCTATCTAACTCTTACAGCGCTTACAGACCCAGAGACCCGGGTTCCATCCCGACAACGGTTGCTGTCTGTACAGAGTTTGTACGTTCTCCCCGTGACCACGTGGGTTTTCTCCGAGATCTTCAGTTTCCTCCCACACTCCAAAGACGTGCAGGTTTGTAGATGAATTGGCTTTGGTCTAAATGTAATTTGTCTCTAGTGTGTGTAGGATAGTGTTAATGTGCGGGGATCGCTGATCGGCGCGGACTCAATATTTTCTCAGGACCATAGTAGTTCATATGCACACAGTTGGCAAAACCCTCACTTCAGCAAGGTGCTGGAACTGGCACAAACTCTACAATGCTGGACAAACTTTAAAATATAAAATGTTTTAGACCATGCTGCCAACACTAGGAATGATTAAAAATCAATTCATGCAAAAGCTTTGAACAAACCAGTTAAATGAATAGCGTTTTAATTCTGAAAATCAGATGTAACAATAGGTCAGGAGAGAGAAATGTAAATTAATCGTGCAGTTAATAGAGTTTCTTCTTCCCAGAAATAACTTATATTAAATAAATACAAAAGCTTGCGTTTATTGCAATATAAGGAAATTGACCCTATTGGCACATTCACTTTCTGGCACACGTCAATCTCGGAAGTGATCAAATGGTGACCAGCTTCATTGAACAGACAGCTCACATCAGCCTTGAACTTGGGCCTGTGGTCAATCAGTTCACAAGGTAATTACTGATGAAAAAGCCCCTTCAGCCCACTTTAGTTCATTCATCCAGAAATAACTCCTTCCTTCCCCCCACCCCACCATGTGTTCCTCACTCAATTCCTCAGATGTGAATATATGTGTATACACACACTGAGCTTTCTTTTCTCATTTATTATATTGTTTACAGTGCACTATTTTTACACATTTGGTATGCTGCCGCAAGTAAGAATGTCATTGTTCACTGGAGATGGTCTTGGAGGGGAGGATGATCCTCAAACTGTGGAGCATCCTGGACAATACAGCTCACCCCCTCCATGACACACTGGTCAACCTGAGGAGCACCTTCAGCAACAGACTGGTCCCACCAAGATGCAGCACAGAACGAACGCCACAGGAGATCCTTCTTCCCTGTGGCTATCAAACTGTACAACTCCTCCCCCTTCTGTCGGGGGGTAGACTGCGACTGACTTCCCCCCCCTCCCTTCCCCCACCCCCCATTCTTTGCACACCCTGATTGTGGATGATCAGCCATGATCACAATGAATGGCGGTGCTGGCTCCTGCACCTATTTTCTATGTTTCTATGTTTCAATCCTGGACTTTTGTGTTTTATGACTATTGGCAGAGCAATTTCCCTGCTGGGATAACTAAAGTTCTATCGTATCGTATCGTATCATTCTATTGATTAATTTTGAGGTACATCGCGGAAACAGGCCCTTTCGGCGGATTTGCCAGTTAAATGGCCTCTGTAAATTGTCCTGAGCGTATAGGGAGTGGATGAAAAAGTGGGATAACATAGAACTGGTGGAATCGGATGATTGACCGCTGACGTGGACTCGGTGGGCCGAAGAGTTTGTTTCCATGCTGTATCAATCAATCTACGTGGAAGTAACGGGAGCATGGCCTTTTCACACAGCCAGTGACATGTGGCAACCTCATGTGCAAGTCAAGGAAGTTGGTTTAGACCCAAGTTCATAATGTCATAAGTGATAGGAGCAGAACTAGGCCATTCGGCCCATCAAATCGACACCACCATTTAATTGTGGCTGATCTATCTCTCCCTCCTAACCCCATTCTCCTGCCTTCTCCCATAATCTCTGCCATTAGTATCAGTATCACCCCTTCTCCGTGGATTGTCTCCTTGTCGTGGTGGAGAAGCTTGTGTGGTCCTGAGATCCTGAGAGCGATGCCGTCTGGAGCTGTGCTCCTGGTAGGGTCACCCATGGCGGTAAGATCAAGGGGGAGGTCCCTGACAAAGAGCGATCCAACCAAGACCTCAACGGTGGAACAGGCGGAGGGAGGATGGTGGCTGACTTCAGTGGAGCGTCACAACGGCTGGGAAGGCGGATGGATGAAGGCTGCAGCAGAAAAGGGTCCCTGGTCGTCTTGGACTCCACGCCACTGGATCCTGACCCAGATCTGTCAAGGACCGTGTGGTGGCTGTCTGTGCACCAGTCTCCCCACGTTACACAAAGTCACGCACAGGCGGCCTAACAAGGATAGTCATAGTCGCTTCCAGTGACTGCCGCTGATGACTTGATACCCCCTGAACAAGCACATGACATACCTCATGCAGTTCCACCCAGAGTGATGTACGGTCATGGTGACCTTGGCCTCGACAAATGCAGCAGATCAAGCATGACTATCCTGCTGGAGTGAGACAGAGAGTCCGATAGAACCAGCTAGAGTTCTGCCCAGAACGTGTCACACATCTGTGTTACAATGTGCATATCTCCGGGGACTAGTGTTTAAAGTAGGAGAGCTGTTCCACAAACGAGTTGAACACCAGCCTGACATATTTCCACCCTTAGAATTGTATCTTACCAAGAATGTAGCATGCTCCTCCATCATAATGTCTGGGTACATGCGATCTCATCCGCAGCAGCACCGATTCACCAGGGGGGGCAGTGCAGTGCCAAACAGGCCATAGAGGGTAGCCTCTTCACATCGCAGCGGTAGAGTTTCTGCCTCACAGCGCCAGAGACCCGGGTTTGAACCTGCCTGCGGGTGCTGTCTGTACGGAGTTTGTACGTTCTCCCCGTGACCTGCGTGGGTTTTCTCCGGTGCTTCAGTTTCCTCCCACACTCCAAAGACGTACAGGTTTGTAATCTAATTGACTTGGTAAAATTGTGAAATTGTCCCCAGTGTGTGTAGGATAGTGTTAGTGTGCGGGGATCGCTGGTTGGCACGGACCCGGTGGGCCGAAGGGCCTGTTCTTGCGCTGTGTCTCTAAATTAAACTAAAATAAGATCCCCTGAAATCTCCTGCCTTCAGATCGAATGTGGACAAAGATACCAAGATCACCAGCTACTGTCCACTCTCAGCTCACGGGTCAATGCTCCTTCATGTTCAACAACACATGGACAAAATGATGAAAGTAGCAAGGATACAGAATGTACTCAGGATTAAGGACTTCAGTTTCCGTTATCATGAGCGGTCTGCAGGCTTCTTCACTGGCAAAGTCCTCAAGCACAAATCAGTTGGGCTGAGTCTATTTATTGCACATAATAGAAACATAGAAAATAGGTGCAGGAGGAGGCCATTCGGCCCTTCGATCCATGAACAAACTACTTTACCTAATCCTCACCAGTCCACTTTAAGGCAGCAATAGATAGATTCATCAGTCTGAAGAAGGGTCTCGACCTGAAACGTCACCCATTCTTTCTCTCCCGAGATGCTGCCTGACCCGCTGAGTTACTCCAGCATTTTGTGTCTACCTTCGATTTGAACCAGCATCTGCAGTTATTTTCCTACACATAGATAGATTCTTGATTAGTACGGGAATCAAGGGTTATGGGAAGAAGGCAGGAGAATGGGGTTAGGAGGGAGAGATAGATTAACCATGATTGAATGGCAGAGTAGACTTGCTGGTCCGAGTGGCCTAATTCTGCTCCTATCACTTAAAACCTTGTTAAAGATACATACGTCCACGATACCATTGGTAGCCATGATCACTTCACAGTCCTTGAGAAGACAAAATCCCAGCCTCACATGGCTCTGTCATGCTGCATGGCCCTATAATCATGCCAGGTGAATAGACAAAGAACAAATCACACAGCTGAAAGCCAGGCATTGTTAACAGGGCCAACAGCAGCACAAATGTGCCCACTCTGTGACTTTGTGTCCCACAGTGTCCTACACTCCACCATTGAAATCACTGTTCAATAAGAATGCTGAAGGCCACAGTGGGAACATATGTGTTCAATTGACCAAACTCAACACTTTCATAAACCATGGATGGCAACAAATCTTCAGACCTACCACGTCCTATTGTGAATAGCAGTGGGCAATGGAAGATTGCTGAAAGGTACATGTTCCATGTTTGTTCCCATCTTCAGTAATGGGGTAGAGTGCCAAAGATACGGCTGGATTTTTCAATATATCTTTGGTATGTTAGAAACATAGAAACATAGAAAATAGGTGCAGGAGGAGGCCATTTAGCCCTTCGAGCCAGCACCGCCATTCATTGTGATCATGGCTGATCATCCACAATCAGTAACTCGTGCCTGCCTTCACCCCATATCCCTTGATTCCACTAGTCCCCGAGAGCTCTATCTAACTCTCTTTTAAATCCACCCAGTGAATTGGCCTCCACTGCCTTCTGTGGCAGAGAATTCCACAAATTCACAACTCTCTGGGTGAAAAAGTTTTTTCTCATCTCAGTTTTAAATGGCCTCCCCTTTATTCTTAGACTGTGGCCCCTGGTTCTGGACTCCCCCAACAATGGGAACATTTTTCCTGCATCTAGCTTGTCCAGTCCTTTTATAATTTTATACGTCTCTATAAGATCCCCTCTCATCCAGTGAGTTCCAGTGAATACAAGCCCCGTCTTTCCAATCTTTCCTCATATGACAGTCCCGCCATCCCGGGGATTAACCTTGTGAACCTACACTGCAGAAGGACCTCTTTACTCCTATACTCAAATCCTTGGCGCGGACCCGGTGGGCCGAAGGGCCTGTTTCCATGCTGTATCTCTAAACTGTATCTGTAAACAGTGGTAGAGTTGCTGCCTTACAGTGCCAGAGACCTGAATTCTACCTGGCTGCCGGTACTGTCTGTATGGAGTTTGCACGTTCTCCCTGTGCTCCGATTTCTTCCCACACTCCAAAGATGTGCAGGTTCGTAGGTTAATTGGTAATTATTAATAGGTAAGTTTTCCCTGGTGTGTAGAATAGAACTATGGGTAATCGCTGGTCGGTGCGGACTCGATGGGCAAAGGGCCAGTTTCTATGTTGTATCTCTAAACTAAACTAAAATCTAAACTAATCTCTTCGTAACCTCCTTACATCCTTTTCACAACTTGCCTCCTTACCTTGCTGTCATCAGCAATTTTACCAATCATATCTTTGGTGCATTCATTCATGAATTTTTTTAAAAATAAATAAATTATCTAGTCTGTCAACATTGATCCCTGTGGAACACCACATGTTACATCTTGCCAATCGGAAAAATAAAACATTTATAGACCAAGTGCTAGTGTCTGAAATGGTCATCGATGTAAAGGAGGCCATATCAGGAACACTGGAGTCAGTAGATGAGGTTGGAGGAGGTGCACGTGAAACTCTGCTCATCTGGAAGGACTGCTGGGGTCTATAGATGGAGGTGAGGGAGGAGGTATACTGAGAACATAGAAACATAGAAAATAGGTGCAGGAGGAGGCCATTTGGCCCTTCGAGCCATTCAATATGGTCATCCACATGAATGGTCATCCAATATGATCATCCACAATCAGTAACCCGTGCCTGCCTTCTCCCCATATCCCTTGATTCCACTAGCCCCTAGAGCTCTATCGAACTCTCTTTTAAATTCATCCAGTGGATTGGCCTCCACTGCCTTCTGTGGCAGAGAATTCCACAAATTCACAACTCTCTCGGTGAAAAGGTTTTTTCTCATCTCAGTTTTAAATGGCCTCCCCTTTATTTTTAGTCTGTGGCTCCTGGTTCTGGACTCGCCCAACATTGGGAACATTTTTCCTACATCTAGTTTGTCCAGTCCTTCTATAAAATCCCCTCTCATCCTTCTAAACTCCAGTGAATACAAGCCCAGTCTTTCCAATCTTTCCTCATATGACAGTCCCGCCATCCCGGGAATTAACCTGGTGAACCTACACTGCACCTCATCAATAGCAAGGATGTTCTTCCTCAAATTAGGAAACCAAAACAGCACACAATACTCCAGGTGTGGTGTCCCTAGGGCCCTGTACAACTGCAGAAGGACCTCTTTGCTCCTGTACTCAAATCCCCTCGTTATGAAGGCCTCGTAGCTGTGACATATCCTGCGGATGCAGGGGTAAATACCTGGGGAGGGGGGATGGTTTGGGTGGGAAGGTATGAGTGAACCTGGGAGTTGCAGAGGGAACGGTCTCAGCAGAAGGCGGAAAGAGGTGGAGATGGCAGGATGTGACTTGCTGCCAGTAGGGTCTGGAGGTGGTGAAAATCGTTTCACAATTTCTATCCTCTATCTGTCCACTACACCCTTTGGGCCTGTGCCACTTAGGGCCTGTGCCACTTAGGGCCTGTGCCACTTAGGGCCTGTGCCACTTAGGGTCTGTGCCACTGAGGCGATTTTTTAGGCATTTGCCGACGACTGTCATAGTCGTAGCAGGTCGCTGAAAAACCGGAGACTGGACCTCCCCCACGACAATGTCTACGACAAACTACATCAACCTACCACCTAGTCGATGTCAAGCTATGGCAAGCTACCGACAACCGGCGACCCATCTACAACGACACTTACAACAACCTACGACCGCACAGGCAACAACCTACGGCAACCGAAGTCACCCTACGTTACCCACGACAAGCTACAACAAGCTACGACCCTGTCAGCGACAACTGAAGACAACTGAAGACAATTCGCGTCACTTCACTTTGGCCTCCGGTTTTGACGCCGGTACCTGACGCCGGTTGAGGTAGGTTGGCGTAGGTAATCGCCAATGGAATTCACCGAAGTCAGCACCGGCGACAACCTACGTCACCTGGCGACAACCTGGCGACAGCCCACAACAGCGCCCACGTCAGGAAACGTCAAGCTACGATCATTGGCGCCAAACCCACTGTCGGAATTTATTTTTCAACATTCTGAAAATCCAGCGGTGACCAGAAAGACTCTTTGGAGATGACTCACGACCGTACAGGGGACACCCCGACAACCGTGTGGCCACAGCCCAGTCACTTGTAGTTGCCTAAAAAATCCCCTAAGTGGGACAGGGGTTTTAGTCTTTTCAGTCTTACAGTCTTTGGACTGACCTGCGCCCAGTCTGCCTTGGCCTACGCAATCTCCCACTGGTCAAACACTCCCCTTCCCATTCCCATACTGACCTTTCTGTCCAGGGCCTCCTCCAGTGTCAGAGTGAGGCCACACTCAAATTGGAAGAACAGCATCTCATATTTCACTTGGGCAGCTTACAACCCAGCGGCATGAACATTGATTTCTCTAACTTCAAGTAACCCTTGCACGCCCTCTCTCTCCATCCCTCCCCCACCCTAGTCCTCTTGCTAATTTCTTTTTGTATTCCTTCGTTATCACCTCGGCTCCAGCCAACAATGGACCATTGTGGGCTCCAACTTTCTGCTTTGTTCTGTGCCTTCCCATACCTCCAGTGTCCTTCTCCCTAACTCTGAGTCTGATGAAGGGTCTTGATCCGAAACATCACCCATTCCTTCTCTCCAGAGATGCTGCCTGACCCGCTGAGTTACTCCAACATTTTGTGTCTATTTCATCTCTCGCCTTTGTCCAACTTTCTGCCTATCCACCCTCCACCCCCCTCACCTGTATCCACCCATCACTTGCCAGGGTTTGTCCTGCCCCTTCTCTAATCCAGCACCACCCCACACCCCCCTCACCACAATCAATCTGAAGAAGGGTCCCGATCCCATACATGGCATACCCAGGTTATGCAGAGATGCTGCCTTACCCGCTGAGTTACTCTAGCACTTTATTTATTTATTTGTAAGCCAGCATCATCTTGTTTTAACCTTTTAAAGGTTTCAACATCAGGTATCTTCTTCCAGTGTGGTCTCTCTTGTTTTTAGATGAGACTTTCTTGCCCGGGGTAGGTGAATCGAGGACCAGAGGACATAGGTTTATGTTGAAGGGGAAAAGATTTAATAGGAATCTGAGTGGTAACTTTTTCACACAAAGGGTGGTGGGTGTATGGAACAAGCTGCCAGAGGAGGTAGTTGAGTCAGGGACTATCCCAACATTTAAGAAGCAGTTAGACAGGTACATGGATAGGACAGGTTTGGATGGATATGGACCAAATGTGAGCAAGTGGGACAAGTGTAGCTGGGACATCGTTGGCCGGTGTGGGCAAGTTGGGCCGAAGGGCCTGTTTCCACACTATCACTCTATGACTCTGTGACTCAATGCCATCTGGATCAGATTGACTCTATGACCAGAATTAGAAACAATTTTCAAAATGTAGTCTGAAGAAAGAATTATGAAGTTGGATACACTTCATCCCATGAAAATATAACCTTATTGGTTTATTGGTTTCTTATTCCTCAACCTATTAATCCATTGAACATGTTTATAATTGAATCCTTTCTTTACATCAGCCAAAACATTATGACCACTGACAGGCGAAGTGAATAACATTGATTATTCACAAAATGCTGGAGTAACTCAGCAGGTCAGGCAGCATCTCAGGAGATGCAGGTCAGGCAGCATCTCAGGAGATTTAGATCAGTCTGAAGAAGGGTCTCGACCCGAAACGTCACCCATTCCTTCTCTCCTGAGATGCTGCCTGACCTGCTGAGTTACTCCAGCATTTTCTGAATAAATACCTTCGTCTAGAGAAAAGGTATACTTTTGAAGAGTGAACTCTGTTTTAGAAAACATGAGCAAACTCCCACAATAGCAATGACATTGTGTACAGATAATTTGCTCTAGTTGTTCAGCAGACTCTTGGAGAACTCTTCTTGTTGTAGAGATCCCTTGTCTGAAAGATGGGACTTTCAATAGAGCCAAGATTTTAAACCCAGCAGAACCTTGAGCCTACTGGCTTCGAAGAGAGACCTCTGCCATTGAACCACAGTTGAACCTCTACAGTTTTTGAAAAATATCGAACAAATGTCATCATAATTTGAATTCTCAAAATTCAAATCTAGTTAGTAATTTCAAATATGACAATGTTTCATGTCTTACAATATGGTAAAATTTTATGCGCCCACTAGTGTGTGAATTTATGGGAATTTATCTTAGCAGGTTGTTAGCGTTGTCTGTAGAAATAAACAGCATAAGAAATGTGTAGGAAGGAACTGCAGATGCTGGTTTACAGCGAAGATAGACACAAAATGCTGAGTATCTCAGCGGGTCAGGCAGCATCTCTGGAGAGAAGGAATGGGTGACATTTCCGGTCAAGACCCTTCTTCAGACTGAGAGTCAGGGGAGAGAGAGATACAGAGATAATGAAGGGTAAGGTGGGAAAACAAGACATCAAAGGGAATAATGTTCAAGGATAATTTAGAATAGATCATCGTTAGCTAGGAGAAGGTGACAATGAAGCAAACAGAGATAAAATGTAATCAGGGGGACCGTCAGACTGGTCAGAGAACTGGGAAGGGGGAGGGATGGAGAGAGAAGGAAAACAAAGGTTACTTGAAGTTAGTGGAGTCAATATTCATATATACAGCAGAACACTAGTCAGTATGAGATGAAAATCAAATAACTGATTTGACTTGAACTAAAAATCAAAATGAAAATTGCAAATCTGAAATAACAACATAAAATGTTGAAAATACTCAGTGGATTAGGCAGCATCTGTGAACGAAGAAACAGTGTTAACATTTTAGGTCTAAAACCCTCCCAATATTCACCAGTTGGACAACTTCTCTCGTTTTACAAATGCCTCCTGATTGGTTGAGTATTGCCACTATTCCCTGTTTGTAGAATCATAGAAATGTAGAAATATAGAAACATAGGTGCTGGAGTAAGCCATTCGGCCCTTCGAGCCAGCACTGCCATTCAATATGATCATGGCTGATCATCTAAAATCAGTACCCCGTTCCTGCTTTTTCCTCTATCCCTTAATTCCTTTAGCCCTAAGAGCCAAATCTAACTAAGTCAGATTCCCATAGTTTGGTCTGATTGACTGTTTCAGGCTGAAATCTTCATAGGCCAATGTTCCACTACCTTCAGCTCCTGTAATTTATTCAGAATCCATTTCTCCTGGTAACAATATTTGACATTATCAGTCACCCACAGTCTTATTTTTACCAATATTTCAGAAAGTTATGAACAGTTTGATTGATCATCATTGTCATGCCTGTGAGAAATTCTCCAATCATTCCATATAAATCTAGATAAACATAAATTTCTCGTGTGGGAAGGAACTACAGATGCTGGTTTAAACCAAAGATAGACACAAAATGCTGGAGTAACTTAGCGGGTCAGGCAGCATCTCTGGAGAGAAGGAATGGGTGATGTTTCGGGTCGAGTCGTCTGAAGAATGTGTCTCGACCCGAAACATCACCTGTACATTTCTATTGCTAAACACAATTCCGTTTTTCACCTCTGCTAAACTTTCTACTATTATTTTATTACATTCCTCTCTTAGTGTTTGGTTTCATGTGTTGAACTCCTCCCCCTTCTGTCGTTCGTGGGGTAGTCCAAAGATACTAGAGGAGCAAGATGAACCACTAGTGTAAGAAAATAACTGCAGATGCTGGATATAACGAAGGTATTTATTCACAAAATGCTGGAGTAACTCAGCAGGTCAGGCAGCATCTCAGGAGAGAAGGAATGGGTGACGTTTTGGGTCGAGACCCTTCTTCAGACTACATCTTCAACCACTACGTCGAAATCGCGTATACTGAAGTGTAGTATGCAACAGAGCGTTACGTCCGCCATTTTAGTAGGCAAAACCCGCCGTCCGCTCTGCCTCTCGCAGTGTAATCAGTGTTTTGGAGGAACAGTATGTGTGATGATACCATGAAAATGCAGAATATATCTCATCTATCAATTCACAGATTTTTGTTATTTTTCTTTTTAAATGTTTCTGCAAGTTTCTGCCTACTAAAATGGCGCCGTGACGTGCTACGGTTTTTTGGGTCGAGTGGTCTAGCTTGCTCTGCTCTATTATCTTTGGGGTAGACTGAGACCGAGACTGATCCCATCCCCCACTCCCCCCCCCCCCCCCACCAGCCCCCCCCCCCCACATCCCCAATCCTTTCCACTCATCACTTTAATTTCATGTTTCAGTGTTTTCATGACTTGACAGATCAATTTCCCTCCTGCGATAAATTCTATCGTATCACATCGTATCGTACACAAAACCTTGTTCTTACGTTTCACTGTAAAGAAAAGTATTTTCAATTCACAATCAGCACCTCTCATTCTTGATCATGTCTCAGTCGTGCTGGCTAACGTACGCCGGTTGAAATGGGCTGATTAGCCAGCCTGCTTTTCATCTTTGTAACCCTTGACAATTTACAGTCCACTCAATTCCCAAGTGACCCTCTTCATTTCTCAGAACCAAATCAGCCAACTCCTATTTTGATCTTGGACTCAAAACTTCATCCATATTCATTCTCAAAAGCATAGCAGCCTTTTGCCGCCTGTTTTATATTCACTGCCATTTCCCTTGCAGTGGTTCAATGCCATCACTTTTCTTTTGCTTTTTAGAATGGCCCACACACTTCTTTCCAGGTGAGGCAGATGTTCACCTGCAC
The DNA here is from genome assembly GCF_053455715.1 of Rhinoraja longicauda. Lineage (NCBI taxonomy): Eukaryota > Metazoa > Chordata > Chondrichthyes > Rajiformes > Arhynchobatidae > Rhinoraja > Rhinoraja longicauda. The sequence goes on along the minus strand of NC_135960.1, from coordinate 74,138,054 downwards.
CTCCTCCAACCTCCTCAAATGTATCCGCTGTTCCAGGTGTCAACTTCTCTACATTGGCGAGACCAAGCGCAAGCTCGCCGATCGTTTCGCCGAACACCTCCGCTCAGTCCGTCTTAACCTACCTGATCTCCCGGTGGCTCAGCACTTCAACTCCTGCTCCCAATCCCTATTCCCTTTCTGTCCTGGGCCTCCACCCTTGTCAGAGTGAGGCCCAGCGCAAATTGGAGGAAGAGCACCTCATATTTCGCCTGGGTAGTTTACACCCCAGCGGTATGAACATTGAGATAGTCCCTTGCTTTCCCTCTCTATCCCCTCCCCCTTCCCAGTTCTCCCACTAGTCTTCCTGTCCCTGACTACATCCTATCTTTGTCCCACCCCCTCCCCTGACATCAGTCTGAAGAAGGGTCTCGACTCCTTCTCTCCAGAGATGCTGCCTGACCCGCTGAGTTACTCCAGCATTTGGTGTCTACCTTCGATTTAAACCAGCATCTGCAGTTTTCTTTCCTGCACTTCCACTTCAGTTTGCTTAATTAGAACAAACGCAAAGACTTGTATCATTTCCCTGATTGCTTTTTGATTCTCTGTATACAGATTCCCTTGAACTCTCCACACAGCGATGCAACATTTACATTTTCCACATTATCCTAATTTTCTAGCATTTTGTAATGTCCATTAAACGTTGTAGAACTGGGTGAATTTCCAAAGAATACAAGGTATATTCCAAAGGTCTAAATCCTATATCCCCTAAGATTCTTACCACAGAATAACACAATTAACACAAAAGGGCATCACGGTGGCACAGCGGTAGAGTTGCTGCCTTACAGCTCTTGCAACACCGGAGACCCGGGTTCCATCCCGACTACGGGTGCTGTCTGTACGGAGTTTGTACGTTCTCCCCGTGACCTGCGTGGGTTTTTCTCCGAGATCTTCGGTTTCCTCCCACACTCCAAAGACGTGCAGGTTTGTAGGTTAATTGGCTTGGTAAATGTGAAAATTGTCCCTCGTGTGTGCAGGATAGTGTTAATGTGCGGGGATCGCTGGTCGGTGCAGGCTTGGTGGGCCGAAGGGCCTGTTTCCGCGCTGTACCTTTAAACTAAATAAATGAAACATTTTATGAGATATATTGTAACCGTATTTCTGTATTATTTGGGAACGGGGAAAACTCGATTTAGGAAGTAAGTCTAAAGAGTGTGTTTTTTTTCAATCTATCAGACAGCAACTTTGTCCTGGGGAACGCTCAGGTTGTGAACCTGTATCCAATAGTGTACTGCTCGGATGGATTCTGTGAATTGACTGGCTATGCCCGAGCTGAACTCATGCAGAAGTCCTGTGCTTGCAAGTTCCTCTATGGAGTAGAAACAAACGAAGTCATGAAAATCCAGATTCAGAAAGCACTGGATGAGAAGACAGAGTTCAAGACTGAGCTCATATTCTACAAGAAAAGTGGTGAGTAAAGGAATTCAATTTCACTGGCTTTCACTGGCTTTACTTCTATTTTTAAATGTGCTTTCCAACATGCTTTCACCCACCTTTCGGAATTGAATTGAATTGAATTGAATTGAAGAAATGTTATTGGCCAAGTATGTGCACATACAAGGAATGCTCCTTGTTCTGCAGTTTCAGATTTGGGGATGTCCACTCCACCAACAGTACCTCGGGTCAGGTCAGGGTCTGAAGAAAGGTCTTGACCCAAAACGTCACCCATTCCCTCTCTCCTAGATGCTGCCTGACCTGCTGAGTTACTGCAGCATTTTGTGATACCTTCGGGTCAGGTGAAGGTCATTTACCTCAGGACTGCATAATGATACCACTTCAGAACCACAGACTCACGGGCAACTGGCTCCTTGTCCTTTCTGGCTCTGCTGAATTTCCCAGAAACTAAAATACATTGAAGGCCCTTCATGAGCAGATGTAACAGATGATTTGTTTGTCCCAAGCTAAGGCCCATCCCAGTTTGGGGTTGGACATTGTTCGGGCATCGTTGGGACACAGGCCCTTGATTTATAGAACTGCTGTCCTTGCACACATCTTATCGCGATGTGGCTCAATTTCTCAGCTGTACTCTTTATTGTAAAACTCGATCAACTACCGCAGTCGGAAAAAACAAATGAATAGTTCGATTATTGTGAAAGAAAAGCAGACACAAATAATGTCGATGTGTAATGAGCATTTTCATGATGCTTTATTGTGTTCCTCAGACCTAAGTCCCAAATAAGGGACAAAGGGTGACGTCACCGCCCCGCGCCCCACGTGACCTCACCCAGCCAGCAGCCTGCTCCACCAATGCCGGCCGCCCAGGCCAGGATGCGGGTTGCTATGCAACCTCCGTTAGGCGGCACCCGGGCCACCAGGCCTACACGGTCCGGGCCTACAGTGGCCGGGCCTACAGTGTCCAGGCCTACAGTGTCTGGGCCTACAGTGCCCCCCGGGCCTAATACGGGACAAGGGCAGTCGCGTACGGGACAAACCAATGTAGCTCAATATACAGGATGTCCTGGCTAATACAGGACAGTTGGCAACCCTACTCAGACTGCCTCTAAAGTACCTTTTGATCCAGCAAATTCCCTTTTCTTTAATTGGTGCTGATCAGGTTTTTGTCTTGGAAAATATTGCATTTTAATTGTGAGATGTCAGCATTGTCAACGTTGTTAACGCTTGCAAAAATAAAACAGAACCATTTAAGGCTGAGATGTATTTTAGTTTGTTATGTACAATCTGTCAGAATCCTGAACACAGGTTCTTTGAATGAGGAGATTGGTATCCATCTGATGGGTCTTGCTGGCAGAAGAACTGAGTCCAACATTGTTACAGCTTTTCTCCATCGTAGCTAGGGTTGCCAACTGTCCCATATTAGCCAGGACATCCGTATTTTGGGCTAAATTGTTATATCCTTTACGGGACCGCCCTTATCCCGTACGCTGTAGGCCCGATCACTGTAGGCACAGAGCTGCTAGAGTCACTTTCAATTTAACTCTCCACATCGAGCCCATTCAGAAACGGAGAAAATATAAGTCCATGGAGCGTAGGAGGATGAGGGGAGATCTTATAGAGGTGTACAAAATCATGAGTGGAATAGATCGGGTAGATGCACAGAGCCTTTTACCCAGAGTAGGGGAATTGAGGACCAGAGGACATAGGTTCAAGGTGAAAGGGAAAAGATTTAATAGGAATCCGAGGGGTAACTTTTCCACACAGAGGGTGGTGGGTGTATGGAACAAGCTGCCAGAGGAGGTAATTGAGGCTGGGACTATCCCATTGTTTAAGAAACAGTTGGACAGGTACATGGATAGGACATGTTTGGAGGGAGATGGACCAAGTGCAGGCAGGTAGGACTAGTGTAGCTGGGACATTGTTGGCCGGTGTGGGCGAGTTGGTCCGAAGGGCCTGTTTCCACACTGTATCACTCTATGACTCTATGAAGGGCCTGTTTCCACACTGTATCACTCTATGAAGGGCCTGTTTCCACACTGTATCACTCTATGACTCTATGAAGGGCCTGTTTCCGCACTGTATCACTCTATGACTCTATGAAGGGCCTGTTTCCACACTGTATCACTCTATGAAGGACCTGTTTCCACACTGTATCACTCTATGACTCTATGAAGGACCTGTTTCCACACTGTATCACTCTATGACTCTATGAAGGACCTGTTTCCACACTGTATCACTCTATGACTCTATGAAGGGCCTGTTTCCACACTGTATCACTCTATGACTCTATGAAGGGCCTGTTTCCACACTGTATCACTCTATGAAGGACCTGTTTCCACACTGTATCACTCTATGACTCTATGAAGGACCTGTTTCCACACTGTATCACTCTATGACTCTATAAGTGGAGAAAATGAGCTTGTAATTATCTGACTCTTCTGAACCGCGTGGTGCCCACCTGTTTGTGCTTTCCCTCCTTGCAGTCCGCCCAGAGCAGTCTTCTGCTGCTGTGAAAGGCAGCGGCAGTGTTTTGATCGTGTCGTGCCTGCAGTCTGCACTTCCACGACAGCCCTGGCCATCCAGGATAATCCAAATAACATATTAATTACATAAAATGTTCAGGACTCAAGTTAGCCCACAAAGCCACTGTCTACGTAACCTAATGCCATGGGACAACAATATTATTTTTGTTACTAATCTTACACTTTCCAATCCAAAAAAGAAACAATTGGGAAGTAATTATCGTGCGTGGATGCATGGCTCCGTAATTTGAGCTGGGCCTGTGCACTAATGACCAAATGAATGAGACTGCCCTGAGATTGTTAGACTTCCAGGAAGGCAACTCATGACTGACAGCTCCGTTTATCTTTTCCACAACCATGAACATACAATTTATATTATTACTCTGTTAAGCCAGTCTGAGACTATAATTTATTAGCTTGGGTCTGGTTTGTTTGTTCTTTATTTAGATTCTGTGTTGATGCGGCAAACTTAAATGTGCCACTGGCACCTGAGGGGGAAAAAATGACAACCAAAGCATTTCTTTGTTAATGAGGCCAAGCTTCTGATTTGACAGTTAAAATCATGTCAAATCATTGTGCAATGTGTATGCTGTCAGCCTGGGGGTGCCAACTTTCCAACTCCCTAATTTGGGACAAGGGTGGTCCCGTACGGGACAAACAAATTTAGCCTAATATACGGGATGTCCCGGCTAATACGGGACAGTTGGCAAACCTATGTTAGATACATAAGCTTCCCCACTCTCAAACAGAAAGCCGGTCTTGGCCTTGCTCAGCTAGCTTGGTGAAGCCAGCAGCTGCTGTTTCAGGATGTTTTAGATCAACCATTAATTACCTGAATGATCAAATTCCACAAACACATTGGGATGGGAGATGCAGATATTATCCAACAAGGAGGATGTGAAAATAATTGTGTCTCAAATGGTTCCCAATCATCCCGACTCACAGTACACTCCCCCCTCCCCCCCCCCCCCCCCTCAACAAATGGGCTCAACAGGACGGCACGGTGGCACAGCAGTAGAGTTGCTGCCTTACAGTGAATGCAGCGCCGGAGACCCGGGTTCCATCCCGACTACGGGCACTGTCTGTACGGAGTTTGTACGTTCTCCCCGTGACCTGCGTGGGTTTTCTCCGAGATCTTCGGTTTCCTCCCACACTCCAAAGACGTACAGGTTTGTAGGTTAATTGGCTTGGTAAATGTAAAAATTGTCCCTCGTGGGTGTAGGATAGTGTTAGTGTGCGGGGATCGCTGGTCGGTGCGGACCCGGTGGGCCAAAGAGCCTGTTTCCGCACTGTATCTCTAAACTAAACTAAACTAAACTGGTTCCGTGAGACCCTCTCTCACCGCTCCCCCTCTATTATTCCTGCTGCTCTTCTGCTCTTCAACCCATCTGCTAATCAAAACCCCCCTCATCTGTATCCACCTATCACTCACCCGGCTTTTGTCCCGCCCCCACCTATTTTCCAGCTTTTTCCGCCTACTGCTTTCAGTCTGAAGAAAGGTACTGATCCAAAACACAGCCAATCCAATGTCCCCATAGATGCTGCCTGATGTGCTGACTTCCTCCAGAACTACGGGCGACTTGGTGGAGCAGTGGTAGAGTTGCCAGAGAGCAGGATCCTGTCTACGGGTGCTGTCTGTATGAAGTTTGTACGTTCTCCCCGTGACCTGCGTGGGATTTTTCCAGGATCTCCAGTTTCCTCCCGCACTCCAAATACGTACAGGTTTGCAGGTTCATTGGCTTGGTAAAATTGTAAATTGTCCCTAGTGTGTGTAGGATAGTGTTAATGTGTGGGGATCGCTGGGCGGCGCGGACCCGGTGGAACAAAGGGCCTGTTTCTGCGCTGTATCTCTAAACTAAACTAAACTGAACTAAAGTCTGTCTCCACCAGAAGTGGTGATCACTATGAGTGACATGAGCAGATGGACAGGTGCAGCATAATAAGAGATGGAAAATGTTGTGGAATCGAGTCCTTGGATTTTGGATTGCAAATGCAAAACTTGATCATCAAGAACATGAAAATACAAATGGGCAGTTCACTTGTTTTGCAAGTAACTTAAAATCACTGAACATTGTCAGTTTCCAAAGAGCAATTAAAAAGTGCGTTACTAGAGCTATCTGATGAGCTGCTTTTTTAAGCGTGTTCATGGTGATATTATTGCAGCTGGTGAGGCTTTAGTGCAGTGCTTTGGAAAGCATTGCTTTGTCATTGTTAGGTGGCAATATTGCCAACACACACATTTAATAAGACGTTGGAATCTCTGCCTGAAAATACATTTTAGTTTGTCTGTGCCATGTGAAAGAAGGGGTATTATTAAACAGTCTTTTGAAGCAACGGAGTTTAAATGAAATACTGCTTCCCTTCCTCCTACCAAATCATTCTGCAAATCTGTCCTCTGTTTCTAAATCTGCAGCTTCCCCTGTGAGAATTCCAGAGGCCATTGTTGTGGGAAGGAACTGTGGAAGCTGGCTTACACTGAAGGTAGACAAAAAGTGCTGGCGTAACTCAGCGGGACATCCATCCCCATCCTGGTTCTCCGACCAGTCTGACTGTCTTGCTGATTACATTTCGTTGTCACATTCCCCTAGCTAACAAGGTACCACAGTCTACAACTTCATAACCCAAAGTAGACGCAAAATGCTGGAGTAACTCAGCGGGTCAAGCAGCATCTCGGGAGAGAAGGAATGGGTGACATTTCGGGTCGAGACCCTTCTTCATTTATTCTACATTTTCCTTGAACTTCGTCCCCTTTGATGTCTCGTTCTCACACCTTACCCTTCCAAATCTCTGTGACTCCCTCACCCCTGACTCAGTTTGCAGAAGGATGTCAACCCGAAACATCACCCATTCCTTCTCTCCAGAGGTGCTGCCTGTCCCGCTGAGTTACTCCAGCATTTTGCATCTATCTCCGGAGAGCATTGACACAGATTTCATGAAACACTTTAGATTGAGACCATGCAGGAGCTAAGAAAGTACATTGCTGGGAGATATAATTATCTAGACCGTGTGGTTCCTACTTGTTTAGTTTAGTTTAGAGATACAGCACGGAAACAGGCCCTTCAGCCCACCGGGTCAGCACCGACCAGCAATCCCCACACATTAACACTATCCTACACACACTGGGGACAATTTTTTTTTAACATTTACCAAGCCAATTAACCTACAAACCTGTATGTCTTTGTAGTGTGGGAGGAAACCGAAGATCTCAGAGAAAACCCACTCAGGTCACGGGGAGAACGTACACAATCCATACAGACAGCACCCGTACTATATATTAGTATATATTTAGTAATATATCTATCGATATATTACTAAAACGTGGATCATATATATATATATATATATAAGATTTAAGTTTGAGTAATATATCGATAGATAGATTTCAGATATTTTGAGGACACAAACTCAGGCGATCGTTGTTGCCCATGGTGACTGAGTGCTTGTGTTTGAACACTCTCAACCACACCACTGGGAATATTAATCCTCGATGGTGTTTGTTTTTGACTAGACAGCCGTGTTGTGCCCAGAATGTAGATCAAATAGGAACCATTCCCTTCCATGCATTATTTCTGTCTCAGCATCGCCATTGTCAGTTGACTGGCACAATGAATGGCGCCCCAGGCACTTTTGGCATTGAAATGCAAATGATAAGCGGTTTAAGGGCATTACAGATGGCACTTGTTTTGAAACAGCTTATCTAGAGGTCAAGCGGTGACCTTTCTTAAATATTTTAATAACTCATCATGCTGGAACTGCAGGAGGATCAAATGCAGATGCAATGCATCTGAGAAGTTCCCTGTTGAAACCTTACAGATTAGCCAGAGCACATGTGTCCCGAGGTGCTGAAATAATGTGCCCTGCACAAAGTGTGCGTCTACGCGGAATGCTGGACAAAGTTCAGACAGTGAGTTGAAAGAACTGCTTTTGATGTGGTTGGAAATAAAAGATGAGCAATGTACTGCAAATGTACGAAGTTAGACACAAAAAGCTGGAGCAACTCAGACAGCATCTCTGGAGAGAAGGGATAGGTGACGTTTCAGGTTGAGACCCTTCTTCAGACTGAGAGTCAGGGGAGGGGGAAACGAGAGATATAGACAGTGATGTCAAGAGATATAGAACAAATGAATAAAAGATATGCAAAAAAGTAACGCTGATTACCTTTAACAGGCCATTGTTAGCTGTGTATTAGGTGAGAACGAGTTATGGACAATGAGACTCAACAAGACCACGTTGAAGCTGGCATGACGGGTGGAGAAGGGATTGGTTCTTGGTTCTTGGTCCTCCAAAATATTCCAAATGGAATTTAAACTGGAGGTGGCGGAGTATGGACTTAAGCAAGAAGGGCTTCTTGGAGAAGAAGTGCTGCCTTAAATGTCGTTGCGTCTGGTTGAGTAACTATAGAAGACTATTCCATGCTTTAATCGTGCAAGTGAAGAATGAAATTGCTATACACATCTGTCTTGATAGCTGGTATCTCAAATTTAATCGAATGCCCTCGTCTACTCCTGCTAGGTTTGGGTTTGGTGTGGATGTGGTCATCTATGTCGAGCTGACCATTTAATATTTTGTAAAAACAGGTCAAACGGTGGGCTTTACGTCTGTCTTGGAGAGCGTTCCACCCCAATGGATTTAGAAGTTTGGTAACACTCGCTTCTCTCATAGGTATTTGTAACAAAACCAGCTGCCTGTCTTAGGACACGTTCGTTGGAAGAAATGTTTTTAATTGTGTATGGGTCCCATGCTGCAACTGCGTTGTCCAAATGTGGTCTAACAAGGGTGAAGTATAACTTCTCCTTGATAGAAGTTGAACAATGATAAAAGTTGCGTCTCAGAAAATTGAGGACACCTGTTGCTTTCACCTCTGCATGATGAGTGACCATTCCAACGTAGATCGTTCTGTAATTTGATGCCAAGATACTTGGTCTGTTTAGATTCTTCAATGGTGGCACCAAGGATATTATATGATGTTTCGCCTGGTTTCCTCCTCCTGGTGACACGCATGGTTTCACATTTGGAAGGGTTGAACTGCATCCCCCATTGTTGTGACCACGCAACCATAGTATTGAGATCTTTTTGGAGAACATCTTTATCATCAGCTGACTTAATTGGACGGTACAGCAAACAATCATCAGCGAATAGTCTGGTTGTGCTTGTGACTTTTTCATGGATGTCATTAATGTAAAGCAAAAACAGATGTGGGCCCAGTACTGTGCCCTGAGGTGTACCACTTAACACTGGATGCCAATCAGAGCTTTTTCCATTCACACACACGCGCTGAAGACGTTTTGTCAGAAAACTGGAAATCTATTGCTTCGTGTTGGAACGAACACCGTAGAAGTCAAGCTTCCGAAGCAGTCTCCTGTGAGGGATGACATCAAATGCTGTAGAAAAGTCTAGTACTACTAAATCCATGATGACATTGCTGTCAAGGATCTTGGCCAGGTCATTTGTTGTCAGGATAAGCAGAGACTCGCATGATCTATGCCTCCTAAATGCATGTTGGTTGTCAGCAAGTACGCTGTGTTTGCTAAGGTGTCTCATCAGATTACTATCGATTATATGCTCCAGTAGTTTGCAGCAAGTGCTTGTTAATGAAACAGGACGATAATTAGCCGGGTTTGTGGTTGAACCCTTCTTAAAGAGAGGAGTGATGTTAGCCTTCCTCCAATCCAGCGGAACATCACCTGAGTCAAGCAACTGTTGGAAAATGAACTGCAAAACAGGAGCCAGTTCTTTGGCCGCGATCTTGGGCTTGATTCTTTAATTGGTCAGGTCCAATAGCTCTTGTTGTATTGATGTTGAGCCTGGAGGAGGAGGGGAGATGTAACTTGTTCTTTACAGATGGAGGAGGAGGGGGGGATGTAACTTCTTTACACCTGGGATGGAGAGAGGGGGGATGCAAGGGTTACTTGAAGTGAGATAAATCAATATTCATACCACTGGGCTGTAAGCTGCCCAAGTGAAATATGAGATGCTGTTCCTCCAGTTTGCGTTTATACCCCAGTTCTTGCTACAGGGTTTGGATGATGGAAGAGGCTAGCACCCCAGCAGATCCTGGGTCACTGGGTGATGGAAGAGGCTTGCACCCCAGCAGATCCTGGGTCACTGGGTGATGGAAGAGGCTTGCACCCCAGCAGCACCCTGGGTCACTGGGTGATGGAAGAGGCTAGCACCCCAGCAGCACCCTGGGTCACTGGGTGATGGAAGAGGCTTGCACCCCAGCAGCACCCCAGCAGATCCTGGGTCTCTTTGGGTGATGGAAGAGGCTTGCACAACAGCAGACCCTGGGTCACTTTGGGCAGCACGTTGTTACGGTGGTCGAGCTGATGCCTCACAGCTCCAGTGACCCGGGTTTGATCCAAACCTCCAGTGCTGTCTATGTGACGTTTGCAGGCTCCTCCTGGGGATTTGTGGATCTACTCCAGACGTGCCGGTTTCTTTCCAGGTTTGTCCACACAGTGTAGATGAGTTGTTAAATCACAGGGTAATTGATGGGAATATCGGGATAATGGAGCATTAGTACAGGATTGCTGCAAACATGTACTCTTACTTGACTTCCTTTTGATCAATTTCATTTATTTTAAAGTGAGACATAGAAAGATAGAAACATAGAAAATAGACACAGGAGGAGGCCATTCGGCCCTTCGAGCCAGCACCGCCATTCAATATGATCATGGCTGATCATTAAAAATCAGCACCCCGTTCCTGTTTTCTCCCCATATCCCTTGATTCCGTTAGCCCGAAGAGCTGTATCTAACTCTCTCGTGAATACATCCAGTGAATCGACCTCCACTGCCTTCTGAGGCAGAGAATTCCACAGATTCACACCTCTCTGGGTGAAAAGGTTTTTCCTCATCTCCGTTCTAAATGGCCTGCCCCTTATTCTTGAACTGTGACCCCTGGTTCTGGACTCCCACAACATTGGGAACATAAGAATGACTTAGAATGAAGTTAAACTGAAGCCTTTTACAATTCTCATCCTGTTTCCTCCCTCTGTCTGTAACCTTCTCTATCTCTGCTGCTTTACAATCAGTCCATAATCTTACAGATCTTCCCTCTTGTATATCCCTAATTTTCTGCTGATGCATTGCCTTATATACTGTGGTATCCCTGAAATAAAAACAGAAATTGCTGGAAGTACTCAGCAAGTCAGGCTGCATCTGTGGGAAGAGAAAGTAAATGAATGTTTCAAGTTGCAGATTCTTTATCAGGGGAGAGGTTTGTTTAGCAGCGGGGAGCATAGGGGAGGTGCATGTGTCCGATACGGTTTTTTTAGATTTTAAATTTAGAGATACAGCGCGGAAACAGGCCCTTCGGCCCACCTGGTCCGCACCGCCCAGCGATCCCCGCACATTAACACTATCCTAAACACACTGGGGACAATTATTTTAATTTTTTTTTAACATTTGCCCAGACAATTAACCTACATACCTGTACGTCTTTGGAGTGTGGGAGGAAACCGAAGATCTCGGAGAAAACCCACGCAGGTCACGGGGAGAACGTACAAACTCCGCACAGACGGCGCCCGTAGTCAGGATCGAACCTGAGTCTCCGGCGCTGCATTCGCTGTAAGGCAGCAACTCTACCGCTGCGCCACCGTGCCGCACTACTAGGGTGACTATGGAGTCAATCTGTACACAAGGATACCAAATCTAGGGTAGATTTCCAAATCAAAGATACTAAATCTAGGGACTAGGGTAGCTGGGTCATTGTTGGCCGGTGTGGGCGAGTTGGGCGGAAGGGACTGCTTCCACACTGTATCACTCTATGACTCTATGAAGGGCCTGTTTCCACACTGTATCACTCTATGACTCTATGAAGGGCCTGTTTCCACACTGTATCACTCTATGACTCTATGACTCTATATCAAAGAGTGAGTGGGAATGTGAATGTGGACAATAGAACATGGGAGTGCAATATGTAGAGCAGGAGACAGAGAGCACCAGCTTCTCGTTCTCACCTAGCACACAACTAACAATGGCCCGTTTCCTTTATCATCGTTCCTTTTTTGCATATCTTTCATTCGTTTGTTTTCTATCTCTCTACATCACCGTCTATATCTCTTGTTTCCCTTTACCCCGACTCTCAGTCTGAAGAAGGGTCTTGACCTGAAACGTCACCAATTTCTTCTCTCCAGAGATGCTGCCTGTCCTGTTGAGTCACTCCAGTTTTTTGTGTCTATATTTAGCCTTTTGGTCAGTTTGGTGTCATAAGATCATAAGAGATAGGAATAGAATTAGGCCATTCGGCCTATCTACTCCGCCATTCAATCATGGCTGATCTATCTCTCCCTCCTAACCCCATTCTCCTGCCTTCTCCCCATAACCTCTGACACCCTGATTTCCTCCACTCCCAGAAAAATAGAGTGCAAACAAGCAATTGAGCTAATGCAGTGAGAGTAATCAAATTGCATGAAGCTGTGGCACTCAGCTTTGAGTCAAGAAGGCTTCAGTGTGCCCAGGAGCAAGCTGAGGTGCTGCTCGTCAAGATGGCATTGGGCCTATTGTGAAAGGCCACAGAATAATGGATCAGCATGGGACGGAGAATTAAAGTTCAAGGCAACAGAAAGACCAGGATTATCCATGCAGTCTGAACACAGGGGCTCAGCTAAATGGTCTCAAACACTGCAATCTGCTTAGTAAGCTCTAACGGCATCCTGAAGGTGAACTCCGTTAGGGCGGCACGGTGGCGCAGCGGTAGAGTTGCTGCCTTACAGTGAACGCAGCGCCGGAGACCCAGGTTCCATCCCAACTACGGGAGCTGTCTGTACAAAGTTTGGACGTGACCTGCTTGGGTTTTTCCGAGATCTTCGGTTTTCTCCCACACTCCAAAGTCATACAGGTTTGTAGGTTAATTGGCTTGGTGTGAATGTAAAATTGTTCCTAGTGTGTGTAGGATAGTGTTAATGTGCGGGGATCGCTGGTCGGCGCAGACCCGGTGGGCCGAAGGGCCTGTTTCCACTTTGTATCTCTAAACCAAACTAAACTAAACTCGAACATCAGGGAATGTTTCACATATATTGTGCCAATCTCCAAGAAAAGTAACATTGAGGTGCAAGACCAGGACAGGGATAGTGAGTTAAAGAATCGTGTATCCCATGGTATTTACAGCAGCTCTGTGATACGGCTCTCGGGGGTTGCAGTGGACGCCAGCAATGCTCGGCCCCACAAGGCACAGCCCAGCCCATCCTCATGTGGATCCGAGGCCCAGCCTTGCTTGGGGCCTACGCATTGGGCAGACAGTAGTGGGAGTTCAGTCCTCATCTGGAGTTTTCTCAGGCTCACCTCAGATAGACTGGGAAAGATTTAGTTTAGTTTAGTATAGTTTAGAGATACAGCGTGGAAACAGGCCCTTCGGCCCACCAAGTCCGCGCCGACCAGCGATCCCCACACATCAACACTATCCTACACCCACTAGGTCGCGTCCAAACTTCGCGAGTGGTGAACATTGACGCTGAGGTTGACAACAGGATTGCCAAGGCCAGCGCTGCCTTTGGGCGACTCCGTGGGAATGTTTGGGAGCGGAGAGGACTCAGCCTTACCACCAAGCTGAAGGTCTACCGTGCAGTGAGTACCAACTCACCACTCTTCTCTATGCCAGTGAGACTTGGACTGTCTACAGCAGACATGCCAAACAGCTCAACCACTTTCACTTGAGCTGCCTACGGAGACTCCTTCACATCAGGTGGCAGGACAAAATTCCCCTCACAGAGGTCTTGGAATGGGCAGGAATCCCCAGCGTCCACACCCTCCTACGGAAAGCCCAAGCCAGATGGGCAGGCCATGTCGTCAGAATGCCCGAGAGTCGACTGCCAAAACAGCTTCTGTATGGAGAACTGTGTCAGGGCAAGCGCTCAGTAGGAGGACAGAAGAAACGGTTTAAGGACTGCCTCAAAGTGTCCCTCAAAGACTTGGACATCAACCTCAGCACTTGGGAGTCTCTTGCTCTGGACCGTCCAACCTGGCATAGCAAGCTCACCACAGGAGCCCGTGCAGCAGAGAACAGACGCACTGCAGAGGCCCAGAGGAAACGCACCGCGCGCAAGGCCCGGGCTACCTCCACTTCCACTGCAGCACCCATCCACTTGTCCTACGTGTGGACGTGCCTTCCGGGCCCGGATTGGCCTCACCAGTCACTTCCGGACCCACAGTCACCAATCCTCCAACTGAAAGTGAAGTCATGGTCATCTTCGAACCCGAAGGACGAACAACAACACACCCACTAGGGACAATTTTTACACTTACCAAGCCAATTAATCTACATACCTGTATACCTTTGGAGTGTGGGAGGAAACCGAAGGTCTCGGAGAAAACCCACGCAGGTCACGGGGAGAACGTACAAACTCTGTACAGACATTAATGGTCAGAAGTTATAGCGGTGGGTTCCTTGCATTGTCCACTTGGTCTCTTGTGTGTGAAGGAACTGCAGATGCTGGTTTACACTGAAGATAGACACAAACAGTTGGAGTAACTCAGCGGGTCTCTGGAGAGAAGGAATGGGTGACGCTTCAGGTCGAGATCATTCTTCAGACTTCTTGTTGGTTTTGTGGGAAAATGGCCATCCTGCATCAATGTCTAATGGGCCGCAGTTTTATTCCCGGAAACAGAAAGTCCCGCACAAGAACAAATCAGATTACATTGTACTCTCAATAATTACGAAGGAATTAGATACTGGTCTGAATCATCAAGGCACCTTTTTGGTTTCTTGTTTCATTTACAAGGTTTACTCCAATGGACCAAACACAGAGAGAGCCAATGATAGCATAACACAAATTAGCCTGGTATTCAGATACGGCTAATTGTACTAAGGACTTGTGATTCCCACAAATGCACTTAAAAGATCAAATGGTAAGTGTGTTTTCCTTAGATTCATTGCAAAAGTTATAAACAGATTATCTAGCCATTAACTTCATTGTGGGTTGTGGCATATGTTGAGTGCACATGAACAACTACATTTCCTGTATTGCAACACTGACTACAGATCCAAATACTTTGGAAAATCGAACAATCAAGAAAGGCACCATATTAGTGTAAATAGATTTGCCAGCCATATTTCTTATTGAGCCAAATTAAAGGAAACAACTTCATTCTTCAGCAAAATAAGTGTGGCCTGGTGGTGCAGCGTTGGTGTTACTGCCTTACAGCGGCAGTGAGTGGACCCGGGTTTGATCCTGACTACAGCTGCTGTCTGTATGGAGCTCAAGGTTCAAGGTTCAAGGTTCAAGGTCTTTTATTGTCACGTGCACCAATTAAGGTACAGTGATATTTGAAGTACCATAAAGCCATACTAAAAAAAGCAACAAGACACATAACTACATGAAAGTCACAGCAGATTCCCCACATTCCTCACTGTGATGGAAGGCAATAAAGTCCAATCCTCTTCCTCTTTATTCTCCCGCGGTCGGGGCGGTCGGGGCAGTCGAACCATCCGTCGGGGCGATCGAAGCTCCCGCGTCGGGGCGGTCGTAGCTCCCATGATCGGGGTGATCGAAGTTCCTGCGGCTTGGAGCTCCCGAAGTCGGTCTCCAACCAGGGACCGTGAACGCCACAATGTTAACGTCCACAGGCACCCGCGGTTGGAGCTCCAAAGTCGATCCCCGACTGAGATTGCCAGCTCCGCGATGGGAAATCTGCAGGTTCCCACGGTTGGAGCTCCCAAAGTCGGTCTCCAGCAGAGGTCGCCAGCTCCACGATGTTTGGCCACAGTGCGGACGGAGATACAATATGGAAAAAAATCACATCTCCGTCGAGGTAAGAGATTGTTAAAAGTTTCCCCCAACCCCCCCCCCCCCCCCCCCCCCCACATAAAACAAGCTAAAGAACACTAAAACATACATTTAACACACACTGTAAACAACAAAGAAGTGATGGACGAGACAGACTATTGGCGAGGCAGCCATTGCTAGCATCACCCAGTGGAAACCAGTTTGTACGTTTTCCCCGTGACCCGCATGGGTTTTCTCCGAGATCTTCGGTTTCCTCCCACACTTCAAAGATGTACAGGGTGAATTGGCTTGGTATAAAATGTAAATTGTCCCTGGTGTTGTGTAGTGTTAAATGTGTGGGGATCGCTGGTCGGTGCGGACTCGGTGGGCCTGTTTCCGTGTTGTATCTCTAAACTAAACTAAACTAAACTAAATTAAAATACATGCAACAGTGGACCCTTCTGTCAATATTTTGAGCTGATATCAAGGATGAAATGTTTAAGCATTATACGAATCATCAATCCATGTCTGCAGTATGTGGTCCACTTTTCTATGATGGGACATGGTTGAAACAAAAATTGTACAAAACTAAAGAAGGTAGACACAAAGTGCTGGAGTAACTCAGCAAGTCAGGCAGCATCTCTGGAGAGAAGAAATGGGTGACGTTTCGGGTCGAGACCTTTCTTCAGATTCTTAATACAAAACTAAACTGAGTTAAAATAGGCACAAAATTGTTTGGTAAACATGAACATTGGCAGAAGCTCAGAATAGCTCAAATTGATTGCATGATTTTTACACTTAAATGTGTGAGGGTCTAGATATCATGAGGGGGTTGATGGAGAGGGAGGAGGGGGAGGAATGGGTGTCAGTGGTATTCAGCTGGTGGGTGGGTGGAATCAGTCTCGCATTGCAAACTTGATACAAATCTTGGGCTTTGGATGACTGATAACCCTGTTCCTCTATTCTGGCCGCATTTTTTCTCTCCCCACTGGTTTAGTGAGTATCTGAGCATAAACTTGGTTCAAGTGCAACATATTTCAAAAAATATTATTATTTTAGTCTATTTATTTGAATTGTTGTAATCAGCTTATTTCTTCACAGGAAATACCTTCAATTATAATATTCCAACCATTTCAGAAAATGATATCCTTGCACATGCTAATAGCTAGCCAGAGTAAATATTGTATTCCAAGCAGAAGTGTAATTCAAACTCGTTTCTGCGAGGCTGCTGAACTAACTGTCCAGAGATCAGGATGAGAATACAATCCCTACTTTATCAGTTTTTTCTGTTCTCAATATATTAGATATGTCTCCCTAACTTCCCTGAAGAGAGAAATACACATGACCCCTGCACACACCCGGGGATGAGAAACTTGGCAGGGGAATCGAAAATAACAACTCGCAGTTCCTTAAACGAAACAGATCATTTAACCTTGCAGGCAGTCCACTCCCCATGTTCCCATCTCATAGAAACATGGAAAATAGGTGCAGGAGGAGGCCATTTGGCCCTTCAAGCCAGCACCGCCATTCATTGTGATCATGGCTGACCATCCACAACCCGTGCCTGCCTTCTCCCCATATCCCTTGATTCCACTAGCCCCTTGAGCTCTATCTAACTCTCTTTTAAATTCATCCAGTGAATTGGCCTCCACTGTGGCAGAGAATTCCACAAATTCACAACTCTCTGGGTGAAAAAGTTTCTTCTCGCCTCATGTTTCCATTAGCACCGAAGTTCCATCTATTTTTTAACTTCTTCTTAAATGTAATGAACCCTAAGTGTTAGGTTCAAATTTATGTCAGAAAGTCATAAATTGTCCCTGGTGGGTGTAGGATGGTGTTAATGTGCGGGGATCGCTGGTCGGCGTGGACTCAGTGGGCTGAAGGGCCTGTTTCCGCGCTGTATCTCTAAACTAAACTAAAGATGGCAGGAATGCCGCTGTGAGTAACTCACATCCCAAGCTTGTCCACGTGGCTCAAGTCAGAATGTGAAGGAATACTGTCTATTTGCCTGCAACATCAAGACGTTTGACACAATGCAACATCAAGACGTTTGACACAATGCAGGATATCAAAACATAGAAACATAGAAAATAGGTGCAGGAGGAGGCCATTTGGCCCATCAAGGTCATTCAGCCCTTCACTGTGATCATGGCTGATCATCCGCAATCAGTAACCTGTGCCTGCCTTCTCCCCATACCCCTTGATTCCACTAGCCCCTAGAGCTGTATCTAACTCTCTTTTAAATTCATCTAGTGAATTGGCCTCCACTGCCTTCTGTGGCAGAGACTTCCACAAATTCACAACTCTCTGGGTGACAAAGTTTCTTTTCATCTCAGTTTTAAATGGCCTCCCCTTTATTCTTAGACTGTGGCCCCTGGTTCTGGACTCCACCAACATTGGGAACATTTTCCTGCATCTAGCTTGTCCGGTCCTGTTATAATTTTATACGTCTCTATAAGATCCCCTCTCATCCTTCTGAGTGAATACAAGCTCAGTCTTTCCAGTCATTCCTCATATGACAGTCCCGCCATCCCGGGGATTAACCTGGTGAACCTACGCTGCACTGCCTCAATAGCAAGGATGTCCTTCCTCAAATCACACAAGACATAGCAGCTGGCTTTATCAGCACCCCATTCACAACTGCTCACTCTCCCAGCGATACCCAGCAGCAGCAGATTGTACCATCAACAGGACACACAGCAGCAGCTCACACACTCAACCTTCTCACCAGAAGTTGTTGTGGTTCCCTGATCCTCGAAATTAAGACAGGCGACACAGAGAATTCTTCGAGAAGTTAAAAGCCTTTATTTGCAAACAACGGCTGGAACAATCAGGAAGCCAACCACTTGACTGCCCACTTAGTACAGCCTTTTTTTAATAGGATTATTCCAAACCTTATCTTCTGTACATTACCTCATACCCACACTCCTTTCTTCAGTCATTCATTTCTTTGCAGTCACCCGTCTGTCCCGCCACCATTAAATCCCATTCAGTAATATATCCTTATCTCAACACTCACATCCCTTCATACTTTGCCACCCTTATTTCCCTGCTAGTCCATCCCTCACGTCCATCCATCACCCCAAGGCCTATGTCTTTCCTTATCTCGCCACCATTATCTTTCATCCAACACACAAGTTCAAAGAATGTCGAAACAGTTTTACAATGTAACAAAGTGTAAGGAATGCCTAAGCAAATGGTGCACAACAATGTAACAAGGAATAAGAAAGTGAAAGATAAAGCAAATGGTTCAAAGAATGTGGAAGCAATTATTTCATATTTTCATATTTTCATATTTCAGATACAGCGCGGAAACAGGCCTTTTCGGCCCACCAAGTCCGCGCCGCCCAGCGATCCCCGCACATTAACACTATCCTACACACACTAGGGACAATTTTTACATTTACCCAGTCAATTAATATACCTGTATGTCTTTTTTTTTTTTTTTTTTTTTTTTTTTTTTTTTTTTTTAAATCAAAAATATTTATTCAAATATTAAAATAATATATACAATGCAATAAAACCAAAACAGAACCCACCACCAGAATATTATACAAACAAATATACCTATTAAAACTATCATACAATTATACTACAATCCCCATCCAGGATACATCCAATCCCCCGCGGTGCCCAGCGGTCCCGGAATTCCTCCAGGGTGCCCGTGGACAGCGCGTAGTCCCTCTCCAACACCACCCGGGCACGGACGTAACCCCGGAAAAGGGGCAGGCAGCTGGCTCGGGCAGAGCCCTCTTCCGCCTGGCGCCGTGAGTCTCGGATGGCCAGCTTGGCCTGGCCCAGGAGCAACCCAACAAGGACATCTTCGGCCCTACCCTCTCCCCTACGCACAGGGTGTCCAAAGATGAGGATGGTGGGTGAAAAATGCAGCCAAAAAGCAAGGAGCAGCCCCTTTAGATATTGGAACAGGGGCTGCAACCTCACACACTGCATGTACACGTGGTACACAGACTCTTCCAACCCGCAAAAGTGGCAGGCGGCTGGCGAGTCTGTGAACCGCGCGAGGAACAGGTTGCAGGGGACTCCTCGGTGCAATATCTTCCACCCCAGGTCCCCGATGGAGAGGGGCAGAATTCCTGCGTAGAGGGACCCCCACCGCGGGGTCACCTCGCGACCGGAAGGCAACACTGACCGCCACTTAGTGTCCGGACGGTGGACCAGGGCGAGGAAGTGCAGGGTGTGGAGGAGGAGCCCGTACAGGACACGCCTCCCTGCGTCTCGGAGGGAGATGAAGGGTGTCGAGGAAATGCGACTCATGTTGTGTGGGACCGGCTCCCGGGAAGGATTACGGCGCCTCGGTCCGACGAGTACTTCCGGCTGAGCGGGGGTTTGCTCAGCCGCAGGTACTCCACACGTTTGAGCCTCTCCGACACCCAGCGGGGCAGGACAAGGGCCGGCTGCTCTCACGCCTGGGCCGCCGCCCTCCGTCAGCGGAGGGGGGGCCCGGTCGACAGCAACCAGGTTCCAGACTCTCAGCAAGTCCCGGTAGAAGCCGGGCATTCCCAGCAGGATAGCACGGCTGACGCCCACCATCGGGATCCGCGTACCTGCCTGAAGGCAGCGGCCCCGTTGGAAAAAGTGTGTCGCCAGCACGTGCCACCTGGGAGGACGCTCCGAGTACAGGTATCTCTGCAGAGTCCTGAGGCGGAGAGCCGCCAACTGGGTGCGGATGCACACCAGCGACTGCCCGCCCTCCTCAATCGGGAGACTCAGGACTGCTGCAGAGACCCAGTGCTTTCCGTTGCCCCAGAAGATGTCCACCAACTTCTTCTGGATGATCCCAGCAAAAGTGGCTGATGGGACCAATGTGGTCAATCTGTACCAGAGCAGGGAAGCCACGAGTTGGTTAATGACCAACACCCTGCCCCGGTAGGAAAGCACCCTGAGGAGACCTGACCAGCGCCCCAGCCGGGCGACGACTTTCAACTCCAGCTCCTGCCAGTTCGCCAGCCAGGTCTCCGCGACGGGACTCAGGTAGACTCCCAAGTAAAGGAGGCGCGTGGTGCTCCACGTGAAAAACCGCATCTCCTCAGGGAGGGAGTCCACCTGCC
The DNA here is from genome assembly GCF_053455715.1 of Rhinoraja longicauda. NCBI lineage: Eukaryota > Metazoa > Chordata > Chondrichthyes > Rajiformes > Arhynchobatidae > Rhinoraja > Rhinoraja longicauda. The sequence goes on along the minus strand of NC_135960.1, from coordinate 74,117,328 downwards.
ATGGACCCACCAAGAGTCCAGAACATTTCCCCCAATTGATCCTTGCAGAGGAGGCGGCCGAGAAGACTCGTTGGCACTCGCGCATCCTCTGCAGATCAGCGGGGTCAGTGACCACGAGGAGCACGTCATCGGCATAGACCGAAAGGACCACCTCCATATCTGGCTCGTGTAGAACCATGCCCGTCAACCTCCTCCGAAGCAGACTAAGGAATGGCTCCACGCAGATGGCGTACAGTTGGCCTGACATGGGGCAGCCCTGACGTACTCCTCTGCGGAAGGGAATGGGGGCCGTCAAGGATCCGTTGACCTTGATGAGGCACTCCGCAGTGGTGTATAGAAGTCGGATCCGGGCCACAAAGTGCGGTCCGAACCCAAACGCCTGCAGAGTCCTCACCAGATACTCGTGATCCACCCTGTCGAAAGCCTTCTCCTGGTCAAGGGAGAGAAAGGCAGTGGGTACACCGGTCTCCTGAGCCAGGTAGACCAGGTCCCGGACCAGATGGATATTGTCCTGGATGGACCGGCCCGGGACTGTGTAAGACTGGTCAGGGTGGATCACTTGGGCCAGCACTGGGCCCAGACGGTTGGCCATTGCCTTAGCAAAGACCTTGTAATCGGTACAGAGGAGGGAGACCGGGCGCCAGTTCTTTAGTAGGCGGAGATCACCCTTCTTGGGCAGAAGGACCACTACTTATGTCTTTGGAGTGTGGGAGGAAACCGAAGATCTCGGAGAAAACCCACGCATGTCACGGGGAGAACGTACAAACTCCTAACAGTACAGCACCCATAGTCAGGATCGAACCTGAGTCTCCGGCGCTGCATTCGCTGTAAAGCAGCAACTCTACCGTTGCGCCACCGTGCCGCCTTAATACGTCTTAATGTGTTACTGATTACAGCAGTTGCAATGTAACAAACTAATATAGAAAATACAACAAAGTCTCCTTAGAAAACATCTTCCAAGCATAGAAACATAGAAAATAGGTGCAGGGGTAGGCCATTCGGCCCTTCACGCCAGTACCGCCATTCAATATGATCAGGGCTGATCATCCACAATCCTGCTTTCTCCCATATCCCTCGATTCCATTAGCCCTTGAAACTGATGACCTCCACCAGTTGAAGGACGAGGGCGGTCAACGCATGGGAACGCCACCACCTGAACGGTTCCCTCCAATCCACAAACCATCCTGACTTGGAAATGTGTGGTAAGGAATTGCAGACGGAGTTTGCACTTTCCTCAGTTGGTCATGTGGAGTCCCACCAATATCCCCACTCCCTCCCATTTCCCAAACATGTGTGAGCAGGGAGGTTCATTGGCCGTTGGAAATTGCCCGTGGTTTGTAGATAACTGGTAGAATCAGAAGGAAATTGATGTTGGGGGGAATAAAGTAATGGAATGAATGGAGGATTAGTGTCAATAGCTGATAGCTGTGGGGACTTGATGGGCCAAAGGACGTGTTGTAGTGCTGCAAGGCTCTATAACAGTTATTTTCAACAGGCTCAGCCCCATCTCATGCTCTGGCTTTGTCTGTTTCAGTGACGGTGAAGACTTTAAATTCCAAGAGGAATAAATTAAGGATAGAATGTTGATACAATACACGTGTCCCTTTATTGCTTATTGCTGTTGGTGTATTTTATACATTACCATTCCTTGCGACAGAGAACCATGTGCTGTGAATCTTTGGGAATGTGGCTATCCTGTGAAGATGCTGGCAGGGTGTATGAGATGTGATTCTCTGGCTTGGAGAAGTAGTAACTTTTCAGAATGCTGTAGGAACACGTTAGGTGTAAATTTTGATTGTTAGCGATTATTAACAGGTGAGCGTTTGAGAAATAGAGGTCAGCCGGCCAAATATCAGTGGTTGAAAATTATTGGAAAAGTTTCAGAGAAATGGTATTCATCAGCCGTGCAATACAGAAACTAAAAGGCCGTGCTAGAACTAATAAAACAGTAGATGGACACAACATGCTGGAGTAACTCAGCGGGTCAGGCAGCATCTCTGGAGAGAAGGAATGGGTGACGTTTCGGGTCGTGACCCTAGCGTGTTGACGTTCGTTCACTATTGCTGTGTCCAGATTCTTAACCTACTTCCCTCACAGTATTGTGGGTACCGGCTGGAGCATTTAATTGCTGCTTCAGCCTACAAAGTCTACAGAGCTTGGATGAACAAACATACCCTTTAGCTCGCCTAACTCTCAACCACTGGAGCAGCTAGATGAGAGAAATCAATGAAGCTGGCACGAGGGGCCTGGTGACCTTCACTTACTCCGTTCTTATCAGACAAGCTAATAAGCCCCTCTCTTGAAGTCCAAGGGTTTGGGCACTCAGGATGAGTCATGCATCGTTTAACCTATTGATCTGAACTCGCTCACTATTCCAGCTCTCAGACCCAGCTGGTAAGTACCAATGCCCAAGGTGGACAGCTGGGGTTGGAAGATGCTGACTAATCCTGCCCCATTCAGCAACCTCCCCAGTGCACGTAATCAAATTGGTGAGCATGTGTGAAAATGTTAGAAGCACATGGTTTACAGCTTGCCCTACAGACCACAGGTAGGCCCTAGAGGTCCCTGGCAGGTATAAATGCCTCCGATTATTTCCCAAACTACTTTGAACCCTTACAGTTTTGAGTAAGGATCTTTTAAGTTCCAGATGTAATCTTCAATATCTATGACTTTAACCCAATTTGCTGTCACACAGGGGAATCTTGTCACATTTCATTTGTACTGCAGGTTTCCAGTGTGTCAAGCAACATGTATCCAAGGGCAGGCTTAATCCATTATTACAGTATAAAATTATGCTTTCAATCACCAAATTACATTATTTGAACACAAAACAAAGGCTGCAGGAATTCAGCAGGTCAGGCAGCATCTGTGGAGGGGATGGACAGGTGCCATTTTGGTGTAGTAAGGAACTGCAGGTGCTGGTTTAAACCGAAGATAGACAAAAAATGCTGGAATAACTCAGCGGGACAGGCAGCATCTCTGGAAAGGAATGGATGACGTTTCAGTAGACAATAAACAATAGATGCAGGAGGAGACCATTCAGCCCTTCGAGCCAACACTGCCATTCACTGTGATCATGGCTGATCATCCACAATCAGTAACCCGTTTCGTGTCGGGTCCCTTCATCAGACTGATGCCATTTCGGGTCAGGACCCTTCTTCTGAGCTGGGGGGGAGAAAGCTTCCTAGAGAATTGCAGTTGATGATGCAGTGACATTTCAAATATGAGCATCTTGGGAATTAGGGACATTTGGATTTGGCTGAATACAAAGTTGTGGTTCTGGTATCTTTTAAAATATTCAACCCGAATAATGGAATGGCACTCAGATTTTTCTTTAGCAAGCTTCTTAAATCATTTGGTGCCATGATCAGAATGGCTTCTAAGGGTTCTCTTTTCTCTTCCTGCCTATTCCATAGAGTGAGTTTTCCTACCGTAGTAGGGTACAGTGTTGATTTGCAAAATGACTTCAAGCCAGTGTAAGAAAATAACTGCAGATACTGGTACAAATCGAGGGTATTTATTCACCAAATGCTGGAGTAACTCAGCAGGTCAGGCAGCATCTCAAGAGAGAAGGAATGGGTGACGTTTCGGGTCGAGACCCTTCTTCAGACTGATGTCAGGAGGGCGGGACAAAGGAAGGATATAGGTGGAGACAGGAAGATAGAGGGAGATCTGGGAAGGGGGAGGGGGAGGGGAAGAGAGGGACAGAGGAACTATCTAAAGTTGGAGAAGTCAATGTTCATACCGCTGGGCTGCAAGCTGCCCAAGCGAAATATGAGGTGCTGTTCCTCCAATTTGCGGTGGGCCTCACTATGGCACTGGAGGAGGCCCATGACAGAAAGGTCAGACTGGGAGTGGGAGGGGGAGTTGAAGTGCTGGGCCACCGGGAGATCTGGTTGGTTAAGGCGGACTGAGCGAAGGTGTTGAGCGAAACGATCGCCGAGCCTGCGTTTGGTTTCGCCAGTGTGTACGTTTGTGTGCTTTAGCTATTGAAAGTGTATCTGTCCAAACTTCTGACTAATGGGAATGGTACCACGTCGTGCCATCTCCCACATGTAATACCTTTTAACAAAGGACAATGATGGAAAGAAATGCAAAAAAGTAACGATGATAAAGGAAACAGGTCATTGTTAAATGATGATAAAGGAAACGTCTAACAGTGGCCTGTTCCCTTTATTATCGTTACTTTTTTGCATTTCTTTCATTCATTTGTTCTATATCTCTCTGCATCGCCGTCTATATCTCTTGTTTCCCTCTCCCCTGACTCTCAGTTTGAAGAAGGGTCTCGACCAGAAACATCACCTATTCCTTTTCTCCAGAGATGCTGCCTGACCCGCTGAGTTTCTCCAGCACTCTGTGAAACGTCACCCATCCATGTTCTCCACAGATGCTGCCTGACCCGCTGAGTTTCTCCAGCACTCTGTGAAACGTCACCCATCCATGTTCTCCACAGATGTTGCCTGACCCGCTGAGTTTCTCCAGCACTCTGTGAAACGTCACCCATCCATGTTCTCCACAGATGCTGCCTGACCCGCTGAGTTACTCCAGCACTCTGTGAAACGTCACCCATCCATGTTCTCCACAGATGCTGCCTGACCCGCTGAGTTACTCCAGCTTCTGTGTCTGTCTCCACTTTCCTTATTCCTTGTTTGGAGCAGAGGATAACACTTTTCAAGTGATCTTCAGCCCATACATCAGGCTGCACCATCAAAGTGACGGCAGTTCATAGACATGTGTCTGACTTGGAAGAATTGCTTTGAGCAATCTCGTTACATAATTAATAATTAGTAAGCAAAAATCTCTTCAGGACGGTTGAACCAGACTGACTTTCAATGCAACATTTGGCATTGGGTTGGAAGATTATATTTTAATTGAATGAACCACTAGCTGGTTCACTAGACATGGATAATACTGCCTCAGGCATTGCTGGTGCCACTGTATGGAATAGTCTCTTTACAAGTGCATTGTCCTGCTTCTGCAGAGACTCGCTCAGCCTTCTCATCTGAAGTGCACTTATAGCTAAATCGGTGCATTTCACCTAAAATTTGTATAACAATGCAGAATTAACATTGGTCGTGCCAAGCACTGACTTATAGAGATATTAAAGAGGTAATTCTACCCAGAGTCATGGTGATAATGAATCTGTTGATATTCATTTTAATTTTTGTGTAAAGGATGTCTGATTTAGCACCAGTCATGTTACATCATTGCCCAGAGTCAAAATGACCACTGAATTACTTATAGTATGGCGAGTCCGAAACTTGTTGGTTGTAGACGAAGTTTATTGCAGCCGCAATACACGAATACAGAGTTAAACAACAAGGTACAGGACAACCAATACAAACTTACTGTCTTCCTTGAAGACTTCGCCGAACTGACTAAATCGGGCGCCAAACACGCACATGACATCGCTGGCCAATCAGCGATGTCGCTCCCTGGACCAATCCCCATGGTCGCGTTCCCACGTGACCTCGCTGGCCAATCCGAGGGTTCGACGACCTGGACCATTCTCTATGGTCGCTACATGACCCCCCCCAGAACCCGAGGTGCGGAACCTAGCAGGGAGCCGGATTTCGCGACCATAACGAGTACGGAGAGGGACAGCCGGAACCACAGGAGCCGGAGGTTCCGGACTTGGTGGAACGGCCGGAACGAGAGGTTCTGGAGGAACTACCGGCACGGGGGGTCCTGGAGGAACTGCCGAAACGGGGGGTCCTGGAGGAACTGCCGGAACGGGGGTTTCCGGACTGGGCGGAACTAACGGAGGTCGGCCTCTCCTAGGGGTTTGACCAACCAGGACTGGTTGATCCGGGTCCAAATGGGCCGGTTTGAGCCGGAACACCGAGACGAGTTCACTCTTGCCGCCCATGTCTAAGGTGAAAGTAGCCGTCCCCTTACGTAAAACCCGGAACGGCCCTTGATAGACCCTCTGCAACGGGGCGCGATGGGCACCTTTACGCAGAAAAACAAACTCACAGTCCTTCAGGGAAGACGGTTCATGTACCATGGGACACCCATGACGTGAAGTCGGAACTGGAGCCAGGGAGCCCACCCGTTCCCGGAGAGATGCTAACGCTGATGGGACTGTAGGGAGCAGGTCTGAAGGGTCCGGAAACAGATCTCCGGGTACTCGAAGTGTCGAGCCATATACTAGCTCTACGGACGACGCACCGAGATCTGGCTTAGGAGCAGTCCGGATGCCCAAAAGAACCCAAGGGACTTGGTCTACCCAGTCCGGGCCTTCAAGCCTTGCACTGAGGGACGCCTTAAGTTGGCGGTGGAACCTTTCTACGAGTCCATTTGCCTGGGGGTGATATGCAGTTGTGGGTTGTAACTTGGACCCGTACAGTTCCGCCAGCGCGGCCCAGAGGGACGAAGTGAACTGTGGCCCTCTGTCAGTTGTAATAACTGCCGGGACCCCGAAACGAGCTACCCAATGAAGGGCCAAAGTCCTAGCACAAGACGCTGACGAGATGTCAAACAATGGGAAAGCCTCTGGCCACCGGGTGAACCGATCCACCACCGTGAGGAGGTGGGTGTAGCCCCGGGAGGAAGGCAAAGGCCCGACCAAATCCACGTGGATGTGGAAAAAACGAAAAGCCGGGACCTCGAAATCCTGTACGGGGGGCTGGACATGGCGCTGGACTTTAGCGGTCTGACAGGGCACGCAGGAACGTGCCCACCCCGCTACCTGTTTCCGCAGGCCATGCCAGACAAACCTCGCTGCTACCAAGGCAGAGGTGGAGCGGATGGACGGGTGCGCCAGCCCATGAATGGCATCGAAAACCCGGCGCTGAAGGGAGGGCGGTACTACCGGCCTGGGACGAGGAAGAGAAACATCGCACCAGACTTTCGTGCCCTCCGACCCACAAGCTACCTGGGCCAACTTCAATCCCGAAGTGGTGGACCGGTAAGCCGAAACGGTATCCGCTAGGAGCTGTGCCTCCGCAAGCTCCTGGGGATCCACTTCGCAGTCCACCGCCGAAATAGGGGGAAAAGCAGGTCTAGACAGGGCGTCAGCAACGGCATTAAGCTTACCCGCGACATGACGGACATCTGTGGTAAATTCGGAGATAGCAGTCAGATGCCGCTGCTGGCGGGCCGACCATGGGTCAGACAATTTCAAAAAAGCAAATGTTAATGGCTTGTGGTCCGTAAATGCCACAAATGGGCGGCCCTCGAGGAAGTACCTGAAATGACGGACAGCTAAATAGAGAGCTAGAAGCTCTCGGTCAAACGCGCTATATTTCATCTCGGCCGAATTTAGTTGCCGGCTGAAAAACGCTAAAGGCTGCCAACGGCCACCGACCTGCTGCTCCAGAACCCCGCCCACCGCCACGTCAGAGGCGTCAACCGTCAGGGCCGTGGGGGCGGAGGGGCTCGGATGGACCAACATGGTGGCGTCTGCCAAGGCTGCCTTAGCTGCTGTAAAAGCCGACTCTGCAGTCGGGGAGCACAACAACTCTACCGGATTCCCCGCAAGGCATTGGAAAAGCGGGCGCAGGACTCGCGCCGCTGCCGGAACAAATCTATGGTAGAAATTAACCATGCCTACGAACTCCTGCAGCCCTTTTACTGTGGTGGGCCTGGGAAAAGCCCGGATAGCCTCTACCTTCTCGGGCAAAGGGGCGGCGCCGGCAGGAGTAATTCTGTGCCCTAGAAAATCGAGAGCAGGCAGGCCGAATTGACATTTGGAGGGTTGGATAATGAGCCCGTGGTCTTGGAGCCGCTGGAACACGGTCCTCAAATGGGCCTGGTGTTCCTGCACTGAGGGGCTGGCGACCAGGATGTCGTCCAAATAAATAAACAAAAAGGGTAAACCCCGGCCCACGCGGTCCATCAGTCGCTGGAAAGCCTGTGCCGCGTTCTTTAAACCGAAAGGCATACGCAACCATTCAAACAACCCGAACGGAGTAATAGTTGCAGTTTTCTGTATGTCCTCCGGTCGCACTGGAATCTGATGGTATCCTCGCACCAAATCGATTTTGGAAAACACCACCGCTCCTTCCAGCCCAGATGAAAAGTCCTGTAGGTGTGGTATGGGGTAGCGATCAGCCGTGGTGACAGCATTGAGACGCCAATAATCGCCACATGGCCTCCACCCCCCAGATGCCTTGGAGACCATGTGTAACGGCGAGGCCCACGGGCTGTCAGACTGACGGACAATTCCCATTTCCTCCATCTTCCTGAACTCCGCCCTTGCCACCACCAGTTTGTCTGGCGGTAGTCTCCTGGCCCGAGCGAAAACGGGAGGGCCTTCGGTGCGGATGTGATGGACCACACCGTGCTTAGCCGAAGGTGCGTCAAAACGTTGGACGAGCAGCTCTGGGAACTCTGCCAGAATCGCAGCATACGAGTCGGGGGCCGCGACGACGGCCTGGACAGTAGGGCTGGGCGAGGAGGCGATTGTCGGAGCGACGTGCTCATCTTCGGCAGAGGGTCGGAGGTCGTTACCGCGGACATCAGGAACCAGTGAAAAAGCCCAGAGAAAATCTGCGCCCAGGATCGCTTGTTTGATGTCGGCTATGATGAATGGCCATTCGTACGTGCGGAGGCCTAACACAAGGGACATCTTCCGTGTACCGAAAGTGCGAATTGGGCTGCCATTAACCGCGATGAGGGTGGGACCTGTCTTACCCGATCTGGTTTCGAGGTCGGTCGGCGGCACTATGCTGACGATGGCTCCCGTGTCTACCAAAAATTCTGTGTCTGTGAATCGATCATGGACATAGAGGCGCCGGTTCTGGCCAATCGTAACTGCCCCTATGTACGATCGGCCGAGGCATTTCCCGCGAAGGTACAAGGCAAACGACAGTTGCGGGATTCGTTACCCCATCGTAGGTGATAATAGCACCAGCCGCGCTTGTGCGGATCTTTTTGGCGGGCTTTCGAAGAATTGGCGGGAGACGTGGCGCCATCTTGCCGTCGCTGTGGCGTGGTCACCGATGTCGAGACTTTGTTGATTGAACCACTTGCCTTGTTTTTTGCCGCTATGAGCGCGTCCGCTTTCGCTGCATATGCTTCGGGGTCCTTAAAAGAACAATCTGTGAGCAGCAGTCGGACATCCTCGGGAAGTTTCTCGCGGAATGCCTGTTCAAACATCGGGCAATCCGTATGCTCACCGGCTAGCATCATCATTTCGGCCATGAGGACGGAAGGCAGTTGGTCTCCAAGATCCGGTAGGTGCAGAAGTTTTGCCGCACCACCATGCTTATTAAACCCGAAGGTTCGCAGTAATACCTTCTTCATGGCCTCGTACTTGTCTTCCGCAGGTGAATTTATGATGAACCACATCACGCGCTTGGTTGTGTCCGGCGATAGAGCGCTGACGAGGTAGAAGTACTTTGTGGATTCGTCCGACACCTTCTTTATATGGAATTGAGCCTCGGCGTGGATAAACCAAGCTTGCGGTGCGTACGTCCAAAATAATGGAAGATGGACGTCCGCCGCGCTTGACTCCGGTGTGCCCTGCTCGGTCATCGTCAACGAGGCGTCGGGTTCCTGCTCAGTCGGTGATCGTCCAGATCACGTCGGGGTCACCAATATGGCGAGTCCGAAACTTGTTGGTTGTAGACGAAGTTTATTGCAGCCGCAATACACGAATACAGAGTTAAACAACAAGGTACAGGACAACCAATACAAACTTACTGTCTTCCTTGAAGACTTCGCCGAACTGACTAAATCGGGCGCCAAACGCGCACATGACATCGCTGGCCAATCAGCGATGTCGCTCCCTGGACCAATCCCCATGGTCGCGTTCCCACGTGACCTCGCTGGCCAATCCGAGGGTTCGACGACCTGGACCATTCTCTATGGTCGCTACAATAGATCATTTAGGATCCTGTCAACTTTTAATAGTGTGCGTGACTAGAAATTAATTATGTACGATCGTAATTAGCAACAATATAATAGAGGGTTTGTACAAAATACATGCGCGTTTCCTGAATGCTGCTAGGTTCTTTACATGGAACATGTATTGAGAATGTGGGGGGTCAGCACTTCTGTTCAAAGATGAAGCTGCATTAAGCACAGCTGGAACATAGAAACATAGAAAATAGGTGCAGGGGGAGGCCATTCGGCCCTTCGAGCCAGCACCGCCATTCATTGTGATCATGGCTGATCATCCACAATCAGTAACCCGTGCCTGCCTTCTCCCCATATCCCTTGATTCCCAGAGCTCTATCTAACTCTCTCTTAAATCCATCCAGTGATTTGGTCTCCACTGCCGTCTGTGGCAGAGAATTCCACAAATTCACAACTCTCTGTGTGAAAAAGTTCCTTCTCACCTCAGTTTTAAATGGCCTCCCCTTTATTCTAAGACTGTGGCCCCTGGTTCTGGTCTCCCCCAACATTGGGAATATTTTTGCTGCATCTAGCTTGTCCAGTCCTTTTATAATTTTATATGTCTCTATAAGATCCCCTCTCATCCTTCTAAACTCCAGTGAATACAAGCCTAGTCTTTTTAATCTTTCCTCATATGACAGTCCCGCCATCCCAGGGATCAATCTCGTGAACAGCTGACTGTGTGCCCAGCTTACTGTTGGTGACTGCTGCACCCAATGTCCACAACAATGATGATGAATTGTTGCTTGAAGCAAAACTGTGCTGAGAATCTTGGCTCACCTCACTGGAAAGGGAGAGTTTTAATAACTGCACAAGTATTTTGGCATGATCTCACGATTCAAATTATTGGGCCTTTACAATCAGATGGTTCAAGTAATTCTCAGGACACTATTAGGCAATTTCAATGTTTGTGACCTTTTTATTAAAAACAAGCGTTGTGAATATTTTACAAATGTATCTTAACCTGGAGCAATAGCCTTGCCATGAAGGGATCATTGGAATTCAAAATATTTGGTTAAAAAACATGCATACTGTTTGAAGAAATGAAACACTTGGTCAAACATCACTGACCTCCCAATGCAATAGCTCAAAGTTTATTTAAATGGTTTGGGAATTGCCTGCCTGGGAAGTGTTTCTAAAATATTTGGGGCAGCACGATGGTGCAGCGTTAGAGTTGCTGCCTTACAGCGAATGCAGCGCCGGACACCCGGGTTCCATCCCGACTACGGGTGCTGTCTGTACGGAGTTTGTACGTTCTCCCCCTGACCTGCGTGGGTTTCCCCCGAGATCTTCAGTTTCCTCCCAGACTCCAAAGACGTACAGGTTTGTAGGTTAATTGGCTTGGTAAATGTAAAGAAAATTGTCCCTAGTGGGTGTAGGATAGTGTTAGGGCGCGGGGATCGCTGGTCGGCGTGGACCCGGTGGGCTGAAGGGCCTGTTTCCGCGCTGTATCTCTAAACTAAACTAAAAAAAAGGTGAATAATACTGAAATATGTTTTGAGCTCAGAGGGGGAGTTTTTACCATTTCTACTTGAATAAACTTTTCGATAGTCATAAAACCCTCCCAGCTTTCTTTCGAGTTGGTCGTGTTTATAATCAGTCTATATAATTGGTGGACAATCTGCAAAGCCCTTCGACTGCAAGGTGGCAATGGGGCTAATTACCCTTAGAACTTGGGTCTGGTTACTGGTGCTGCACAAAACAGTTGTATTCTACCCCACGCAGAAAAATTCCTCACCCATCCATTATTGCTAACATTCTCACCAATTCTACAGCAATCAGAAGGATTAATGGAAGAACAATATCACATATTTGGCTTGGGCAGTTAACAACCAAATCGTGTGAGCATTGAATTTTCCAATTTCTGTAAGCCAATCCCATCTTCTTTGCATATGTGCATGCATATGCCCACACACACGCAGAAGCACACACACACGCACACGCACACGCACACGCACACACACGCAGAAGCACACACACACACACACACACATGCACGCACACACACGCACACACACACACACACGCACACACACACACACACACACACACACACACACACACACGCGCACACACACACACACACACACACACACACACACACACACACACACACACACACACACACACTTTGGGCGGTCACGGTGGCGCAGCGGTAGAGTTGCTGCCTTACAGCAAATGCAGCACCGGAGACCCGGGTTCAATCCTGACTATGGGTGTCTGTATGGAGTTTGTACGTTCTCCCCGTGATCTGTATGGGTTTTCTTCGAGAACTTTGGTTTCCTCCCACACTCCAAAGACGTACAGGTTTGTGTAGGATAGTGTTAATGTGCGGGGATCGCTGGTCGGCGCGGACCCGATGGGCCAAAGGATCTGTTTCCAAGCTATATCTCTAAACTAAACACACACACACACACACACACACACACACACACACACACACACACACACACACACACACACACACACACACACACACACACACACACACACACACACACACACACACACACTTTTGGCCTCACAGATGCTGCTTGACCCAACTGAGTTCTTCCGACTTTCTGTTTCCTGTTCCAGATCACAGCATCTGCAGTCGTTTTTGTCTCCATCATGCTTTTGTTTTGTATGAGAATATGGTGTACAGGACAAAGTATTGTCATCTCCACTAATTTTAATGTTACAAGGATCCTGTCCATTTCAAATGTGAGTTTCCTGCTCCTAACCATTTATACACAACCTCAAATGGTAAATTACGATAAATGTTAGTTTATTAATTCACAAAAGAGAAAAGGTAATTTGCAGCAAGTTAAAAGAGTTGAACGATCGTTCCTGCAAAGAATGTACAGTGAAAGAGGAAGGGGGGTTTTCTTTCAAGGTGCAGTTTTTGGTGAGACCACAGTTGGAATACTGTGCGCAGTTTTGATTTGCTCACCTCACGAGGAGACACAGCATAGTTTCACCAAGGTTGGCTCATCAGATGAAGAGTTGTCCGATGTAAATAACAAAACAAGGCAATATTTATAGGACTTACAAAGAATAAAAGATGATCATCCTACCACATCCAGAGAGCAGTGCTGAACTACTATCTACCTCTTTAGTGACCCTCGGACTATCCTTGATCAGTCTTTGCACTAAACGTTATTCCCTTATCATGTATCTATACACTGTAAATGGCTCGATTGTAATCATGAATTGTCTTTCTGCTGACTGGTTAGCACGCAACAAAAGCTTTTCACTGTACCTCGGCACACGTGACAATAAACTAAACTGAACTGATCTCACCGAGGCATAAGAATTTGAAGGAGGTAAATTGACGATCTGGTAAAAGGCCACTTCTCTGACTGGAGAATATCACACTAGAATTAGGAAACAATCCATATCTTTACAATGGATGTCCAGTCACTCTACACCTTCATCCCCCACACAGAGGGTCTTGAAGCCCTCCGTTTCTTCCTCGACTGCAGAACCGGCCAATTTCCATCTACCAACACTCTCCTCCGCCTAGCAGAGCTGGTCCTTACCCTCAACAACTTCTCCTTTGACTCCTCCCACTTCCTCCAAACCAGAGGCGTAGTTATGGGCACTCGCATGGGTCCTAGCTACGCCTGCCTCTTTGTCGGGTACGTCGAACAATCCCTGTTCCAGACGTACACCGGCCCCATCCCCGAACTCTACCTCCGCTACATCGACGACTGCATTGGTGCTACCTCTTGTACCCATGCAGAACTCACTGACTTCATAACTTCACCTCCAATTTCCATCCTGCTCTTAAATATACCTGGACTATCTCCGACATCTCCCTACTGTTTCTGGACCTCACCATCTCCATCACAGGAGACAGACTAGTGACTGACATCTACTATAAACCCACTGACTCGCACAGCTATCTGGATCACACTTCTTCCCACCCTGTCTCCTGCAAAAAGTCTATCCCCTACTCCCAATTCCTCCGTCTACGCCGCATCTGTGCCCGGGATGAGGTGTTTCACACTAGGGCGTCAGAGATGTCCTCATTCTTCAGGAAACGGGGCTTCCCCTCCTCCATTATAGATGAGGCTCTCACTAGGGCCTCCTCTATATCCCGCAGCTCCGCTCTTGCTCCCCCTCCCCCCACTCGCAACAAGGACAGGATCCCCCTCGTTCTCACCTTCCACCCCACCAGCCAGCGGATCCAACAAATCATCCGCCAACATTTCCGTCACCTCCAATGGGACCCCACCACCGGCCATATCTCCCCATCCCCTTCCCTCTCTGTGTTCCGCAGAGACCGTTCCCTCCGTAACTCCCTGTTCCACTCGTCCCTTCTTACCCAAACCACCCCATCCCCGGGCACTTTCCCCTGCAACCGCAGGAGATGCAACACCTGTCCCATTACCTCCCCCCTCAACTCCATCCAAGGACCCAAACAGTCTTTCCAGGTGAGGCAGAGGTTCACCTGCACTTCCTCCAACCTCATCTATTGTATCCGCTGTTCCAGATATCAACTTCTCTAAATCGGCGAGACCAAACACAGGCCCGGTGATCGTTTCGCTCAACACGTCCGCTCAGTCCGTCTCAACCGACCTGATCTCCCGGTGACTCAGCACTTCAACTCCCCCTCCCATTCCCAATCTGACCTTTCTGTCCTGGGCCTCCTCCATTGTCAGAGTGAGGCCCAGCGCAAATTGGAAGAACAGCACCTCATATTTCGCTTGGGTAGTTTACACCCCAGCGGTATGAACATTGACTTCTCTAACTTCAGATAGTCCCTGCTTTCCCTCTCTAGCCCCTCCCCTTCCCAGTTCTCCCACTAGTCTTCCTGTCTCCGACTACATCGTATCTTTGTCCCGCCCCCTCCCCTGACATCAGTCTGAAGAAGGATCTCGACCCGAAACCTCACCCATTCCTTCTCTCCCGAGATGCTGCCTGACCCGCTGAGTTACTCCAACATTTTGTGTCTACCTTCACACTAGAATTAATAGTCTTAGCCTTAGGAGTCACTTATTTAGGACTGAGCTGAGAAGAAATTTCCATCTCAGAGAAATAGAAGTCTTTGGGATTTAGGCCTTCATCCTGGAGGGCATGTGTCTAGGTGTTCAATCTGTTGATGTTAAAATGTGCTATAGGTTTGTTCCATACTAAGTTAGATTAGTATGCCCAGCTTGCAGTCAATAACTTTGAACTACCATCTGTGTTCTGGGATAATCCAGCCAGCAACCAACCCTGGTCTTCTGAAGTACTATTGTGCACATTTGTAACAGATGTCCCACGGTAGTGATACAGCAGTACCTGAGTGGAATTTTCCTTGGCCTTAATCTTTCTGACCCAGCAAGAAAAGAGGCATTGCTTGGTTTGAGTCTGTAAAATAACCTGGCCAACTGGACCAAGTGCAAATTTGCCAACATCCTGGGAACAGAACCTCACAAGGATTTGGATAGTTCCAGAAGAAAGGGCAGCGGTAGAGTTGCTGCCTTACAGTAAATGCAGCACCGGAGACCCGGGTCCATCCCGACTACGGGTGCTGTCTGTATGGAGTTTGTACGTTCTCCCCGTGACCTGCGAGGGTTTTCTCTGAGATCTTCGATTTCCTCCCACACTCCAAAGACGTGCAGGTTTGTAGGTTAATTGGCTTGGTAAATGAAAAAATTGTCCCTAGTGGGTGTAGGATAGTGTTAATGTGCGGGGATCGCTGGTCAGCGTGGAACCAGTGGGCTGAAAGGGCCTGTTTCCGTGCTGTATCTCTAAACTAAAAGGATAGCGACAACTCAACAGTGAAAGTAATCTTATGAGAAAAGGCTGATTTCAGTGTCACGGGAGCAGATCTGGCTCAGGTCAGTTGGAATCAAAGGGTGTTGAGCAAAGCAATGATTAATCAATAAAGGGCCTTTAAGGTGGAGATCGGTCAGGTACAGTCCAGGTCCAGTACCATGAGGAGGAAACGACAGGAAAGCTAAGCTTCAGTCTTCTAAGAACCGTGGTCATCAAGTTTAAGAATAGCTTCTTCCAAATAACCATTGGTTTTGGAACACTGCTCACCACTAGCCTCAACTATGATTAGACAATAGACAATAGGTGCATGAGGAGGCCATTCGGCCCTTCGAGCCAGCACCGCCATTCACTGTGATCATGGCTGATCATCCACAATCAGTACCCCGTTCCTGCCTTCTCCCCATACCCCCGGACTCCGCTATCTTTAAGAGGTCTATCTAACTCTCTCTTGAAAGCATCCAGAGAAATTGTTAGGCAAATCAAGACCAACTAACTTGTTGAGTTAAAAAGGTGAGACTGAGAATCCCACAGATTCACAACTCTATGGGTGAAAAAGGTTTTCCTCATCTCTGTTCTAAATTGTCTACCCCTTATTCTTAAGGTAATGATTTATCTATGGACTGTCTTTGGTTGGACTAAGGACTTGGGTTTTTTTTTCACAAGGATCATGGTTGTTAATATATTGCATTTTTGATGATTATACATTATCTATGTGTACATGTATAGGTTTGTCCTGTGTTTGCAGGCCTGTCATGCTATTGCAAGTAAGATCTTTATTGTGAATGTAGGCACAAAGTGCTGGAGTAACTCAGCAGACCAGGCAGCATCTCTGGAGAGAAGTGATGGGTGATGTTTTGGATCGGAATCCTTCTACAGACCCGACCCAAAACGTCACCCATCCTTTTTCTGCCTCTGCACAGTTCCTCCAGTATTTTATGTCTATCTGTGGTGAAAAACAGCATCTGTAGAACCTTTCTACACAAGATCATTATTGTACTGTTGTCAGTACATCGGACAATCAAACACTCTTAACGATGACCAAACAGATAGAGGGTCATCTGAAGAGAAACATAGCAAAGATGTCCGCTTGTTTTCACAATTTCAAAAGGGAAATAAGAAATGAAATACACCGATCAACCAAAACATTATGACCTGATGAACCAAAACATTATGACCTGATGAGCCAAAATATTATGACCTGATGAGCCAAAACATTATGACCACCTGCCTAATATGCTGTTGGTCCTCCGTGTGCAGCCCCATACGCAGCAGGGTGCGATGTACTGTGTATTGTGACACATTTCTCCCATGACCACCATTAACATTTTCTGTGACTTATGCCACAGTAGTCCTTCTGTCGGTTCCGACCAGATGGGATAGCCTTCGTTGCCCTCGCGCATCGATGAGCCTTGGGCGCCCAACACCCTGCCTGTCGCCGGTTTGTGGTTTGTCCCTCCTCGGACCACTGTCGGTAGGTACTCACCACTGCTGACCGGGAGCACCCCACAAGCCTTGCTGTTTCAGAGATGCTCTGACCCAGTCGTCTGGCCATAACAATTTGCCCTTGTCAAAGTCGCTCAGGTCTTTACTCCTGTCCATTTCTCCTGCATCCAACACATCAACTTCAAGAACTGACTGTTCACTCGCTGCCTAATATATTCCACCCCTTGTCAGGTGCCATTGTAACAAGATAATCAATGTTATTCACTTCCCCTGTCAGCGGTGATAATGTTTCGGCTCATCGGTGTGAGAGGCATAAGAAAAGAATGGCACTTGCCAGAAAGGGAATTCATAAATATTCTATCGGCATTGAAAGTGCGGAGCTGGAGAAATCCACTCATGAAGGGCAGAGGGTGTTGGGTAAGTGTTAAATGAGCCAATGCAAGAACCTTTAAAGAATATTCTGTGGAGGTGTTGACACAGGATCATGTGGAAGGATGGGCTCTAAACTGATGATGAGGTTGCCAGGCTGGTTAAATCATCTGATCCAGATGTCATAGTCACAGTCATAGAGTGATACAGTGTGGAAACAGGCCCGTCAGCCTAACTCACCCACACCGGCCAACATGTCCCAGCTACACGAGTCCCACCTGACCACGTTTGGTCCATATCCTTCAAACCTGTCCTATCCATGTACCTGTCTAACTGTTTCTTAAATGATGGGATTGTCCCAGCCTCAACTACCTCCTCTGGCAGCTTGTTCCATACACCCACCACTCTCTGTGTGAAAAAGTTACCTCTCAGATTCCTATTAAATCTTTTCCCCTTCACCTTGAACCTATGTCCTCTGGTCCTCGATTTCCCAACTCTGGGCAAAAGATTCTGTGCATCTACTTGATCTATTCCTCTCATGATTTTATACACCCTGACCCGTTCTAGATCACTAGGAGAAGGGAGAAGATTGTAGAAGTTCTGGCACCAACATTAAGAGATGCAGGAATGGTGTTATTGGACCAGAAACATGATAATGTTAAGTCCTTGGTCAAAAAGGATGTAGCAATTAGCCCAGTTACCAGAGACAGTTATTTTAAACCAAGAGTTGAGAAAAGTTGTGGGAAAAAATTATCGGGGACAGAATTAGCAATTGCTTAGATGAGTGCAAATTGATCAGTAAAATAGACCATTAAATTGTTAGGCAAATCAAGACCAACTAACTTGTTGAGTTAAAAAGGAGAGACTTCAGATGCTGGAATCTTCAGCAAAACACAAAGTGCTGGTTGTATTGAAGAGAGAGTTAGATATAACATTAAGGGCTGACGGAAACAAGGGATATGGGAAGAAAGCAGGGACAGGGTACTGATTTTGGATGATCAGCCATGATCACGTTCAATGGCGGTGCTGGCTCAAAGGGCCGAATGGCCTACTTCTGCACCTATTTTCTATGTTTCTATGGAACTCAGCAGGTCAGGCAACATCTGAAGAGGGCGATATTTTTAGTTCAGATTGATAAAGTTTTTTTGACGTCAAAATAGGAATGGGCGGATGAGGGAAATATGATTGATGTGGTAAAGGTGAGCTGCCAAGAGGTGTTTGATAAGGCTTTT
Organism: Rhinoraja longicauda; assembly: GCF_053455715.1. Lineage (NCBI taxonomy): Eukaryota > Metazoa > Chordata > Chondrichthyes > Rajiformes > Arhynchobatidae > Rhinoraja > Rhinoraja longicauda. The sequence goes on along the minus strand of NC_135960.1, from coordinate 74,098,693 downwards.
CAACAGGATTGAACTTATACCTGTTCAACTTCCCAACTTAGGAAGGAAAGGGAGTAATTGTGGACGGTAGTTTTGAGTACTGGAAGTAACTATACACTGGAATTCTCTGGAAAATGATACTAGGCTGGAACAGAGGTAATTTTTCAGGTTGATGAACTTCAATAGACCTGCGACTTTAACTCTGATTCCCTTTCCGTAGATGATGTCTGACATGCTGACTATTTCCAGTCTCTTCTGTTTTATTTCATAATATTGCAAACGCTGAAGATGGGAAGTAAGAACATCAGTTGCTTGATAAAGATCATGTGACTTTGGGGAAAAGATAGCACTCAAAGGTTTGGTATCGCAGAATGCTGGAGTAACTCAGCAGGTCAGGCAGCAGCATCTCAGAAGAGAAGGAATGGGTGACGTTTCGGGTCGAGACCCTTCTTCAGACTGTGATACCTTCGATTTATACCAACATCTGCAGTTATTTTCCGCACTCAAAAGTTTACTCCTTTATCAAAACTCCAAGTATTGATGTTGTGATGTCAAAGATCAGATGGACCAATCTTCTCTGGGGAGGGAATTAGATGGATAATCACATGGTGGCACAGCAGTAGAGTTGCTGCCTTGCAGCGCCAGAGGCTCGGGTTCGAACCCAACTACAGGTGCTGTCTGTACGGAGTTTGTACGTTCTCCCCGTGACCTGCGTGGGTTTTCTCCGAGATCTTCGGTTTCCTCCCACACTCTAAAGACGTGCAGGTTTGTAGGTTAATTGGCTTGGTAAATGTTAAAATTGTCCCTAGTGGGTGTAGGATAGTGTTAATGTGCCGATTAAATTGCTGACAGATCCTATCCCTCAGAATCCTCTCCAACACCTTTCCCACTACTGAAGACTCACAGGTCTGTAGTTCCTTAGCTTATTCTATCTGCTCTTCTCAAATAATGGTTGAACATTAACCACCTTCCCATGTTCTGGATCTTCTCCTGTGGCTGTAGATGATGAAGATATCTCTGTGAGACCATCCACAATTTCCACCATAGCTTCCCTCAAGGTCCAAGGATACATTAGGCCAGGCCCTGATGATTTATCTCCCTTCATGTGCTTTACAACTGCCAATACCTCCTCTTTTTTAATAAGTATATGATCTAAGACATCACAACTCCAATGCCTCAATGCTTAGCTTTCATAATCCTCCCATCACTATAAAAATGGATGAGATTTATTCATTTCATTTCTTCCCCATCTCTTGCGGTTCTGCACGGATGCCCAAGTGGCCTATTCTTTCTCTACACATCCTTTTACTCTTAATGTACCCGTGGAATCCCTTGGGATTTTCCTTTACCTTGCCTGCCATCTCCATTTCTAGTCCTCTTTTTTTTCCTTCTTGATTGCTTTCATAAGTGGTGGCACGGTGGCGCAGCGGTAGAGTTGCTGCCTTTCAGCGAATGCAGCGCCGGAGACCCGGGTTCCATCCCGACTACGGGTGCTGTCTGTACGGAGTTTGTACGTTCTCCCCGTGACCTGCGTGGGTTTTCTCCGAGATCTTCGGTTTCCTCCCACACTCCAAAGACGTACAGGTTTGTAGGTTAATTGGCTTGGTAAATGTAAAAATTGTCCCTAGTGTTAATGTGCGGGGATCACTGGTCGGCGCGGACCCGGTGGGCCGAAGGCCCTGTTTCCGCGCTGTCTCTGTAAACTAAGTGTACTTCTGCTTTTCTTATACTCAAGGAGGGATTTTCTTGATCCACCTGAATCTGGTGTGTGCCTCCTTTTTCCTGATCAGAGCCTCAACATCATTCTTCAACCAGGTTCTCTAAACTTGACAGCCTTGCCCTTCATCCTAAGATGAATATGGTGTCCCTATACACTTGCCAACTCACGTTCAAAAGTCCTACTTGTCAGCTATTGCCTCACCTTCAAACCAATTTTCCAATCTCTGTAGGTTCTTGCCTTGTGTCTCCAATGTCAGCCCTGCTCCAATTTATGACCTGTCTGAAGAAGGGTCTCGACACGAAACGTCACCCATTCCTTCTCTCCAGATGCTGCCTGTCCCGCTTTTTGTGTCTACCTATGACCTTAACTTATGGACCAGTCCTATCCTTCTCTGTAACTAATTGAAAACTGTAGAATTGTGGTCACAGGTCCCAAAGCACTCGCCCACTGACATTTCAGTGCATTGGGGGCGTGGCTGTGTTCTGCAGCTGCGGCTCACCGGCAGTCTCTCCGTTTTTTTGGGGGTTTTTTTGTCATTATCGTTGTTAAATGTACGTTTTGTTTTGTTTTGTTTTATTTTTAATTCTGTGTATGTAGGGGGGTGGTGGGGGGGTTGGGGGAAACCTTTTTTTCAAATCTCCTCCTCAACGGAGATGCGACCTTTACCATGTCGTATCTCCGTTCGCGTTACGGCCTAACATCGTGGAGTCGGCGGCCTCCAGCTGGGATCGACCTCAAAGACTCCGGTCGCAGGGTCTGGACTTACCATCTCGGAGGCTTCGGCCGTGGGCCCTGCAGACCGCAACATCGGGAGTTCGCAGGTCCTTGGCTGGCGACCGGCTTTTGGGAGCTCCAGCCGTAGCAGCTTCAACCGCCCCGAAGCGCGAGGTACGATCGACCCGCTCGCAGGCCCTTCATCGCCCTGCGTGGCCCGGCCGCAGCACTTTACATCGCCCGGTGGGGGCTCAGGACTTTCATCGCCCTGCGTGGCTCGGCCGCAGCACTTTCCATCGCCCGGTGGGGGCTCAGGACTTTCATCGGCCTGCTCGGCTCGGCCCTGGGACTTTCCATCGCCCAGTGGGGGCTTCAAAAAGTTGGGAGCCTCGATCACCTCGTGGCACCACGGGAGAAGAATGAGGAGGAGATAAGACTTTGCCTTCCATCACAGTGAGGGTATGCCTAGAGCAATCACTGTGATGGCTGTTTGTGTAAAAAATTATATCTGTGTGTCTTGTGCTTTTTAATGTCTACTGCCGGACCCTGACGTGAGAGGACGCTGGCGTTGAGTATTCGCCGCTTTTCCGTCAGGATAGTTTGTCTGTTTGTTTCTATGTTAATTGTTTTTGTAAAGCGCTTTGAGCATGTGATAAGGCGCTATATAAAATAAATGGATTATTATTATTATTATTACCCTGCCTAATGTAGGAAGCAACTGTAGATGCTGGTTTAAATCGTAGATAGACACAAAATGCTGGAGTAACTCAGCGGGACAGGCAGCATCTCTGGAGAGAAGGAACGGGTGACGTTTCGGGACGAGACCCTTCTTCAGACTGATGTCAGAGGAGTGGGCGGTCCATGGATAAGGAAGTGTAAGGAGTGAAAACAGGACCAAGAGAATGGAGATCAAGGCAAATGTAGAAGAGATCATTGTTAGTCGGGACGAGGTAACGACAAAACAAATAGAGATAAAATGTAGTTGGAGAACTGGGAAGGGGGAGGGATGGAGAGAGAGAGAAAGCAAGGGTTACTTGAAGTTAGAGAAATCAATGTTCATACCACTGGGGTATAAGCTGCCCAAGCGAAATATGAGGTGCTGTTCCTCCAATTTGCGCTGGGCCTCACTCTGACGATGGAGGAGGCCCATGACAGAAAGGTCAGATTGGGAATGGGTGGGGGAGTTGAAGTGCTGAGCCACCGGGAGATCAGGTATGTTTAGGTGCACTGAACGGAGGTGTTCAGCGAAACAATCGCCGAGCCGGCGCTTGATCTTGCCGATGTAGAGAAGTTGACATCTGGAACAGCGAATACAATAGATGAGGTTGGAGGAGGTGCAGGTGAACCTCTGTCTCACCTGGAAAGACTGTTTGGGTCCTTGGATGGCGTTGAGGGGGGAGGTAAAGGGACAGGTGTTGCATCTCCTGCGGTTGCAGGGGAAAGTGCCCGGGGATGGGGTGGTTTGGGTGGGAAGGGACGAGTGGACCAGGGAGTTACGGAGGGAACGGTCTCTGCGGAATGCAGAAAGGGGAGGGGATGGGAAGATGTGGCCAGTAGTTGACGAAAATGTCAGGATTATGCGACGGCTGATGGGGTGGAAGGTGAGGACCTGTTATGAATGGGGGGAGGGGAGCAAGGGAGGAGCTGTGGGATAATGCACGGCATCATCTATAATGGAAGAGGGGAACCTCCGTTCCCACCTTGTTCTCTAAGAGGAGGTCTAGTATTGCACTGTCTCTTGGCCGGCCCTCTCAATAATGATGAAGGAGGCTTTCGAGAATATATTTAACAAATGTCTTGCTGTCCAACCCCTTTACACCATGGGAAACCCAGGCAATATTATGGAATATTAACATTTCCCACCAATACTACCCGATTATTTTTACAGCTATCTGCAATCTCCCAACACATCCACTCCTCTAATCCGTACTAGTAGAAGGCCTATAATCCAGTTGCAGCAACGTAATCATTCCCTTCCCATTGCTAGGTTCTACCCACATAACCTCCAGGTGATAGTCCGAGAATGTCCTCTCTCAGCACTGTAGGTATGGCCTAGATAATCAACAATCCAGTTGGACAGGTACATGGATAGGACAGGTTTGGAATGTTATGGACCAATCAAAGGCAAGTGGGACTAGGGTAGCTGGGACAATGTTGGCCGGTGTGGGCGAGTTGGGCCGAAGGGCCCGTTTCCAAGCTGTATCAATCTATGATTCTAATTCACACTTCTATACCTTTATCCTGATGGGAGAGGGGAGAAGAGGGAGTGGCCAGGGTGCGAGTCGTCCTTGATGATGCTGCTGGCCTTGCCGAGGCAGCGTGAGGTATAAATGGAGTAAATGGAAGGGAGGTTGGTTTGTGTGATGGTCTGGGCTGCGTCCACAATTTGCTGCAATTTCTTGCGGTCTTGGATGGAGCTGGTCCCAAACCAAGCTGTGATACATTCTGATAAGATGCTTTCCATGGTGCATCTGTAGAAGTTGGTGTGAGTTGTCGGGGACTCATTGTAGAGTGTTGTAGGGCTAACATTTATAATGCAGTCTGTGGACCTGTGATCTGCTTCGGTTCATTTACTGCCGTATTTACGCTTCAGAGCAGATTTTAAAACAGTACAAAATGATGGGGTAGATTTTGTGTGTTGGGGTATTACTTGTTATTCCTACTGTTTGATTTCTGTCTCAGCTGGTGGGATCAACAGTATTAATCCATTTACCCCTGACATAGCATGTGAAAATCTGGAATTCCCATTCCCAATGGCTCTCCAGAGATTCTCACAGACGCCTGTCCTATGGAATGATGGTGGAGCTGTGAAAACAGTCAGTTTAAAATGTCTGCATCCAGAGATGACATCATCACATGTCACAATGGCTGATTGTAGAATAAATACATGAGGTTGGTCAGTAGATTACTACACTGGAGACTATCTACAGCCAGTAGACTTTTTAATATGACGGTAGACACAAAAAGCTGGAGTAACTGGGCAGTGTTCACAACGTTTTGCAGTCTTTTCCGCTCCTGGGCGTTCAAGTTGCTGAACCAGGCCGTGATGCAACCAGTCAATGTGCTCTCTACTGTACACCTGTAGATATTCAAGAGAATCCTCTCTGACACACGGAATCTCCGTAAGCTTCTCAGCAAGTAGAGGCGTTGATGTGATTTATTTATACTTGCATCAGTGTGCTGGGTCCAGGAAAGATCTTCAGAAATATGCACGCCCAGGAATTTGAAGTTTTGGACTTCATCGTACCGTGAATATAAACAGGATTGTGGGTCCTCATCCTTCCTCTTCCAAAGTCCACAATCAGATCATTGGTTTTACTGACATTGAGAGCCAGGTTGTTGTGCCGGCACCATTTTGTCAGTCGGTCGATCTCACTTCTATTCTCTGACTCATCACAATCTGTAATTCGTCCAACAACGGTGGTGTGGTCGGTGAACCTGAAGATGGAGTTGGCACTGTGTCCACTACACAGTCATGGGTGTAGAGTGAGGAGAGCAGGGGGCTGAGCACGCAGCCTTGAGGTGCTCCCACACTGATGGTTAATGAGGAAGAAGTGTTTCTGCCAATTCAAACAGACTGTGGTCTGTGGTTGAGGAAGTCAAGGGTCCAGTTGCAGAGGGATGCGCAGAGACCCAGTTCCATGAGCTTGGCAAACTGTACTGGGTCGAGGTTCTTGTTGAGGTAGGAGTTGATATCCATCATTACCAAGCTCTCAAAGCACTTCATCACTACGGACATCAGTGCCACTGGTCGATACTCATTGAGGCCCAGGCCAAATTGGAGGAACAACACCTCAGATTTTGCTTGGGTAGTTTACACCCCAGCGGTATGAACGTTGACTTCTCTAATTTCAGATAGTCCCTGCTTTCCCTCTCTATCCCCTCCCCTTCCCAGTTCTCCCACTAGTCTTGCTGTCTCCGACTACATCCTATCTTTGTCCCGCCCCCTCCCCTGTCATCAGTCTAAATAAGGGTCTCGACCTGAAACGTCACCCATTCCTTCTCTCCCGAGATGCTGCCTGAGTTACTCCAGCATTTTGTGTCTACCACACCTTACTCTTCTTACCTCAGACCTCAGTAATGAGAGGTTGAAAATGTCCACAAAAGCTCAAGCCAGTTGGTCTGCACAGGTTTTGAGAACTTGACCGGGTTTACCATCAGGTCCAGGTGCTTCCCCAGGGTTCACCCCCTGAAGGATCTTCTGACGTTGGCCTCTGTGACTGTAATACCACAGTATGGGGGCTCGGGAAGGCAGAGCAGTGTTCTCCTTATCAAAGCGTGTGTAGAACGCATTGAGTCGTCAGGGAGTGATGCTTCGCTGTCGCTTGAGCTGCTTCCTGGTTTTGCTGTGTAGGAGGTGATGGCAGTCATACCCTGCCACAGTAGCCAAACATCCACCCCATCCTCCAGCTTTGACACCAAAATCCCTTTTGGCCTTTTTGATGGCGATAAGGATATAAGATAGGTTATTGGTGGCATGCAGAGATGGGAGTAGTTCATTCATGCAGAGATGGGAGTAGTTCATGCAGAGATGGGAGTAGTTCATGCAGAGATGGGAGTAGTTCATGCAGAGATGGGAGTAGTTCATGCAGAGATGGGAGTAGTTCATGCAGAGATGGGAGTAGTTCATGCAGAGATGGGAGTAGTTCATTCATAATTTCATTAAGAGATTCTTTCATTAAGAATGCAATTCAAGAAATATTCTTCATGCAAAGTGATGTTGAGAAGTGTTTCCAAAAGGCCATACATGCAAAATCAATTGAGATATTCCAGATGTGAGTGGATAATTGGAAAGGAAAGGAATTAGGTTTAAAATGGTGAAACGGTTGTGAGATGAAAAATGATGGATCAAAAGTGATAGCGCCATGATATCTTGAGCTCAAATGCTGGTGGGTCACGTTCTGAAAATGAATCCAATGAACTTCTGACAACGTCTGATTAATTCCCAGAAAAATAGATTCAGAAAGTGTTTCTGATTGTCATAATGATGTTGTTGATTCACTGAGGGATGTCTGATCAAATTGTTTATCCCAAGCATGGGTTAGGTTTTCTTTGTTGCTAAAACCTGTCAGTTTGTCGGGTCATTTCTGATTGGGGCTAATGACCAGGTCAACACAGAAAAGGCTTCCTGACTAATCTCTGGGGGACTGCTCTTCAAGCTGGTCAAGCAGTTAACTGGCTGATACATTCGTGGGAATGTGGGCGGTCACGGTGGCGCAGCGGTAGAGTTGCTGTCTTACAGCGAATGCAGCGCCGGAGACAGTTCCATCCTGTCTGTACGGAGTTTGTACGTTCTCCCCGTGACCTGCGTGGGTTTTCTCCAGGATCTTCGGTTTCCTCCCACACTCCAAAGACTTACAGGTTTGTAGGTTAATTGGCTTGGTAAATGTAAAAATTATCCCTAGTGGGTATAGGATAGTGTTAATGTGTGGGGATCGCTGGTCAGTGCGGACCCGGTGGGCCCAAAAGGCCTGTTTCCGCGCTGTATCTCTAAACTAAACATGCTGGAGTGGTTTATAGAAGGTACTCCAGAGCTCAGGTCTAATGCAATAAACTAGGGTTGTGTGATGGTGATGGTCTGAAGTCTGAAGTCTGAAGAAGAGTCTCAACCCGAAAGGTCCCTCCAGAGATGCTGCCTGTCCCACTGAGTTACTCCAGCATCGTGTCCATCCTCACCAGTGATGGTGATGGGGTCAAGGTTCATGAAGCAATATCGGACTGAAGGAGGTTAGAGTTTGTTGAAGAGAGGCTTCAAGTAGCAATGAACAAAATTGTTGGGATCACTACGCCTAGCTCTAATCTTTGAAGGATTTTTATAATCTTGCAGTTTACACATATTAAACGATTTTAAAGAATGACCATTGAATCTATTATATCCACTCTTTTTCAGGCAGAGCTTTTAATAATAATAATAATAATACATTTAATTTATATAGCGCTTTTCAGGAAACTGAAAGACGCTTTACAGAGCAAACAAGACATAGAAACAAACAAACAAACAACAGATTTGTCCAGACGGAGAAGCGGCGAACAAACATCGCCAGCGTCCTCTCACGTCAGGGTCCTCCCTCTCACGTCAGGGTCCTCCCTCTCACGTCAGGGTCCTCCCTCTCACGTCAGGGTCCGGCGTAAATGATTGACAATAAACAATAAACAGTAAATGGTTGACAATAAACAGTAAAGAACACAAGACATACAATTACAATTTAATACAAACAACCATCACAGTGATTCCTCCAGGCACACCCTCACTGTGATGGAAGGCAAAGAAAAGTCTTATCTCCTCCTCATTCTTCTCCCGTGGTCAGGCAGTCAAACTGCTGCCTCGAGGCGATCGAGGTTCCCGACTTTTGATACCCCTGCCGGGTGATGGAAGGCCCCAGGCCGAGCCAAGCAGGCCGATGAAGGTCCTGAGCCCCCACCGGGCGATGGAAGGTGCCGCGGCCAGGCCACGCAGGGCGATGAAGGTCCTGCGAGCGGGTCGATCGTACCTCGCGCTTCGGGGTGGTCGAAGCTGCTACGGCTGGAGCTCCCGAAAGCCGGTCGCCAGCCAGGGACCTGCGAGCTCCCGATGTTGCGGTCTGCAGGGCCCACGGCCGAAGCCTCCGAGATGGTAAGTCCAGGCCCTGCGACCGGAGTCTTCAAGGTCGATCCCAGCTGGAGGCTGCCGACTCCACGGTGTTAGGCCGTAGCGCGAACGGAGACACAACACGGTAAAGGTCGCATCTCCGTTAAGGAGGAGGTTGGAAAAAAAGGTTTCCCCCACCCCCCCCCCCCCCCCCACCCCCCACATATACAGAGCTAAAAATAGGTCAATACATACATTTAAACGGTAACAATAGACAAAGACAGAAAAAAGACAGAGAGACTGCCGGTGAGCTGCAGCTGCAAGGCACAGCCACGCCCCCTTTTTGGGTTCACTACAGCAACTGCTTTGAAAAACAATCTCATCTGACCTTCTCTTTTTCCTCAATCATCTGCACACACAACACAATAGGTACCACACAGGGATGCCATGCGTTAGGATGCTCTCTATGGTGCAGCGGTAGAAGGTCATCAGCAGCTGTTGGGGTAGACCAGACTTTTTCAGTGTTCTTAAGTAGAACAGTCTTTGTTGTGCCTTCTTGACCAGCGCAGCAGTGTTATTGGACCATGTTAGGTCCTCCGAAATGTGAGTGCCCAGAAACTTGAAGCTGGACACTCTCTCCACACTGTCCCCGTTGATAAAGATCGGGGCATATTCCCCGTTATGTGACCTACAGAAGTTGATGATCAGCTCCTTGGTCTTGGTGGTATTTAGGGACAGGTTGTTATCAGAGCATCAGTCCACCAGGTTCTGCACCTCCGTCCAGTCTTTCAACGTACGACAGTCCCGCCGTTCCGGGAATTAACCTGGTGAACCTATGTTGCACGCCCTCAATAGCAAGAATATCCTTCCTCAAATTTGGACCATGTACAACTGCAGAAGGACCTCTTTGCTTCTCTACTCAACTCCTCTTGTCATGAAGGCCAACATGGTGTTGCCCAACACAAGTTCACAAGTTATAGGAGTAGAATTAGGCCATTTGGACAATTGAGACTACTCCACCATTCAATCATGGCTGATCTCTGCTTCCTAATCCCATTTTCCTGCCTTCTCCCCATAACCCTTGACACCCGTTCTAATCAAGAATGTATCTATCTCTGCTGTGAAAATATCCACTGACTTGGCCTCCACAGCCCTCTGTGGCAGTGAGTTGCACAGATTAACTACCGTCTGACTAGGGAAGTTCCTCCTCAGCTCCTCTCTAAAAGAGTGCCCTCAGGCTACTGAAACGGTTGATGCATTCACAGCTGTATTCTGCAGGAAGTACCACAAAGATAGTCCCTCTCTGCTTCCTCCTGCTGCCCCACCGTCTCATCACCCATTCTCAGACAATTTAATTCACTCCATTTCTATCAAGTAATGGCTGAGAGCACTGGCTTCTGAGTAATGGCTGAGAGCACTGGATACAGTAAAGGCTTGTGAGACCAGTTAATATCCCAGTGTGGACCAATGGAGCTGTGCTTCAGAACTAACTTCACCTGCAGCCAAGCTGGTTCAGTGCTGTTGCAACACTAACGTCTAAGAGACAGAGTGGTGAATAATTCACGTATGACATGATCACGAACAGTAGGACAAATCCAATTTGACCAACTAGTGCGCAATCAGTCAAGTATTAGCTAAGTATGGGAAGTTGTTGTTGACTAGTGCTATCAACTGGCATTAGCTCCACAATAACCTACTCAACAGTGCCCAGATTGGCTTTCACCACAACTTTGTTCCAGACTTTATCATCGACTCTAACATTGATCAAAAAGCAAGCTGAGTTCCAGAAGTGAGGTAAGAGTGACTGCCCCTTGACTTCAAGACAGTATTGTGACCAAGAGTGACATCAAGGGCGGCACGGTGGCGCAGCGGTAGAGTTGCCGCCTTACAGCGAATACAGCGCCGGAGACCCGGGTTCCATCCCGACTACGGGTGCTGTCTGTACGGAGTTTGTACGTTCTCCCCGTGACCTGCGTGGGTTTTCTCCGAGATCTTCGGTTTCCTCCCACACTCGGTTACCCTGCAACCTCCTAACATCCTCTTCACAGTTTACATTGGCACCCAGCTTTGTGTCATCCGCAAACTTTCTAGCGTTACTTCTAATTCCATCATCCAAATCATTTATATATATATTGTAAATAGTCGCGGTCCCAACACCGAGCCTTGCGGCACTCCATTCACCACTGCCTGCCATTCTGAAAAGGACCTGTTTATTCCTACTCTTTGCTTCCTGTCTGCCAACCAATTCTCTATCCATTTCAATACCCTACCCACAATACCATGTGCTCTAATTTTAGTCACCATCTCCCGTGCGGGACCTTATCAAAGGCTTTCTGAAAGTCTAGATACACTACATCCACTGGCTCCCCTTCATCCTTTTTACTTGTCACATCCTCAAAAAATTCCAGAAGATTTGTCAAGCAGGATTTCCCTTTCATAAATCCATGCTGACTTGGACCAATCCTTTTACTGTTATCCAAATGCGGCGTTATTACCTCTTTAATAATTGACTCCAGCATCTTCCCCACCACCGATGTCAGGCTAACTGGTCTATAATTCCCTGTTTTCTCTCTCGCTCCTTTCTTGAAAAGTGGCATAACATTAGTTATCCTCCAATCCACAGGAACTGTTCCTGAATCTATAGAACATTGGAAAATGATCACCAATGCTTCCACTATTTCTCGAGGCACCTCCCTGAGGATCCTGGGATGCAGACCATCAGGTCCTGGGGATTTATCAGCCTTCAGTCCTATCAGTCTACCCAATACTATTTCTCGCCTAATGCAAATTTCTTTCAGTTCCTCTGCCTCCCTTGATCCTCTGTCCACTAGTACATCTGGGAGATTGTTTGTGTCTTCCTTAGTGGACACAGATCCGAAGTACCTGTTCAACTCTTCCGCCATTTCCTTGTTACCCATTATAATTTCACCCGTTTCAGCCTTCAAGGGACCCACATTTGTCTTTACTAATCTTTTTCTCTTAACATATCTAAAGAAGCTTTTACTGTCCTTCTTTATATTCTTGGCCAGCTTCGCTTCGTACCTCATCTTTTCAGCCCATATTGCCCTTTTTGCTATCTTCTGTTGTCCTTTGAAAGTTGTCCACTCCTCTGGCTTCCCGCTACTCTTTGCTATCTTAGAGTAGCAGGTAGCCGGGCGGCACGGTAGCGCAGCGGTAGGTTGCTGCTTTACAGCGAATGCAGCGTCGGAGACTCAGGTTCGATCCTGACTACGGGTGCTGCACTGTAAGGAGTTTGTACGTTCTCCCCGTGACCTGCGTGGGTTTTCTCCGAGATCTTCGGTTTCCTCCCACACTCCAAAGACGTACAGGTATGTAGGTTAATTGGCTGGGTAAATGTAAAAATTGTCCCTAGTGGGTGTAGGATAGTGTTAATGTACGGGGATCGTTGGGCGGCACGGACTTGGTGGGCCGAAAAGGCCTGTTTCCGGCTGTATATATATGATATGATATGATGATAGCAATGAGATATAGGTTTGTACAGTTGAGAATAAGATGGCCCAAAGTTGTAGGCTTTAATGCTGGGTTAATGTCCCAGGATCTAGCGAGATGATGTCAAGTTGGTTTCAAACATCATTGTGACCTATCAGATTTTAATTGGAATTGATTACATTAAGGGCAAAGCAGTGAGAGGTTGATCCTGCTGGGAACACATGCAGGAATTTGTATGTCAGTGGTAATAAACCTGCAATGCCAAAACATTTATCTGCAAACTCAAAATAAGTAAACACCAGGCAACCCGTGGTGAAGCCTGAGATGCCGACAGGTGTCACATGTTCGCTTCTTTGAAAATTTCACTGAATAACTACAAATGATAATATCAGCAGGCAATCAGAGAAGACAAACAGAAAAATCTACTGAAAGCAGAGGTTGTTTATTCCCACTCTTTCATGTTCCTTGGGAGCAGTTATTGTTTTATTCTTGAATCTATCATGAGAGGAATAGATCAGGTAGATGCACAGGGTCTCTTGCCCAGAGTAGGTGAATCAAGGACCAGAGGACATACTGTAGGTTTAAGGTGAAGGGGAAAAGATTTAATAGGAATCCGAGGGGTAACCTTTTCACACAGAGGGTGGTGGGTGTATGGAACAAGCTGCAGAGGAGGTAGTTGAGGCTGGGACTATCCCAATGCGAAGAAGCTTAGATGGTGGGATAAACGTTAGACAGATACATGGATAGGTGGTTTGGAGGGATATGGACCAAACATGGGCAGGTGGGACCAGTGTAGCTGGGACATGTTGGCCGGTGTGAGCAAGTTGGGCTGAAGGGCCTGTTTCCACACTGTATCACTCTATGACTCTATTGGTTGTGAAGAGGCTTCAAGGACAACTGAAATCAGCGTGTTGAGGGACTAATGCTGTCAGCCGGGTCTGTGATTTTGATCCATTGACAAGACAGGTTTGGTGACACAAGTTAGGATAAGGTGTGATAAGGGAACTTGCTGTTGGTGCTGATGGCAATCTAGGTTTCCTTACCTCTTCAATGCTGCCAGCAAGTTCAGCACGTCCTGTCAAAGACGTCGTGGTCAGCTCCAGCTCACTTTTTAGATGGATTACATTGCAGGCACAGTGCACCCTCGCTGTGGGAGATGCATGCTCCATGTGGTGGAAGAGGTGCCAGCCAAGGTTACTGCTGGGATGGTATTGAATTTCTTCTGTAATGTTCGAACTGGCCTCAGTTACTGCAGAATTCCCCCTTCCTGTTTCTTGACACCAACTCACCATTGGTCACGGTGGCACAGCGGTCGAGTTGCTGCCTTACAGCGAATGCAGCGCCGGAGACCCGGGTTCCATCCCGACTATGGGTGCTGTCTGTACGGAGTTTGTACGTTCTCCCCGTGACCTGCGTGGGTTTTCTCCGAGATCTTCGGTTTCCTCCCACACTCCAAAGACGTACAGGTTTATTGGTTAATTGGATTGGTAAATGTAAAAATTGTCCCTAGTGTGTGTAGGATAGTGTTAATGTGCGGGGATCGCTGGTCGGTGCGGACCCGGTGGGCTGAAAGGCCTGTTTCTGCGCTGTATCTCTAAACTAAACTAAACTCACCTTCACAGTCTGTCCTCAACTTTGGGCAAGATTTGAAATGTAGCTGCCATGAAAAGAGAATCTGTACAAGAAGTATTTGTATTCTATTGAAATTATGCCACTGAAAGAGGAAACCTATCAATATTTATTTATTCAGTGCGTTTCTGTACCTGATGACTCCTGGATGAAAGAAACTAGTGATGATGAATAATAATGAAAGATAAGCAGTAGTGGCTCACGTCTAGGCCCCATGCAAACTCCAATACTCTGATAGGTTAGCTGGTCCAGCTATTGATATTGGTGAACATTAGTTTCCTTCATGAAATCGATGAAGAAGCCTAAATATTGGTGAAAGTCAGATTCCAACGGTTGGCACAGTTAACAGCAGGCTATTTTGAAACATAATCTCCACATTGTCACTGAGACCACCGAGTTCATGCTCGTCAGTAAAACGTCATGAATCAAATGTTAGTTTAGTTTAGTTTAGTTTACAGATACAGCGCGGAAACAGGCCCTTCGGCCCACCGGGTCCGTGCCGACCAGCGATCCCCACACATTAACACTATCCTACACCCATTAGGGACAATTGTTACATTTACCAAGCCAATTAACCCACAAACCTGTACGTCTTTGGAGTGTGGGAGGAAACCGAAGATCTCGGAGAAAGCCCATGCAGGTCACGGGGAGAACGTACAAACTCCATACAGACAGCACCCGTAGTCGGGATGGAACCTGGGTCTCCGGCACTGCATTCGCTGTAAGGTAACAACTGTAAGGTAAGCAAGGGTCAGGGATATCTCTGAGCGGCTGCAGGACATTCTGGAGGGGGAGGGTGAGCAGCCAGTTGTCGTGGTGCACATTGGCACCAACGATTTAGGTAAAAAACGGGATGAGGTCCTACAAGGTGAATTTAGAGAGCTAGAAGATAAACTTAAAAGTAGGACCTCAAAGGTAATAATCTCTGGATTACTACCAGTGCCACGTGCTAGTCAGAGTAGGAATAGGAGGATATTTCAGATGAATACGTGGCTTGAAAAATGGTGCAAGGGGGAGGGATTCAAATTTTTAAGACATTGGAACCAGTTCTGGGAGAGGTGGGACCAGTACAAACAGGACGGTCTGCACCTGAGCTGGAATGGAACCAATGTCCTAGGGGGAGTGTTTGCTAGTGCTGTCGGGGAGGATTTAAACTAATGTGGCAGGGGGATGGGAGCAGGAGCAGAGAGACAGAGGGGTGTAAAATGAGGGTAGAAGCAACAGGTAGCAAGGTGAAAAGTAAAAGTGGCAGGCAGACAAATCCAGGGCAAAAATCAAAAAGGGCCACTTTTCAACATAATTGTATAAGGGGTAAGAGAGTTGTAAAAACAAGCCTGAAGGCTTTGTGTCTCAATGCAAGGAGTATACGTAATAAGGTGGATGAATTAAATGTGGAGATAGTTATTAATGATTATGATATAGTTGGGATTACGGAGACATGGCTCCAGGGTGACCAAGCTCAACATCCAGGGATATTCTATATTCAGGCGGGTTAGACAGAAAGGATAAAAAGGTGGGGTAGCGTTACTGGTTAGAGAGGAGATTAAAGCAGTGGAAAGGAAGGACATTAGCTTGGAGGAAGTGGAATCGATATGGGTAGAGCTACGAAGGACTAAGGGGCAGAAAACGCTAGTGGGAGTTGTGTACAGGCCACCTAACAGCAGTAGTGAGGTTGGGGATGGCATCAAGCAGGAAATTAGAAATGCGTGCACTAAAGGTGCAGCAGTTATAATGGGTGACTTCAATCTACATATAGATTGGGTGAACCAAACTGGCAGGGGTGCTGAGGAAGAGGATTTCTTGGAATGTTTGAGAGATGGTTTTCTAAACCAACATGTCGAGGAACCAACGAGAGAACAGGCCATTCTAGACTGGGTATTGAGTAATGAGGAAAGGTTAGTTAGCAGTCTTGTTGTGCGAGGCCCCTTGGGCAAGAGTGATCATAATATGGTAGAGTTCTTCATTAGGATGGAGAGTGACAAAGTCAATACAGAAACAAGTGTTCTGAACTTAAAGAAAGGTAACTTTGAGGGTATGAGGCGTGAATTGTTCAAGATAGACTGGCAATTGATGCTGAAAGGGTTGACGGTGGACATGCAATGGAAGGCATTTAAAGGTCGCATGGATGAACTACAACAAGTGTTCATCCCAGTTTGGCAAAAGAACAAACCAGGAAGGGTAGTGCATCCGTGGCTAACAAGGGAAATCAAGGATAGTATAAAAACAAAAGATGAAGCATACAGATTAGCCAGAAAAAGTAGCATACCAGAGGACTGGGAGAAATTCAGAGTCCAGCAGAGGAGGACAAAGGGCTTAATTAGGAAAGGGAAAATAGATTATGAGGGAAAACTGGCAAGGAACATAAAAACTGACTGCAAAAGCTTTTATAGATATGTCAAGAGAAAAAGATTAGTTAAGACAAATGTAGGTCCCTTGCAGTCGGAAACAGGTGAATTGATCATAGGGAACAAGGAGATGGCAGACCAATTGAACAAATACTTTGGTTCTGTCTTCACTAAGGAAGACATAAACCGTCTGCCGGAAATAGCGGGGGACCGGGGGTCTAATGAGATGGAGGAACTGAGGGAAATCCAGGTTAGTCGGGAAGTGGTGTTAGGTAAATTAAATGGATTAAAGGCAGATAAATCGCCAGGGCCAGATAGGCTGCATCCCAGAGTGCTTAAGGAAGTAGCCTCAGAAATAGTGGATGCATTAGTGATAATTTTTCAAAACTCCTTAGATTCTGGAGTAGTTCCTGAGGACTGGAGGGTAGCTATTGTAACCCCACTTTTTAAAAAGGGAGGGAGAGAGAAAACGGGGAATTATAGACCAGTTAGCCTAACATCGGTACTGGGGAAAATGCTAGAGTCAGTTATTAAAGATGTGATAGCATCACATTTGGAAAGTGGTGAAATCATCGGACAAAGTCAGCATGGATTTACCAAAGGCAAATCATGTCTGACGAATCTTATAGAATTTTTCGAGGATGTAACTAGTAGAGTGGATAAGGGAGAACCAGTCGATGTGTTATATCTGGACTTTCAGAAGGCCTTCGACAAGGTCCCACATAGGAGATTGATGTACAAACTTAAAGCACACGGTATTGAGGGTTCAGTGTTGAGGTGGATAGAAAATTGGTTGGCGGACAGGAAGCAAAGAGTAGGAATAAACGGGTCCTTTTCGGAATGGCAGGCAGTGACTAGTGGGGTACCGCAAGGCTCAGTGCTGGGACCCCAGTTATTTACAGTGTATATTAATGATTTGGTTGAGGGAATTGAATGCAACATCTCTAAGTTTGCGGATGACACGAAGCTGGGTGGCAGTGTTAGCTGCGAGGAGGATGCTAGGAGGCTGCAGAGTGACTTGGATAGATTAGGCGAGTGGGCAAATGCATGGCAGAGGCAATATAATGTGGATAAATGTGAGGTTATCCACTTTGGCGGCAAGAACAGGAAAGCAGAATATTACCTGAATGGTGACCGATTGGGAGAAGGGGAGATGCAACGTGACCTGGGTGTCATGGTGCACCAGTCATTGAAAGCAAGCATGCAGGTGCAGCAGGCAGTGAAGAAAGCGAATGGTATGTTGGCATTCATAGCAAGAGGATTTGAGTTTAGGAGCAGGGAGGTTCTGCTGCAGTTGTACAGGGCCTTGGTGAGACCGCACCTGGAGTATTGTGTGCAGTTTTGGTCTCCTAACCTGAGGAAAGACGTTCTTGCCTTAGAGGGAGTACCGAGAAGGTTCACCAGATTGATCCCTGGGATGGCGGGACTTTAATATGAGGAAAGACTGGATAGACTGGGCTTGTACTTGTTGGAATTTAGAAGATTGAGGGGGGATCTTATAGAAACATATAAAATTCTTAAGGGGTTGGAGAGGCTAGATGCGGGAAGACTGTTCCCGATGTTGGGGGAGTCCAGAACCAGGGGTCACAGCTTAAGGATAAGGGGGAAGTCTTTTAGGACCGAGATGAGAAAACATTTCTTCACACAGAGAGTGGTGAGTCTGTGGAATTCTCTGCCACAGAAGGTAGTTGAGGCCAGTTCATTGGCTATATTTAAGAGGGAGTTAGATGTGGCCCTTATGGCTAAAGGGATCAGGGGGTATGGAGAGAAGGCAGGTACAGGCTACTGAGCTGGATGATCAGCCATGATCATATTGAATGGCGGTGCAAGCTCGAAGGGCCGAATGGCCTACTCCTGCACCTATTTTCTATGTTTCTATGTTTCTACCGCTGCGCCACCGTGCCGCTCAAATGCAGATTCCCCCTGGTTTCTCATCATGCCAATGCTAAAGTCCATGCATGCATGTCACATGCATCAGTCTGAAGAAGGGTCTCAAAATGAAACGTCACCGTGTTCTCTAGAAAAGTTGCTTGACCCGTTGAGTTACATCTAACATCTGCACTTCCTTGTTTCCACAGACATGGCACAAAAACAAATCCTCATTTGGTCCAAAAAAATCATTGGGTGGAGAAATGGCAGATGGAGTTTAATCTGAGTAAAAGATCTCAAAATGGCAGATGGAGTTTAATCTGAGTTAAAGATCTCAAACTGAGTGAAATGTTGCACTTTGAGAGGTCGCCTGTAATGGGAAAATATACAGTTAATGGCAAGATGCTTAACAGCATTAAAGCACTATTGAAATAAAGCACTATTGAACTTTTGCACAGATAGATCTTGGGATTCAAGTCCATAGCTGATTGAACGAGGAAACACAAGTATATGGAAGAGTAAGGAAGATGTATCGCATGTTCCCCTTCAATGGTTGCGGCATTGAATATAAGAATCAGGAAGTCATGTTACAGCTTTGTAAAACTTTAATGAGACTGTATTTGGAGTATTATGTGCAATCTTGGTTGCTTAATTTCCAGACAAATGTGGAGGCTTTGGTATCACATGTATCAAAACGGTGGGCACCTTCATTGTTCAACCATTGGGTTGCACCTTACCCAAGCCGGATCTCCTAAAGCTCTTCTGTACCTTCCCCAAAGCCTCCAAATCTTCCCTGCAATGGGGTACCAGAACCGCCAGCAATTCTGGAACATTCTTTGAGGAAGGACATCCTTGCTATTGAGGCAGTACAGCGTAGGTTCACAAAGTTAATCCCTGTGATGGCGGGACTGTCATATGAGGAAAGATTGGAAAGACTGGGCTTGTATTCACTAGAGTTTAGAAGGATGAGGGGGGATCTTATAGAGATGTATAAAATTTGCTAAAATAACTGCGGAGACTTTAAACTAGTACGGTTGGGGGGAGGGACTCAAACACAGATAGCTAATAGGCAGTGTGTGAGGCAGGAGGCAGAAAAGGGAAACACTCAGACCCAATATGTAGGAGAGAAAGAAGGGAAAAGAAATAAACTGAGAATAAGAAATGATGGGTCCCTTAAATGTGTATATTTTAATGCTAGGAGCATTGTAAGAAAGGTGGATGACCTTAGAGCCTGGATTGACATCTGGAAGTATGATGTTGTGGCGGTCAGTGAAACATGGTTGCAGGAGGGTTGCGATTGGCAATTAAATATTCCAGGATTTCATTGTTTCAGATGTGATAGAATCGGAGGGGCAAGAGGTGGGGGTGTTGCATTGCTTGTCAAGGAGGATATCACAGCAGTGCTTTGGCAGGACAGACTAGAAGGCTCGATTAAGGAGGCTGTTTGGGTGGAACTCAGAAATGAGAAAGGTTTAGCAACACTTATAGGGGTGTATTATAGACCGCCAAATAGGGAACGAGAATTGGAAGAGCAAATATGTAAGGAGATAGCAGATATTAGTAGTAAGCACAGAGTGGTGATTGTGGGTGATTTCAATTTTCCGTATATAGACTGGGAATCACATTCTGTTAAAGGGCTGGATGGTTTGGAGTTTGTAAAATGTGTGCAGGATAGTTTTTTTTTGCAGCAATACGTAGAGGTGCCTACCAGAGAAGGGGCAGTGTTGGACCTCCTGTTAGGAAATGAGATGGGTCAGGTGACGGAGGTATGTGTTGAGGAGCACTTTGGGTCTAGTGATCATAATGCCATTAGTTTCAATATCATTATGGAGAAGGTCAAATCTGGACCAAGGGTTGAGATTTTGGATTGGAGAAAGGCTAATTTTGAGGAGATGAGAAAGGATTTAAAAGGAGTGAAATGGAAATTGTTGTTTTATGAAAAGGATATAATAGAGAAATGGAGGATATTTAAAGGTGAAATTTTGAGAGTACAGAGTCTTTATGTCCCTGTTCGGTGGAAAGGAAAGAATAATAATTTGAAAGAGCCGTGGTTTTCCAGGGAAATTGGACACTTGGTTCGGAAAAAGAGGGAGATATACAATAAATATAAGCGGCAGGGAGTAAATGAGGTTTTTGAGGAATATAAAGAATGTAAAAGGAATCTTAAAAAGGAAATTAGAAAAGCGAAAAAAAGATATGAGGCTGCTTTGGCAAGTAATGTAAAAGTAAACCCCAAGGGGTTCTACAGATATGTCAATAGCAAAAGGATAGTGAGGGATAAAATTGGTCCATTAGAGAGTCAGAGTGGACAGCTATGTGCTGAGCCGGAAGAAATGGGGGAGATATTAAACAATTTCTTTTCTTCGGTATTTACCGAGGAGAAGGATATTGAATTATGTGAGGTAAGCGAAACAAGTAGAGTAGTGATGGAAATTAGGAGGATTAAAGAAGAGGAGGTACGGACACTTTTGAAGAATATAAAAGTGGATAAGTCTCCAGGTCCTGATAGGATATTCCCTAGGACATTGAGGGAAGTTAGTGCAGAAATAGCAGGGGCTATGACGGAAATATTTCAAACGTCATTAGAAACAGGGATGGTGCCGGAAGATTGGCGCATTGCGCATGTTGTGCCTTTGTTTAAAAAAGGTTCTAAAAGTAAACCTAGCAATTATAGACCTATTAGTTTGACGTCTGTGGTGGGAAAATTAATGGAAAAGATACTTAGGGACAATATATATAATTATTTGGATAATCAAGGCCTGATTAGAAACAGTCAACATGGATTTGTGCCTGGAAGGTCATGTTTGACTAATCTTCTTGAATTTTTTGAAGAGGTTACCAGGGAAATTGATAAGGGCAAGGCTGTGGATGTTGTCTATATGGACTTCAGTAAGGCATTTGACAAGGTTCCACATGGAAGGTTGATTAAGAAGGTTAAATCGTTGGGTATTAATAGTGAGGTTGCAAGATGGATTCAACAATGGCTGAATGGGAGATACCAGAGGGTAATGGTTGACAATTGTATGTCAGGTTGGAGGCCAGTGTCTAGTGGAGTGCCCCAAGGATCTGTGTTGGGTCCACTGTTGTTTGTCATTTACATTAATGATCTGGATGATGGTGTGGCAAATTGGATTAGTAAATATGCAGATGATACTAAGATAGGTGGAGTAGTTGATAGTGAGGTAGATTTTCAAAGTCTACAGAGAGACTTGGGCCTTTTGGAAGGGTGGGCTGAAAGATGGCAGATGGAGTTTAATGCTGATAAGTGTGAGGTGCTGCATTTTGGTAGGACAAATCAAAATAGGACGTACAGGGTAAATGGTAGGGAATTGAGGAATGCAGTGGAACAGAGGGATCTGGGAATAACTGTGCATTGTTCCCTGAAGGTGGAATCTCATGTGGATAGGGTGGTGAAGAAGGCGTTTGGTATGCTTGTCTTTATAAATCAGAGCATCGAGTATAGAAGTTGGGATGTAATGTTGAAATTGTACAGGGCATTGGTGAGGCCGAATCTGGAGTATGGTGTGCAGTTCTGGTCGCCAAATTATAGGAAGGATGTCGACAAAATGGAGAGGGTACAGAGGAGATTTACTAGAATGTTGCCTGGGTTTCAGCACTTAGGCTACAGAGAGAGGTTGAATAGGTTGGGTCTTTATTCTTTGGAGCGTAGAAGGTTGAGGGGGGACTTGATAGAGGTTTTTAAAATTTTGAGAGGGACGGACAGAGTTGACGTGGGTAGGCTTTTCCCTTTGAGAGTGGGGAAGATTCCAACAAGGGGACATAGCTTCAGAATTGAGGGACAAAGGTTTAGGGGTAACATGAGGGGGAACTTCTTTACTCAGAGGGTTGTGGCTGTATGGAATGGGCTTCCGGTGGAAGTGGTGGAGGCTGGCTCGATTTTATTATTTAAGAGTAAATTGGATAGGTATATGGATAGGAGGGGATTGGAGGGTTATGGTCTGAGTGCAGGTAGATGAGACTAGGTCAGGGAGAATGGTCGGCGTGGACTGGTAGGGCCGGACAGGCCTGTTTCCATGCTGTAGTTGTTATATGTTATATGTTGTTATATTATATGTTGTGAAAGGACTGGACAAGCTAGATGCAGGAAAAATGTCCCCAATTTTGGGGGAGTCCAGAATCAGGGGCCACAATCTAAGAATAAAGGGGAGGCTATTTAAAACTGAGGTGAGAAAAAACTTTTTCATCCAGAGTTGTGAATTTGTGGAATTCTCTGCTACAGAGGGCAGTGGAGGCCAATTCACTGGATGAATTTAAAAGAGAGTTAGATTGAGCTCTAGGGGCTAGCGGAATCAAGGGATATGGGGAGAAGGCAGGCATGGGTTACTGATTGTGGATGATCAGCCATGATCACAATGAATGGCGGTGCTGGCTCAAAGGGCCAAATGGCCTCCTCCTGCACCTATTTTCTATGTTTCTATGTAACATCAGAAGGTTAGTAGCACCCTTTGTCTTGGTGGTTCTGGAGGTCACAGGTTGTGGAGATGCTGTTAAAGAATCCTCATTAAGTCTCTGCTCTGTATGTAATGGTGGTATACACTGCTGCCTCGGAGCTCCAGTTGTGAAAGGACTGTTGCTCTGAGGACCATAAAATGGATTTATCTGCAGGATATGGAGTTTCTTGTGGTTTGTTGCAGATGAGTTCAAATTCACCAACTATTGTGTTGGGAAGCAACTGCAGATGCTGGTTTAACCCGCAGATAGACACAAAAAGCTGGAGTTACTCAGTGGGACAGGCAGCATCTCTGGAGAGAAGGTATGATGAAGGGTCTCTACCCGAAACGTCACCCATTCCTTCTCTCCAGAGATACTGAGATACTCCAGCATTTTGCGTCTATCACCAACTATTTTGGTGGATTCATTGCTCTTACCTCTGGATTATTAGTTAGGATATTTGGATTATTAGTCCAGTAAATTTGAGTGGTGGCAAGTTGCGTTTATGCAATACAGATCTCTGAAAGAACTAGCCGAACGTTTATTTAAAACACAAGAGGTGAAAACTGCATTATTTATACAACTGCTTACATCATCTGTAGAAAATGAAAGTAAATTATTCCTCAGGTTGTATTTCCAATGTTTTTCAATTACTTCTGTGAAAACAGCTTGTGTTTCTGATTAATGTATGGATATCATGTATGTCGTGCACCTCTCCTGATGTATTTAAGCCAAGTCTGAAACAGCACAGAGCTGAAAGATGAACACTTTACACCAGAACAGTTATTTGCATAGAGGTCACCTAGGATCCAATTGGTGATGTTGAAACAGACTGGTTTATAACAAGATCTATCTTTCTGGCCTATGGAATAATTTATGTTATTGAGGTTGCACCAAAAAATGTAACCCCATTTTCCTTCTATCAGCCCACTGATGTGGACTGCTCCAAACAAACTGGCCAATACCTAGTCTCATTTACTAGGAGTCTCAAAACATTCTGGAGAATGTATGGAGTTTGTACGTGACCTGCGTGGGTTTTCTCCGAGATCTTCGGTTTCCTCCCACACTCCAAAGACGTACAAGTTTGTAGGTTAATTAGCTTGGTAAATGTAAAAATTGTCCCTAGTGGGTATAGGATAGTGTTAATGTGTGGGGATCGCTGGTCGGCGCAGACCCGGTGGGCCGAAGGGCCTGTTTCCACGCTGCCATTCCACGACATTCTGGACCACCCGGCCTTGCGTTTGGTTTCACCAAGCGGAGGCTCAGTTCCAGCTGTGGGGCATCACAGCAGATGATACCCGTTTTTTCCAACCGGTGCGGGTTGCCAAGCCTCAGCCACGAGGTTGCCTCCCTTTGTGGGTCCCTCCCCCTGTCTCACCACCTGTCCCTCCACCTGTACCTCCGCCAGCCCCTCTGTTGGCTGATTTTCGTACGCGGTCCGGTCGGGTTGTGAGACCACCAGTGCGTTTCGTGCCGCCGGTTCTGCGGGGGGGGGGGGTCTTGTGGTGGCTCCCAAGGGTCGGGCCATACCACTCCCGACCCCTCGGCACGGGAATGGTCCGGTCCAGGGGGGCGGCCCTTTGCTACGGATATAAAGGTCGAGGTTTTGGGCGCGAAGCCATTCCAGCAGACTTGACCGGTCTGATAACTGTAATTAAACCTCCCGAAATACCCGGCTCCTCGCCTTTATTTCGGGCCTCTTTCGACGCGCCACAACATCTCCTTTTACAGTCTCTACAAATTGAGTGTGAATTTCCTAGAGGCATGATATTCAAAAGGTAAACATACAATGTGCTGGAGTAACTCAGAGGGTCGGGCAGCATCTGTGATGGGAATTGGCAGGCGACAATCTTGGTCAGCACCATTCTTTAGACTGAGGAGTAGGCAGCAGAGAGCTGGAAAAGAGAGGTGGGGAGGGATAATGCCCGGCAAGTGATAGGTAGATACAGGTGACGGGGATTTGATGGCAGATGGGTGGAATAAGTAACAATGGTCAGAGGTGAAAAGTAAACAAAGGGTGTAGGAAGGAAATCCAGATGCTGGTTTACACTGAAGATAGACACAAAATGCTGGAGTAGCTCAGCGGGTCAGGCAGCATCTCTGGAGAGAAGGAATGGGCGACGTTTCAGTCGAGACCCTAAGGGTGTCAGATAAGGAGAGGAGAGGAGTGGAAAGGAAAGTCGGTGGGTGAGTGGGATGAGGATCCAGCAGGATCTGTGCGGAAAAGCACAAGTGTTTGGTGAGACAGTCGCCTAGTCTACGCTTGATTTTGCCAATGTTAAAGGAGGACACATCGGAGGCACTGAGTGAAGTAGATGAAGTTTGAAGAGGAGCACGTCAACCTCTCTCTCACTTGGAAGGGCTGCTGAAGTCCCTGGATGGAGGTGAGAGAGGAAATGTGGGAGCAGGTGTTACATCTCCTACGGTTGCAGGGGAAAGTACCTGGGGACAGGGTGCATTGAGTGAAAAGCTTGAGTTAACCAAGGAGTTTAGAAGGATGAGGGGGGATCTTATTGAAACATATAAGATAATTAGGGGATTGGACACATTAGAGGCAGGAAACATGTTCCCAATGTTGGGGGAGTCCAGAACAAGGGGCCACAGTTTAAGAATAAGGGGTAGGCCATTTAGAACGGAGATGAGGAAGAACTTTTTCAGTCAGAGAGTGGTGAAGGTGTGGAATTCTCTGCCTCAGAAGGCAGTGGAGGCCAGTTCGTTGGATGCTTTCAAGAGAGAGCTGGATAGAGCTCTTAAGGATAGCGGAGTGAGGGGGTATGGGGAGAAGGCAGGAACGGGGTACTGATTGAGAGTGATCAGCCATGATCGCATTGAATGGCGGTGCTGGCTCGAAAGGCTAAATGGCCTACTCCTGCACCTATTGTCTATTGTCTATTGTCTATTGAGTTGCAGAGGATAGGTTTCCATGTTCAAACATTATCTGTTTATTTCTTCACTATCTTTGTCCAATCTCCTCACTCCCCTCAGTGACATTTCTTCTGCTGTTATCAGTATACATACAATGTTGAGCTTGAAAGGGTTCAGGAAAGATTTACGAGGATGTTGCCAGGACTAGAGGGTGTGAGCTATAGGGAAAGGTTGAGTAGGCTGGGTCTCTATTCCATGGAGCGCAGGAGGATGAGGGGAGGTCCTATAGAGGTGTACAAAATCATGAGAGGAATAGATCGGGTAGATGCACAGAGTCTCTTTCCCAGAGTAGGGGAATCGAGGACCAGAGGACATAGGTTCAAGGTGAAGGGGAAAAGATTTAATAGGAATCCGAGGGGTACCTTTTTCACACAGAGGGTGGTGGGTGTATGGAACAAGCTGCCAGAGGAGGTAATTGAGGCTGGGACTATCCCATTGTTTAAGAAACAGTTGGACAGGTACATGGATACGACATGTTTGGAGGGATATGGACCAAGTGCAGGCAGGTGGGACTTGTGTAGCTGGGACATTGTTGGCCGGTGTGGGCGAGTTGGAGCTCTCCACAATCGATCCTCGGCAAAGGATCGCAGCTCCACGATGTTAAAGTCCGCGCCGCGCCCGTGGATTGAAGCGCCGGGCCGGTCTCCAGGAAAGGCCGCCAACTCCTCGATGTTAGGCCGCAGTGGGGACGGAGATACGATACAGAGGAAAATCACATATAAGAATACAAGATGAGGATTGAGGATTTAAGGTACAAGCTTTTATTAACCTGCTTGAACAAAGAAGCCTCCTGGTGTTCTCATGGTGAGACATCCAGCTTGGGAATATCACCACTCCCCTTGGAGGCACAGACTCCATGGAGAGGTTGAGCAGGCTGGGACTCGATACCTTGGAGCACAGGACGATGAGGGGTGATCTTGGAGAGGTGTATAAAATCATGAGAGGAATAGATGGGGTAGATGCACAGAGTCTCTTGCCCAGAGTAGAGGGATCGAGGACCAGAGGACATATTTTTGGTATGACTGTATGACAAACCAAATTCCTCGTACACTGCAAAACATACTTGGCTAATAAATGACCATTATAGGTTTAAAGTGAAGGGGAAAAAAATTGATAGAAATCTGAGGGGTAACTTTTTCACACAAAAGGTGGTGGGTGTATGGAACAAGCTGCCAGAGGAGGTAATTGAGGCTGGGACTATCCTAACATTTAAAAAACAGTCAGACATGTACATGGACAGGACAGGTTTGGAGGGAAATGGACCAAACACAGGCAGGTGGGACTAGTGTAGCTGGGGCATGTTGGCCGGTGTGGGCAAGTTGGGCCGATGGGCCTGTTTCCACACAGTATCACTCTATGACTCTATGTCACCGTGATTCTTCTTGGTTTGTCATGTGCCTGATTATGATCAATACTTAAATACCCTATCTATCATTGGCAATGGACAGGGGATGTTTCAGGAGCATTTCTAAACAGGAGAAAGTTTGTCATGCCATTAGTCTCCTCCAGTTTTGAGTTTCATCCAGGGGACACTACAGTGGTCAGTGATCCACTGAATTGTTATTTCTCTACCTCTCAAATTCCACACAGAGCAAAATTGCTGAGTCAACTCCCTGCATCTCACTCTTTGAATCTAAGACTTGGTGCACAGTTTTCATCCCTGACCATTTCAAAATCTTACATGAATCAATGTTAGTTTCTTGCTTCTGAAATCTATTTTATTCAGAACCTGCACTGAGCATCACCAAGTACCCACCTATGATTCAATACATCTGCTTCTTCTCATTATATTTGCTGTTAACTTTGGCCTTTCACCCTTCATCTTGCTCTCTTATTTTTTCTGAAGAGCAAGAGTCATAGAGTCACAGAGTGATACAGTGTGGAAACAGGCCCTTCATAGAGTGATACAGTGTGGAAACAGGCCCTCATAGAGTCACAGAGTGATACAGTGTGGAAACAGGCCCTTCATAGAGTCACAGAGTGATACAGTGTGGAAACAGGCCCTTCATAGAGTCACAGAGTGATACAGTGTGGAAACAGGCCCTTCATAGAGTCACAGAGTGATACAGTATGGAAATAGGCCCTTCATAGAGTCATAGAGTGATACAGTGTGGAAACAGGCCCTTCATAGAGTGATACAGTGTGGAAACAGGCCTTTCGGCCCAACTCGCCCACACCGGCCAACTGTCCCAGCTACACAATAACCCAGCTTGCCCTTCCCAATTTCCCAATACTAGATCCAGCGTTGCCTTGTCACATGTGGAGGCCTCCACATACTGCTTAAGAAAACTCTCCTGAACACTTTTGAGGAATTGCACCCCATCTAAACCCTTCACACTATGATTTTCCCAGTCTATATTGGGAAAGTTAAATCCCCTACTACAACAACCTTATTTGACCTGCAGCTGTCTGCAATCTCCCGGCACATTTGCTCTTCTAATTCCCGTTGACTATTCGGGGGGGTGTAGTTCACCCCCATCAAGGTGATCATCCCTGTCTTGTTCCTCAGCTCCACCCATAGAGCCTCACTAGATGAACCGCCCGTAATGTCACCTCTGAACACAGCCGTGACATCCTCCTTAACCAACAATGCAACCCCCCCCCCCTCCTCTTTTACCCTCCCCCCTGTCTCTCCTGTACCCCGGCTAATTTGTAAGTTACTCGGACCTGGTCCTTTGGAGCTCTTTTTAAATCTTCTTTCCCTCTGACTCACCTACTTCCAGCCAATACTCTCTCTCGCTGCTTCTGGCTGCTGCTTCTCTCCGACCTTCACGGTAAAAGACTGTGAAGGACAGTAAAATGTTTACCTCTTTTAAGGGATTATCTCAGAATAAGTTTTGATCTCCAGGTATGTTCCAATGAATAACTCTGCAAGCATTCCCTGTGATGGCGTACAGTGCATTCAGTGCAGTTAGTGTATTGCCCGAGTCTACATGTCCTTCTTAGAAAGAATCAGCACCATGCCCCGGTCCTGTCATGTCTGCTAAACACAAAGATAGTCTGGATCAATCTGAAGAAGGGTCTCCACCAGAAATGTCACCCATTCCTTCTCTCCAGGGGGGGATGGAAGTGTAGAGTGACTGGACATCAATGGTAAAGATGAGGGAGTGGGGGCCTGGGAACCGGAAGTTATCGAGGAGACAGAGAGCATGTGAGGTGTCTTGGACGTCGGTGGGGAGGGATTTAACCAGGGGGGATAGGATGGAGTCGAGGTAGGTGGAAATAGGTTCGGTGGGACATGAGCAGAGACAATGGGTCTGCCGGGACAGTTCTGTTTATGGATTTTAGGAGGTAGAATCTGGCCGTGTGGGGCTGGGGAACTATAAGTTTGGAGACATTGGAGGGTAGACCGCCGGAGATGGTGAGGTCCGTGATGGTGCTGATGATAAAGGTCTGGTGTTTGTCGGTGGGGTCATGGTCCAGGGATAAGTTGGAAGAGGTGTCTGAGAATTGTCGTCTGGCCTCGGTCCGGTAGAGGTCAGCACGCCAGACTACCACGGCACCTCCCTTGTCAGCGGGTTTGATATCATTGAATGATGTACTGCAGTCAAAATTAACTTCCACCTTCTTTTCTCCTCCTGTGTAATTCAAATCTATATTGGCAGCTGCATCTGTTTTGCTGCTGTGTACTATTAACAACAGTGCTGAAATGACTCCTGTAATTAAACTGACTGCTGACTCAGATGGAGCAAATCAACCTGCTGGTGCAGGCAGATATGTACCTGGTTCAACATCCGTCAGCATCAGTTAGCAAGTTCAGCTTTAACCTTTTGTCCTTTGAGGTGACAGAAGAAATCTAGCATTTAACTAAATTACAATTAAAACACAAAGCACTTGTGCTATAACTCCAGGATTAAAGTTCACTAAGAAAGTCAAGCCCAAAGCCAAAGTATTATCTAACTATCTATCTAAGGGCGGCACGGTGGCGCAGCGGCAGAGTTGTTGCCTTACAGCGAATGCAGCGCTGGAGACCCGGGTTCCATCCTGACTACGGGTGCTGTCTGTACGGAGTTTGTACGTTCTCCCCGTGACCTGCGTGAGTTTTCTCCGAGATCTTGGGTTTCCTCCCACACTCCAAAGATCTGTAGGTTAATTGGCTTGGTAAATGTAAAAATTGTCCCTAATGTGTGTAGGATAGTGTTAATATGCAGGGATCGCTGGTCGGCGCGGACCCAGTGGGCTGAAAGGGCCTGTTTCCGCGCTGTATCTCTAAACTATGCTCAATGGGCACCTCCTTTCACTGGTGTTTTGTTGAGTTAGGTCCACAACACCTCAGGAAGGCTCAACAGTTGGTTCTGGCGTCCCGGAACAACCCCATCAATAACTGCTCTCACCACCTATTCTACCAGCTAAACAAAGGAAGCTGCTGCCAATTAGCTCACTCTGACGATTATAGATTCCAACAAGCTGTCTGTTCACCAGAGATGTTTCCATCGTCAGCCAGGTTGCAGATGCAGCACTCTCTTCCAAGGTAGAAGACTGTAGCTCCATGAGAGTTGAGCACCAATTGGCTCTCTCTCTCTCTCTCCACTGCAGTAAGAAGCAAAGATACTAGAGGAGCAAGATGGGCCACTCCCTTGAAATCGCCTATACTGAAGTGTAGTACGCAAAGGAGCGTAACGTCCGCCATTTTAGTAGGCAAATCCTGCCGTTCGCTATGCCTCTCGAGGTGTAATCAGTGTTTTGGGGGAACAGTGTGTGTGATGATACCATTAAAATGCAGAATACATCTCATCTATCCATTCACAGATTTTAGTTATTTTTCTTTTTAAATGTTTCTGCAAGTTTCTGCCTACTAAAATGGTGTTGTGACATACTACGGTTTTTAGGGTCGAGTGGTCTATCTTGTTCCTCTAGTATCTTTGGTAAGAAGAGAGTGCTGCCCTGCCTCTCAGATGCAGCGGAAGGCCTTATTGTTTTCTGAAGAGCAGATTAGTTTATCAGTTTCAGTTTAGTTTGTTGTCACGTGTACCAAGGTACAGTGAAAAGCTTTTGTTGCGTGCTAACCAGTCAGCAGAAAGACAATACATGATTACAATCGATCCATTTACAGTATACAGATACATGATAAGGGAATAACGTTTAGTGGTAGGTAAAGCCAGCAAAGTCCGGTCAAGGATAGTCCGAGGGTCATCAAGGTGGTAGATGAGCAGGACTGTGAAGAACAATCAAATTTGCCTTTATGAAAGGATGATTTCTGAATAAGCCTAGTTCCAAACAATTGCCCTGAAGCAATCCCAGTGTTAGGAGTACAAGTGTCCCACGTAATAGGAATCTGCACACTGGCACAATCCTGTCACCTTTCATAGGCACTCATTGCCAGTTTCCTGGGCAAGGTTTTTCAAAAAACCTAGGTGAGGGTACTTACCAATTTCTAAGCATATTGACCTTGTTCTGTTTTACTTTATTGTCATATTTTCTAAATTGCCTATGTTATAGCAATTAAAGAGTGCTGCACCTAGGTGTTCACTGGAATTTAGAAGGATGAGAGGGGATCTTATAGAGACGTATAAAATTATAAAAGGATTGGACAAGCTAGATGCAGGAAAAATGTTCCCAATGTTGGGGGAGTCCAGAACCAGGGGCCACAGTCTAAGAATAAAGGGGAGGCCATTTAAAACTGAGGTGAGAAAACCCTTTTTCACCCAGAGAGTTGTGAATTTGTGGAATTTTCTGTCACAGAGGGCAGTGGACGCCAATTCACTGGATGAATTTAAAAGAGAGTTAGATAGAGCTCTAGGGGCTAGCGGAATCAAGGGATATGGGGAGAAGGCAGGCACGGGTTACTGATTGTGGATGATCAGCCATGATCGCAATGTATGGCGGTGCTGTCTTGAAGGGCCGAATGGCCTCCTTCGGCACCTATTTTTTATGTTTCTATGTAAAAGAGATATGTTGAGTACGTGAATGCTGCCACATAACAACTAGTTCTTTGTGCCTTTATGATATGACTGCTAATTCCGGGAATTTACAGAGAATGTGGAGTACCGTGGAGATTTGCTCTGTACATCAAAAATATATCAAGGCCTAACATGGTCCCAACAAAAATAAAGTTCTTACAAGATTTTGCAAACTGAAAAGCAACAACTTAAGTTAAGCCGATCGAAAAGCAAACTACTGCAGATGTTTAAAATCTGAGCCAAAGCTTAAAGGTCTTCTAAGGTCAGTGATCACTTTCATGGAATCATAGTAACTAAGGTTATGAAAGGAGGTTATATGGCTCATTAAGTCCATGCTAGTGGCGCAGCGGTAGAGTTGCTGCCTTACAGCGAATGCAGCGCTGGAGACCCTGGTTCCATCCCGACTACAGGTGCTGTCTGTACGGAGTTTGTACGTTCTCCCCGTGACCTGCGTGGGTTTTCTCCGAGATCTTCGATTTCCTCCCACACTCCAAAGACGTACAGGTTTGTAGGTTAATTGGCTTGGTAAAGATACAAATTGTCCCTAGTGTGTGTAGGATGGTGTTAATGTGCGGGGATCGCTGGTCGGCGCGGACCCAGTGGGCCGAAGGGCCTGTTTCCGTGCTGTATTTCTAAACTAGTCAAATAAGTACCAGTTCATCTCACTTTCTAGCGTTGACTAGGAAATGGTTATCGGTATCATTTAAATCAGGACTGTCTCAGAGTGACAGAGTCCCAGGTCGATCGTGATCCTGGGTGCTGTCTGTGTGGAGTTGCATGATCTCCCTGTGACACTGTGGGCTTCCTCTGGGTGCTCCCGTTTCCTCCCACATCCCAACGGCGTGTGGGTTTAGAGGTTGATTGGCCGCTGTGAATTGCATCTGGTGTGTAGGGAGTGAATGTGACAGTCAGATAACACAGAACTACTGTAATGGTGGGCGTGGACTCAGTGGGCCTGAGGGCCTGTTTACATGCTGTATCTTCATCGTCATACTAAAACTCTCGTTTGTTTGTTTGTTTGTTTGTTCCTGAACGACAGCCAAAACGGTGCACGATAGCATCCACCTTACTCACCGTCGTCCCTTTGGTGCTGATGGAAGAAGTTTCATTGAAATCGGTGTTATATTTTTTAAGTTATTCACATTTTAAAGTTTAAATCTATCTCCTCGGAGGGGGGAGGGAGGGAGGGAGGGAGGGAGGGAGGATAAGGGGGGTTGAGGGAGATGGAGTGGGGGGAAGGGAAGGAGAAGAGGGGAAGGGGGGGGTGGAGGGGGGAGGAGAGGGTGCTGCACCAATGCAGGAGAGGTTTGGGCCCAACAGGTCCACTTGGTCTAATAGAAACTAAAAACTAAAAAAACTACCAGCATCTGCAGTTCCTTCCTACACATTTCATCTGCTCCGCTGCAAAATCTCCTTGAGGTATGTCTACTTTGAAGATGTCCTCCCCCTCTCTCGATGAGAGTTCTGCAACATCCTCTCTCGCTGCTCCCCCTCTGTGATTCCTCCTGCTCGTCAGCTCTGACTTTTTTGCATATCTTTCCTTCATTTGTTCTGTATCTCTCTACATCACTGTCTATCTCTCTCGTTTCCCTTTCCCCTGACTCTCACCCGAATGATTAATTCCAGATCTCTGGCGTTGTGAGGCATGGCTGCACTTGACATTCATATTAGCTACAGTTCAAAGTTAGTTCCATGCAACCTCCCTTAACAAATCCATGCTGACTGATCATAATTGACCAGTGCCTGTATAAATGCTGATTCATGCCGTTTTACAGAATTATTTTCCAGCAATCCGCTCACCACCCTTGCCAGAGTGACTGCCTTGTAGTTACTCAGTCTCGCCAACAACAGTTCCGTCCCAGCATCCTTTTAGGCCGTTGGCACCATATGTACAGACAAAAACTAGTGTCGACAAAAGGGCAGCAGCCTGAAATGTTTCAGTTTGAAGAAGGGTCTTGACCCAAAACGTCACCCATTCCTTCTCTCCAGAGATGCTGCCTGTCCCATTGAGTTACTCCAGCATTTTGTGTCTATCTATGGTCCTA
Source organism: Rhinoraja longicauda (assembly GCF_053455715.1). Lineage (NCBI taxonomy): Eukaryota > Metazoa > Chordata > Chondrichthyes > Rajiformes > Arhynchobatidae > Rhinoraja > Rhinoraja longicauda. The sequence continues at coordinate 74,065,097 of NC_135960.1, read as the reverse complement.
TTGAATGGCAGAGCAGACATGTGGGCTGAATGGCCTATTGTTGCTTCTGTCTATTCCCTTTTAGTTTCAACTGTCTCTAGTTTTGACGCAATTAGACTAAGGGATTTAATTCTTTTTTTATTAATCAAAAATATTTATTCAAATATTAAAATAATATATACAACACAATAAAACCAAAGCAGAACCCACCACCATAATACAAGACAAACAATAAACTATTCTACAACTATCTTACACTCCTTGTCCAGGATGCATCCAGGTGCCCAGCGGTCCCAGAAATCCCCCAGGGTGCCCGTGGACAGCGCGTAGTCCCTCTCCAACACCACCCGGGCACGGACATAACCCCGGAAAAGGGGCAGGCATGGGATTTAATTCTTATCTCACTGTGACTGAAGTCACAGAAAGCCCCTTCAGATACTCTGTCACATAACCAAGAAACAGGAAGCAATCTGTTACATGAGGAGACAAGAGAAGAGATGCTGAGGGCAAGTGGAGCGATGCAAAGTGATAGGTGGAAAAAGTGGATTTGATCCTGAAATGATAACTGATAAGGTGCTCACTGCAGGCTGCAGTCATTTACTTTGACAAGTTTGAGTTCTTCCTTCAAAATGACATTAAATGAAGATAAATGTGACGCTCTCAAACTGTGGTGTGCCAGGGTGAACATCCTTCATTTTGTCCAGGCCAAAGAATTTCAGATATTGAAATTGAATTTGCACGGATGAATTTGGATGAAGACTGAAGTCATCATTCATGTTCTGAAAGTGTCTGTGCTTTCAATCATAGTTAGAGAAGATTTATTTTTGACTTGCATCAAGCAGTGGTGGAGATTCCTGCTGGAAAGTGGTGTTCTGAGCCATGATCTGAATTCTATTTCCCCTCCCCTTTCCCTCCCCCCTTCCTCTCCCCCTCAACTCCCCTTATCCTCCCTCCTACCCCCTCCCTCCTCCCTCCTCCCTCCCCCTCCCTCCCCCCTCCCACCCTAGGAGATAGATTTAAACTTTAAAATGTGAATAACTTTAAAAATATAACGTTGATTTCAATGAAACTTCTTCCATTAGCACCAAAGGGACAATGGTGAGTAAGGTGGGCCTAAAATTGTCGCGCTATCATGTACAGTTTTGACTGTAGTTCAGGAACAAACAAACAAACAAACAAACAAACAAGAGTTTTACTATATAGATGTCCCAGATAGAACAATAACATTCTTACTTGCTGCAGCACAACAGAATATGCAAACATTGTACACTGTAAACAATAATAATAATAATAATAATAATAATAATAATAATAATAATAATAATAATAATAATAATAATAATAATAATAATAATAATAATAATAATAATAATAATAATAATAATAATAATAATAATAATAATAATAATAATAATAATAATAATAATAATAATAATAATAATAATAATAATAATAATAATGTAGTTCAGAGCTTATTTGAGGTTGTGGTGTTTAACAGCCTGTGGCTGTGGGGAAGAAGCTGTTCCTGAACCTGGACGTTACAGTTTTCAGGCTCCTGTACCTTCCCGATGGCAGGTACCTTCCTGTACCACCCTGTACCTTCAGGCTCCTGTACCTTCCTGTACCACCCCTTCCCGATGGCAGGGGTGAGATGAGTGTGTGGCCAGGGGGGTGTGGGTCTCAAATGATGCCGGCTGCCTTTTTGAGGCAGTGACTCCAGTAAATCCCTTCGATGGTGAGGAGGTTGGAGCCGGTGATGGACTGGGCAGTGGTCACAACGTTTTGCAGTCTTCACTCCTGGGCGTTCAAGTTGCTGAACCAGGCCGTGATGCAACCAGTCAATGTGCTCTCTCCTGCACACCTGTAGATGTTCAAGAGAATCCTCTCTGACACACCGAATCTCCGTAATCTTCTCAAGAAGTAGAGGCGTTGATGTGATTTATTTATAATTGCATCAGTGTGCTGGGTCCAGGAAAGATCTTCGGAAATATGAAGTTTTGGACTCTCTCCACCATCGTCCTGTTGATATAAACAGGATTGTGGGTCCTCATCCTTCCTCTTCCAAAGTCCACCATCAGTTTATTGGTTTTACTGACATTGAGAGCCAGGTTGTTGTGCCGGCACCATTTGGTCAGTCGGTCGATCTCACTTCTATTCTCTGACTCATCACCATCTGTAATTCGTCCAACAACGGTGGTGTGGTCGGTGAAGGCAGTCAGAAGGCAGTGGAGGCCAATTCTCTGAATGCATTCAAGAGAGAGCTGGATAGAGCTCTTAAGGATAGCGGAGTCAGGGGGTATGGGGAGAAGGCAGGAACGGGGTACTGATTGAGAATGATCAGCCATGATCACATTGAATGGCGGTGCTGGCTCGAAGGGCCGAATGGCCTCATCCTGCACCTATTGTCTATTGTCTATTGTGAACTTGAAGATGGAGTTGGCACTGTGTCTACTACACAGTCATGAGTATAGAGTGAGGAGAGCAGGGAGCTGAGCACACAGCCTTGAGGTGCTCCCGCACTGATCTCGTAGCGGGTATAGAACATTTTGAAAGGGGAGGATGAACAGCCAGAGGTTGTAGTTCATATTTGTACTAACAAGGTAGATAAGAAGAGAATAGGGTTCTCCCAATGGGAATTTAGGGAGTTAGGTAGAAAGTTGAAAAGCAGGACCACTCAGGGAGTATTCTCAGGGTTGTTCTATTGCCACATGTTCATAAGTATAAAAATATGAAGTTAAGAAATGAACACTTGGCTAAAGAGCTAGGACAGGGAGAAAGATTTCAGGTTCTTAGATTATTGGGATGTCTTCTGGGCCAGTGGTGACCTTTACAACAAGGATGGCTTGCACCTGCATTGTAGAGGACAAGGGCAGTAAGCTCAACTGCATATTAGTTTAGTTTAGCTTAGTTTGGTTTAGAAATACAGCATAGAAACAGGCCCTTCGGCCCATCGACCAGAAATCCCCGCACATTAACACTACCCTACACACACTAGGGACAATTTTACACTTGTACCAATTAACCTACAAACCTGTACGTCTTTGGAGTTTGGGAGGAAACCGAAGATCTCGGAGAAAACCCACGCAGGTCACGGGGAGAACGTACAAACTCCGTACAGACAGCACCCATAGTCGGGATCGAACCCGGGTCTCCGGCGCTGTAAGACAGCAACTTTACCACTGCGCCACCGTGCCGCCACTAAATGCAGGGCGCCTAACAGGTGAGGTGGTTGAGATGATATTGCTACAGTCACAGAATCACAATTGAGGGTAAGGCGGACTGGCAACTTAATGGTCTGGGGTGTAGTGGTTTCAGGCGTGACAGATGGAGGCTCTAAAGAGGACGGGATATTGCATTGGTGATCAGGGAGAGCACTAGAATAGTACTCGGGGAAGATATCCTGGAGAGGCTATGATAAGAATATCTGGGCGCAGCGGTAAAGTTGCTGCCTTACAGCGAACGCAGCGCTGGAGACACGGGTTCCATCCCGACTACGGGCGCTGTCTGTATGGAGTTCGTACGTTCTCCCCGTGACCTGCGTGGGTTTTCTCCGAGATCTTCGGTTTCCTCCCACACTCCAAAGACGTACAGGTTTGTAGGTTATTTGTAGGTAAATGTTAAAAAAATTGTCCCTAGTGGGTGTAGGATAGTGTTAATGTGCGGGGATCGCTGGTCGGCGTGGACCCGGTGGGCCGAAAGGGCCTGTTGCCGCGCTGTATCTCTAAACTAAACTAAACTAAAAATATAGAAATAAGGAAGGGAAGGTTACTTTGATAGTGTTTTACTGCAGGACTCCCAATAGTCTGTGGGGAATGATACCAGACATGAAAGCAGGTTGATAGTGTTTTACTACAAGCCTCCCAATAGTCTGTGGAAAATGAGACCAGACATGAAAACAGGTTGCGGAAGGATGTACAAAAATGATCAGAAACAGAAGGGGATTTAAAAGCTGTCATTATCAACCAGGATGCCTCAGTGCGGAGGTGGGGAGGAAATAGTTAAATGCATTCATTTCTGGAGAAGTATGTAGACAGAAGGTAGACACAAAATGCTGGAGTAACTCAGCGGGTCAGGCAGCATCTCTGGAGAGAAGGAATGGGTGACGTTTTGGGCCGAGACCCTTCTTTAGACAGTCCCTCTAGGGAGCGGGCTGTATGTGACAGAGAATGAGGATGTGCTGGGGGAATGGCGTATTTCAGGTCCGGTAGGCAGATTATGGGCAACTCCTGAAGAGAGAGCATCTATTTTATTTATTTTTATATTTTATAAATATTTTATTTCGAACATGTAAAAGAAAAAAAGATAGAAACAAAACAAAATAACAATAAAATGAAATGAACGATAAACCTACACACAACTCAATGAATAAATTCTCATAAACAACACAAATTAAATCTTACATGTTCGAAAAGGAGTAGGAGGAGGTATACACTTATTTATTCCCACCCCTTCTCTGCTATTCATCAATTAATTCACAAACTTTATCTCATCTTCATATACATATATATACATATATGCCATTCCTTCTCTCCGTAGATGCTGCCTGTCCTGCTGAGTTACTCCAGCATTTTGTGTGTGTGGGGATTGCTGGTCGGCAGTAGGCCGAAGGGCCGTACTGTATCTCTAAACTAAACTAAACTATCATAGGTTTCTAGACTTTGATCTCCAGCTGCCAAGTGCTGCCCATCCACCTGGGAAATCTTCAGATTCTCATTGACCAGGAACCATGACTGAAATTAATGAATATGATTTAATCGTGAAGATAATATATTAACGTGAGACGGCAATTAGAATATAATCCAGCTCACTTTTTTTCATAATGCTTCACTTTCTTTAGTTTTTAGTTTCGAGATAGAGTGCAGAAACAGGCCCTTTCAGCCCACCGCCCAGCGATCCCCGCACATTAACACTATCCTACACCCACTAGGCACAATTTACACATACACCAAGCCTATTAACCTACAAACCTGTACGTCTTTGGAGTGTGGGAGGAAACCGAAGATCTCGGAGAAAACCCACGTAGGTCACGGGGAGAACGTACAAACTCCGTACAGACGGCACCTGTAGTCGGGATGGAACCCGGGTCTCCGGCGCTGCATTCGCTGTAAGGCAGCAACTCTACCGCTGTGCCACCGTGCTGCACTTTCCTAATGAGTTGCACAGATTCACTACCCTCTGACTAAAGAAATTCCTCCTCATCTCCACCTAAGGAAATGTCCTTTAATTCTGAGGCTGTGATCTCTGGTCCTCTTCTCTCCCACCAGGTTTGTTGGTTAATTGGCTTGGTGTCAATATAAATTGTCCCTGGTGTGTGCAGACTGGTGTTAATTTGTGGGGCCTGTTTCCGTGCTGTATCTCTAACCTAAACTAAACTATTTATTATATTACGGTTGAGTTCATCTCAAATGTCTTTGAAAATAAAAGATGGCTTGCCTATGTCCTTGAAGCTGCATGATCGAAGACTTTATAATTTACTCCTACTTTCAAGCGAGCAAAATTATTTTCCAGAGTACCTAAGTTTTTGTAAGTGACCCTGCTTGCTCAATGAATGGTTTCAGCAGACAACATTTTAGCTTAAAAGCCTGTTTTAACCCTTGCATTGCGGCTACAAAGATGTTTTTTCCATATCATGAAAGTTGACTTCAACACTGCAGCTGCCAATGATTACAGTTAATTTGATATTTATATAGTTCAGCACTCTCTGGTAATGACCGTTGGAAACAGTTAAAGCAGGTCAACATAAAAACTACAAAAAAGGCTGGAAGCAGTTTTTGTTTTAGAGACACAGCTCGGAAACAGGCCCTTCGGCCCACAGACTCCACACAGTAATGCTATCCTACACAAACTAGGGACATTTTACACTTATACCAAGCCAATTAACCTACTTACCTGGACGTCTTTGGAGTGTGGGTGGAAACCGAAGATCTCGGAGAAAAAAACCCCACGCAGGTTACGGGGAGAACGTACAAACTCTGTACAGACAGCACCTGGAGCCAGGATGGAACCCGGGTCTCTGATGTTGTAAGCGCTGTAAGGCAACAACTCTACCGCTGCACCACCATCAACAAGTCAGGCAGCATCCGTGGACAATTCAAGCTGATGACATTTTGGCAGAACAATTCATTTGTTACCTTCTTTCACGTCACAAAGACTAAATCATTCTATAAAAATGTAGAATCCCGCATGGAATTGAAAGTTACAACTCAATTGAGGCTAATTTTAACGACTTGGAATGAAAACTTTTAAGAGTTGACACACTTTATTAAAAATGCACTGAAATATTCCAGTGCTTTATCATATTTTCTCTCAAGTTTAAAATTGCAAATTTATATCAATTATGCAAGATTTCAATTTGAGCCTTTCTCTGGAAATTAATTAAAAAGTTGGGCAGCAACAATTTGCTTTGTAAATTGGCGGCACGGTGGCGCAGCAGTAGAGTTGCCTCCTTACAGCGAATGCAGCGCCGGAGACTCAGGTTCGATCCTGACCACGGGTGCTGTACTGTAAGGAGTTTGTACGTTCTCCCCGTGACCTGCGTGGGTTTTCTCCGAGATCTTCGGTTTCCTCCCACACTCCAAAGACGTACAGGTATGTAGGTTAATTGACTGGGTAAATGTAAAAAATTGTCCCTAGTGGGTGTAGGATAGTGTTAATGTGTGGGGATCGCTGGGCGGCGCGGACTTGGTGGGGCCGAAAAGGCCTGTTTCCGCGCTGTATCTGAAATATAAATAAAAATATGAAATCGGAATCCGATTGCTTCCATCTTCCAGAGTCTAAATATTTACATTTCCATTCATTTTCTTGAATGTATCCAAGCTCAATCTTGCTGCATTCTACTCAGTTTCATTTGAACGATAAAAAATGACAAGTGCACCTCATTACAATCTTGACTCCTCAACTCTCGTTCCAAGGTTCAAAGGTTCAAAGGGTCAGTTTATTGTCACGTGTACCAATTAAGGTACAGTGAAACTCGAGTTACCATACAGCCATACTAACAAAAGGAACTGATAGTGATCAGCCATGATCGCATTGAATGGCGGTGCTGGCTCGAAGGGCTGAATGGCCTACTCCTGCACCTATTGTCTATTGTCTATTGTCTATAAGACACACAACTACATGAAAGTTAACATAAACATCCACCGGTCTAAGCTCCCACAGTCGGGGCGGTCTAAGCTCCTGTGATCGGGGGGGGTCGAAGCTCCTGTGATCGGGGCGGTCTAAGCTCCCACGTCAGGGCGGTGATCGGGGCGGTCTAAGCTCCCACGTCGGGGCGCTCTAAGCCCCTGTGATCGGGGCGGTCTAAGCCCCTGTGATCGGGGCGGTCTAAGCCCCTGTGATCGGGGCGGTCGAAGCCCCTGTGATCGGGGCGGTCGAAGCCCCTGTGATCGGGGCGGTCGAAGCCCCTGTGATCGGGGCAGTCGAAACTCCTGCGGCTTGCAGCTCCCAGGGAATGCGAGCGCCACAAAGCTAAAGCCGCAGACACTAGGAAACGTGTGTGCTGTAGACCAGGCACTGGGAACCAACATATGCAAAAACATAACGATGATAAAGGAAACAGGCCATTGTAAGCTGTTTGTTGGGTGAAAATGAGAAGCTGGTGTGACTTGGGTGGGGGAGGGATAGAGAGAGAGAGGGAATGCCGGGGCTGCCTGAAGTGAGAGAAATCAATATTCATACCACTGGGCTGTAAGCTGCCCAAGCGAAATATGAGGTGCTGTTCCTCCAATCTGCATTTAGCCTCACTCTGACAATGGAGGAGACCGAGGACAGAAAGGTCTGCGTCGGAATGGGAAGGAGAATTAAAGTGTCCAGCAACTGGGAGATCAGTTTGGTTCAGGTGGGCTGAGTGAAGGTGTCCCGCGAAACGATGGCCCAGTCTGCGTTTGGTCTCGCCGATGTATAAGAGTCCACATCTTGAACAAAGCTCAAAGTTTTCTAAAGCTGTTCCATCCTACATGATTTGTCTATTCATTGAAATTAAATCCAATACGATAGCAGAGGATTATTCATGATGCCGGTGTACAATAATATCCATTATTGATCACCAGCTTGGCCAAACTTCCTAGAGGATCCTGAACGTTGAAATCAAGCTCGTCGGGCACAGGTTCCTGTCACTGTGGATGGAGGAAACTTGAGATATTGTGGTGTTCTGGGTGCACTCTCAATAGCTTAAGCAGCTGGCTTCATGACACTCAGTCCAGCTGATTTGTTCATTACAAAAATCTGCAAGAAATATGATCTGAGAGCCAGGGCAATATTGATTTTCTCATGTTCAGAAGTGATGGGAGCAGAATTAGGCCATTCAGTCCATCAAATCTACTCCGCCATTCAATCATGGCTGATTCATCTCTCCCTCTCGACCCCATTCTCCTGCCTTCTCCCCATAACCCCCAACACCCATATTAATCAAGAATCCACAGTGCATTCGGAAAGTATTCAGACCCCTTCACTTTTTCCACATTTTGTTACATTACAGCCTTATTTTAAAATGGACTAAATTATTTTTTATCATCAATCTACACACAATACCCCATAATAAAAAAGCAAAAACAGGTGTTTAGAAATGTTTGCAAAATAATTAATCCATTTTAAAATAAGGCTGTAATGTAACAAAATGTGGAGAAAGTGAAGGGGTTTGAATACTTTCTGAATGCACTGTATCTATCTCTGCCTTGACTTGGCCTCCACAGCCTTCTGTGGCAATGAGTTCCACAGATTCACCACCCTCTGGCTAAAGACATTCTCCTCATCTCCTTCCTAAAGGAACATCCTTTATTTTCTGAAGCTTTGACCTCTAGTCCTAGACTCTCCCACTTGTGGAAACATCCTCTCCACATTCACTCTATCCAAGTCTTTCATTATTCGATAATGCTTCAATGTTGCTCCAAACATTTACATTGGTAATTTTGGAGGAGGGGCATTTCTTTGCATTTGGAGATGTACTTCAGTTCTGCTCATTTTTGTAATTTATTAAAGAGTATTTGACGAGGTAGTAAATCAAAGAGAGTTGGGATATTGGTATGTTATTAGTATGTTAAGTTTGGCATAAAATCTCCTTGTTGTGCGTTTTTAGTTTGTGACGATATTATCAAAAATACTTTGTAATACTATAGAAAACCATGAGTCATCAGAGACATGGCATGGTGGTGCAGCGGTAGAGTTGCTGCCTTACAGCGCCACAGACCCGGGTTCTATCCTGACTACGGGTGCCGTCTGTACAGAGTTTGTACGTTCTCCCCGTGACTGCATGGGTTTTCTGCATGGGAGATCTCCAGTTTCCGGCCACACTCCAAAGTGGTACAGGTTTGTAGGCTAATTGATTGGGTATAAATGTAACTTGTTCCGAGTGTGTGTAGGATAGCGTTGATGTGCAGGGATCGCTGGTCGGCACGGACATGTTGGGTCCATTTCCACGTTGTATCTCTAAACTAAACTAAACTAACCAATACTAAAGTGATAGGGTCATTGATAGTCGGAGCAGCTGTTGGAACCAAAGACGAAGATGAAGGTTTGTGAAATTTAAACATGGAAACTATTAAAAAGCACCTTTAATGATGAGCAATTGAAGATGATTGTTTGATTGAGTCAGAGAGTATTTGAAGGCTCTGATGCAATGGAATAATCTGGGCTTTGACTGTATACCCAGAAATTGCTCTGAAATGCCTCTGAAATTTCCACAATTCATATTAATCATCAGAAGATCACAGGCTAGGCATATAACATTACCCAACATGTATTCCAAGCATCACTGAACCAAAAAATCTTGGCTTTGATATAGAATTATTATTTGAATTATTCACATCTTTAATGTTAAGCAAAGACCATTGCGAAATGTCAAATACAGAAAATTGTACGTAGAACCATGCAGTTGTTTTCCTAAGAAAAGACTGGAATGTTCAAAGCTTCAAACTAGATTTTAAATTCAGAGACTGTAGTAATGCTTTATAATAAATCATCAAGGTTAAAAATAATTAACGAAAATAGATGAAATAGTTCAAAAAGCACTGCATTGGACGTTGTCAGTCTTAGATTTTCCCGTTCTGCAAAATAGATGATTTTGTGCTATGAATTGTGGTTTGAATGTCAGGAAATTTCTTTTCAGTGTTGTGCAATTAAAACTTGATTTTTTTAAATTTTCTGGGTAAATTTAAATTCAACCCTTCCTCTGTAAAGAGACAGGGATTTTGTCCTTCTGGAGTACAACAGTGGAACAAAGTGGTATCTGGACAGATCAGTGCACTGCTCTCCAAACACAACTGGATTTGCCAAACACAACACTAGTTTGCACCCTTGACTACAAAGTCCCTTATCCTCACTTGTTTGGCCAGGACTAGAGGGTGTGAGCTACAGGGAGAGGTTGAGTAGGCTGGGTCTCTATTCCATGGAGCGCATGAGGATAAGGGGAGATATTATAGAGGTGTACAAAATCATGAGTGGAATAGATCGGGTAGATGCACAGTCTTTTACTCAGGGTAGGGGAATGGAGGACCAGAGGACATAGGTTCAAGGTGAAGGGGAAAAGATTTAATGGGAATCCGAGGGGTAACTTTTTCACACAAAGGGTGGTGGGTGTATGGAATGAGCTGCCAGAGGAGGTAGTTGAGGCTGGGACTATCCCATCGTTTAAGAAACAGTTGGACAGGTACATGGATAGGACAGGTTTGCAGGGATATGGACCAGACTAGTGGGACTAGTATAGCTGGGACTTGGGCGAGTTGGGCGGAAGGGCCTGTTTCCACACTGTATCACTCTGTGACTCTATGAAAGGCCTGTATCCACACTGTATCACTATGACTCTATGAAGGGCCTGTTTCCACACTGTATCACTCTGTGACTATATGAAGGGCCTGTTTCCACACTGTATCACTCTATGACTCTATGGCTAATATGATATTTGATGGATGGGTTTTACATCAGTATTATTTTTACATCAGCCACTCTGCGTTCCTTTCATTCAGTGCGTAAATGGACGCAGTTTTATGGCTCGGATATTGTTATCATCCGGTGTTGGGAAGTTGGATTGGTAACTACACAGATAAAGTATCGGACTCCATCCTGGGTCAGATATTAAATAGCTGGTGTCAGTCAGCACAATGCCTTTATCACATGCTGCTGCTTGTCAGACCTAGACAATTGGATTTAAAAGGCTTCTTTACAAGGTTGCTCACTGTGTCTGTTGCACCAAATAAGCCTTTGTAATTCCCTGCTGATTGCATTCCTAAATACCTCCTCCCCGTAGCTGATAGATTTATTTGTCAGAAAGTAGGACCAACTGATCTTTAATGTATAATGTACTTTTAAGACCAGTGGGAAAACACATTTCACCCAAGCATTTGGATAGGCCAAGATAGGGTGGCACGGTAGCGCAGCGGTAGAGTTGCTGCCTTACAGCGAATGCAGCGCCGGAGACTCAGGTTCGATCCTGACTACGGGTGCTGTACTGTAAGGAGTTTGTACGTTCTCCCCGTGACCTGCGTGGGTTTTCTCCGAGATCTTCGGTTTCCTCCCACACTCCAAAGACGTACAGGTATGTAGGTTAATTGACTGGGTAAATGTAAAAAATTGTCCCTAGTGTGTGTAGGATAGTGTTAATGTGCGGGGATCACTGGGCGGCGCGGACTTGGTGGGCTGAAAAGGCCTGTTTCCGCGCTGTATCTGAAATATTAAAAAAATATATGAAATATGACTCATTAAATAAATCAGTTATCTGAGTGCAGTTACCCACATTATGGTTCTTCATGGCTCATTGAAACTTACAGAATAATGAAAGGTTGGATAGAGTGGATGTGGAAAGGATGTTTCCACTGGTGGGAGAGTCTAGGACCAGAGGTCATAACCTCAGAATTAAACGGCACTCTTTTAAAAGGAGGTGAGGAGGAACTTCTTTCGTCGGAGCGTAGTTAATTTGTGGAACTCATTGCCACAGAGGGATGTGGAGGCCAAGTCAGTGGATATTTTTAAGGCAGAGATAGACAAATTCATGATTAGAACAGTTGTCATGGGTTATGAGGAGAAGGCAGGAAAATGGGAGGCAGAGATCAGTCATGATTGAATGGCGGAGTAGACTTGATGGGCCAAATGGCCTAATTCTACTCCTATAACTTGTGAACGTGATACAATTCTGAGCAATACCAGTCGTCAGTGAAAGTGTGCTCCTTCATGGCAGAGAGCTGCTTCAGTTCCTCTGGTTGGTCAGTCTGAGGACATGCAGTGGTATTCCTGGCATCTATGAAGAGCAGCTAGGTGGTCATCAACAACCCCATATTCTATTAACAATTAATGAAACCCATACGTTCAGACTGGAACTCGGCCCTGGAGCATTAGTCAAACCTTCCCTGTTCAAATATGAATGCTGACGGAGAATAGAAAAGATCTAATTTGAGGAAGGACATTCTTGCTATTGAGGGAGTGGGATGTAGGTTCACCAGGTTAATTCCCGGGATGGCAGGACTGACTGTCTTATGTTGAAAGAATGGAGCAACTGGGCTTGTATTCACTGGAATTTAGAAGGATGAGAGGGGATCTTATAGAAACAGATAAAATTATTAAGGGATTTGACACGTTAGAGGCAGGAAACATGTTCCCGATGTTGGGGGAGTCCAGAACTAGGGGTCACAGTTTAAGAATAAGAGGTAGGCCATTTAGAACTGAGATGAGGAAAAACTTTATCACACAGAGTTGTGAATTTGTGGAATTCTCTGCCACAGAAGGCAGTGGAGGCCATTTCACTGGAGAGCATTCAAAAGAGAGTTAGATAGAGCTCTTAAGGTTAGCGGAATCAGGGGGTAAGGGGAGAAGGCAATAACAGGTACTGATTGTGGACGATGAGCCATGATCACAGTGAATGGAGGTGCTGGCTCGAAGGCCCGAATGACCTACTCCTGCATCTATTGTCTTTGTATCTATGTGTCCATGTATCTATGATTTTCCTGTGTCTGAACATGCCTATTCTCCACTCCATTGGGATGAGTAATGTTAACATCGTACCTTGCAAAATGGTGTCCAAATATTACTGTGAACATATTTTGAATCTTTAAGCTTTTTACATTTTAATGGTGTTTTTAAAATGTATCTTTTACTGTACATCTTCACATCAGGCTTGATGTGGCATTTTAATGAATATTACCTTCGAGTTGTAAATTCAGCTTAATTTAATTAAATCCATTTGTTTTTGAATATGTGTTCAAACTTACCATGAAACACTCAGAGGAATTTGAATGAGGAGCTATTTGTATGTTATTTAATATCTGAATGTTGTCAGATTGTACACTATCATAGTAATGCTTTTCTGAATTCAGTATTTTTCATCTGTAACTTGTTTTCTTTAGTTTTTCTAATCAAGTCAGTTTATTAACATGGCCACAAACATAAAACAACCTCTGAAGAAGGGTCTCAACCCGAAACGTCACCCATTCCTTCTCTCCAGACATGCTGCCTGTCCCGCTGAGTTGCTCCAGCATTTTGTGTCTGTCTTCTTAATGTAATCAGACTTAATGGTTTCATTTGTAGTCTGAAATTGAAACTGAAATGTGATGAGAACCAAATCATTGAGTACATCAATTTCAATGGTAAGATTCAGAAAGTTTCTGTAATATGAAGCAACTGTGGTGCTTTGAATTTATATAATTCAGTGCCCTATTTATAGGGCTATTCAACAATGATTCTGCTGGATGTCTCCAATGTAGCTACATATGTCCAAGCAATAAGTTACTATATTTTTTAAGTAATTGGTTGCAAGATGTGTCTGACATGCGATGGAGCCAGTGAAGGGCCCCAGACTTGTCCACGGATGGGGCAATCGGTGGCTGATCAGGTGCACTCTCTCTGCCACCTACGCAGGGCCTCTGTATCAAGCTCCTTCTCCACCCTGAGTTACCCTGCAATCAGTGGGGATGTGGCATCCATTCACCGAGCCTTTACACACATCCTTGACTTGCCTTTACTGTCCCTCTGATAATCTCTACCCATGACTGAGCTCAGAATAGAGAGTCTAATGTTGGAGGTAAAAATAGTCCAGCAATGGGCAATGGACTGAGCATAACGAAGGCTCCAACTACACAAGGAGACAAGATTTATACTGGATGGGGTTTGCACTGACAGATTTCCAATAGAGTCAAGTTTAGTTTGGTTTACAGATTCAGCATGGAAACAGGCCCTTCGGCCCACTGAGTCCATGCCAACCAGTGATCCCCGCACACTAGCACAATCCTCCACACACTATGCTTTGTTGTCAGGGGAGAGGGAGACACACTGATAAGGAAGGGTAAGGTGTGAAAACAAGACATCAAAGGGGATGCGGTCAAGAAAAATGTAGAATAGGTCATTGTTAGCTGGGAGAAGGTGGCAACGAAGCATACAGAGATAAAAATGTAATCAGGGGACAGTCAGGCTGGTCGGAGAACTAGGAAGGGGAGGAATGGAGAGAGAGGGAAAACAATGGTTACTTGACGTTAGAGAGTCAATATTCATACCAACAATTTAGCTTTGATCTGTCATTTTCACACCTTACATGTTCTTTGTACCCATCCATATCCCGTTTCCCTCTCCCCTGACTCTCAGTCTGAAGAAGGGTCTCAACCCGAAACATCGCCCATTCCTTCTCTCCAGAGATGCTGCCTGTCCCGCTGAGTTACTCCAGCATTTTGTGTCTATCATCACCTCAATTGATCTCTCTTCTACAGCCTGTAATCTTATTGTTCCCCAGCTTCACACGGCCCATTTCCTAATCATTCCTGTTCTGTGCCTCACTCATTCTCAGAGTGAGAACCCATGCAAACTGGAGGAACAACACCTCATGTTCCCTGGGGTAGCTTCCCATCCAACCGTATGAATTGGCCAATTTTAGATAACTAACATACCCCTCACCTCACAAACCATCCCCCCTCTCTTTCCCCTTCTCAGACCCTATGTTCCCCAGAGATGCTGCCTGACCCTCTGAGTTACTCCAGCACTTTGTGTCTTTTGTAATCCAGCATCTGCAGTTTAGTTTAGTTTACTTTAGTTTAGAGATACAGCGTGGAAACAGGCCCTTCGGCCCACCGGGTCCGCGCCGACCAGCGATCCTACACCCATTAGGGACAATTTTTACATTTACCAAACCAATTAACCTACAAATCTGTACGTCTTTGGAGTTTGGGAGGAATCTGAAGATCTCGGAGAAAAACCACGCAGGTCACGGGGAGAACGTACAAACTCCGTGCAGACAGCACCCGTAGTCGGGATGGAAACTGGGTCTCCGGCGCTGCATTCGCTGTAAGGCAGCAACTCAACCGCTGCGCCACCGTGACCACCGTTCCCGGTGTCTACCTCTGTACTCTTCCTCTGTACCAGATCACTATTACCCTCCAGTCCCTAATTTTTTTTCAAAACTTACCTACCTCCACTTTAAAGAATCAGGGTACCTCTGTCTCTGGCCTCTGCTCTTTGTCATGGTATTTATGTGGAAGCCCTAATTAATATTTTGGACATTGGTGCTGCATTGACATATTGATTGAAGAGACTTCAGTGATGATAATATGAAGGGCAAATACTTAAGATTCTCTCGTCAGAGATTATCATTGCCTGACAAATGTAGAGCTACAAATGTAGATCTCTAAACTAAACTAAACATCTCAACCCTTGCAGCAGAATGCAGTTGCAAGTGAAACAGCTACTAGTGCAAGTGAAATTTGCTACTAATCGGACTTTTTTTAAAGGTAGACACAAAATGCTGGAGTAACTCAGTAGGTCAGGCAGCATCTCTGGAGAGAAGGAATGGGTGACATTTCGGGTCGAGACCCTTCTTCAGACTAGTCAGGCGAAAGGGAAACAAGACATATAGGCAGTGATGTACTGAGATATAGAACAAATGAATGATAAGTGGTCTGTATGATAACCATAAACATTCCTCTGTATGATAACCATAAACATTCCTCTGTATGATAACCATAAACATTCCTCTGTATGATAACCATAAACATTCCTCTGTATGATAACCATAAACATTCCTCTGCTCTCATGGTTTAAGGGGCTGGTAATTAACATAATTTGATGTGCATAATGACACAGCTGGTAGAGCTGCTATCTCACACTGCCATAGACTGGGTTTGATCCCGACCCCAGGTGCTGTCTGTGTGGAGTTTGCATGTTCTCCCTGTGACCACAGAGTTCTGCTTCAGGTGCTCCGGTTTCCTCCCACATCCCAAAGACTTGCGGATTTTTAGGTTCATTGTAAGTAGAAGTTGATGCTAAAGTGGGATAACATGGGCCTAGTGTGAACGAGTGATCGATGGTCGACGTGGACCCGGTGGGCCGAAGGGCCTGTTTCCATGCTGTATCTTTAAACTAAACAAAAACTAAACTGAACTGTGCATTGGACATTCATGGCATATATTTTCCAATGTGATAGCCTTTGCTTCATTCTGTGCGGTAGAGTTGCTGCCTTACAGCGAATGCAACACCGGAGACCCGGGTTCCATCCCGACTACGGGTGCTGTCTGTACAGAGTTTGTACGTTCTCCCCGTGACCTGCGTGGGTTTTCTCTGAGATCTTCGGTTTACTCCCACACTCCAAAGACGTACAGGTTTGTAGGTTAATTGGCTTGGTAAATGTAAAAATTGTCCCTGGTGGGTATAGGATAGTGTTAATGTGCGGGGATCGCTGGTCGGCGCGGACCCGGTGGGACGAAGGGCCTGTTTCCCCGCTGTATCTCTAAACTAAACTAAACATCTCAACCCTTACAGCAGAATGCAGTTGCAAGTGAAACAGACTTCCCTTTAACATTCCTATGCTGGGCTCCATCATTGTCGTGTTTAAAAAATAATTGGAGCCTCTTCCACCACTGCATTGTCCGCCCGTCTTCAGAGCAGAATGTGGCAGCAATGCAGATGATCAATTGACCCATTTCTTGTGGGTTCTCAGCACTCTGTCTACAGAGTGCTGCTTCATCTTTTTAGCAAGCATGTACTCTTGTGTGTTGGGAAGAACTGCAGATGCTGATTCACATCGAAGATGGACACAAAATGCTGGAGTAACTCAGCGGAATGGGCAGCACCTCTGGAGAGAAGGAATAGGTGACATTTCGGGTCTGGAAAAGGGTGTTGACCTGAAACGTCACCCATTCCTTCAATCCAGAGATGCTGCCTGTCCCGTTGAGTTACTCCAGCATTTTGCGTCCTCTTGTGAAGCAGCTTTGATAAATTGGGACCTCGTTTTTCGTTGCTTTCCAAGGCAGTGAAATGTTATTGCAACAGAACATGATGGAGGGCAGCAGGTAGACAGGTGAGGACAAGATCAAGTGGTTCTTCCTGCACTGTCCAAATGATGAATTTTTCATCTAATTTTTTCAAGAGCCATGTAATTTTTTCTATCTGGTTCGCAAATGTCACCAAACCCTGTAGACAGTGCCTGACAGAAAGGTAGCACTCAATAATGTTGGGATGATGCCAGTTTAGTAAATAGCAAATACACCTTCCCTTATCATCAAACAGCAAGGCTCTGGCCTTTGGCTTATTTAATGGTTGGCATTCCAGGATTAAATTGAAGAAATTTGGAAAACTAAGCCCCTTAATCCATTACCTCATTCAGTAGGAAAGAAAACTGCAGACGCTGGTTTAAATCGAAGGTAGACACAAAATGCTGGAGTAACTCAGCGGGACAGGCAGCATCTCTGGAGAGAAGGAATGGGTGACGTAGGGTCTAGACCTGAAACCTCACCCACCCATTCTCCTCACCTCACCCATTCCTTCTCTCCAGAGATGCTGCCTGACCCGCTGAGTTACTCCAGCATTTTGTGGTGGCGCAGCGGTAGAGTTGCTGTCTTACAGCAGATGCAGCGTCGGAGACCCGGGTTCCATCCCGACTATGGGCTTGTCTGTACGGAGTTTGTACGTTCTCCCCGTGACCTGCGTGGGTTTTCTCCGAGATCTTCGGTTTCCTCCCACACTCCAAAGACGTACAGGTTTGTAGGTTAATTGGCTTTGGTAAATGTAAAAATTGTCCTTAGTGTGTGTAGGATAGTGTTAATGTGCGGGGATCGCTGGTCGGCGCGGCCCCGGTGGGCCGAAGGGGCTGTTTCTGCGCTGCATGTCTAAACTAAACACTAAACTGATCAAGACAGATGCTGCTGTTTCTTATAACTGCAGGTGAAGATCCATGATTTTCAGAAATTAAGCATGTCTGACCACTCTGCTTTTATTGAAGAATTCATTGTTAAAATAAAATCAGGATAGAAGCAGAAGCTTTAAAATATATCACGAGCCATTGTTTGAAGCAATTTTGAAGAGGGTATTAGGTTCTCCATGGTCAATATCTGCTAAGAAGCTTGTTGAACATTTTCACCATTTTCTATTCTGTTTTAGAATCAGTGTTGCTGTGTATGATCAGATAATAGCTAATGCTAATTTGCCATTCTGACAATGACTTCATATCTGCTGTGTGGCAATTTATGGTGTTGCAATTAACCCTCCCCGAAGGCAGGGAAAGTTTTTTCAGCATAACATATTATGTTTTATTAAGGATTAACTATCTGAATAGTTTTGTACAGCCTTGGGTATTCTGCTGTACATTATTAAATGACTCTCCTGGAAAACAAAATTGCATTATTTTTCAATCATTTTATTATTACAGAAATATTTCAGAGAAATATGATTAGAACATTTCATCTGAATAACAGATTGGTGTATGGTTCTGCAATATTGTTGCCAGTTTACACTGGTTATTCTTCAGCAGGTTATCGCTTGTACATTTCCTTGGTTTACTGATGTGCCCAATCAACATTTGCATGTTATATCAGCCAAAACATTATGACCACTGACAGGTAAAGTGAATAACATTGGTTACCTTGTTACAAAGGCACCTGTCAAGGGGTGGGATATATTAGGCAGCAAGTGAACAGTCAGTTCTTGAAGTTGATGTGTTGGATGCAGGAGAAATGGGCAGGAGTAAAGACCTGAGGGACTTTGACAAGGGCCAAATTGTTATGGCAAGACGACTGGGTCAGAGCATCTCTGAAATGGCAAGGCTTGTGGGCTCCTGGTCAGCAGTGGTGAGTACCTACCGACAGTGGTCCGAAGAGGGACAAACCACAAACCGGCGACAGACAGGGTGTTGGGCGCCCAAGGCTCATCGATGCGCGAGGGCAACGAAGGCTATCCCGTCTGGTCCGAACCGACAGAAGGTCGACTGTGGCACAAGTCACAGGAACTTTTAATGGTGGTCACGGGAGGAATGTGTCACAATACACAGTGCATCGCACCCTGCTGCGCATGGGGCTGCACACGGAGGACCAACAGCATATTAGGCAGGTGGTCATAATGTTTTGGCTCATCGGTGTATTTTGCAGTCTTGTGGAACACAATTGATTTGTTGCAATCTACAAAGTACTCTGCTGCCACTGACTAACCAGTCTGAAGAAGGGCTCGACCCGAAACGTCATCCATTCCTTCTCTCCAGAGATGCTGCCTGACCCGCTGAGTTACTCCAGCATTTTGTGCCTACCTTTCACTCTCCCCTTAGCTGCTGCCTCCTACCGAGCCAATGCACAAATGTGGATTCATTTAACGTTCCATATGCAAACCTGGGACCTTACAGCTCCATCACCAATTCCTCTTCTCCAGAAATGCTTCCTGACCCGCTGAGTTACTCCAGCCTTTTGTGTCTGTCTTCAGTTTAAACCAGCATCTGCAGTTCCTCCCTACTCAAATTTTAATATTGCATTTTAATACTGAGACACCGTTCAATTATCTTAAAACTTTGTAGTTTCATTTAGTGATACAGTGTAGAAACGGGCCCTTTGGCCCACCGAGTCTGCACCGACCAGCAATCCCCACACACTAACACTACCCTACACACACTGGGACAATTTACATTTACACCAAGCCAATTCACCTACAAACCTGTACGTCTTTGGAGTGTGGGAGGAAACCGAAGATCTCGGAGAAAACCCACACAGGACACGGGGAGAACGTACAAACTCCGTACAGACAGCACCTGTAGTCGGGAAGGAACCCGGGTCTCCGGCGCTGCATTCGCTGTAAGGCAACAACTCTACCGCTGCGCCACCATGACCATCCAAATTAATCCAGCATTTTGTGTCTGTCAAATTTGCACACATCCTGTTTTCCAGTCGTATCATTGTAGTCGGGATGGAACCCGGGTCTCCGGCGCTGTAAAGCAGCAACTCTACCGCTACACAACCGTGCCGCCCTAATTTAAAATAATACTAGACCAAGTGGTCCCATTGGGACCAATGTCTCCTGCATTGGTGCAGCACCCTCTCCACCCCCCCTCCTCTCTCCCCCCTCCCCCTCCCCCTCCCCCCTCCCACTCCCCTCCCCCTCACTCCCCTCCCCCCTCCCTCCCCCCTCCCTCCTTAGGAGATAGATTTAAACTTTAAAATGTGAATAACTTTAAAAATATAAAGTAAGGTGGGCCTAAAATTGTTGCGCTACCGTGTACCGTTTTGGCTGTAGTTCAGGAACAAACAAACACGAGTTTTAGTATATAGATTGACAGACGGCCTAAGCATAAGCATCAAGGATGTCAAAGATACATAAAGCCCTGTGAAACGTACAGTTTTCCTCTCTGATATCCCTTGAGTTGTGTTAAAGATATGCCAACAGTAGGCCAATTGATCTTGCCTTGTCAGTCAAAAGGTTGACGACTGTCCAATCTTGGCCTCCTCTCCATTTCCCTGCTTGCTCTCTCCATACCCCTCGATTCTCTTGTGGATTAAATTACTTATAATCTTTACATTGATTGTATTTAATGAATCTGCCAACAAAGCCGCAGATGTAGAGAATTTAAAAAGTCAAGATTCTCTGCGAGGTTCTCTGAGAGATTAAGTATTTACTATCTCCTCTGAGAGAATCTAATAAACTTATTAAAGACAATTGTCCCTTAATAAAACACTGTTAACTCTGCCTGACTGTTATATTATTTACTAAATGCCAGACTGTTACCGCCTTAATAATCGATAATTGTCATTTCCCAGTAATGTTTATATTTGCCACTTTCTGTCTCCCTCTTTTATTGAATGGTCACAATTTAGTTTAGGTTAGAGATACAGCACGGAAACAGGCCCTTCGGCCCACCAAGTCCGCACCGGCCAGCGATCCCCACACTTTAACACTATCCCACATACACTAGGGACAATTTACACTTACACCAAGCCAATTAACCTACAAACCTGTACGTCTTTGAGTGTGGGAGGAAACCGAAGGTCTCGGAGAAAACCCACGCAGGTCACGGGGAGAACGTACAAACTCCATACAGACAGCACTCGTAGTCAGGATGGAACCCGGGTCTCCGGCGCTGCATTCACTGTAAGGCAGCAACTCTACCGCTGCGCCACCGTGCCACCCAAAACATTCATAGGTGGTTTTCCAATCCTCGGGGAATTCACCTAAAATAAGGGGAACTTTGATCAATTCCAACAATGCATCGACCATACACACACTTCCATTATGCACAGAGGGTACAGACCACTACGACCTGGTGATTTGCTGATCAGCATCTGGAGTTACTGTGGATGAAATGCCAATGATAGTATATCTGTGCTTCCAATGGCAATTGCTTTTTATTGCTGTGTAAATGAATCTTACCTGATAACAAGACACTCTACCAACACTTTCCCTCGCCTAGCAGAGCTGGTCCTTACTCTTAACAACTTCTCCTTCGACTCCTTCCACTTCCTCCAAATCCAATTTGCTTGGACCATCTCTGACACCTCCCAACTGTTTCTTCATCTTACTGTCTCCATCACAGGAGATAACTATTGACTGACATCTATTATAAACCTACTAACTCCCACAACTATCTCGACTACACTTCTTCCCACCCTGCTTCCTGCAAAGACTCTATCCCCTACTCCCAAATCCTCCGTCTACACCGCATCTGCGCCCAAGATGAGGTGTTCCATACCCGGACATCCGAGATGTCCTCATTCTTTAGGGAACGGGGGTTCCCCTCTCCCATCATAGATGAGGTCCTCACTCTTGTCTCCTCAGTACCCCGCAGCTCCGCCTTTGCTCCCCCTCCCCCTAGTCGCAACAGAGACAGAGTCCCCCTAGTCCTTACCTTCCACACCATCAGCCGTCACACACAACACATAGTCCTCTAACATTTTTGCCACCTGCAACGGGATCCCATCACTAGCCACATCTTCCCATCTCCACCCCTTTCCACCTTCCGCAGAGAATGTTCCCTCCGCAACTGCCTGGTTAACTCATCCTTTCCCACTCAAACCACCCCCTCCCCAGGTACTTTCCCCTGCAACCCTCGCTATATCTCCTCCCATGACTGTTCAAGGACCCCAACAGTCCTTTCAGGTGAGGCAGTGGTTCTCTTGCAATTCCTCAAATTCACAACTCTCTGGGTGAATCAGTTTTTTTCTCACCTCAGTTTTAAATGGCCTCCCCTTTATTCTCCCCATTCTTGTGGCCCCTGGTTCTGGACTCCCCCAACATTGGGAACATTTTTCCTGCATCTTGCTTGTCCAATCCTTTTCTAATTTTATGCGTCTCAATAAGATCCCCTCTGTCATCTGTAGTCTCTTTTTGCTCTGGTTTATTTCACTAACATGTTTAAACTATAATAATGTTTTCTTAATGTTTTAATGGTTTATGCTTTATTCTTAATTATTTACTGTATGTTCGTGTTGTTATTTGCGAGCGGAGCACCAAGGCACATTCCTTGTATGTGTACATACTTGGCCAATAAACTTATTCATTCATTCTTTCATTCATTCATTCATTCATCCTTCTAAACTCCAGTGAATCATCTTTACATTAGAATTCCACATTTATCAGAGCAGTTTCATCTGAACCTTAAACATTTGGATCAAACGTAAAAATCTGCAAACATTATCAAAGTCAGATCCTTCCATCCTGTTCCAATATTCTGTACGCTCCCAGAATCTACACCTTCCTTCTCTTGTTTTTCACATAAACCGTATTTTTGTAAGTTTCAGGGCAGTTTTTCAAAGTACATATTTCTAAATGTCATCTCCATGTAACAGTATTCAGAAATAAAATACTATTTCTTATTTGAGTTGCCGATGCAGTTTGCAGATGATACAAAAGTGGGTTGTTTTGCAGATAGTGAAAATAGTTTTGAAAAATTGCAGCAGGTTCTTGATCGATTGGCCAGGTGGGCTGAGGAATGGATGGTGGAATTTAATGCAGAGAAATGTGAGGTGTTGCATTTTAGGAAGTCTAACACGGGCAGAACTTGGTGAGAGCGTCGAGCTCTGGGGAGTGTTGCTGTGCAGAGGGATCTAGGAGTGCAGGTGCATGGTTCTTTGAAGGTTGAGTCACAGATAGATAAGTTGGTCAAAAAGGCTTTTGGCACATTGGCGTTCCTCAGTCAGAGTATTGAATGGAGAAGTTGGGAGGTCATGTTGCAGTTGTATAAGACGTTGGTGAGGCCACATTTAGAGTACTGTGTTCATTTCTGGGCACCGTGTTATCGGAAAGATGTTGTCAAACTGGAAAGGGCACAGAGAAGATTTACAAGGACGTTGCCAGAACTAGAGGGTCTGAGCAAGAGGGAGAGGTTGAGTAGGCCGGGACTCTATTCCTTGGAGCGCAGGAGGATGAGGGGAGATCCTATAGAGGTGTACAAAATCATGAGAGGAATAGATCAGGTAGACGTGCAGTCTTTTACCCAGAGTAGAGGAATCAAGGACTAGAGGACATAGGTTTAAGGTGAAGGGAAAAATATTTAATAGGAATTTAAGGGGTAACTTTTTCAGACAAAAAGGGAGGTGGGTGTATGGAACAAGCTGCCAGAGGAGGTAGTTGAGGCTGGGACTATCCCAACATTTACAAAACAGTTTGACGGGTACATGGATAGGACTGGTATGGAGGGAAATGGACCAAACTTGGCAGAGTGTGGGCCATATTGTCCGGCGTGGGCAAGTTGGGCCAAAGGGCCTGTTACCACACTGTGATCTCTAAGACTCTATGATTCTATGACTTCACAAAAATCAGTTGTATAATAATCATAATACAATCAAAATTGTTTAATTGTCATATGTACAAACAATGGAACAATGGAATTCCTATTTTCTGTGGCTTACCAGTCCCATAAACCTGCTAACACACAGATAATATATAATAATCAGTAACTCCAACAAATGAATAACGATAATACGAGGTAACCCTAATAGTAAGCACAATAAGGCCGTGGCACAGACCATGGAAGATCACAGTTGCTGAGGTAGTGTTGAAGAACCTGATAGTTGCTGGGAAGAAGCTGCTCTTGAACTTGGTGTTCACGGTTTTCAGACTTCTTGTCGTGCCAGGGTGATGTGGATCTTTGATAACCTTGGCTGCGTTTTTGAGGCAACACCTCCAGATGATCTCTTTGATGGTGGGGAGGCAGCGCACGTGATAGACCAGTTAGTGTCCACCATGCTCCATAGTCTTCTTCTTTCCTAGACACCCAAATTGTCGAACCAAGCCAAGATGCAACTGATTAGTAACTCTCTACGTATATCTGTAGACGTTCGATAGTGTATAGGAGGACATAGGCTTAGTTTAGTTTAGTTTGGAGATACAGTGCGGAAACAGGCCCTTCGGCACACCGGGTCCGCGCCGACCAGTGATCCCCGCACATTAACACTATCCTACACCCACTAGGGACAATTTTTATATTTACCAAGCCAATTAACCTACAAACCTGTACGTCTTTGGAGTGTGGGAGGAAACCGAAGATCTCGGAGAAAACTCACGCAGGTCACGGGGAGAACGTACAAACTCCGTACAGACAGCACCAGTAGTCGGGATGGAACCCGGGTCTCCGGCGCTGCATTCGCTGTAAGGCAGCAACTCTACCGCTGCGCCACCATACTGCCCTTGAAATCATGTTTATGAATGTATAAAATCATGAGGAATAGATCGGGTGGATACACAGAGTCTCTTGCCCAGAGTAGGGGAATTGAGGACCAGAGGACATAGGTTCAAGGTGAAGGGGAAAAGATTTAATAGGAATCTGAGAGGTAACTTTTTCACACAGGTGGGTGTATGGAACAAGCTGCCAGAGGAGGCAGTTGAGGCTGGGACTATCCCATCGTTTAAGAAACAGTTGGACAGGTACATGGATAGGACAGATTTGGAGAGATATGGACCAAGTGCAGGCAAGTGGGATGAGGGTAGCTGGGACATTGTTGGCCGGTGTGGGTGAGTTGGGCCGAAGGACCTGTTTCCACACTCTATGACTCTAAATACTAACTTTCCACAATCTGGTCAGGAAGCAGAGGTGTTGATGAGCTTTCTTTGTGATTGCATTGATGTGTTGGCCCCAGGGCAGATTGTCAGATGGCAAGCTGAAGCACTCTCTCCACCACTGTAACATTGATGAAAACACGTTCACAGTCCCTGGTTATCCCCTCCTCAACTTGTCAATCAGCTTTGTTTTTGCTACGTTGAGAGCACAATTATAGCTGGGACATTGTTTAATTAGGTTATCAATCTTCCTTCCATACTCTGACTCATCGTTACCCATTATTCTTCCAACAAAGGTGGGTGTTGTTGGTGAATTCAAAGATGGCTTTGGAGCTGTATCCAACTATACAGTCATAGGTGTAGAGAGTGTAGATAGTTAGCGAGGAGGAAGTGTTTAGTTTAGTTTAGTTTAGTTTAGTTTAGTTTAGTTTAGTTTAGTTTAGTTTAGTTTAGTTTAGTTTAATTTAGAGATACAGTGCGGAAACAGGCCCTTCGGCCCACCGGGTCCGCGCCGACCAGCGATCCCCGCACATTAACACTATCCTACACCCACTATGGACAATTTTTACATTTACCAAGCCAATTATTCTACAAACCTGTACGCCTTTAGAGTGTGGGAGGAAACCGAAGATCTCGGAGAAAACCCACGCAGGTCACGGGGAGAACATACAAACTCCGTACAGACAGCACCGTAGTCGGGATGGAACCCGGGTCTCCAGCGCTTCATTCGCTGTAAGGCAGCAACTCTACCGCTGCGCCACCGTGTTGTTGCCAATTCATACTGATTATGTTTTACCAATTTGCAAAAAAGACATTCTGGCCTTCCATCACAGTGAGGAGGGGACTGGAGGAGACTCACTGTGATGGATGTTTCTTTTGTTTGGTGTTGGTTTATGATTGTAAATGTTATTGCATTTTTATTGCTTATTCTTATTGGTCTTATTGTTGAACTGCGGGTAATTTTTCATTTCACTACACATTTATGTGTATGTGACAAATAAATTGACTATTGACTATTGACTATTGACTATTGACAATGTGGAAGTCGAAGATCAAATTTCATAGGGATGAGAAGAGACCCATTTCTTTAAGTTTGATGATAAGTTTGGAAGGGATGATAGTGTTGAACACCACGCTACAGTCAATGCACAACAACCTGATGTGTGGGTCCTTATGATCCAAGTGGTCCACTACAGAATGGAGAGACAATGTTTGTTCTAATTAGGCAGTAGTTGAAATACAGTGGATCTAGGTCCTTACTGAGGTAGGTAGGAGTTGATGTGCATCATAACCAACGTCTCAAAGCACAGCATCAGCAGGGAAGGCAGTGCCACCAGTCCGTCGTCACTGTGGCACGTCACATTACCTTTTATGGCCACTGGTATTATTGATGTATTTTTATACGTGGAAACGCTGGATCTTAATAATAAGAGGTTGAACATGAAGATAAAAGACAGAAATGACTTTTAATTAAATATGTAAATCCACTTTTTATTATAGTACTCATAGAAAGTATTATTATAATACTCATAGAAAGTTCTATTATTTTCTTGTAATGACATTCTCCTCTTGTGAAGGAAAATAACTGCAGATATTGGTTCAAATTGAAGATAGACACAAAATGCTGGAGTAACTCAACGGGTCAGGAGAGAAGGAATGGTGACATTTTGGGTCGAGACCCTTCTTCAGAAGGATCCCATTCGTCACCCATTCCTTCTCTCCTGAGATGCTGCCTGACCCGCTGAGATATTCCAGCATTTTGTGTCTACCTTTTCCTTTTGTGATGCAAATATAAACCTTTTTTTTCTGAGCAGGAAAATTAACTTCTTGAGCCCTTTTTCACTGGGTACTTACATACATGGCTAATAAATTAGTTACAATTCTATTGGAGTTGGGCAGGGCTCGGTGCTGGGGCCCCTGCTCTTCACGTTGTATATTAGTTATCTGGGTGGGGGATTGAAGGCTATGTGGTCGCGTTTGCGGATGATACGAAAATAGGTGGAGGGGCATGTAGTGCAGAGAAAGCAGGGACTCTGCAGAAGGACTTGGACAAGTTGGGAGAGTGGGCAGAGAAATGGCAGATGGAATATAGTGTATTCGAGTGGGCTAGTTGGTTAATGTATGATGAGCATTTGATGGCACTGGGCCTGTACTCACTGGAGTTTAGATGGATGAGGAAAGGCCTGGATAGAGTGGATGTGGAGAGGATGTTTCCACTGGTGGCAGAGCCTAGAACTAGAGGTCATAGCCTCCGAATTAAAGGACGTTCCTTTAGGAAGGAAACGAGAAGGAATTTCATTAGTCAGAGGGTGGTGAATCTGTGGAATTCATTGCCACAGAAGATTGTGGAGGCCAAGTCAGTGGATATTTTTAAGGCAGAGATAGATAGATTCTTGATTAGTCAGGTATCAGGGGTTATGGGGAGAAGGCAGGAGAATGGGGTTGGGAAAGAGAGATAGATCAGCCATGACCAAATGGCGGAGTAGACTTGATGGGCCGAATGGCCTAATACTGCTCCTATCGCTTAAGGTCCCTGAGACAAATATTAATGTGGATTTGCTCTGGGCTCGAATGACCACGTGGATGGTGTTGATTAAATATGCAAATCCTTTGTGCGTGTGGTTGCTGTGTGAGAACTGTTGTTTCCAGGTTATTAAAGTTAAAGTCGCATTCACCTGAGCTAGGATGGCAGAACAACTTTGCACAGCTCTGTAAAACATTCCCACACTTGAGCAAAACAAACTGCTGCACTTATTCCGTTGAGAAAATAGATGCAACTCAGCTTCAAAAGCTCCAAGTTCAACATTCGTGCCGAAGCTTCTGGCTGGGCCAATGTTCATAAACAATGTGAAGCAAATTGCTATTTAATCACCATCACCATTTAACATCAAGGAGATCGCAGTCTCAGGTTGAGACCGACACTGGGAAGCCCCAAGCTGCACGACGTTCGACAAGCCCCGACCCGGGGTAGATCGCCCGGCGCGGGGGAGCTAAGATTCCCCCCTGATGCAGGAGCTTGATCGCCCCGACGAGGAAGCCCCACCGCCGGCTACGGGAGTCAAGATCATCCCGTTTGCAGATGATACTAAGCTGGGGGGTAGTGTGAATTGTGAGGAAGATGCAATAAGGCTGCAGGGTGACTTGGACAGGTTGTGTGAGTGGGCGGATACATGGCAGATGCAGTTTAATGTAGATAAGTGTGAGGTTATTCACTTTGGAAGTAAGAATAGAAAGGCAGATTATTATCTGAATGGTGTCAAGTTAGGAAGAGGGGATGTTCAACGAGATCTGGGTGTCCTAGTGCATCAGTCACTGAAAGGAAGCATGCAGGTACAGCAGGCAGTGAAGAAAGCCAATGGAATGTTGGCCTTCGTAACAAGAGGAGTTGAGTATAGGAGCAAAGAGGTCCTTCTACAGTTGTACCGGGCCCTGGTGAGACCGCACCTGGAGTACTGTGTGCAGTTTTGGTCTCCAAATTTGAGGAAGGATATTCTTGCTATTGAGGGCGTGCAGCGTAGGTTCACTAGGTTAATTCCCGGAATGGCGGGACTGTCGTATGTTGAAAGGCTGGAGCAATTAGGCTTGTATACACTGGAATGTAGAAGGATGAGGGGGGATCTTATTGAAACATATAAGATAATTAGGGGATTGGACACATTAGAGGCAGGATACATGTTCCCAATGTTGGGGGAGTCCAGAACAAGGGGCCACAGTTTAAGAATAAGGGGTAGGCCATTTAGAGCGGAGATGAGGAAGAACTTTTTCAGTCAGAGAGTGGTGAAGGTGTGGAATTCTCTGCCTCAGAAGGCAGTGGAGGCCAGTTCGTTGGATGCTTTCAAGAGAGAGCTGGATAGAGCTCTTAAGGATAGCGGAGTGAGGGGGTATGGGGAGAAGGCAGGAACGGGGTACTGATTGAGAGTGATCAGCCATGATCGCATTGAATGGTGGTGCTGGCTCGAAGGGCTGAATGGCCTACTCCTGCACCTATTGTCTATTGTCTATTGTCAATGGAAGGTTAGAGGCCCCCGACTGCTGGAGGACAAAGAAGGGAGAGATTGAAGTTTTTTTCGCCTTCCATCACAGTGAGGAATGTGGAGGAGTCACTGTGGGGGATGTTCATGTTAAATGTATTTTGTGTGTCCTGCTGCTTTTTATTGTTATGACTGTATGGCAAATGAAATTCCTCGTATGTTGCAAAACATATTTGGCTAATAAAGTACGATTGTGATTGTGATTATGATTATGATGATTACCCCAACTTATTCTGGTTTAAGAAATGACTTTTAGTCTTCAGAGATACAAAGGATCCAGAGGTTGTTTACCTTCTGGAATATTACAGAGACAGGATGACACATAGAGAGCAATGCCCAATAATAATCAGGAGATACACAAATCACAGGCTTGCTGAGATGAATGGTGCTTTTTGAGACTTGATCAATGTTAACTCCTGCATGTTGACGATGATAGTTTAGTTTAGGTTCGTTTAGTTCAGTTCAGTTCAGTTCAGAGATGCAGAGCAGAAACAGGCCTTTCGGCCCACAGCGATCGCTGCTATCCTACACCCACCAGGGACAATTTACATTTATACCAAGACAATTAACCTACAAAGCTGTACGTCTTTGGAGTGTGGGAGGAAACCGAAGATCTCGGAGAAAACCCACGCAGGTCACGGGGAGAACGTACAAACTCCGTACAGACAGCACCCGTAGTTGGGATGGAACCCGGGTCTCTGGCGCTGCATTTGCTGTAAAGCAGCAACTCTACCGCTGCGCCAGTCTTATTTTAGTTTATTGTCACATATACTGAGGTACAGTGAAAAGCTTTTGTTGCGTGCTAACCAGTCAGCAGAAAGACAATACATGATTACCCTCGAGCCATCCACAGGGTACAGATACACGATGAAGAGAATAACGTTAAGTGCAAGATAAAGCCGCTTAAAGTTTGATTAAGGATAGTTCAAGGGTCTCCAGAGAGGTAGATAGTAGCTCAGGACCACTCTCTAGTTGTTGATTGTGTTGTTGATACCATTGTCGACTGTGGTTAAGTTCTCCATGGTTGGTGTCAATGTGGCACAAATGTTATTGGCCACTTATCACTTCTGACGAATTTGAAACTGGAGTAGCACAGAGATTGGGTAAGGGCCAGACAGGAGTAGCACAGAGATTGGGTAAGGGCCAGACAGGAGTAGCACAGAGATTGGGTAAGGGCCAGACAGGAGTAGCACAGAGATTGGGTAAGGGCCAGACAGGAGTAGCACAGAGAT
Source organism: Rhinoraja longicauda (assembly GCF_053455715.1). Classification (NCBI taxonomy): domain Eukaryota; kingdom Metazoa; phylum Chordata; class Chondrichthyes; order Rajiformes; family Arhynchobatidae; genus Rhinoraja; species Rhinoraja longicauda. The sequence goes on along the minus strand of NC_135960.1, from coordinate 74,034,649 downwards.
TGGGTAAGGGCCAGACAGCAAAGTTCAATACATTATTAAAAATTGTAGCTGCTGGAAACCTGAAAAGAACAATGAAAATCAGGAAACATACCGCAGTCAAGCAGTTTCTAGGGGTCATAGAGTCATAGAGTGATACAGCCCTTCGGCCCATCTCGCCCACACCGGCCAATATGTCCCAGCTACACTAGTCCCACCTGCCCACGTTTGGTCCATATCCCTCCAAACCTGTCCTATCCATGAACCTATCTAACTGTTTCTTAAATGTTGGGATAGTCCCTGCCTCAACTACCTCCTCTGGCAGCTTGTTCCATACACCCACTACCCTTTGTGTGAAAAAGTTACCCTTCATATTCCTATTAATTCTTTTCCTCTTCACCTTGAACCTATGTCCTCTGGACCTCGATTCCCCTACTCTGGGCAAGAGATTCTGTGCATCTACCCGATCTATTGTCATGATTGACACCTCTATAAGATCACCCCTCATCCTCCTGCGTTCCATGGAATAGAGACCCAGCCTACTCAACCTCTCCTTATAGTTCGGACCCTCTAGTGCTGGCAACATCCTGGTAAATCTTCTCTGAACCCTTTCAAGCTTGACAATATCTTTCCTATAACATGGTGCTCAGAACTGAACACAATGGGTCTTCAGCCTGAAACATTACCTGTTACTCTTTCCTCAGATGCTCCCTGACCTGATCAGTGTTTACAGACTTTCCATTTTTAATTAGCCTTGTCTTGCATTGCGATCATTCATATTTTAACGTGCCTCCTCAAATTTCTATTCTATGACCATAAAGTTGGAGATAAAGTTGAATAAATGAAAGGTAGACACAAAATGCTGGAGTAACTCAGCGTGTCAGGCAGCATCTCGGCAGAGAAGGGATGGGTGATGTTTCTGGTCAAGACCCTTCTTCAGGCTGATGTCAGGGGAGGGGGGGGACAAAGATAGAATGTAGTCGGAGACAGGAAGACCGGTGGGAAGAACTGGGAAGGGGGAGGGGATAGAGAGGGAAAGCAGGGACTATCTGAGGTTAGAGAAGTCAATGTTAATAGCACTGGGATGTAAACTACCCAAGCGAAATTTGAGGTGCTGTTCCTCCAATTTGAGCTGGGCCTCACTCTGACAATGGAGGAGGCCCAGGACAGAAAGGTTAGATTGGGAATGGGAGGGGGAGTTGAAGTGCTGAGCCACCGGGAGATCAAGTAGGTTAAGACGGACTGAGCGGAGGTGTTCGGCGAAACGATCTCCGAGCCTGCGCTTGGTTGAATAAATGGTTGAACAACATTTAGGAAAATGGCTCTAGCATTTAACAGAAATGCACAGCCAAACGTAATGTGACATTTAAGCACTGGCAACACACCAATTCTCCTTTGTTGCACTTTACAATTTGAAAACTGCAGATAATTTTTTATATATCTGAGGTGGGGAAGAGGAGAGGGATTTTTTTTTAAATGCTAAAAATATGGTAATATGATGCAACTTTAAAGTTGTTAAGCTGTGCATTTATCATTAAGATAGAAGTGCCATTAGATAAGGGACACTGCATCCATAATATACAATGTGATGTTGTGTATATGTGGTTAACTATCAGTTGGATGAAATGCCCCACTGTGGTTTAACATTTCCCTGTGTAAATGTCACATCTACATAAGAAGCACAGGAAGTCTGAAGTCAGATGTATTTATGCTAATGACAGACTTTCTAGTCATTCGAGTTTGAGTGAAAACAATTTGAAACAATTTGAATCACAAGTAGCTTAGTTTTTAGTTTTACAGATACAGTGGCCCTTCGGCCCACCGGGTCCGCGCCGACTAGCGATCCCTGCACATTAACACTATCCTAGACCCACTAGGGACAATTTTTACATTTACCCAGCCAATTAACCTACAAACCTGTACGTCTTTGGAGTGTGGGAGGAAACCGAAGATCTCGGAGAAAACCCACGCAGGTCACGGGGAGAACGTGCAAACTCCGTACAGACAGCTCCCTTAGTCGGGATGGAACCCGGGTCTCCGGCGCTGCATTCGCTGTAAGGCAGCAACTCTACCGCTGTGCCACCGTGACCGCCATTTGTTAGAATTGTTTCAAAAATCATAAGAGTGCTTCTACAACATTTAGGAAAGAAAACTGCAGATGCTGGTTTAAATCGAAGGTAGACACAAAATGCTGGAGTAACCCAGCGGGTCAGGCAGTATCTCTGGAGAGAAGGAATGGGCGACGTTTCGGGTCGAGACCCTTCTTCAGACAATGTTTCTTTTTGTACAGTTCCCTTCTGGAAAAGCTCATTTAAAACTACAAAACGTGGTGAACACTGCCCAGTCCATCACCAGCTCTGACCTCCCCACCATTGAAGGGATTTACCGGAGTCACTGCCTCACAAAGGCAGCCGGCATCATCAGAGACCCACACCCCCCTGGCCACACACTCATCTCACCCCTGCCATCGGGAAGAAGGTACAGGAGCCTGAAAACTGTAACGTCCAGGTTCAGGAACAGCTTCTCCCCACAGCCATCAGGCTGTTAAACACCACAACCTCAAATAAGCTCTGAACTATGTAGACTATTATTATTATTATTGCACTATTATTGTTTGTTTGTTTTTTAAATGTATGCATGTGCGCGAGCATATACATATGTGTGTGAGATAGATACAAAATGCTGGAGTAACTCAGCGGGGCAGGCAGAATCTCGGGATAGAAGGAATTGGTGACATCAGCCCGAAGAATGATCTCGACCCGAAACGTCACCCAAAATGGCGGCGCTGCCATAGCAGCTGCGGCTTACCTGCGGTCCATTTGTCTTTGTGTTTTTGTTGTTTTTTTGTCTTAATTGTAGTTGTGATGTGGTGTTTTTGTGTTTGTGTACTATGTGTGTATGTAGGGGGGAGGGGGGGAACTGTAAAATTGTAAATATGTGTCCCTTCCGAACGGAGACCTGACCTTTGTTTTCTGGGTGGTGTCTCCGTTCCTGCTGCGGCCTACCATCGGCCCAACTCCTGGAGCTGGCGGCCTCCAGGGCTCTGGTTCGCAGAGCCCGCGGACCGGACTTACCATCAGCGGAGCCGGCCGTCTTCGGAGGCTGCGGGAGCGGCTGCGACTCGCCTTAGGCTCGGGCTGCGTAGATGCCGACATCGGGAGCTCCGGCAGCGGCAGCGTGTTCGCCCGCCCCGGGTCGCGGGGCTTGGGTCACGGACATTTCACCGTCCGGTGCGGCCTAAAATATGCCGCGGGATATTTCTCTGCTGGGCGGGGGCTTCAATGTCGGGAGCCACGACCGCCCCGACGTACAGCAACAGCGGCAGCAGCAGCGTGTTCGCCCGCCCCGGATCGGACTTATCATCGGCGGAGCCGGCCGTCTTCGGAGGCTGCGGGAGCGGCTGGGACTCGCCTTAGGCTCGGGCCGCTGCGGACCATCCGGCGTGGCCTGCAACCACAACAACCTGACCGCGGGAGAAGACAGCAGGAGAAGGGAAAGACATTGTGGCCTTCCATCACAGTGAGGAGAGAGAGGACTGGAGGAGACTCACTGTGATGGATGTTTCTTTTTTTGTGTGTTTTTGGGGTTGTGTAATTTTAATGCCTATTTAATGCTTTTATTGTTGGACTGTGGGTGACTGAATTTCGTCCAATATTGGATGACAAATAAAGCTATCTTGAATCTTGAATCTTGAATTCCTTCTCTCCAGAGATGCTGCCTGTCCCGCTGAGTTACTCCAGCATTTTGTGTCTATGTTCGATTTAAACTGGCATCTGCAGTTCTTCCCTACATACATATGTAGGAAAGAATTGCAGATATGTATGTATGTATGTATGCATGTATGCATGTATGTATGTATGTATGTATGTATGTATGTATGTATGTATGTATGTATGTATGTATGTATGTATGTATGTATGTATGTATGTATGTATGTATGTATGTATGTATGTATGTATGTATGTATGTATGTATGCATGTGTATGTATACATGTGTATACATATGTAGGAAAGAATTGCAGATATGTATGTATGTATGTATGTATGTCTGCATACACATGTATGTATGTATGTATTTATATATATATACTATGTATATACTATGTTTATGTGAGTATGTGTATATATACACACTGAACTTTTCTGGTTTATTATGTTGTTTACAGTGTACCATGTTTACATATTTTTGTGTTGTGCTGCCGCGTAAGAATGTCAGTGTTCTATCTGGGACACCTGTCTATAACACAGTTCTGACTCTCTCTTCACTCTCCTAATAGCATGTTGTATCTTAATGCGTGCAAGGCTCACCTAACCTGTTGAGTGATTCCAGCACCTGGAGTTTTTCTTTAATCTGTGATTAGGATGTAAAAGATTCATCAACATTCCTCTCTCAGTTCTACTTAGTGTGAGACCAAATCCTACTATTTCAGAGATAAAACATCAGGTTCATTATTTTCTTTTGGTAAATGAATAAACAAATATTATGACACAAAATGCTGGAGTTACTCAGCAGGACAGGCAGCAACTCTGGAGAGAAGGAGTGGGTGACATTTCGGGTGGAGACTTTTCTTCAGTCTGAAGAAGGGTCTCGACCCGAAATATCACCCATTCCTTCTCTCCAGAGATGCTGCCTGTCCCGCTGAGTTACTCCAGCATTTTGTGTTTATCTTCAGTGTAACCAGCATCTGCAGTTCCTTCCTGCACAAATAAATATCATATGTCAAACTCACCTGCTTGGGAATTTACTCAACCCATAGATAATTCAATTTACGTCAGTTTTTTTCTTTGGAAGAATCAGGCTCACAATTGCTCCAAACATATAGTGTTTTTTAACTTAAAAATGTCAGGGAGTTTTGGTTTCCACCCTGAAACACGACACAAACAATTGTGAGCAGAACATGATTCCTAATTCGGGATCGCTATTAAATAATTTTAAATAAATAAATTTAAAATAATTATGGAGTCGTAGAGAGGTGTCGAATTGTGCAGCACAGAAAGGCCCCTCAGTCCAACTCATGCATGCCAACCTTATGCTACAATTAATCCTATTTACCAGCATCAGGCCCTCTACTGCTTTCCTAGGATAGGAAAAACGTTCCCAATGTTGGGGGAGTCCAGAACCAGGGGCCACAGTCTAAGAATAAAGGGGAGGCCTTTTAAAACTGAGATGAGAAAAACTTTTTCACCCAGAGAGTTGTGAATTTGTGGAATTCTCTGCCACAGAAGGCAGTGGCCAATTCACTGGATGAATTTAAAAGAGAGTTAGATAGAGCTCTAGGGGCTAGCGGAATCAAGTGATATGGGGAGAGGGCAGGCATGGGTTACTGATTGTGGATGATCAGCCATGATCACAATGAATCGAAGCTGGCTCGAAGGGCCGAATGGCCTCCTCCTGCACCTATTTTCTATGTTTTCTATGTTTTCCTATACAAGAACCGGTCTAAAGGCCTTTTCAACATCGTAACATTGAAGCATCTGTCTCTCTCACTTCTTCTGGTAGTTCATTGTACATGACCACCACCCTCTGTGTGATGTATTTGCCCTCCTTTAGATATTGTTTATTTTTGTCCTCTCACCTTAAGCCTGCACTCTGTGGTTTTAGACTTCCTCACTCTGGGAAAAAAAGATTGAATATAGCTACTGGTTTATTATTGTCATTGGTAGAGTTGCTGCCTTACAGCGAATGCAGCGCCGGAGACCCGGGTTCCATCCCGACTACGGGCGCCGTCTGTACGGTTTTTACGTCCTCCCCGTGACCTGCATGGGTTTTCTCCGAGATCTTCGGTTTCCTCCCACACTCCAAAGACGTGCAGGTTTGAAGGTTAATTGGCTTGATAAATGTAAAAATTGTCCCTAGTGGGTGTAGGATAGTGTTAGTGTGCGGGGATCACTGGTCGGTGCGGACCCGGTGGGTCGAAGGGCCTGTTTCCGCACTGTATCTCTAAACTAAACTAAATTAAACTAAAATGTACTAAGATGCAGTGGAAATACTTTGTTTTGCGTGGTATCTAGGAAAATCACACCATAAATACGTCCATTAGTTAGTGTAAAAGAGAAAACAGAATGCAGAATATAGCGTGGCAGCTACAGGGAAAGTGCCGGGTTTTTTTTAAAGTGCAAGGCCGCACCAAGATAGATTGGAAGATTGCAAATTAATTCAAAGATTGATAGTGACCAAAAAGGTTGATGAGGGCAGAGCTGTAGATGTTGTATATATGGATTTCGGTATGCCATTTGGCAAGGTTCCGCAATGTAGGCTGCTCTGGAATGTTACATTGTATGGGATTCAATGAGAGAGAGCTGAATGGATAGAACATTGGCTTCATGGAAGGAAGCAGAGGGTGATGATGGATGGATGTTTTTCAGACTGGAGGCCTGTGACTCGTGGTGTGCCTCAGAGTTTAGAGCCGGGCCCGTTACTGTTGTCATCTACATCAATGATTTGAATGAGAACATACAGGGCAAGTTTAGCAAGTTTGCAGATGACACTAAAGTGGGTGGTATTTTAGATAGTGAAGATGGGTGTCAAAACTTGCAGCAGGATCTGGATCAGTTGGGCAGGTGGGCTGAGGAATGGTTGATGGGATTTAATACAGAGAAACGAGAGGTGTTGCATTTTAGGAAGTGTAACATGGACAGGACCTACACAGTGAATGCTAGGGCTCTGGGGAGTGTTGTGGAGCAGAGGGATCTAGGAGTGCACAGTCATAGTTCATTAAAAGTCGCTTCATCACAGGTAGATAGGGTGGTCAAAAAGGCTTTCAGCACATTGGTCATCAACATGTAAGAGTATTGAGTATAGAAGTTGGGAGGTCATGTTGCAGTTATATAAGACATCGGTGAGGCCACATTTGGAGTATCATGTCAGTTTTGGTCACCATGTTGGTCAGGATGTTGTCAAGCTGAAAATGTGCGGAGAAGATTTACGAGGATGTTGCCAGGATTCGAGGGCCTGAGCTACAGGGAGAGGTTGAGCAGGCTGGGACTTTATTTCTTGGATCACAGGGGGATGGGGAGTGATCTTATAGAGGTGTATAAAATCATGAGAGGAATAGATTGAGTAAAGAAACATTTAGACAGGACAGGATAGGTTTAGAAGGGATATGTGCCAAACTCAGGCAGGTGGGACTAGTGTAAATGGGGCATGTTGGTCGATGTGGACAAGTTGGCCGAATGGCCTGTTTCAAAACTGTGTGACTCAATGAAATTACTGGGAAGGAACTGTTTATGAATCTGACGGTACCTTCATAAGTTCATGTGATAGGAGCAGAATTAGGCCATTCAGCCCATCAAGTCTACTCCGCCATTCAATCATGGCTGATCAATCTCTCCCTCCTAACCCCATTCTCCTGCCTTCCCCCAGTAACTGACACCTGTACTAATCAAGAATCTAACTGCTCTAAAGCTTTTAGTATCTTCTGCCTGACAGGAGAGGAAGAGAGCGACCATGGTGTGAGTGGTTATTGATTTTGTTGGCTGCTTTGTGGATGCATCGTGAAGTGCAGACGGAGTCGGTGGGGAGTCGTGGTATTGCATGATGCACTGGGCTCCATTCACAAATCTCTGCCATTTCTTGGGTCTCGGGCAGAGCAGTTGAATGAATGAATGAATGAATGAATGAATGAATGAATGAATGAATGAATAAGTTTATTGGCCAAGTATGGAGATACAAGGAATGTGCCTTGGTGCTCCGCTCGCAAGTAACAACACGAACATACAGTAAACAACAAAGAATGAAGTTGCCAGACCAAGCTGGGGTGCACCCTGACAGGATGCTTTCTAATCATAATCATAATAATCATAATCATACCTTATTAGCCAATTATGTTTTGCAACATACGGGGAATTTCATTTGCCATACAGTCATACCAATAAAAAGCAACAGGCACACAAAATACATTTAACATGAGCATCCCCCACAGTGACTCCTCCACATTCCTCACTGTGTTGGAAGGTGAAAAAAAGCTCAATTTCTATCTAGAAATTGGCAAGAGTCATCTGGGAAATGCCATTTTAGTTTGCCGTCTGAGGAAGTAATAGTGTTGATGTGCTTTCTTGGCAATAATGTTAATGTGGTTGGACCATGGCAAATTGTTGGTGATATTTACACCGAGGAACGTGAAGCTCTTGACCATCTTTGCTTCGGCACCGTTGATATGGGCTGGGGTGTGTATTCCACCCCACTTCCTGAAGTCAATGACCAGCCCCTTTGTTTTGCTGACACTGAGGGAGATGTTCAAACATAGAACATAGAAAATAGGTGCAGGAGGAGTCCATTCGGCCCTTCGAGCCAGCACCGCCATTCATTGTGATCATGGCTGATCGTCCCCAATCAATAACCCGTGCCTGCCTTCTCCCCATATCCCTTGATCCCACTAGTCCCTAGAGCTCTATCTAACTCTCTCTTAAATCCATCCAGTGATTTGGCTTCCATTGCCTTCTGTGGCAGAGAATTCCACAAATTCACAACTCTCTGGGTGAAAAAAGTTTTTCTCACCTCAGTTTTAAATGGCCTCCCCTTTATTCTAAGACTGTGGCCCCTGGTTCTGGACTCACCCAACATTGGGAACATTTTTCCTGCACCTAGCTTGTCCAGTCCTTTTATAATTTTATATGTTTCTATAAGATCCCCTCTCATCCTCCAGTGAATACAAGCCTAGCCGTTTCAATCTTTCCTAATATGCCAGTCCCGCCATCCCAGGGATCAATCTCGTGAAACTACAATGCACTGACTCAATTACATGGATGTCCTTCCTCAAATTAGGAGACCAAAACTGTACACAATACTCCAGATGTGGTTTTACCAGGGCCTGATACAACTGCAGAAGAACCTCTTTACTCCTATACTGAAATCCTCTTGTTATGAAGCCCAACATGCCATTAGCTTTCTTCACTGCCTGCTGTACCTGCACGCCAACTTTCAGTGACTGGTGTACAAGGACACCCAGGTCTCGCTGCACCTCCCCCTTACCTAACCTAACTCCATTGAGATAATAATCTGCCTCCTTGTTTTTGCCGCCAAAGTGGATAACCTCACATTTATCTATATTATACTGCATCTGCCACGCATCTGCCCACTCACTCAACCTGTCCAGGTCACCCTGCAAACTCCTAACATCCTCTTCACAGTTTACAGCTTTGTGTCATCCGCAAACTTATTAGTGTTGCTTCTAATTCCCTCTTCCAAATCATTAATACATATGATAAACAGTTGTGGCCCCAACACCGAGCCTTGCGGCACTCCACTCGCCACTGCCTGCCATTCTGAAAAGGACCCGTTTGCTTCCTGTCTGCGAACCAATTTTCTATCCATGTCAACACCCTACCCCCAATACCATGTGCTCTAATTTTGGTCACCAATCTACTGTGTGGGACCTTATCAAAGTCTTTCTGGAAGTCTAGATACACTACATCCACTGGCTCCCCTTCATCCACTTTACTTGTCACATCCTCAAAAAATTCCAGAAGATTAGTCCAGCATGATTTCCCTTTCATAAATCCATGCTGACTTGGACTTATCCTTTTACTGCTATTCAAATGCACCGTTATTACCTCATTAATAATTGACTCCAGCATCTTTACCACCATCGAAGTCAGGCTAACTGGTCTGTAATTCCCCATTTTCTCTCTCGCTCCTTTCTTGAAAAGTGGGATAACATTAGCTATCGTCCAATCCACGGAAACTGCTCCTTCCAACACTAACTTCCCTTGTCAGCCACGGTTGCCACAGAGTGATTAGTGGGCAAGATTAGAGCACATGGTATTGGGGGTAGGGTACTGACATGGATAGAAAATTAGTTGGCAGACAGGAAACAAAGAGTAGGGATTAACAGGTCCCTTTCAGAATTGCAGGCTGTGACTAGTGGGGTACTGGGACCACAGCTATATACAATATACATTAATGACTTGGATGAAGGGATTAAAAGTAACATTCGCTCATTTGCGGATGACACAAAGCTGGGTGAACTGTGAGGAGGATGCTCTGAGGTTGCAGGGTGACTTGGACAGGTTGTGTGAGTGGGCGGATGCATGGCAGATGCAGTTTAATGTGGATAAATGTGAGGTTATCCACTTTGGTGGTAAGAACAGGAAGGCAGATTATTATCTGAATGGTGTCAAGTTAGGAAATGGGGATGTACAAAGAGATCTGGGTGTCCTTGTTCATCAGTCACTTAAAGTTAGCATGCAGGTACAGCAGGCAGTGAAGAAAGCTAATGACATGTTGGCCTTAATGACAAGAGGAGTTGAGTATAGGAGCAAAGAGCATGCATTACAGCAGGCAGTGAAGAAAGCTAATGGCATGTTGGGCTTAATGACAAGAGGAGTTGAGTATAGGAGCAAAGAGGTCGTCTGGCGCGGCCTGGAACGTGGCAACTACAACAGCCTGACCGCGGGAGAAGACGGCAGGGGAAGAGAAAAGACATTCTGGCCTTCCATCACAGTGAGGAGGTGACTGGAGGAGACTCACTGTGATGAATGTTTCTTTTTGTTTGGTGTTGGTTTATGATTGTGTGTGTTAGTGCTTATTTTTATTGCTCTTATTGTTGGACTGTGGGTAACCTTCTATTTCACTGCACATTTATGTGTATGTGACAAATAAAAAATTGACTTGACTTGACTTGAAAGACTGGAGCGACTAGGCTTGTATACACTGGAATTTAGAAGGATGAGAAAGGATCTTATCGAAACATATAAGATTATTAAGGGATTGGACAGGTTGGAGATGAGGAAAAACTTTTTCAGTCAGAGAATTGTGAATCTGTGGAATTCTCTGCCTCAGAAGGCAGTGGAGGCCAATTCTCTGGATATTTTCAAGAGAGAGCTAGATAGAGCTCTTAAAGATAGCGGAGTCAAGGGATATGTGGAGAAGGCAGGAACGGGGTACTGATTGTGGATAATCAGCCATGATCACATTGAATGGCGGTGCTGGCTCGAAGGGCCAAATGGCCTCCTCCTGCACCTATTGTCTATTGTCTATTGTCTATAATATTAAAACATCACATTTGACAATTTTTTAAGATAAAGCTGATTGGATAATAGCAGGATAAACCTGAGACCACCAGCGCCACCAGGTGGTCAAGACTGGGCTGCCGGGAAGAAGCCCTAGACAGCCAGCACCTCTACTGAGTATAAAGGTGAGTGGCCGGGGCAAGCCGGGGAAGCCAATGAGGGGCAGCGGCCACATCTAGAGGCCGCCAGAATATTCCAGAATAATCCAGAGTCAAGCCGCAAAGCTGAACCACCAAGATGTTTTACAGGCAGCCAAGGTGGCACAGCGGTAGAGTTGCTGCCTTACAGTGAATGCAGCGCTGGAGACCCGGGTTCCATCCCGACTACGGGTGCCGTCTGTACAGAGTTTGTACGTTCTCCCCGTGACCTGCGTGGGTTTTCTCCGAGATCTTTGCTTTCCTCCCACACTCCAAAGACGTACAGGTTTGTAGGTTAATTGGCTTAGTAAATGTAAAAGTTGTCCCTAGTGGGTGTAGGATAGTGTTAATGTGCGGTGATCGCTGGTCGGCGCGGACCCAGTGGGCCAAAAGGGCCTGTTTCCACGCTGTATCTCTAAACTAAACTAAACTAAACTAAACTAAACTGAACAGGAAATGCATGTTGGTACTCCAGTTCAGAAATACCTAGGAGGTTCAGGTAATTCTCTAAGTGTAAGTGTAGCAAATTAAACCTTCAGCAAAGCTCATGCAATCTTTTGTTTCCTTAATAATGCATAGACAAAAGAATAACATTTGGTGTCATCATTGGAGTTCTCTATTCCGTTGAGTATTTCATGAGAGAAAGACAGCATACGATATAGAAGCTCCAGGATTAAAAAGAACGATTGAGATAATGGGATTTTTTTCCCCACGAGAGTAACAAGTATAAAAGATTTGCAAGGGCATTTTAAAACAAGGAGCTTTGAAAAATAATGAATAATGGTTTTTCTTAGTTTGGAAATCCATAAGAAGTGCATAGTTTAAATTGGGAGGGAGCAGGGAGGTTGGTCATGGAAGTGCTGTGTTATAGAATGCTTTGCATTGGAAGGTGATTGAAACTATAGAATTTTTTGGCATGTAAATTAGACACAGGTCTGAAACATGGCAGAATAGTGAACACTGGGAGAGTACATTTAGACTGTCTCTGTGCCTGGTGGCTCAAAATTACATTCCCACTTCTTAATTTCCATTATTCAGACCAGCTCTGCAGACATGAGCTATTTGTGATCCTCCATTTTGTTTCTCATGCTTTGTACTGACACAAGTTGGGCGGCACGGTAGCACAGCGGTAGAGTTGCTGCCTTACAGCGAATGCAGCGCCGGAGACCCGGGTTCGATCCCGACTACGGGTGCTGTCTGTACGGAGTTTGTACATTCTCCCCGTGACCTGCGTGGGTTTTCTCCGAGATCTTCGCTTTCCTGCCACACTCCAAAGACGTACAGGTTTGTAGGTTAATTGGCTTGGTAAATGTAAAAATTGCCCCTAGTGGGTGTAGGATAGTGTTAATGTGCAGGGATCGCTGGTCGGCGCAGACCCGGTGGGCTGAAAGGGCCTGTTTCTGCGTTGTATCTCTAAACTAAACTAAACTAAACTAAACTGAACTAAATGTTGGTCACCTGGTCCTTCCATTTCAACTTTCAAACCTTTAACCTACAAGTCTGTTCTTGTTGTATCCTTCACCACTTCCTAGCTCATTTTTTGTGTTTAGTTTCCTTGTGTTTCTTGTCCTCCAACTCTGTCTTTACTCTATCCTTTGCTATTTTTTAGTTCTAATCTCTAACTATTTTATGAGGTCTCTTCTACTCGACTGTGTAGATTGCTATGCTGAGCCTTTTTAGTTCTCAGTTCAGCTCCTGTGATATCACTGTTCTTTTCTCTGTTCCGAGTTGTTTCCAACCTGTCTTACACGTCTATATATTTCATAAGTTAAATTATGTCATTGGAGATGTGTTTCACAATGCATAGGGATTGCAATCACAAAGAGCTACAAAAAAATATTTTACCAGCCCTCAGATTCACATATTATCTTTAAAATTCAGTGCTTCAAGGGGAAATGCATTTGAAACATTTTAATGCCACATTCTCAAATTTAAAGGAAATTGTAATAAAGATGTTATCACCATAGATCCAAACTTCTACATAATCTTACACAGGTAACCTTCCCTAGCCCTGCATATTGAAAGTTCAAAGGAAAGTTGTTGTAGTTGTATTTAACAAATCTGTACTATTTCTTCTGTGAATTAGTTACGAAGAAGGGATTCAACTGCTTCAATGTAGGATAATTCATTAGATTGATACAGCTTCGACCCAACTTGCCCACACCGGCCAACATGTCCCAGCTACACTAGTTCCACCTGCCCGCGTTACCTTCAAACCTGTCCTATCCATGTACCTGTCCAACTGTTTCTTAAATGATGGGATAGTCCCTGCCTCAGCCATGGCTTGCTTGCTGTGAGCTAAGTTACATGGCCCACCTTGTCTCTAGCCCTGTTGATAAAATGTTGTCAAAAGCACTTTTGCTTAATCCGACTTAAACACAGCTTTAAAAAATGTGTGTAATAGTGTGCAGCACCAGGTACTCCCTAAATGAGGCTCTTGGCTCCATTTAATTTGGCCACAGAGTTATTGTCCATAAGGGGCATAACAATATGCCACTTGGCTATTCAGTATCAGGGGCAGTACAGATGATTCACAGTCAGGGTCATAGAGTCATAGAGTCATACAGTGATACAGTGTGGAAACAGGCCTTTCAGCCCAACTTGCCCAACAATGTCCCAGCTACACTAGTCCCACCTGCCCACGTTTGGTCCATATCCCTCCAAACCTGTCCTTTACATGTACCTGTCTAACTGTTTCTTAAACGTTGGGATCGTCCCAGCCTCAACTACCTCCTCTGGCAGCTTGTTCCATATACCAACCACCCACAGAGGAAATCATCTAATTTTCACACCCACGAGGAATCCGACTGTAATTCCCCAAGCTGTTCTTTAAACTGCTCACCTGACTGGCCCGCAAGGAGGCCTGCCAAAGGCTGACAGTCCTTTTAGTGATTTGTGGAATTACCAGGAAAGCTGCAAATAGTCCACCTGGGTGGAAAAAAGTCCAAATCGGTGGGCTTATATTTACTCTAAGCATGGATCCATTGCAAACATGGGACCATTGGAAACATGGGACCATTGGAATCATGGGACCATTGGAATCATGGGACCATTGGAAAGCTTTAAGTCTCCAGTGCAACAGAGACCACTGCAATAGGACACCACGGAAGCAATCTTGCCAAATTGATATCAGCAAATGGTCTGTGGGCTGCCAAGTTTACAACATTTAGTTTAGTTTAGTTTAGAGATACGGCGCGGAAACAGGCCCTTCGGCCCACCGGGTCCGTGCCGCCCACACATTAACACTATCCTACACCCACTAGGGACAATTTTTACATTTACCAAGCCAATTAACCTACAAACCTGCACGTCTTTGAGTGTGGGAGGAAACCGAAGATCTCGGAGAACTCCCACGCAGGTCACGGGGAGAAGGTACAAACTCCGTACAGACAGCACCCGTAGTCGGGATGGAACCTGGGTCTCCGGTGCTGCATTCACTGTAAGGCAGCAACTCTACCGCTGCGCCACCTTGCTGCCCAAATACTATTTGGTCTTTCTCCCTTATCAGAATTCTTCATAATTCTGAACGTCACAATTTTTCGTAACACCTTTTATATTTGAAGTTTTCCTCGTAACGCTAGTATTCCTTATGGGATTATCACAATGAATCTCTTCGGTATCTTCCATTTGCTTTGAAGTAAGGTCTTCAAGACTGGGTGTGATCTTCCACCATTCAACATTGATATTTAGTAACCTCTTTTCTCACTACGCCATTGTTAATAAAAGCCTTATCAATTCATGCAGTCATAGCTTTTCTATTTATCTTCAAAGTTCACCATTTAACCATTGTAAACAAAACTTTCAAGATTTTCAATTATTTCCTGGTATAGTCAATACCCCAAGATAGACACAAAATGCTGGAGTAACTCAGCGGGTCAGGCAGCATCTCTGAAGAAAAGGAATGGGTGACATTTTGGGTCGAGACCCTTCTTCAGTACACTGAAGTAATCTTGGCTTGCGGCACACTTTCACAGAGAAAGTAACGTGAAAGGGGAGCTCTTAATATCAATTAGGTCATTATTAAAGGAAATATAGTCCTGTAGATCTAGCAGTTTAATATAGTCCTGTAGAATGCTGTCTAATTTCATTAAAATGGCTGACTGCTGCTTGGTTTGACACGGACTGCTGCATTCAACAAGAGTGGCTGTTCCTGAAATTTCAGAGAGACACCAAGGGATGTCTGTACCTCCACAGTTTTAGTTTAGTTTAGTTTAGTTTAGTTTAGTTTAGTTTAGTTTAGAGATACTACACAGAAACAGGCCCTAAGGCACACCGAATCCGCACCAACCAGCGATCCCCGCACACTTACACTATCTTACACACACTAGGGACAATTTACATTTATACCAAGTCAATTAGCCTACAAACCTGCACGTCTTTGGAGTGTGGGAGGAAACCGAAGATCTCGGAGAAAACCCACGCAGGTCACGGGGAGAACGTACAAACTCCGTACAGACAGCACCCGTAGTCGGGATGGAACCCGGGTCTCTGGCATAGCGGCACGGTGGCGCAGCGGTAGAGTTGCTGCCTTACACACTCCAAAGACGTATAGGTTTCCCACACTCCAAAGACATACAGGTTAGTTGACTTGGTATAAGTGTAACTTGTCCCTAGTGTGTATAGGATAGCGTTAGTATGCGGGGATTACTGGTCGTCGGGCCGAAGGGCCTGTTTCTGTGCTGTATCTCTGATCTCTAAACTAAGCAAGGCAGCAACTCTACCACTGTGCCGCCCATAACAGGTTACACCTCCCCTCATACCAGGCTGTACATTAAGTTAGCATGCTTACATTTTGTAGCAAGCTGGAAACTTGTGTTTCTCCATGAATTTAAATGTCCACGATGGCCCAAAACTGGCATGAGCACATTGCAGATTCAACAACTGTCTGCAAAATCACTTTCAGTACACATCGTGCCGTTTTATACGCTTTTGGTGTGGGTGGCCAGGTTGTAGGCATATTTTTCTTGTGTGCATGGTTTATAGATGTGATACTCCAAGCACTTACTCAAACTGTCTAAACTCCTGCTAGTCCGCAAAAATTTTGCGTAAGAAAAGGTGGGGATACGCGGGCAGCAAGTGGTCCATGAGGTGATGGGTCAATCTGTTATTAGCTCTCCCAGTAATTTTAGCCTCTGCAGAATATGCCATCTATTCATTTCCAGCATAATAACTACCAGAGCCCAGCACCAGGTTTCTGTTGATAATCATCGACAATATATTAACTTAATCCAACCCTTTCACTTACATGATACAAATGGGTCATTGTGAAGGACCCTGATATTCCCTGGCCAGATTCTTTTCACAAATGTGGGCGGTCACGGTGGCATAGCAGTAGAGTTGCTGCCTTACAGCAAATGCAGCGCCGGAGACCCGGGTTCCATCCCGACTACGGGTGCTGTCTGTACGGAGTTTGTACGTTCTCCCCGTGACCTGCGTGGGTTTACTCCGAGATCTTCGGTTTCCTCCCACACTCCAAAGACGTACAGGTTTGTAGGTTAATTGGCTTGGTAAATGTAAAAAATTATCCCCAGTAGGCGTAGAATCGTGTTAATGTGTGGGGATCGTTGGTCGGCGCGGACCCGGTGGGCCGAAGGGCCTGTTTCCCCGCTGTATCTCTAAACTAATCTAAATTTTACCACTCACCTACACAAGGGACAATTTACAGTGGTCAGTTCACCCACTAATGTGCACAAATTAGGGACATGGGCTGAAACTGGAACACCCAGAGGAAATCTATGTGGTCGCTGGTAAATGTGCAAACTCTACGCAGACAGAACCCGAGGTCAGAATTGAAGCCATCTCTTTGGTGCTGTGAGGTGGCAGCTCCACTAACTGCACCAATGTTCTGCCCCGATTGAGATACATTATGAGGTGCACACTCAGTATGACTGGCAGGAAACTTTCCTTCTTAGCTGAGATCTTGACCAGCACAGTGACTTACTGGTGGAAGCACAGTGGCATAGAGGTAGAGCTTCTGCCTTACATCGCAAGAGACCCAGGTTCCATCCTGACCACAGGTGCTATCTCTGTATGGAATTTGTCCATTCTCTCTGTGACCATGTGGGTTTTCTCCGGGTGCTTCGGTTTTCCTCCCACACTCCAAAGACGTACAGGTCGTTGGATGCTTTCAAGAGAGAGCTGGATAGAGCTCTTAAGGATAGCGGAGTGAGGGGGTATGGGGAGAAGGCAGGAACGGGGTACTGATTGAGTGATCAGCCATGATCGCATTGGATGGCGGTGCTGGCTCGAAGGGCTGAATGGCCTACTCCTGCACCTATTGTCTATTGTCTATTGTCTATAGGTTTGTGGGTTCATTCTCTTTGGTGATATTGTAAACTAGACGGGAGTGGACCTGTTGGATCCAAACCTCTCCTGCGGGCCTGACAACCCCCATTGGGTCCAAACCTCTTCTGCAGGCCCGGCAACCTCATTGGGTGCAAACCTCTTCTGCAAACCTCTCCGGCAACCCTCCCCCGACTGACGACCCGTGGACAAGTTGCCGGCCGGGGAATCTCCCCCGGGGCCGTGGGCGGGCAAGGGGGGAGAGGAAAGGGGAGAGGGAGCCACTCACCTCGGCCCCGGGCGGCCGTCACGACGACCAGAGCGAACCGTGGACCCATTGGGTGGAAACCTCTACTGCAGCGGCAGCTCGGCGGTGACGACCATCTTGTTTGTCCCTCTGCCGCCGCGCTGCACCATGGGAGGAAGGTCAGGAGCGGGGCACGCCGG
Organism: Rhinoraja longicauda; assembly: GCF_053455715.1. Classification (NCBI taxonomy): domain Eukaryota; kingdom Metazoa; phylum Chordata; class Chondrichthyes; order Rajiformes; family Arhynchobatidae; genus Rhinoraja; species Rhinoraja longicauda. The sequence goes on along the minus strand of NC_135960.1, from coordinate 74,016,797 downwards.
GACGGGCGCCAGTCCTCCCAGCGCTGCTGCACACAGGGGGGGGAGCGCATTTATTAAAGTTTATTAAGTTAATTGTTTTTAAAATGTAACAAAACTTGATCAATTGAGACCGCAGGGGAATGGTGAGTAGGGTGGGCCTAAAATTGTTGCGCTAACATGTACCGTTTTGGCTGTATTTCGAGAACAAGTCTATCCACAAACCCACAAACCCATAATCCCACAAATATACAAGATGAGAGTTTAGTAATATATAGATTGTCCCTTGTGTGCAGGATAATGCTAATGTGATCACTGGTCGGCACAGACTCGGTGAAGGGCCTGTTTCGCGCTATATCCCTAAAGTCTAAAAGTAAACTCCAAAGTCTAGAGTCCCCATAACTAAAGGGCAGGTTTAAAGTAAGATGTTGGAGTGTAAAGAGGACATGAAGAATTATTACGCCCACAAGGTGGGTCAAAATCTGGATCGCTTTGGCTGAGGGTTGGGGGCAGCAGATACTCTCACGCCATTTGAGAAGTACTGAGCAGAGCATTTGAAACACTGTGGTACAGAAGGCTACAGGCTGTGTGCTGGAAAATGGAATTAGTATAGAGATTTGCGAGTCGTCCTTAAATACTGGAGAGGTGCCGGAAGACTGGAGGTGGCAAAATGTTGTGCCTCTTTTCAAGAAGGGCTGCAGGGAAAATGCTGGGGACTATAGGCCAGTGAGCTTAACATTTGTAGGTACGTTACTGGAGAGTATTCTGAGGGATAGGATATATTCATACATTTGGATGGGCAAGGGCTGATTAGGGATAGTCAGCATGGTTTTGAACGTGGGAGGTCGTGTCTCACAAATCTGATTGATTTTTTGAAGACGTGACCAAAAAGGTCGATGTGGGCAGAGGTGTAGATGTTGTGTACATGGACTTCAGTAAGGCGTTCGACAAGGTTCCATATGGTAGGCTGCTCTGGAAGGTTAGATCGCATGGGATCCAAGGATAGATAGCCGAATGGATAGCAAATTGGCTCCATGGAAGGAAGCAGAAGGTGATGGTTGAAGGTTGCTTCTCGGACTGGAGGCCTGTGACTAGTGGTGTGCCTCAGGGTTCGGTGCTGGGCCCGTTACTGTTTGTCATCTACATCAATGATTTGGATGAGAACATACAGAGCAAGATGAGCAAGTTTGCTGATGATACAAAAGTGAGTGTTTTAGCAGACAGTGAAGATGGTTGTGAACGATTGCAGCAGGATCTGGATCAATTGGCCAGGTGGGCAGAGGAATGGTTGATGGAATTTAATACAGAGAAGTATGAGGTGTTGTATTTTGGGACGTCTAACAAGGGCAGGACCCACACAGTGAATAGTAGGCCTCTGGGGAGTGTTGTAGAGCAGAGGGATCTAGGAGTACAGGTGCATGATTCCTTGAAGGCTGAGTCGCAGGTAGGTCAAAAAAGACTTTTGGCACTTTGGCCTTCATCAGTCAGAGTATTGAGTATAGAACTTGGGAGGTCATGTTGCAGTTGTATCAGACGTTGGTGAGACCACATTTAGAATATTGTTTTCAGTTCGGACACCATGTTACAGGAAAGATATTGTCAAGCTTGAAAGGGTTCAGAGAAGATTTACGAGGATGTTGCCAGGACTAGACAGTGTGAGCTATGGGGAGAGGTTGAGTAGGCTGGGTCTCTATTCCATGGAGCGCAGGAGGATAAGGGGAGATCTTATAGAGGTGTACAAAATCATGAGAGGAATTGATTGGGTAGATGCACAGAGTCTTTTGCCCAGAGTAGGGGAACTGAGGATCAGAGGATATAGGTTCAAGGTGAAGGGGAAAAGATTTAATAGAAATCCAGGGGTAACTTTTTCACACAGAGGGTGGTGGGTGTATGGAACAAGCTGCCAGAGGCTGGGACAGGTACATGGATAGGACAGGTTTGGAGGGATTAGTGGGCAAAATTAGAGCACATGGTATTGGGGGTAGGGTACTGACATGGATAGAAAATTAGTTGGCAGACAGAAATCAAAGAGTGGGGATAAATGGGTCCCTTTCAGAATGGCAGGCAGTGACTAGTGGGGTACCGCAAGTGTCGGTGCTGGGACCGCAGCTATTTACAATATACATTAATGACTTGGATGAAGGGATTAAAAGTAACTAGCAAATTTGCAGATGATACAAAGCTGGGTTGTAGTGTGAACTGTGAGGAAGATGCTATGAGGTTGCAGGGTGACTTGGACAGGTTGTGTGAGTGGGCAGATGCATGGCAGATGCAGTTTAATGTGGATAAATGTGAGGTTATCCACTTTGGTGGTAAGAATAGGAAGGCAGATTATTATCTGAATGGTGTCAAGTTTGGAAAAGGGGAAGTACAACGAGATCTGGGTGTCCTGGTGCATCAGTCGCTGAAAGGAAGCATGCAGGTACAGCAGGCAGTGAAGAAAGCCAATGGAATGTTGGCTTTCATAAGAAGAGGAGTTGAGTATAGAAGCAAAGAGGTCCTTTTGCAGTTGAACAGGGCCCGAGTGAGACCGCACCTGGAGTACTGTGTGCAGTTTTGGTCTCCAAATTTGAGGAAGGATATTCTTGCTATTGAGGGCGTGAAGCGTAGGTTTACTAGGTTAATTCCCGGAATGGTGGGACTGTCGTATGTTGAAAGATTGGAGCGACTAGGCTTGTATACACTGGAATTTAGAAGGATGAGAGGGGATCTTATTGAAATAAGATTATTAAGGAGTTGGACACGTTAGAGGCAGGAAACATGTTCCCAATGTTGGGGGGTCCAGAACCAGGGACCGCCGTTTAAGAATAAGGGGTAGGCCATTTAGAACTTTTCAGTCAAAGAGTTGTAAATCTGTGGAATTCTCTGCCTCAGAAGGCAGTGGAGGCCAATTCTCTGAATGCATTCAAGAGAGAGCAAGATAGAGCTCTTAAGGATAGCGTAGTCAGCGGGTATGGGGAGAAGGCAGGAACGAGTTACTGATTGAGAATGATCAGCCATGATCACATTGAATGGTGGTGCTGGCTCGAAGGGCCGAATGGCCTACTCCTGCACCTATTGTCTATTGTCATATGGACCAAGCGCAGGTAAGTGGGACAAGGGTAGCTAGGATATTGTTGGCTGGTGTGGGCAAGTAAAGGTGTGGCCTTGATCCAAGGCTACTCCAGCAGTGTGGATTCCTTCCTGAAGTGTGCACATAGATCCCAGCATGACAGTCCAAAGTATTGTCTCCTCACTGGCACCTTCTGTAGACTAGCCACTGGAAAAGTCTCGACCTGAAACCTATAATCTATAAAGTACACTGGTGCTACTGACTAACCAAGTGCAGAAGGGTCTTGACCCGAAACGTCACCCATTCCTTCCATCCAGAGATGCTGCCTGTCCCGCTGGGTTACTCCAGCATTTTGTGTCTATCTTCACAAGAAAAGAGGATTGGGAGTTATATTTCTTAACATATCCAGAACAATCCTGAACATTCAAGACAGTTCCTCCACCACATCAATGTTATTCAGGATGAACTATAATGTTCACGCAATTGTATATAACATTGAAGAAGGTATTTGCCTGAAGCAATCGATTGGCAGGATTATCTGAATAAGTGAGTTTAATGATCTAATTTCATCCGGAGGTCTGAGGGCATCAATTCGATGTCTCCCACGTTAACTAAACTCAGGTATGCATCGTACGCTAACTGATGAGGCACCAGTTTTATGGTGTTCAGAGAAATAGGACAAAGTATGGCTGGGAATCATTTGTTGGTGAATCATTAAGGTGTTAAATTCAGCTGCACATTGAAATGAAAGCAATTTTTATTAACTGACTGGAATATTACAGACCTCTCAGGGCATTATTGAACACTTAAATGTGGAGTATTAGACACAGTAAATGGAGGCAAAAATCATGATATTTCACAGGAATGTGGAATGTTGTGCAGCTATGTTAAACCCTGCAGTAAGATAATGGCTAATTTGTGATCCAATTCCATTCTTCCGCCCTTTTCCCTAAACCCCTTAATTAACATAAAATTAACGACTTGCTTGGCATCAGCAGCCAACTTTTGTATCATCAGCAAACTTGCTAAACTTGCCCTGAATGTTCTCATCCAAATCATTGATGTAGATGACAAACAGTAACGGGCCCAGCACTGAACCCTGAGGTACAGCTGAGGATACTGTTTACAGCCTTAATTTAACACCTTAATGATTCACCAACAAATGATTTCCAGCCATACTTTGTCCTATTTCTCTGAACACCATAAAACTGGTGTCTCATCAGTTAGCGTACGATGCATACCTGAGTTTAGTTAACGTGGGAGACATCGAAATGATGCCATCTTGTCAGCAGTACCTCAGCTGTCTTTTGATGCCATGGGAATACTGTGTGCAGTTTTGGTCTCCAAATTTGAGTTGGGAGTGCAGGTAGGTTCACCAGGGTAATTACCGAGATGGTAGGACTGTCATATGTTGAAAGAATGGAGCGACTGGGCTTGTATTCACTGGATATTAGAAGGATGAGAGGGGATCTTCTTGAAACATATAAGATTATTAAGGGATTGGACATGTTAGAGGCAGGTAACATGTTCCCGATGTTGGGGGAGTCCAGAACCAGGGGCCACAGTTTAAGAACAAGGGGTAGGCCATTTCGATCAGAGATGAGGAAACCTTTTTCACCCAGAGAGTTGTAAATCTGTGGAATTCTCTGCCTCAGAAGGCAGTGGAGGCCAATTCTCTGGACGCTTTCAAGAGAGAGTTGATAGAGCTCTTAAAGATAACGGAGTCAGGGGGTATGGGGAGAAGGCAGGAACGGGGTACTGATTGAGAATGATCAGCCATGATCACAGGGAATGGTGGTGCTGGCTCGAAGGGCCGAACGGCCTCCTCCTGCACCTATTGTCTATTGTCTACTGTCTATAGCAGTGGAAGGGAACCAATACAAAGCATGATTCAGAGCTAGAGAAGTGCAGGGAAGAAGGTTACCATTGGCAACCATTACTTGCAGTCATTATTCCGTGAGATGATTCTGTATCATGCTGTTGTGTTTTCCTTTGCATTGTAAAGGAACCGCCTGTAAAAATGTTCACAATGGATGGATTCTCTATTAAGCAAAGTTATGTGATGCCAACCAAAATATTAAATTGTGTTTCTTCCGTGCGAATACATATGAGTAGGAAGGAATTGCAGATGCTGTTTAAAACTGAAGATAGACACAAAAAGCTGGAGTAACTCAGCAGCATCTGTGGAGAAAAGGAATGGATGATGTTTCGGGTTGACCCGAAACGCCACCCATTCCTTCTCTCCAGAGATGATGCCTGTCCCCCTGAGTTACTCCAGCTTTTTGCATCTATCTTATGAATACAATAGAAACATAGAAAATAGGTGCAGGAGGAGGCCATTTGGCCCTTCGAACCAGCACCGCCATTCATTGTGATCATGGCTGATCATCCACAATCAGTAACCCGTGCCTGCCATCTCCCCATATCCCTTGATTCCACTAGCTCCTAGAGCTCTATCTAACTCTCTTTTAAATTCATCCAATGAATTGGCTCCACTGCCCTCTGTGGCAGAGAATTCCACAAATTCACAACTCTCTGGGTGAAAAAGTTTTTTCTCACCCCAGTTTTAAATGGCCTCCCCTTTATTGTGTGGCCCCTGTGTGGCCCCTGGTTCTGGACTTCCCCAACATTGGGAACATTTTTCCTGCATCTAGCTTTTATACGTCTCTATAAGATCCCCTCTTATCCCTCTAAACTCCAGTGAATACAAGCCCAGTCTTTCCAATCTTTCCTCAGATGACAGTCCAGCCATCCCGGTGATTAACCTGGTGAACCTATGCTGCACTGTCTCAATAGCAAGGATGTCCTTCCTCAAATTAGGAGATTTGATGAATACATATGATTTGCTAAGGAATTCATTACCAATGATTGTCACCAAATGAGCTACGTAGTAGTGTTCGCATACATTCAGAACCCATTCCTTTGAAGTGAATGCCATGTGGCAGTAGTACTGACTGCAGTATTACACTACAGTAGCACTACAGTAGCAGTACGCTGGCTTGACCTCTTCCAAGTAAAGGTGTAAGGACTACAGTATTCGCAAATGCTTTTTAACATGTCATTGTCAATTCCGTTGACTTCCTTGTTTGCTCTTTATTCTTTTCATTCCTCTCTGAGGAATATCTCTATTCTTTGTGTTCTTCCTTGTGCTTTCCAACTTTCATGTTACAATATAACAGAGCGCTACTCCACAGAGATGCACTCCGTTTGCCTTTGCAAACATAGCAGCAATATTTAAAAGATCAGAGAATGCAGGATAAAAGAGCAAATTAGATTGGCGCTGTTCCCTGCTGGTAATGTGGTTGCCACTAGCTGTATGGAAACCCTGACTGGAGATAAATAATTGAAAAGCTGAATTCTTAATTCTATGGTGAAAACCCTTTACTTAGAATTGAGAGATTACAGTAACTTCAATCTACCACTGTAGCAATGTACCTTTCCTTTGTCCCCACCTTTCTATGTCACCTTTCATGGGTCAATTTACAGCATGACCTGTACATTTGGTGGTGGTTTTTAAGGCAAATCTCACTTGGTATAAACAGCTGTAATTGCTACTGTTCATCATGCGGGTGGCTCAGCAGTAGAGTCGCTGCCTTACAGCGCTTACAGCGTCAGAGACCCTGGTTCGATCCCGACCACGGGTGCTGTCTGTACGGAGTTTGTACGTTCTCCCCGTGACCTGCGTGGGTTTTGTCCGAGATCTTCGGTTTCCTCCCACACTCCAAAGGTGTTCAGGTTTGTAGGTTAATTGGCTTTGGTGTAAATGTAAAATTGTCCCTGGTGTAGGATGGTGTTAATGTGCGCGGATCGCTGGCTGGCACGCACCCGGTGGGCCGAAGGGCCTGTTTCCGCGCTGGATCTCTAAACTAAACTAAACTAAACTATAGGAACTCCCCCTCTGTGTTCCAGCATTTTGTGAATAAACCGATTTGTACCAGCATCTGCAGTTATTTTCTTAAACTATAGGAACGACTGGCAGGAGGGTTTGGTGGCCGAAGGTCAACAATTTACGATATTTGAAATGAAAGTGGAAGGAACTTGAGAAATATTTTTACGCAGGACTGCTACATTACTATGGAATGCAATACATCAAAAGGTGTGGGGACCAGCTTCAACAGCTGTGACTTCAAAAATTCATTTGGGGAAAAAAAAAATTCAAAGGGACAAATTTTCAGAGTTGTAGGGAAACACTAAGAGAATGGACTAATTTCCATAGTTCAAGCAAAACGTCACAAAGCCAAAAAAAACATAGAAAATAGGTGCAGGAGGAGGCTATTTGGCCCTTCGAGCCAGCACCGCCCATCATTGTAATCATGGCTGATTATCCACAATCAGTAACCCGTGCCTGCCTTCTCCCCATATCCCTTGATTCCACTAGCCCCTAGAGCTCTACCTAACTATCTTTTAAATTCATCCAGTGAATTGGCCTCCACTGCCCTCTGTGGCAGAGAATTCCACAAATTCACAACTCTCTGGGTGAAAAAGTTTTTTCTCATCTCAGTTTTAAATGGCCTCCCCTTTATTCTTAGACTGTGGCCCCTGGTTCTGGACTCCCCCAACATTGGGAACATTTTTCCTGCATCTAGCTTTTATAATTTTACACGTTTCTATAAGATTCCCCTCTCATCTTTCCAAACTACAGTGAATACAAGCCCTGTCTTTCCAATCTTTCCTCATATGACAGTCCCTCCATCCCAGGGATTAACCCGGTGAACCTACGCTGCACTGCCTCAATAGCAAGGACGTCCTTCCTCAAATTAGGAGACCAAAACTGAACACAATACTCCAGATGTGGTCTTTGCATTCCATATCAAATTCATTTGGGAAAAAAAATATTTCAAAGGGTAACATTTGCAGAGTTGTGGGGAAATACTACGAGAGTGGACTAATTTCCATAGTTCAAGCATAACGTCACAAAGCCAATATAAGTAATTTAAAATAGAACCTGCCGTGCTACTTTTGAGTGTAAGACTGAAGGAACTGAAGGAGGGTAAGATCTATTGTGCTGAGTGATCTCGACCCAAAACGTCATGTATTTCTTCTCTCCACAGATGCCATCTGACCCGCTGTTACTTCACCATTGTGTGTCTATCTTCGGTGCTACTTTTCTGTTATGATAACCTGTGTGAACTGCACACTGTGGCCTTTACTTTGTTGAGCATGAGCCATATTTTTGACGTCTATTAGTTGGTGTAGATTCATACAGCATTGAAAAAGTCTCTTCAGTCCAACTCATGCTGACCAAGTGCCCGAACTGACCTAGTCCTATTTGCCTACATTTGCCTGGTATCCTTCAAAACCTTTCCTATCCACGTATCTGTCTACTCTAAGTGACTTAAATATTGTTACATAGAAACATAGAAAATAGGTGCAGGAGGAGGCCATTTGGCCCTTCGAGCCAGCACCGCCATTCATTGTGATCATGGCTGATCATCCACAATCAATAACCCGTGCCTGTCTTCTCCCCATATCCCTTGATTCCACTAGCCCCTAGAGCTCTATCTAACTCTCTTTTTAATTCATCCAGTGAATTGGCCTCCACTGCCCTCTGTGGCAGAGAATTCCACAAATTCACAACTCTCTGGATGAAAACATTTTTTCTCACCTCAGTTTTAAATGGCCTCCCCTTTATTCTTGGACTGTGGCCCCTGGTTCTGGACTCCCCCAACATCGAGATCATTGTTGGTCACCAATCATGTTCTCCAGAAATGCTGCCTGACCAGACTCAGTGACTCAACTCCAGCACTGCGTGTCCTTTGTTGTAAACCAGCATCAGCAGTTCCTTGTGTCTACATATGAATACAATGAGATATGTTTTGCATGTTTTGTTTAATTTTATATTGAGCTGTCAAACTAGTCACTGGTGTGCTACAATAACCCGTAAGACTGGACAACTCACATCTCAATTGTGGCGGGTTGGTAAACAGTTTAACTGCCCACTACCTCAGCCAAGTGTGACCAGCAGAAAGAATGAATTCATGTAACCAGCAGCTGCTGGAGATGGTCTCCAACTGTAATTCCTCTTTACGTTTGGAATTTCCTGCATTTGGTCAAACATAGTGCAGAGTGCAGAGAAAATGTAGCCTAACAGCATTGTACATACAGGAACACATCTTGAACATTGATCTGTATGTTTGCGTTAAATTATAAATGACTTTCCTATTTCACCATATCGAGCTGACAGTACAAGCCTGTGCCTTGATTCATTGTAAAGGGGAATGAGGGACTCCTTGCAAACATTTACTCATTGGTCTTATGAAGACATTGTCGCCATTAAAGCCATGTGCTTGCATGCCTAATTAGTTTAATATACTAACGTCGATTTCTTGATTTTTTCAGGTGCATCCTTTTGGTGTCTGTTAGATATCGTTCCAATTAAGAATGAAAAGGGCGAGGTGGTTCTGTTCCTGGCCTCCCATAAGGACATTACTGACAGCAAGAACAATTTGTCACCCGACAGTACAAAAGATGCAGGTAAAGATTTTTTTTTGATAAAGGAACACTGATATGCCGATGGAATAATAAACGTTGAATGTGAAAATTCTTCACAGTCTCTGTCCAGGTTTGGTTACTAAGGCAGCTTGACACTCTGAGTGAATGATTAATGCAGAATAATGATAACCTCAAAGATTTATTATTGTTTGTACATTTTCATGTGTATTCATGTGTATATATGTGTGTATATATGTGTGTATTTATGCGTATATATATGTGTGTGTGTATACAGTGCCCTCCATAACATTTGGCACAAAGACCCATCATTTATTTATTTGCCCCTGTACTCCACAAATTGAGATTTGTAATAGAAAAAAAATCACATGTGGTTAAAGTGTACATTGTCAGATTTTAATAAAGGCCATTTGTATACATTTTGGTTTCACCATGTAGAAATTACAGCTGTGTTTATACATAGTCCCCCCTATTTCAGGGCACCATAATATTTGGGACACATGGCTTCACAGGCGTTTGTAATTGCTCAGGTGTGTTTCAATGCCTCCTTAATGCAGGTATAAGAGAGCTCTCAGCACCTCGTCTAACAAAATACTAAACATGACTACTTTCATTTATATGACATTGCTGTGTCCCAAACATTATGGTGCCCTGAAATGGGGGACTATGTATAAACACTGTGTAATTTCTGCATCTCTGGATGGAAGGAATGGGTGACGTTTCGGGTCAAGACCCTTCTGCACTTGGTTAGTCAGTGGCACCAGTGTACTTTATAGATTATAGGTTTCAGGTCGAGACTTTTCCAGTGGCTAGACTACAGAAGGTGCCAGTGAGGAGACAATACTTTGGACTGTCATGCTGGGATCTATGTGCACACTTCAGGAAGGAATCCACACTGCTGGAGTAGCCTTGGATCAAGGCCACACCTTTACTTGCCCACACCAGCCAACAATATCCTAGCTACCCTTGTCCCACTTACCTGCGCTTGGTCCATATGACAATAGACAATAGGTGCAGGAGTAGGCCATTCGGCCCTTTGAGCTAGCACCACCATTCAATGTGATCATGGCTGATCATTCTCAATCAGTAATCCGTTCCTGCCTTCTCCCCATACCCCCTGACTACGCTATCCTTAAGAGCTCTTTCTTGCTCTCTCTTGAATGCATTCAGAGAATTGGCCTCCACTGCCTTCTGAGGCAGAGAATTCCACAGATTTACAACTCTTTGACTGAAAAGTTCTAAATGGCCTACCCCTTATTCTTAAACGGTGGCCCCTGGTTCTGGACCCCCCAACATTGGGAACATGTTTCCTGCCTCTAATGTGTCCAACACCTTAATAATCTTATTTCAATAAGATCCCCTCTCATCCTTCTAAATTCCAGTGTATACAAGCCTAGTCGCTCCAGTCTTTCAACATACGACAGTCCCGCCATTCCGGGAATTAACCTAGTAAACCTACGCTGCACGCCCTCAATAGCAAGAATATCCTTCCTCAAATTTGGAGACCAAAACTGCACACAATACTCCAGGTGCGGTCTCACTCGGGCCCTGTTCAACTGCAGAAGGACCTCTTTGCTCCTATACTCAACTCCTCTTGTTATGAAGGCCAACATTCCATTGGCTTTCTTCACTGCCTGCTGTACCTGCATGCTTCCTTTCAGTGACTGATGCACTAGGACACCCAGATCTCGTTGTACGTCCCCTTTTCCTAACTTGACACCATTCAGATAATAATCTGCCTTCCTATTCTTACCACCAAAGTGGATAACCTCACATTTATCCACATTAAACTGCATCTGCCATGCATCCGCCCACTCACACAACCTGTCCAAGTCACCCTGCAACCTCATAGCATCTTCCTCACAGTTCACACCCAGCTACCACCAGCCAACTACCACCCAGCTTTGTATCATCTGCAAATTTGTTAATGGTACTTTTAATCCCTTCATCCAAGTCATTAATGTATATTGTAAATAGCTGTGGTCCCAGCACCGAGTCACGCTGATGAATCTTGTGAGTGGGGAGTGGGGTGGGAAGCCGGGGCTGTAAACGGCCGTGGAGACGGTGGGAGCTGCCGATGGGTCGGCACCTCATTCCATTCACAGCCAGTTTACATTTTACATTTTATATTTGTTTTATTTACGTTTCTGCCACTCCGTGGTGTTTTAGAGACACGGGCAGCATCCTGATAAACCTCTTCCGTGCACACTCCAAAACCTCCATTTCCTTCCTGTAATGGGACGATCAGAATTGCAAATGCCCCCAAGTGCAGACTAACCAAAGTTCTAACAAGCTGTAAGGTAACTCCCTGATGATGTACAGCTGGAATCACGGGCCAGTGGGGGGCTGGTTTGCGTGATGGACTGAGCTACATGCACGACTCTCTGCAGTTTCTTGCAATCTTGGGCAGAGCTGCTGCTAAACCTGGCTGTGATGCATCTCGATAGCATGCTTTTATGGTGCTTCTGCAGAGGTTCAGCTTAGTTTAGTTTAGTTTGGTTTAGAGATACAGTGTGGAAACTTTGGCCCACCGAGTCCACACCGACCAGCGATCCCCGCACACTAACACTATCCTACACACATTAGGGACAATTTTACATTTACACATTTATACCAGGCCAAATAACCTACAAACCTATATGTCTTTGGAGTTGTTATAGAAGTTGTTCTAGAAGGTACATGGATAGGACAGGTTTGGAGGGATATGGACCAAGCGCAGACAAGTGGGACTAGTGTAGCTGGGACATTGTTGGCCGGTGTGGGCAAGTTGGGCCAAAGGGCCTGTTTCAACACTGTGTCACTCTATGACTCTATGACTCTAAGATGTTATTTGCCCCTTGTTCCCTACTGTTGTGTGTTCACAGCTTATAGACTGCCAGGTGTCATTGGAGAGAGTGCAGTCCGGTCAGTATTCTCCTTTTCACCCTCAGGCAGCGAAGATCAGCTGTGGTTTGTTTTGTTCTGTTCCAGATGAGATCACCCCACTCAGCAATGACAAGTGATCGATAATGCCTTCTAATTTGTGTTGGGCAATTACTGGGCTAGCTTATTGAATCACTGGGAAATGGGACACTATGGCGAGTCGTAGGCGAGGTACGTTGAAGTAGCCGTTTATTATAACATTAACAACCGTGACAATCAACGCATCAAACGACAGACAACCATAAATCTTACTGTTTCCGCTGGAGGACTAAACGAGACAGCCTCGTTCCCTTTACCTGCGTACTACCTCACCTGGTCTACCAATCAGAGGGTTCGATGGCTGGACCAATCCCTGTGTCCCTACATGACCCCCCCCCAGAACCCTCGGTGCGGTACCGGGCAGGTGTCCGGACCACCCGACCGGAGCGGGTGCAGAAAGGAGAGGGGGGCCTTGCCGGGGGTGGGGACGGGGAAAGCGGGGTCCCGAACGGGGGCCGCGAGGGGGAAAACTGCTGTACAGGAGCCGCGGCCGGAGGGCGGCCCCTACGAGGAGGTTGAGCCGCTGTAACGGGCTGGTCTGGGTCCAAATAGGCAGGCTTGAGGCGGGACACCGAGACGACCTCTTGTCTTGTACCCACTTCTAACGTGAAGGTGACTGTGCCTCTCTTCACTACCCTGAACGGACCCTGGTAAACTGGTCGGAAAGGGGGGCGGTGGGCATCGATGCGCCGACGAACTCGCAGTCGCCCAAAGCCGGCGGGACATGTGAAGGGGGATCCCCGTGACGAGAAGCAGGGACCGGGGCTAGGGACCCCACCCGCGCTCGGAGTGCAGCTAAGAGTGCTGTCATGGAGGGAGGGGGGGTGGAACATTGGGGAAGAACGTCGCCTGGTACCCGCAGGGGCGAGCCATAGACCAGGTCTGCCGAGGAAGCTCCGAGATCGTGCTTTGGAGTCGTGCGGATACCTAGGAGAACCCATGGGAGCTGGTCGGCCCTGTCGGGGCCGGACAGGCGGGCAGTGAGTGAGGCTTTAAGCTGCCGGTGGAACCGTTCCACCATCCCGTTGGCCTGGGGGTGATAGGCGGTGGTTTGCTGTAATCGGGACCCGCACAGCTGAGTCAGAGCCACCCACAGGGACGAGGTGAATTGGGCGCCCCGGTCGGTGGTGATGACGTCCGGGACGCCGAAACGGGCAATCCAATTTAGCGCCAGAGCCCGCGCGCAGGAGGCTGCTGAGATGTCGGACAACGGGAGCGCCTCTGGCCACCGGGTGAACCGCTCGACTACCGTGAGGAGGTGGGTGTAGCCCCTAGAGTGGGGTAACGGGCCGACGAGATCCACATGGATGTGGAGGAATCGGGCTGCTGGGACCGTGAACTGCTGGACGGGGGGCCGAGTGTGTCGGTGGACCTTGGAGGTTTGGCACGGAATGCAGGCGCGGGCCCAGGAGGCCACCTGCTTCCGCAGCCCGTGCCAGACAAATCGAGCCGCAATGAGAGCCGAAGTGGCCCGTATGGACGGGTGTGCCAGGCCGTGAATAGTGTCGAAAACCTGGCGTCGCATGGAAGTGGGTACTACCGGTCGGGTGCGCGGCAGGGAAACGTCGCACCAGAGTTTAGTACGCGTGGGACCACAGGCTACCTGTGCTAACCGCAACCCCGAGGTGGTGTGGGGGTACAGGGAGGGGGTGTCTTCCAGGCGCTGAGCCTCCGCGAGCTCCTGGAAATCCACCCCGGAACTTACCTCGGCCACCGGGGAAACCGCTGGTCTGGACAGGGCATCCGCGACGGCGTTTAGTTTTCCCGCAATGTGCCGAACGTCGGTGGTAAATTCCGAAACGTAAGTAAGGTGTCGCTGCTGGCGGGCCGACCACGGATCGGAAACCTTCGAAAAAGCGAACGTCAGTGGCTTGTGGCCAGTGAAGGCCACGAAAAAGCGACCCTCTAAAAAATAGCGAAAATGACGGATCGCCAGGTAGAGGGCCAGGAGCTCCCGATCAAAGGCACTGTACGCTATCTCGGGGCGAGTGAGCTGGCGGCCGAAAAAGGCCAAAGGGTGCCAGAGGCCGTTAACCTGCTGTTCTAAGACGACCCCCACCGCCACGCCGGAGGCATCGACGGTGAGGGCAATGGGGGCAGAGGCGCGAGGGTGGACGAGCATGGTGACGTTCGCGAGGGCCAGCTTAGCTGCTGCGAAAGCCTCGTCGGCAGCAGGGGACCACACGAGATCGGTGGGGTTACCCGCGAGGCATTGGAAAAGGGGGCGCATGATCTGGGCTGCCGCCGGGACGAAGTGGTGGTAAAAGTTTATCATACCCACAAACTCTTGTAACCCTTTGATAGTGTCGTGGCGGGGGAAGGAGCGGATAGCAGCCACCTTCTCGGGCAAGGGAACGGCACCTGCCTGTGTGATCCGATGGCCCAGGAAATCTACTGAGGATAGTCCGAATTGGCATTTGGACGGGTGTAGGATCAGACCGTGGTCCTGCAACCTTTGGAATATGGAGCGCAGGTGGGACCGGTGTTCGTGAGCCGACCGACTTGCCACGAGAATATCGTCCAGATATATGAATACAAAAGGCATACCCTGACCCACATGATCCATGAGACGTTGGAACGCCTGGGCGGCGTTTTTGAGGCCGAAAGGCATCCGCAGCCACTCGAAAAGCCCGAACGGGGTGATGGTGGCGGTCTTAGGGATGTCTGCGGGGCAAACCCTCGGATTAAGTCCAGTTTTGAGAAAACCGTGGCGCCCTCTAGGCTGGCCGAAAAATCCTGAATATGCGGGATCGGGTATCGGTCAGCCGTGGTGATGGCGTTCAGGCGTCGGTAATCGCCACACGGTCTCCACCCCCCCAGATGCTTTTGGGACCATGTGTAATGGTGAGGCCCACGGGCTGTCTGACGGGCGTATGATCCCCAGCCGCTCCAAAGTGAGGAACTCTTCGCGAGCGACTGCCAGCTTATCAGGGGGTAGGCGTCGGGCTCGGGCGAAAACAGGCGGTCCCTCTGTGGGGATGAAGTGTACGACTCCGTGCTTGGCGGCAGGTGTGTCGAATCGCTGGACTAGGAGCTCCGGGAAATCAGCGAGTATCGCAGCAAACGGGTCGGAGGCCGTAGTGACGGCCTGGACGGTCGGGGTGGATGACACGGAAACCGAAGGAGCGGGGGGGGTCAACGCTACTGGACGACGGCTGCAGGCTCTTCCCGCGGACGTCAGGGATTAACGCGAAAGCCCAAAGGAAATCCGCGCCCAGGATTGCCTGGCCTACATCTGCGATGATGAAAGTCCAGTTGTAGGTCCTGGAACCAAAGGACAGGGACATGTCCCGTGTTCCGTAGGTACGGACAGGGCTGCCGTTGACCGCAATGAGTGAGGGGCCGGTCTTACCTGATCGCGCTTCTTGGCAGGATGGGGGCACAATGCTGACGATCGCCCCGGTGTCCACGAGGAAAACGGTACCTGTATGTTGCTCCGCCAGGTAGAGGCGATGGTTCTGGCCGATCGAGATTGCCTCTACATTTGATCGGCCGAGGCATTTCCCGAGAATGTGCAGGGGCTTCTACAGTTGCGTGCCGCTGCTCCCCATCTTCTGTGAAAGAAACACCAGCCGCGCTGGTGTGTTTCTGTGTCGCGGGCCTGCTTCAAAATGGCCGCTGTCGACGTAGCAGCTTGGCGGGCTTTTTGAAAAGTGGCGGGTGGATGGGCGCCATCTTGGCCGCGCGGTCGGTCGCTCACCTGTGTTGAAACCCGATTTACTGACCCGGGGCGCCTCGCCTTTGCCGCGACCAGTGCGTCCGCTTTTTCTGCGAAATCCATCGGGTCCCCGAAAGTAACGTCTGCTAGGACTACGCGGACGTCCTCTGGCATCTTTTCGCGGAATGCCTCCTCGAACATGAGGCATTTGGTGTGTTCTCCCGCTAGAGTCATCATCTCCGTCATGAGAACCGACGGCGGTCGGTCCCCGAGCTCAGGTAAGTGCAGGAGTGTGCTGGCCCGCTGTTGTTGGCTGCGGCCGAAGGTTTTCAGCAGCAGCGACTTGAGGCCCGCATACTTGGCAGTTTCTGGCGGGTCGGTGACGTACTGTGCGACCCGTGCGGACGTTTCCGACGGCAGGACGCTCAGTAGGTGGTAGAACCGGGTCGCGTCCTCCTGTATTCCCCGGAGGTGGAACTGTGCCTCCGCTTGGGCGAACCACAGGCGTGGTTGGTGAGCCCAGAACGGGGGCAGATGAACGCCGACTGCGTTTGGCGTCGATGCCTCCTGATGGGACATCTTGGTGATCTGTGATCACGTCGGGGTCACCACTATGGCGAGTCGTAGGCGAGGTACGTTGAAGTAGCCGTTTATTATAACATTAACAACCGTGACAATCAACGCATCAAACGACAGACAACCATAAATCTTACTGTCTCCGCTGGAGGAGTAAACGAGACAGCCTCGTTCCCTTTACCTGTGTACTACCTCACCTGGTCTACCAATCAGAGGGTTCGATGGCTGGACCAATCCCTGTGTCCCTACAACACTTTACATTATGAATGGATATTTTTATTTGCAGGGAAAATCTCCGGTGGTGACACAAAAGGGGAAGTGCAGCCATTCCCATCTCACATCTGCTGGAGTAGCTGTGTGTTGGATGCAGCGTGTCAAAACCAATGACCTGCACATAACACCAACATTCACATTCCAGCAAATCATGTCCATGGCTTTTTGCTTTTATTGAAAAAAACACATGAAATCTATTTATTTGAGAGTAAATAAAGGTCTAGTACATGCTCAATTGTACTCACTCATAAATAGTTGAGATTTATCTAAAATCAGCACTTGCAGCACCAGACACCCGGGTTCGATCCTGACTCCGGGTGCGGTGCTGTCCGTATGGAGTTTGTTACGTGACCTGCGTGGGTTTTCTCCGAGATCTTCGGTTGCCTCCCACTCCAAAGACGTACAGATTTGTAGGTTCATTTTCTTGGTATAAGTGTAAAATTGTCTCCAGTGTGTGTAGGATGCTGTTAATGTGCAGGCATCATTCGTCGGCACGTGCTCGATGGGCCGAAGGGCCTGTTTCGCGCTGTATCTCTGAACTAAACTAAATAGCTAAATATTTGGTCAAATATCAATCCGGTTAAAATCATGATAAAATTTTTGATCACATATGTCTTGATAGAAACAGGTTGAGAAATATAGTTTAGCTATGTCAGTATTTAGTGCTTTTGACTTCCATAAATACTTCTTTATTATTTGCTGTACCTCAGAAGCACAATTTTCTGCACGTTTGTATGTTCTCTGTTCCTCAATATGTTTGTAAAGAGTATTTACACATCATGTTTTACCTTGTTTGCCTGAGGTACACATGTTTCATTGCCTTTATTTCATTCCTACAAACGACTCCAGTCAAAGAAGGTAACTGCCAATAATATCCTGAAGGAAATTATAAAGATTTGTACAAATCATTAATCGACACAAAATGCTGGAGTAACTCAGCGAGACAGGCAGCATCTCTGGAGAGAAGGAATGGGTGACATTTCGGGTCGAGACCCTTCATCAGACTGCTTTGGTGTGAAGAAGGTGTCTTGACCTGAAACGTAACCCATTCCTTCTCTCCAGAGATGCTGCCTGTCCCGCTGAGTTACTCCAGCATTTTGTGCCTATCTTGGGTTTAAACCAGCACCTGCAGTTCCTTCCTTCACACATAACTCAAGCTTCCAATGTTCCTGTACAGAGAGAACATTGATCTGCGAATGTCATTGGAGTATAATTATTAAAATCTATTTGTTCTATCATTTTGACCTGTATTTTTAACCAGTTAAAAGTAACCCCTGCATCCCCTCTCTCCATTCCTCCCCCACCCAAGTTGCACCAGCTTCTAGTTCTCACCTAGCACACTAGCTAACAATGTCCTGTTTCCTTTATCATCGTTACTTTTTTGCATATCTTTCATTCATTTGTTCTATATCTCTCTACATCATCGCCTCTATCTCTCGTTTCCCTCTCCTCTGACTCTCAGTCTGAAGAAGGGTCTCGACCTGAAACGTCACCTATTCCTTCTCTCCAGAGTTGCTGCCTGTCCCGCTGAGTTACTCCAGCTTCATGTGTCTATCTAGAATTCAGTCAGGTTGAGGCAAGCCTTGCACTGCCCTGACTTTTGAACACCTTCCAATGCCAGCTTCATGCGTGTCTTTCATAAACATAAACGATTGTTTTGCCAATTTTTTTTTCCACTTTGATCATCTCGTGGTCTTTGAGATTTTGAATCCCTCAATCAGTTCCAGAGCACCATGGGTCATTCGGAATATAATGTCAGTTAATAGTTCCTACATAATATATAATAGACAATAGACAATAGGTGCAGGAGTAGGCCATTCGGCCCTTCGAGCTATAATAATAGAACAATATAATTTGTGATAATTAGGAGTGTGAAGGTGTAGAATGGGTAATACTGTGCAGATGATGTATTCTCAGCATTGCCCCACATTAACGTGCACCTGCCCAAATCAGGTTGGCAAGGTGGTGCAGCAGGACAGTTGCTGCCTCACAGCGCCAGATATCTGGGTTTGATCCTGGCTGCGTGTGCTGTCTGTATGCATTTGGGCGGTCACGGTGGCGCAGCGGTAGAGTTGCTGCTTTACAGCGAATACAGTGCCGGAGACCCGGGTTCCATCCCAACTACGGGTGCCGTCTGTACGGAGTTTGTACGTTCTCCCTGTGACCTGCGTGGGTTTTCTCCGAGATCTTCGGTTTCCTCCCACACTCCAAAGACGTGCAGGTTTGTAGGTTAATTGGCTTGGAAAATGTAAAAAATTGTCCCTAGTGGGTGTAGGATGGTGTTAATGTGTGGGGATCGCTGGTCGGCGTGGACCCGGTGGGCCAAAGTGCCTGTTTCCGCGCTGTATCTCTAAACTAAGCTAAACTAAATATGAATGAGCATATTCAACATCCACTGGCACTCTGCTAACACTCAGCTCAGGGAATGTGTGACTCTGCAACACCATCGTTTTGCTGAAACCTCCCAATGAATGGAGGACTAGGTTTTGCAAAAAATTCCGACTTACATTTTCTAACATGCGTTTTAGAAAGTTGTTCGAAATTCAGAGATGACAAGCAAGCAGTTCATTCCGACTTAGTAAGGGGAATCTGACCAGAGTATTGCAGGTAAATAATTGCCCTCCACACAATTCTTTCCCAAGCAACACAGCTGCAAACAAAATTCAACAGAAAGGAAAAGTCAGACCAGTAAACCTGTCCAAGTCACTCTGCATCCTCATCGCATCCTCTTATTCTGTGTGAGCTTCAACTCACAATTGAGAAGCAAGAGAAAGTTGATAATAGTCATGTAATTTATTTCAAAACCTGAGACGGCCATTGTCCCAACAGGTGTGCTCCTCGTAAGCTGTCTCCCACTTTAATTCACACACGAGAATTTATCCACCTTCCTGGAAATATACATAGATACATAGATATATAGACAAGAGGTGCAGGAGGAGGCCATTCGGCCCTTCGAGCCAGCACCGCCATTCATTGTGATCATGGCTGATCATCCACAATCAATAACCCTTGCCTACCTTTTCCCCATATCCCTTGATTCCACTAGCCCCTAGAGCTCTATCTAACTCTCTTTTGAATGCATCCAGAGAATTGGCCTCCCTTCTGAGGCAGGGAATTTTATATGTTTCTATAAGATCCCGTCTCATCCTAAATTCCAATGAATACAAGACCAGTCGCTCCACTCTTTCATCATATGACAGACCCGCCATCCCGGGAATTAACCTCGTGAACCTACACTGCACTGCCTCAATAGCAAGAATGTCCTTCCTCAAATTAGGAGAGTTGCTGCCTTACAGCGAATGCAGCACCGGAGACCCGGGTTCGATCCTGACTGGGGGTGCTGTCTGTACGCAGTTTGTACGTTCTCCCCGTGACCTGCCTTACAGGTTTATCCGAGATCTTCGGTTTCCTCCCACACTCCAAAGACATACAGGTTTGTAGGTTAATTGGCTTGGTAAATGTAAAAATTGTGCCTAGAGGGTGTAGGATAGTGTTAATGTGCGGGGATCGCTGGTCGGCGCGGACCCATTGGGCCGAAAGGGCCTGTTTCTGCGTTGTATCTCTGAACTAAACAGAACAAAACTGCACACAATACTCCAGATGTGGTCTCACCAGGGCCCTGTACAACAGCAGGACCTCTTTGCTCCTATACTCAAATCAATAGACAATAGACAATAGGTGCACGAGTAGGCCATTCGGCCCTTCGAGCCAGCACCACCATTCAATGTGATCATGGCTGATCATTCTCAATCAGTACCCCGTTCCTGCCTTCTCCCCATACCCCCTGACTCCGCTATCCTTAAGAGCTCTATCTAGCTCTCTCTTGAATGCATTCAGAGAATTGGCCCCCACTGCCTTCTGAGGCAGAGAATTCCACAGATTCACAACTCACTGACTGAAAAAGTATTTCCTTATCTCAGTTCTAAATGGCCTCCCCCTTATTCTTAAACTGTGGCCCCTGGTTCTGGACTCCCGCAACATTGGAAACATGTTTCCTGCATCCAGCGTGTCCAATCACTTAATAATCTTATACGTTTCGATAAGATCCCCTCTCATCCTTCTAAATTCCAGTGTATACAAGCCTAGTCGCTCCAGTCTTTCAACATATGACAGTCCCGCCATTCCGGGAATTAACCTAGTAAACCTACGCTGCACGCCCTCAATAGCAAGAATGTCCTTCCTCAAATTTGGAGACCAAAACTGCACACAGTACTCCAGGTGCGGTCTCACTAGGGCCCTGTACAACTGCAGAAGGACCTCTTTGCTCCTATACTCAACTCCTCTTGTTATGAAGGCCAACATTCCATTGGCTTTCTTCACTGCCTGCTGTACCTGCATGCTTCCTTTCAGTGACTGATGCACTAGGACACCCAGTTCACGTTGTACGTCCCCTTTTCCTAACTTGACACCATTCAGATAATAATCTGCCTTCCTATTCTTACCACCAAAGTGGATAACCTCACACTTATCCACATTAAACTGCATCTGCCATGCATCCGCCCACTCACACAACCTGTCCAAGAAACCCTGCAACCTCATAGCATCTTCCTCACAGTTCACACTACCACCCAGCTTTGTATCATCTGCAAATTTGCTAATGGTACTTTTAATCCCTTCACCCAAGTCATGAATGTATATTGTAAATAGCTGGGGTCCCAGCACCGAGCCTTGCGGTACCCCACTAGTTACTGCCTGCCATTCTGAAAGGGACCCGTTTATCCCCACTCTTTGCTTTCTATCTGCCAACCAATTTTCTATTCATGTCAGTACCCTACCCCCAATACCATGTGCTCTAACTTTGCCCACTAATCTCCTATGTGGGACCTTGTCAAAGGCTTTCTGAAAGTCGAGGTACACCACATCCACCGGCTCTCCCCTGTCAATTTTCCCAGTTACATCCTCAAAAAATACCAGAAGATTAGTCAAGCCTGATTTCCCCTTTGTAAATCCATGCTGACGCGGAACGATCCTGTTACTGCTATCCAAATGCTCTGCAATTTCGTCTTTTATAATTGACTCCAGCATCTTCCCCACCACTGATGTCAGACTAACCTGTTCCTTTTGTACAGGTCACCTCTACCCCAGAAGTGATCCCAGTGGTCTATAAATCTAAATCCCTGTTCCCTGCACCAGCCCCTCAGCCATACATTCAGATCCCCTATCTCCCTGTTCCTGCCCTCACCAGCATGAGATGTCTGCTTCTTGCCCCATTCTCACAGCACAATCACTGTGGGTGAAGCCAAGTCTCCTGAATTCATTTCTGAATTTATAAGTGACTATTCTATGTATTAATTTATGATCTATGGTTTTGGTTCCAGCTCTGGTTGTCCTGAAATGACTAATTTCACTCCTGATTCTGTGCTTAGCAAGCCCATCTGCCAACTCATCCTTACATAATAAATGGCCATTCTTAATGTGTAGGAAGGAACTGCAGATGCTGGTTCAGACTGAAGATGAACACAAAATACTGCAGTAACTCAGCGGGTCAGACAGCATCTCTGGAGAGAAGGAATGGGTGATTAAACTAAACTAAGCATTGATCTCATTGTTTTTATTAATTTTGCGTAATCTTTATCAGAAGCATATTTTTGTTTATTTTCTTGTTGCCGTGGCAGACCTTGACAAGAGCAAAAGAGACATTACCACGTTTATCAAACAATAATCAATTGTTATACCACTTATCAATTGTACTATTTTAGGGGTGTAGTATACTTTGCACAAATGTCCCTCCTGTGCTATATTAACTGCATTAAGAAAAATAAATGATTAATTGTTAAAGCATCAGTAAAAGACATTTACATAAGGGAGAGTCTAGGACATAGCCTCAGAATTAAAGGACATTCCTTTAGACAATAGACAATAGACAATAGGTGCAGGAGGAGGCCATTTGGCCCTTCGATCATGGCTGATCATTCTCAATCAGTACCCCGTTCCTGCCTTCTCCCCATACCCCCTGACATTTACATAGAAACATAGAAAATAGGTGCAGGAGTAGGCCATTCGGCCCTTCGAGCCTGCACCGCCATTCAATATGATCATGGCTGATCATCCAGCTCAGTAGCCTGTACCTGCCTTCTCTCCATACCTCCTGATCCCTTTAGCAAAAAGGGCCACATCTAACTCCCTCTTAAATATAGCCAATGAACTGGCCTCAACTACCTTCTGTGGCAGAGAATTCCACAGACTCACCACTCTCTGTGTGAAGAAATGTTTTCTCATCTCGGTCCTAAAAGACTTCCCCCTTATCCTTAAGCTGTGACCCCCGGTTCTGGACTCCCCCAACATCGGGAACAATCTTCCCGCATCTAGCCTCTCCAACCCCTTAAGAATTTTATATGTTTCTATAAGATCTATAAGATGAGGAGGAATTTCTTTAGTCAGAGGGTGGTGAATCTGTGGAATTCTTTGCCGCAGAAGGCTGTGGAGGCCAAGTCAGTGGATACGTTTAAGGCAGAGAGATAGATTCTTGATTAGTACGGGTGTCAGGGGTTATGGGGAGAAGGCAGGAGAATGGGGTTAGGAGGGAGAGATAGATCAGCCATGATTGCATGGCGGAGTAGACGATGGGCCGAATGGCCTAATTCTGCTCCTATAAATTTATGATGTTATGACCTTATGATATGAATAAGTGAGGCAGTAAATTAAGAAAGAGATTCAAGGCTGCAATATGTGTGTACATAATTTTCCATCGCAATCCCACCCTGGCCTCAGTCTTCAACCTCCTGTGCTGTTACATTGAAGGTCAACATATGTTGAAAGAACAAACCCTTATTTTAATGAGGCGCGACATAGCTTTCAGGACATGCACCATGTCGTATTTCACAAGTGTAGAATTCAGGACTGAATTCAACAATGGAGAAACAAAACAACGACAGATGGCTGCAAATCTGAAATGAAAATAAATTAAAGCATTATTATGCAGGTCAGGCAGTGTCTGATGGGGGAGGCCTTGCTGATTACCTGTTTCACAACTCCCAAACATATCTTTCATTTTGCAAAGATCTTTATCAGCCTCTTTCTTCACAATCATCCCTTCTGTGATTCGGCTTCTTCTGGCCTCCGCCCTATCAGAACTTTTCTTTTTGTTTAGTTTAGTTTAGTTTAGAGATACAGCACAGAAACACCGGGTACGCGCCGACCAGCGATCCCCACACATTAACACTATCCTACTCACACCAGGGACAAATTTTACATTTACCAAGCCAATTATCCTACAAACCTGTACGTCTTTGGAGTGTGGGAGGAAACCGAAGATCTCGGAGAAAACCCACGCAGGTCACGGGGAGAACGTACAAACTCCGTACAGACAGCACCCGTAGTCAGGATGGAACCTGGGTCTCCGGCGCTGCATTCGCTGCAAGGCTGCGACACCGCTGCGCCACCGTGACTGCGTTTGTCCTTATCCTGCTTCCATTTTCCCACATTTTACAGCTGAAAGGCTGTAATGTGAAGGAAGGAGCTGCAGATGCCGGTTTACAGATAGACTCAAAGTGCTGGAGTAATGCAGCAGGACAGGCAGCATCTCTGGAGAGAAGGAATGGGTGATGTTTCAGGTCGAGACCCTCCATTCCTTCCCTCCAGAGATGCTGCCTGTCCTGCTGCGTTACTCCAGCACTTTGTGTCTACCTTTGCTGAAAGGCCATTGACTGAAAATGAAACCTCTCTAAAAATGCTCTCTGACCCCTTGCACGTTTCTGTTTATATTGCTGCAAGGATAAAATGTAACTGCAGGTAAAAGAAAATCAACTAAATGATTGGAGATTGCCCGGAAAGCTCTCTTTCATAGTTGGTTTCATACCCAAATTCCCACTGGATGTTCCCTTTGCACAGAGCTCAAATCCAGAAGAAATCATTCAAAAGAAATTTCCTAATAGCATGCTATGCCTCTGATTATCTTTTTCTTGCTTAGTTAAGCAGTGTTCTTTTATAATGTCCCCGTAATTGCAAAATAAAATGTTTCTCGCTCAATATTTTTCATTTGGGTTGATATGGCATGGTGGTGCAGCGGTAGAGTTGCTGCCTTACAGCACTTATAGCGCAAGAGACCTGGGTTCGATCCTGACTACGGGTGCTGTCTGTATGGAGTTTGTACGTTCTCCCTGTGACCTTTGTGCATTTTCTCCGAGATCTTCGGTTTCCTCCTACACTCCAAAGACGTACAGGTTTGTAGGTTAATTGGCTTGGTATCAATATAAATCATCCCTAGTGTGTGTAGGATAGTGTTAATGTGCAGGGATCGCTGGTCAGTGCGGACCCGGTGGGCCGAAGGGCCTGTATCCGTGCTGTATCTCTAAACTAAACTAAACTATACTAAAACATAGGCACAAGCAAAAATGTGACTTAGTAAAACATGAATGTTTGAAAATTCAGGATGGAAATGCTGCTTTATAGACAATAGACAATCGGTGCAGGAGGAGGCCATTTGGCCCTTCGAGCCAGCACCGCCATTCACTGTGTTCCTGGCTGATCATTCTCAATCAGTACCCCGTTCCTGCCTTCTCTCCATATCCCTCGACTCCGCTATCTTTAAGAACTCTATCTAACTCTCTTTTGAAAGCATCCAGAGAATCGGCCTCCACTGCCTTCTGAGGCAGAGAATTCCACAGATTCACAACTCTCTGGGTGAAAAAGCTTTTCCTCATCTGCGTCCTAATGGCCTACCCCTTATTCTTAACCTGTGGCCCCTGGTTCTGGACCTGCTTTATGCAGTGTAGTTTGTAGTCTAAATGACGTGGAATGACGTTAGAGTGATAACATCACTACCATCCAAGCATTGCATTAAAATGTTCATGGGTGCACGAGAGACCTGGCCAATATTTGACCCAGAGGACAACAATGACTTGAGTCTCTACCAATGCACCACAGTGTCATATCAACCCAAATTGAGTTGAGTAGGAAGTTATAATTAATCGAGCCACTGATGTGGCATATGGGCTTGCTTGCTCCCATGCATTGGGTCATAAGATCAAGATTTGGGCGGTCACGGTGGTGCAGCGGTAGAGTTGCTGCCTTACAGCAAATGCAGCGCCGGAGACCCGGGTTCCATCTGTACGGAGTTTGTACGTTCTCCCTGTGATCTGCGTGGGTTTTCTCCGAGATCTTCAGTTTCCTCCCACACTCCAAAGACGTACAGGTATGTAGTTTAATTGGCTTGGTAAATGTAAAAATTGTCCCTAGTGTGTTTAGGATGGTGTTAATGTGTGGGGATCGCTGGTCGGCGCGGACCCGGTCGGTGGAAAGGGCCTGTTTCCGCGCTGTATCTCTAAACTCTAAAGTAAAGTAGGAAGTTATAATTAATCGAGCCACTGATGTGGCTTGTGGGCTTGTGGGCATGTGGGCATGTGGGCATGTGGGCATGTGGGCATGTGAGCATGTGGGCTTGTGGGCTTGTGGGCTTGTGGGCATGTGGGCTTGTGGGCATGTGGGCATGTGGGCATGTGGGCTTGCTTGCTTTTCATTGGTTGGGGCACTGAGTACAAGATCAAGATGTCATGATTCAGCTTTCTAGGAGTTTGGTGAGGCCGCACTTGGGATGTTGCATTTAGTCTGGTCTCCTCATTACAGGCAGCCTATGGAGGCTTTGGAGTGGATGCAGAAGAGGTTTACCGAAATGCTGCCTGCATTAGAGGGTAGCAGATCCAGGGAGAGGATAGACACACTTGCATTGTTTTCTCTGGAATGCCGGGTGGACGGGACACCTGATAGAGGTGTAGAACATATGATTGATGCAGAGATAGAGTAGAACCTTTTCCCAGGGGGGAAATGTCAAACACTAGAGGTCACAGGTTTTAGGTGGGAGGGGCAACGTTTGAAGGAGAAATGGAGGGCAGGTTTTTTGCACAGAGGGCAGTGGGTAGTTTGTGTTATCATATTCTCCACCTTGTTAATTATCCATGGAGTCACAGTTCCCTTGTCCTTCATTATTTTAAGAATGTACTGAACTTGTTTCTGACCCATGTCAGAGATAGCAGACATTTTGGTCAATCTTTGATCCCATTTGACTTTCATGAGATCCCAAATCATTCAATTGAAGTTTGCCTCCTTCCAATTGGGAATGTCTGTTTTAGATTGTTTCATGTTCTTCTTTATTGCCAATCTAAAAATCACAATACCACAACCAGTTTTACCAAAGTGGTCCCTCACTGATACGTGTTCTCAAAGGCTCACTTCTTTCCTGAGCATCAGATCAACAATCTGTGTTGCTCAAATGAAAAAGACAATCCAGGGTTTGTCAAGAAATAACACAGATATCAATAACATGACAATGTAAATAGTAATATTTCTAACACATTAGAAATATCCAGCAGTTGAGACAGCACATGTGGAGGGGGCAGTGTAATGTTTCCAGGCAAAACTGCAATAAGTCAGGCAGCATCTCTGGAGAGAGGGGATGGGTGACATTTCGGGTCGAAGACCTTCTTCAGACTCATGGGTTCCTACCTGAAACGTCACCTGTTCCTTTTCTCCAGAGGTGCTGCCTGACCTGCTGAATTACTCCAGTTTTTTTTAAGGCAGAGATAGACAAATTCTTAATTAAAACGAATGTCAAGGGTTATGGGGAGAAGGCAGGAAAATGGGATGAGGAAGCAGAGGTCAGCCATGATTGAATGATGGAGTGCACTCCATGGTCCAAATGGCCTAATCCTGCTCCCATAACTTGTGAACAGATCCAGCAATGCCTGCTTTACAGTTGGGCCAAGAATGTAGGCACCACTTGATAACGTCAGCTATGTTCCATTTGATCTCGTGGTAGATATATGGAACGAGCTGCCGGAGGAGGTGGCTGAGGCAGATACTATTACAACATTTAAAAAACATTTGGACAGGCTTAATGATAGGATATAATCGGTTTAGAGGGAAATGGGCCAAACGCAGGCAGATGTCACTAGTGTAGATGGGGCATGTTGGTCGACATGGGCAAGTTGGGCCGAAGGGCCTGTTTCCACACTGCATCACTCCATGACTATAAAATATGACAGTTAAGCTTCATGATTTGAAGAGTTTGTGGATAACCTCAGATAGACACAGAAAGCTGAAGTAACTCAGCGGGACAGGCAGCATCTCTGGAGAGAAGGAATGGGTGACGTTTTGGGTCGAGACCCTTCTTCAGACTGTTGCTGAATGAACAAGACTCAGCACATTCATATCTTTAGGGCACAGTGTAAAATCGCGATTCTGAGCAGATTCTACTGCTGTGGAAGGGAGCAGCACATCACTCAATGATCTCCAAATTACCATCTTCAATCATTGCACTTCCTTCCTACACTGTGGATAACCTCATTTTCTGTGAAAACCCTGCTCTTCTCTACGATCCACAGTTTCATCTTCCACTATCATAATTGTCCCTCGATGATGTTGAGCATCGGCATAGGGAAATAATAGACTATAAGGGAATATAATCAGTTGCGAGAGCTATTCTTTCTTTGCTCTTGCTCGCTTCAAACAGTAACCGTGAGCATTTTTAATTTCGCTCTCAGTGAGCCTGTGTGTGCTCTTAACGGCATAATTTACATCTCAGCAGTAAGATGACTACAACAGAACTGTCTGTGTTGATATCACAAATACATCGCGCGTAATTAAAGTTACATCAGTCAGACCTGCTTTTGTCTGATTGCAGGTTACGTAACTAGATGGTAATGTTGTTTGAAGCACATTCAAGATTTATTTTGATTTATTTTGTGCTATGAGCACAATTAAAATTCCTCAGTTAATGTTTGAACCTGGAAAATAAATGACTGCTGGTAATCATGATATGGAGAGATACAGAGTGGAAACAGGCCCTTCGGCCCACCGTGTCCTTGACAACCTGTGATCATCCCGTACCACTAACACTGCCCTACACAATAGGGCGGTTTACAATTTCCAGAAGCCAATAAAACCTACAAACCTGTATGTCTTTGGAGTGTGGAAGGAAACCAGGGCACCCCACGAAAACCCACGCACGCAGTCACGGGGAGAACGTACAAACTCTGTACAGACAGCACCTGTAGTCAGGATTGAACCCGGGTCTCTGGCGCTGTAAGGCAGCAACTCTACCACTCTGCCATCTTGCCACCCTGCACTGCACCTCCCATGCAGAACTCACTGACTTCATCAACTTCACCACCAATTTCCATCCTGCACACAAATTCACTTGGACCATCTCCGACATCTCCCTACCATTTCTGGATCTCACCATCTCCATTACAGGAAACAACTATTGACCAACATCTACTACAAACCCACTGACTCCAACAGCTATCTGGACTACACTTCTTCCCACCCAGCTTCCCTTATCCCCTACTCCCAATTCCTCCGTCTATGCTGCATCTGCGCCCAGGACACTAGGGCATCAGAGATGTCCTCATTCTTTAGGAAACAGGGCTTCCCCTCTTCCACTATAGATGAGGCTCTCACCAGGGCCTCCTCTATATCCCGCAGCTCCGCTCTTGCTCCCCCTCCCCCCATTCGTAACAAGGACAGAATCCCCCTTGTCCTCACCTTCCACCCCATCAGCCATCGCATACGGCATGTAATCCTCCAACATTTCCGCCACCTCCAACGGGATCCCACTACTGGCCACATCTTTCCATCATGATCACCCATGTTCACATTGAATGGCGGTGCTGGCTCGAAGGGCCGAATGGCCTACTCCTGCACCTATTGTCTATTATCTCCACCCCTTTCTGCTTTCCGCAGAGACTGTTCCCTCCGAAACTCCATGGTCCACTCGTCCCTTCCCACCCAAACCACCCCCTCCCCAGGTACTTTCCCCGCAGGAGATGCAACACCTGTCCCTTTACCTCTCCTCTCAACTCCATCCAAGAACCCAAACAGTCTTTCCAGGTGAGGCAGAGGTTCACCTGCACCTCCTCCAACCTCATCTACTGTATCCGCTGTTCCAGGTGTCAACTTCTCTACATCGGTGAGACCAAGCGCAGGCTCAGCGATCGTTTCGCTGAACACCTCCGCTCAGTCCATCTTAACCTACCTGATCTCCAGGTTGTTCAGCACTTCAACTCCCCCTCCCATTCCCAATCTGACCTGTCCTGGGCCTCCTCCATTGTCAGAGTGAGGCCCAGAGCAAATTGGAGGAACAGCACCTCATATTTGGCTTGAGCAGCTTACACCCCAGCAGTATGAACATTGACTTCTCTAACTTCAGATAGCCCTTGCTTTCCCTCTCTATACTCTCCCCTCCCCTGTTCTTCCACTAGTCTTCCTGAATCCTACTACATTCTATCTTTGTCCCGCCCTCTCCCCTGACATCAGTCTGAAGAAGGGTCTCGACCCGAAACATCACCCATTCCTTCTCTCCAGAGATGCTTCCTGACCCGCTGAGTTACTCCATCATTTTGTGTCCATTGTAGATATCAATGTCCCTCCTTGAGGGAGAATTGATGGGGTCTACTCATTAAAAGAGGTTGTTCATTCACCTTTGGGAGACTTGCCTGCTAAACAGTGACAAAGAGCAGTTGTAATCTCAAGATTGCTACAGATATGAACCGAGACAGAACCGTGAGGGACTCTACCCTCTCCCAATAGATAAGGAAGCCTGCTTTTCAGCAGAATGTTTGTTTTAGCTATTTTACCTACGTTCTAAGTTGGCCATTTTTCCCATCATTCTTCCCCAGTAATGTGAGCTGTATGGTTAACCAAATTATAACCTACTCAACTTCCTTATAATTCTCAAAATTCCCCACAACAAGCTGCAACAGACAGAGAGCATGATTAGCTTAGAAGATTTTTAGACATGTGTTTCTTGAATTTCTACCCAGCTTATAGCAGTCAGTGGGAAAAAACTTTTTCACCCAGAGAGTTGTGAATTTGTGGAATTCTCTACCACAGAGGGCAGTGGAGGCCAATTCACTGGATGAATTTAAAAGAGAGTTAGATAGAGCTCTAGGGACTACCGGAATCAAGAGATATGGGGAAAAGGCAGGCTCGAAGGACCAAATGGCCTCCTCCTGCACCTATTTTCTATGTTTCCATGAATCAAAATAGTGCATTTTATGCAAACCACTTATTAAGTTTCTAAGAAAACTTGATTAGAAAGGATCATGTCCCCTGAGAAAGAAATTCAGAAAACAAAATAAACAAAATCAATTATAGCCTACAGTCATACCAGGCTCTGTCTCTGCCCTCAGTTACAATATATTTATCTACATTCAGCATATTAAGCAATTAAAAGGGGAATAGAACTATTAATGTTCAGCCCCTGGGATCTTTCCATCTCCATGTCTCCTTACTACAACATCACCGGCCGGCACGGTGGTGCAGCGGTAGAGTTGTTGCCTTACAACACCAGAGACCCAGGTTCAATCCTGACCATGGGTACTGTCTGTACGTTTTTGTATGTTCTCCCAGTGACCTGCGTGGGTTTTCTCCGAGAGCTCCGGTTTCCTCCCACACTCGAAAGACATACAGGTTAGTTGGTTAATTGGTTTAGTTAAATTGTAACTTGTCCCAGGTGTGTGTAGGATAGTGTTAGTGTGAGGGGATCGCTGGTCGGCGCGGACCCGGTGGGCCGAAAGGTCTGTTTCCGCGTGGTATCTCTAAACTAAACTAAACTTGAAATACTACAATGTGCTGATAGTGTTCAAAATTAGTTGACTGCATGAATGATTATTGAACTAGAGATTGTTAGAGAGTATGTTAATCGTGCAGTTCAAATCTTCCTGTCAAGACTTTAATACCAAAGTACTTTTTCAACGCTGATCTGGACCTTGGGTTTTTGTACATCATATCTGGGCTATCAAACTGTACAACTCCTCTCCCTTCTGTCATGGGGTAGACTGAGACTGCCTCCCCCTGCCCCCCCCTCCTCAATCTTTGCACATCCCCCAAGCCTTTAGCTAGTACTTTGTCTTTGGACTTGTCTTTCTTGGTTCAGCGCTTATCCTGGAGTCACAGCCTTCCGTTGACGGGACGATCTTGGTTCCCGTAGCCGACAGTCAGCTCCTCCACGTCGAGGTGATCAAGCTCCCGTATCGGGGGGGCAATCTCAGCTCCCCCGCGCTGGGCGATCGGACCCTGGGTCGGGGCTAGTCGAAACTCGTGTGGCTTGGAGCTTCCCGACATCACCTCTACCTGAGACTGCGAGCTCCTCGATGTTGAAATCCGCAGGCCGCGGTTGGAGCGTCGATCCCATTACAATTTATGTTTTAATTGTAATAATTAGTAAACATAAAAGCAGCAACATTAACATTTGTCGAATGTATTTGAGTCCAAGTGAAGGGATGTATCAGATACACAAGTGAATAGCCAGGTTTTTGCTGTAAACAGTGATTGTGCCTCTGCAACCTATCAGTTGATATTCACAATTAAATGAAATGGGTCTCTGAATTATCCAACAATAAATGTGTTTGCAGATATGCTCTTTCATCAATTATTGCCGTTTATCAGATACAAAACATGACTCTTTATTGGTAATCATATTTATAGCCACGACTGGGAGCATTGGGTCTTGAAAGTCAATGTGGGTCAGATGTCTTTGAGCATGATGTTCAATCAGATTAGAGTCTGAAGAAAGTTTTTATATTTCAACGTTAGTCCGATGAGAACATTGATAATAGTTTGTACACGATAAGTAATACCAACAAGGGGGAAAATGAGCTGTGAAAGTTAATTTGAAGGTTTAGTTTAGTGAGATGTTTTACAGGCTACGATAGAACGTTATTTACCCCAGGAGGGAAATTGATCTGCCAAAAGTCGTAAAAGCACAAAATACGTGAAAGATGAAATTAAAGTGACGAGTGGAAAGGTTGGGGGGGTGTGCAAAGTTTTGGGGGGGGAGGAGTAGTACAGTTTGATAGCCACAGGGGAGAAGGATCTCCTGTGGCGTTCGTTCTGTGCTGCATCTTGGTGGGACCAGTCTGTTGCTGAAGGTGCTCCTCAAGTTGACCAGTGTGTCATGGAGGGGGTGAGCTGTATTGTCCAGGATGCTCCACAGTTTGAGGAGCATACCCCCTCCAAGACCATCTCCCATGAATCCAACTCCACCCCCAGGACGGAGCCAGCCTTCCTGAAATCAGTGATCCTACACTATGTGGTCCCAAACTATCATTTTTCATCTTCTTTGATACTGTCTGTAGTGTATTTGTTGAACTCAGCTGGAAAAGGAATCATTTAATTCTGATATTTTATGACGTTTTACTCTTGATATCAGCCAAAACATTATGACCACCTGCCTAATATGCTGTTGGTCCTCCGTGTGCAGCCCCATACACAGCAGGGTGCGATGCACTGTGTATTGTGACACATTTCTCCCGTGACCACCATTAACATTTTCTGTGACTTGTGCCACAGTAGACCTTCGGTCGGTTCGGACCAGACGGGATAGCCTTCGTTGCCCTCGTGCATCGATGAGCCTTGGGCGCCCAACACCCTGTCTGTCGCCGGTTTGTGGTTTGTCCCTCCTCGGACCACTGTCGGTAGGTACTCACCACTGCTGACCGGGAGCACCCCACAAGCCTTGCCGTTTCAGAGATGCTCTGACCCAATCGTCTGGCCATAACAATGTGGCCCTTGTCAAAGTCGCTCAGGTCTTTACTCCTGCCCATTTCTCCTGCATCCAACACATCAACTTCAAGGACTGACTGTTCACTTGCTGCCTAATATATCCCACCCCTTGACAGGTGCCAGTGTTACAGGACAATCAATGTTATTCACTTTGCCTGTCAGTGGTCATAATGTTTTGGCTCAACGGTGTATTTCTCCAGTTTGATTTTTCAGGCGCTGGTGTAAACAAGATTTATGTGCCTGTTGCAATTTTCACCAGATAATCTCTAATATTCAGAATCATTTGAGTATTGTATGCAGTTGTGGTCACCCCATTACAGTGAGGATAAGCGAAGGATTTGAAAAGGCGCAGAAGAGTTTAGCGGCTTGGTGCCTGGATTAGTGGGTACTCACTGCTGTGAGAGAGAGGTTGGCCAAACATGGAGTGGTTTCTCTAAAATGCCGGAGGGCGATAGAAGTATATGAGATTATATCAGGCCCAGATGGTCATAAACTTTCCCCAGGGTGGAAATGCCAAATACTAGATGGCAAAGATTTAAGATGAGAAGGGCAAAGTTTAAAGGAGATGTGTGTGAGCAGGTTTTTTCCACATAGATTGTCGGGTGTGTGGAACACACTGCCAGGGATGGGGATATGATAGTGGCGTTTCAGAAGCTGTTAGCTGGGCACATGGGCAGGCTGGGATTGAAGGGATATGGATCACGAGGAAGCAGATGAGATTAGTTTTAGTTTGGCATCATGTTCGGCACAGACGTTGTGGGTCAACGAACCTGTTCACTTGCACCTCCTCCAACCTCATCTACTGTATCCGCTCTTCCAGGCGTGGACCCCTGCACATGGGCGAGACCAAGCGCAGGCTCGGCGATTGTTTCGCTGAACACCTCCGTTCAGTCCGCCTAAACCGACCTGATCTCCCAGTTGCTAAACACTTTAACCCCACTGACCTATCTGTCCTGGGCCTTGTCCCCTTGAGATATCCTTTCATATCTCTGTGTTTCCCTCTCCCCTGACTCTCAGTCTAAAGAAGGGTCTCGACCCAAAGCGTCATCCATTCCTTCTCTCCAGAGATGCTGCCTGACCCGCTGAGTTACTCCAGCATTTTGTGTCTTTCTTCAGTGTAAGTTCACTACAGTTCCT
The DNA here is from genome assembly GCF_053455715.1 of Rhinoraja longicauda. Lineage (NCBI taxonomy): Eukaryota > Metazoa > Chordata > Chondrichthyes > Rajiformes > Arhynchobatidae > Rhinoraja > Rhinoraja longicauda. Next base: position 73,982,214 of record NC_135960.1, on the reverse strand, counting down.
TCCTACGCAGCCTGTTTCTATGCCGTACTTTACTATGTTCTGTGTATTACCAAAGCTCATGGTGGACTCTCCAGTGCATGATTAAAGGAGTGCTACAGGAGTGCATGGGAGTCTTTGCCAGTGGTAATTGTGCAGTCACCATCACTCATCATCGGCGGCGGTCACTTGAAGCGAGTATGACTGTCCTCACTATGGAGGATGCCTGTGCGTGACTTTGTTTAACATGGGGATACTTTGTTTAACGTGGGGAGACTGGTGCACAGGCAGCCACCACACGCTCCTTAACAGATCTGGGTCAGGATCCAGAGGCATGGAGTCCAAGACGACCGGGGACCCTTTTCTGCTGAAGCCTTCATCCGCCTTCCCAGCCGTTGTGACGCTCCACTAAAGTCAGCCATCATCCTCCCTCCGCCTGTTCCACCGTTGAGGTCTTGGTTGGATCGCTCTTTGTCAGGGACCCCCCCCTCGACCATACCGCCATGGGTGACCCTACCAGGAGCACAGCTCCAGACAGCATCACTCTCAGGATCTCAGGACCACACAAGTTTCTCCACCACGACAAGGAGACAATCCACGGAGAAGGGTCAACATCACTACAGGCAACTTGTTGCAGCTTCAGCATTACTGCTGGTGGACCCTTGCTGTGTGCAACTGCACGGCATGTTGCCAGCATCACAGCAATACTTCAACATTGGCTTCACCAACGCAACATTGTAACTTGAAGGAAGAGAAGAAGGAAGGAAGGGTGCTAAACAAATTTGATTAAGTTTGTCCTCACACCAAATACAAAACTGGGTCACACGTTACCCTTCCCAATGTTTAAATAATAGGGACCTGAACTAACAGCAGTTGCCGTTTACCAGCTGTTGAAATAAGGCGTGTGTGGACCCATGAACTTTGTCTGAACAGAGTGCACGGTGGCGCAGCGGTAGAGTTGCTGCCTTACAGCGCTTGCAGCGCCGGAGACCCGGGTTCCATCCCGACTACGGGTGCTGTCTGTACGGAGTTTGTACGTTCTCCCCGTGACCTGCGTGGTTTTTCTCCGAGATCTTCGGTTTCCTCCCACACTCCAAAGACGTACAGCTTTGTAGGTTAATTGGCTTGGTTAATGTAAAAATTGTCCCGAGTGTGTGTAGGATAGTGTTAGTGTGCGGGGATCGCTGGTCGGCGCGGACCCAGTGGGACGAATGGGCCTGTTTCCGCGCTGTATCTCTAAACTAAAAAGAAGTAACCAAAATATCATTTCATAAAAATAAACTGCTGAAATAATCAGTAGTTTTGGTTCTATATGAAATCAATGAGTGAAGTTTTCATGTTCTTTATTTGTGGAATTCATTAAATTTGTTATCTCTTAGAGCTTAATAAAGCCTAGTTAAATTTGGCCTTAGGTTTGCAAAGAAAAAAATCACCTTTTTAGTTTCATTCCTCTATTTTCTCTTCCAGGACTTCTGTTATATTAAGTTAACAGTGTCTGACATGACTTGGCTTTTTTGTGTTATCCTACCATCCTTATTCTTTATCCAGTGATTCTAGATTTGGCAACCCCACCCTTTCCATCTGCAAAGTCATGCAATCCTTTGAATCTAGTGCTAAAATGTCTTCCTTTGCTCCGAGATTGCCTTTGCCTGCATCCAACCCCCTTATAACCCCCTAACCCTAATAGTGAACTACTATTGACCTTTTGTGACCCTCGGACTATCCTTGATCAGACTTTACTGGCTTTACCTTGCACTAAACGTTATTCCCTTATCATGTATCTGTACACTGTAAATGGCTCAATTGTAACCATGTATTGTCTTTCCGCTGGCTGGTTTGCACGCAACAAAAGCTTTTCACTGTACCTCGGCACACGTGACAATAAACTAAACTAAACTAAACTATTTTGTGTTACTCATTAGACCACCTGTCGTCATGTGACCTCTCTTCACAAGACTAAATATGTCACATAGCTGTATCTTAATACAATGAAAAAGAGAATGGAAGAGTACCAACTAAATATTTGAGGAAGGACATTCTTACTATTGAGGGAGTGCAGCGTAGGTTCACGAGGTTAATTCCTGGAATGGCGGGACTGTCATATGTTGAAAGACTGGAGCGACTGGGCTTGTATACTCTGGAATTTAGAAGGATGAGAGGGGATCTTATTGAAACATATAAGATTATTAAGGGATTGGACACGCTAGAGGCAGGAAACATGTTCCCAATGTTGGGGGAGTCCTGAACCAGGGGCCACAGTTTAGGAATAAGGGGGAGGCCATTTAGAACGGAGATGAGGAAAATCTTTTTTCACTCAGAGCATTGTGAAGTATATCTCTAAGTTGCTGAAGAATTGTAAATTAATGCATTTGAAATTAAATCATCGAAAGCTGGCAGGACAGTGAGCATTTGCTCAGAGAAAAACAGAGTTAATGTTTCAGGCATAAAACCTTTCATCAGAATCTCTTACAGAAATAATGATGTTTACGGTGCCAAATTGCAATGTAAATAATAAAAGTGCACAGCAATTATTTTGCTGGCTGTTCCAAACTGTCTGGTCCACTGTTTTTACAATGGCCTCAAATTAACAACTTAATTGTGAAATGGGCAGGCATGTACACAATACTTTGTAAAGTGGAAAAAGTTCCGAAAACATAACATAAGTTAATTTCCTAAGAAAAATTTAAGAAGACTTTATGAACATCAACATTCAAGAAATTAAAGATACTCAGGAAGTGTATCTTAAGCTATATTCATTCATGCCTACATCAATACACCAAAAAAGGAATATATTTATGAATCAGGAGCAGAGGTGGGCTGGTTGACCCTGCAATCGCCTCTACTCTTTACTGTTAAGGAAGATCTAGTTGTAACCTCAACTCTGCGTTCCCACTTGTCCATTGTAAACAACTTTTATCTTGTTGCTTATTAAATATCTATCAATCCCTGCCTTCAAATTATTCAAAGACTCTACTTTATTCCCTGTAAGAATAAGAGTTCCAAACACGAATAAACTTTGCCCAACTCTGCCTAACGGCAGCGGCTGACTAGCAGTCTGTCCGTCTTTTTTTTGTTGAGTGTCGGTGTTGGGATGATTTTTATATATATTTTTTTTGTTGTGTATGTGTGGGAGTGGGTGGTGGTGTGTGGGGGGTGGGTGTGGGGGGGGGGGGGACTTTTCTCTTCCTCACGGCGCGGGGTGCGGCTCGGCTGCGGGGCCTAACATCCCCCGGTGTGGCTCGGCCGCTGGACTTTACATCCCGGTGCGGCTTGGCCGCTGGACTTTACATCCCGGTGCGGCTTGGCCGCTGGACTTTACATCCCGGTGCGGCTTGGCCGCTGGACTTACATCGCCCGGTGCAGCTCGGCTGCGGGGCTTAACACCGCCCGGTGCAGCTCGGCTGCGGGGCTTAACACCGCCCGGTGCAGCTCGGCTGCGGGGCTTAACACCGCCCGGTGCAGCTCGGCTGCGGGGCTTAACACCGCCTGGTGCAACTCGGCTGCGGGACTTAACACCGCCCGGTGCGGCTCGGCTGCGGGACCTTTCACCGCTGGTGCGGCTCGGCTGCGGGACTTAGCTGCGCAAGGCTTGGTCGCGGGCCTTTCATCGCACGGTTCGGCCGCGAGACGTTTCAGCGCCCGGTGCGGGGACTGTGCGGGTCGGTCGGGGATGAGCTGTCTGTCCGTGGGCGTGGGGAAGAGAGGGGAAGTTTTGTTGCCTCCATCACAGTGAGGGGGTGTTTGGAGTCACTGTGATGGACGTTTTGTGTTGGGGTTATGTGTCTTGTGAGGGGGGTGGGTGTGGGGGGGGGGGGACTTTTCTCTTCAGAGACCGTTCCCTCCGTAACTTCCTGGTCCACTCGTCCCTTCCTACCCAAACCACCCCAACCCCGGGCACTTTCCCCTGCAACCGCACGAGATGCAACACCTGTCCCTTTACCTCCCCCCTCAACTCCATCCAAGGACCCAAACAGTCTTTCCAGGTGAGACAAAGGTTCACCTGCACCTCCTCCAACCTCATCTATTGCATCCGCTGCTCTAGATGCCAACTTATTTACATCGGCGAAACCAAGCCCAGGATCGCCGATCGCTTCGCTGAACACCTGCGCTCGGTCCGCATTAACAAAACTGATCTCCCGGTGGCCGAGCACTTTAACTCCCCCTCCCATTCCCAGTCTGACCTTTCTGTCATGGGCCTCCTCCAGTGCCATAGTGAGGCCCACCGGAAATTGGAGGAACAGCACCTCATATTTCGCCTGGGCAGTTTGCAGCCCGGTGGTATGAACATCGACTTCTCCAACTTTAGATAGTTCCTCTGTCCCTCCCTTCCCCTCCTCCTTCCCAGATCTCCCTCTATCTTCCTGTCTCCATCTACATCCTTCCTTTGTCCCGCCCCCGACATCAGTCTGAAGTAGGGTCTCGACCCGAAACGTCACCCATTCCTTCTCTCCCGAGATGCTGCCTGACCTGCTGAGTTACTCCAGCATTTTGTGAATAAATCGATTTGTACCAGCATCTGCAGTTATTTTCGTATACTAGTATAGGCACAAAATGCTGGAGTAACTCAGCGGGACAGGCAGAATCTCTGCAGAGGTGTCGTTTCGGGTCGAGACCCATCTTCAGACCCGACCCGACTCAGGTCTCGAACCAAAACGTCACCCATTCCTTCTTACCAGAGAGGCTGCCTGTTCTTTGTCTCTATTTTCAGTTAAAACCAGCATGTGCAGTTCCTTCCTGCACAGAAAAAGCCTGGTCCTTTATCATATCATATATATACAGCCGGAAACAGGCCTTTTCGGCCCTCCAAGTCCGTGCCGCCCAGCGATCCCCGCACATTAACACTATCCTACACCCACTAGGGACAATTTTTACATTTACCCAGCCAATTAACCTACATACCTGTACGTCTTTGGAGTGTGGGAGGAAACCGAAGATCTCGGAGAAAACCCACGCAGGTCACGGGGAGAACGTACAAACTCCTTACAGTGCAGCACCCGTAGTCAGGATCGAACCTGAGTCTCCGGCGCTGCATTCGCTGTAAAGCAGCAACTCTACCGCTGCGCTACCGTGCCGCCCCTTATATTCACAAACAATATATAAAATGATGACATTTAGGGTGGGCAATGAAAGCTGGCATTATCAATATCCTGAAAATGAATTTAAACACTTAATAAGTAATCTGTTTTATTTAACTGGTGTAATCTTTTAATAGGAAGGTCAGTAAGTATTTATTCATTATTCATTCAGAGCTGGAATAGAATGGTTGAGAAAGGATAATTCTGTCTGGCGCTGGCCTTCCGAGTATGTCCACTCTACTCAGGCAGCGCAGGCTGCTGTGGCTGGGCCATGTCCACCGCATGGAGGATGGCCGTATTCCAAAAGACATCCTCTATGGAGAGCTGACATCTGGGAGGAGAACCATCGGCCGTCCCCAGCTACGTTACAAGGATGTCTGCAAGAGAGATTTGAAGGTGCTCGACATCGATGTAGAGTCCTGGGAGAGCCTTGCAGCTGACCGCAGGAGGTGGAGAGGCACCCTGAACCAAGATCTCAAAACGGGGGAAGAGAAACTGATGAACGCAGCGGCAGACAAGTGGGCACGTAGAAAGGAGCGCAGCAACTTCAACAGACCAGAGACCACACACAAACGTGACCTTTGCGACAGAGACTGTCACTCCCACATTGGTCGCTTTAGCCACAAGCGACGCTGCTCTAGCCGAGGTGTGGAGCAAGCAGCCAACTAGGATGCATCACCCATGGTCAGCCATGACCGAGGGGGCCGAAGAAGATTCATTCAGAGCTGGAATAGAATGGTTGAGAAAGGATAATTTAAAACAATATAATCTGAGTGAAACAGCATACCAATGTGGACAAACATACATCTGTTTCAGGGGGAGATCCCTTTCCAGAATTGGGTCTTAACCTGAAAGAATAACCTGCTTATGAGTAACCTGTAACCCTTACATTCCCCTCTCTCTCCATCACTCCCCCACCCAAATCGTACCAGCTTCAAAGTCGTCTTGTTGAGTCTCATTGTAACTGGTTCTCACCTAGAACACATCTAACAATGTCCTGTTTCCTTTATCGTCATAGTTACCTGTTTGCATATCTTTCATTCATTTTGTTCTATATCTCTCTACATCACCGTCTATATCTCTTGTTTCCCTTTCCCCTGGCTCTCAGTCTGAAGAAGGGTCTTGACCCGAAACATCACCTATTCCCTTTCTCCTGAGATGCTGCCTGACCCGCTGAGTTACTCCAGCTTTTTGTGTCTGTCTTCGGTTTAAACCAGCATCTGCAGTTCCTTCCCACACTGTTTATTGTCTTGTCTGCTGCTTGTAGACCTGCCGTGGTGTTGCAGCTTCCTCTCAGGGCAGATGCCAGGTTGTTGTTTTAGTCGTTCTCATTCTGCTGGCGGTGGCGACGTTACTGGCGATGAGGGGCACACAGAGGATCTCAAGTCTACTTTACAGAACGGGATAGATTGCAATGTTCCATCTATCAGTCACAGTTGTTGCAACATTTCTCCTCTGGTGAGTCCTCTGGAGGTTGCATTACATTAAACTGGGATTCAATATCTCTCTGCAAGTCACTTATTAGTAAACTCGTGTGAAGCTTGCCATTCTCCCACTCGGCCACCTTATTCATTATTGTAAGTTGATTCAGTAAACAACCGCAGTAATCAGTGAAAGAAAATTCAGGGAAAGAGCAGTCGATGCTGGCTTAAACTGTTCAATTATTTAAAATGTTCAGAAGTGATCATTAGAATTTTAATATTTACTAGAATAGGGTGGACCCATTGGGCCCAAACCTCTCCTGAGGGAGCCACTCACCCCGGCCCCAGCCCCGGGCAGCCATCGTGGTGGGTCCCTCCTCATCCGCTCCACTCTCCCACCCCTCATTGGACACCGTTCCCGCCACTCGTGCGAGTCCCACCCCCTCCCCCCTCATTGGCCACCACATCCGTCACTCAGGTTGGTCCCGCCCCTGGTGGCCATCTTGGGCGCGGCAAATGGAAAAGAGATTTAAGGGATGTATTAAAGTTTAAAATGTCAATAACTTTTAAGCTATAACACCAATTTGAATGAACCTTGCTATTGCACACCGCAGGACAATGGTGAGTAAGGTGGGCCTAAAATTTTTGCGTTATCGTGTACCGCTTTGGCTGTACTTCAGGAACAAACAAATATATATACAAACCAACAAACAAACAAACAAAACAAGCAAACAACAAACTAGATGAGAGTATTAGTAATATACTAGAACAAGTGTGCCCGTTCAAAGCGGGCCCGTTGGGCCCGTCCCCACACCCCCCATTCTCTCTTCCCCCAGCCCCACTCTTACTCTCCAAGTGTGCCCGTTGGGCCCGTCCTCCTGATCTGTGTATGTCAAGTGACCACTATAACCTTCTTTTTTTTTTTTTTCCTAATCAGATGTGCAGCACTTTGGTCAACATGGGTTGTTTTTAAATGTGCTATACAAATATAATTGACTTGACTTGACTTGACTTGACTTGACTTGCAATAACAAAACAATGTAGCCGGCACAAGCTGAAAACTAAATCCTTTTCTGGAAACTTTTCGAAACAATGTAGCCGTCACAAGCCACAAGCTGAAAACTAAATCCGCACCACAGCGCCCCCTATAATTTAGGGGGGGGGGGGAAAGCGCTTTAATACCTCTGTAACTTAAAAAACATGCGACCGAATTAAATAAAAATTTTCCAGCAGATAACAGCGTGGTGATTAAGGCGGTGCAAAAATCGTGGCGCTACGGTTCACCGTTTTGACGAAATCAGAGAAACCGCTGTTACGCGCATACATATATATATAACACAAGATCTGAGTTTTAGTAGTATATAGATAGATAGATAGATAGATAGATAGATAGATAGATAGATAGATAGATAGATAGATAGATAGATAGATAGATTCACTCATCTGCTGTAAAAGAAAATGCAATATTGTTTTGGATACAAAATAACAGGATGGAATTATTAATTGTCAAACCATTGTATTCCAGATCAATTGCAACATTTTCTTGAATCAAATTAATGTAAATGATTGTGTTAGCTCCAGTCCAGAGTAACACAATTCCTATTAAGTTCATTGCAGAGTTCTGCTGCAATGTGGCTGCTAATTTGAAAAGAGAGACGTTTCAGACCAAAACGACAAAAAATAAATCTCTGCAGGTGCTGGAAATCTGAAACAAAACAGACTTTCAGACTGAAGATAGACACAAAAAACTGGAGTAACTCAGCAGGTCAGACAGCATCGCTAGGAAAAAGGAATAGGTGACGTTTCAGGTCGAGACCTTCTTCAGACTGAGAGTCATGGGAAAGGGAAACGAGAGATATAGACGGTGGTGTAGAGAGATATAGAACAAATGAATGAAAGATTTGCAAAAAAAGTAACGATGATAAATGAAACAGGCTAAATGATACACGATAGCTGAACAATTGTCGGGGCACCTTACTCACCATCCATTCGCCTGTGGTGTGCTGTATCAAGTTCCGTTCAAGTTTTTGTGCTATTGTGTACCGTTTTGGCTGTATTTTGGGAACACACATAACAGAATGCAAAGACATTCCCCTTAAGCGGAGTCAATTCCCGATTCAGTCAAGTTTCGGTATGACGATCCATAAAGAGCAAGGACAAACCATGGGAATGTGTTGATATACCTCGAGAAACCAGTGTTTCAGCTTGGACAACTGTATGTGGCTCTTAGCCGAGGAAAGGTGAAGGAAAATGTCAAAGTATTCCAGAAGGATGGGTGATCGACCAAGAATGTTGTCATTAAACGCATGTTTTGTTGAACGATGACTCCTGAGGTAAATGCTCAAATTTTCTTCAAGTTAAAGTTTGACCACTCAATAATATTAAAAGTGTGCGTCTTTTTTTTCATCCATAGTTGTCACTACGGGAACCCAACAGGTCACAGATGACCCACAGGTCATCTAGTACATTAAAAATGGGAATACTGTGCTATGTTAATGTTCATCTGACCATCCCATATACACCAGACGAAAAGGTGTTCATATTCACCAAGACAGATTATGTAACACTATGACAAACATCTGTTATTCACTGGGACCAAAGATTAAATTGAGCTGAAGAATGGTGTTACTCAATGAGCATCTATGGATATTAAAATAACTGAAGTGTATGTATAAATTATTACAACAACATTAAATAATAAATATCAAATAATTGATATATAGGAGGGAAATGCAGATGCTGGTTTAAACCGAAGATCGACCCGAAACCTCACCCATTCCTTCTCTCCAGAGTTGCTGCCTGTCCCACTTAGTTACTCCAGCTTTTTGTGTCTATCTTCAGATAATTGATATTGTTACATGCTACTATGTTTTTAAATATAATACATCAAAATATTGCAACTATAGCTGCTTAATGTGTCATAATATAATTGCATAATATAATTTTAAAGCTGACAGTAAGATTAGGATCGTAGTTTATATTCAGGCTTAACCAGTTCTGTTTCCATTTCTAGAGCACTTCCTCTCACATGCCAATGTAAGGCACAAAATCTATCTTGTAATGTGTTTCTTCATTTGAGATGCTTCAGTTTTACTTTTAGGGGCAAATGTAATAAGATATTTAGGAAGGATCTGCAGATGCTGGTTTAAACCAAAGATAGACACAGAGTGATCAGCCATGATCACAATGAATGGCCAAATGGCCTCCTCCTGCACCTATTTTCTATGTTTCTATGTTTCTAATGTTGGAGTAGCTCAGCGGGCCAGGCAGCATCTCTGGAGAGAAGGAACGGGTGACATTTCGGGTCGAGACCCCTCTTCAGACCATTCTCTAGTCTGAAGAAGGGTCTCGACCCAAAACATCACCTATTCCTTTTCTCCAGAGATGCTGTCTGACCTGCTGAGTTACTCCAGCTTTTTGTAGTAAGATATTGCCTTGTGAATGTTATCTTTTACCGTCAGTGGTTTTCGTAACTTTAGTTAGTTCTGCTGGGGTATCTATATTTTATGCCATGTTGGGGCATAGTTTGTTGCTCCCTGATCTGTTAATGCATTATCTATTAACAATGAAATTCTGCTTAATAACATCAGGTAATAGATAATACTTATGATTTATCTCGATGCTAATCTATTGAAAACACATGCACACAAATATAATTTCAATGCAGCATTAACAGACAGGACCAATCCTATATTTAAGCAAAAAATTGTGATTCGAGCTTTTTTGTAATCCACTGCAACAAAAGATGGTTTGAACTAAAAGATCTTAATGAGATTTAATAATCCTACTTTGGATCTTAGGGACATGGTCTCGGATCAGAAGGTAATCAGAATGTTATTTCAGGAGGCGCTGGCTTAAATCATAATTTTTTATACTTAGAAACGTAGAAACATAGCAACATAGAAAATAGATGCAGGAGGAGGCCATTCGGCCCTTCGAGCCAGCACTGCCATTCATTGTGATCATGGCTGATCATCCACAATCAGTAACCCGTGCCTGCCTTCCCTCCATATTCCTTGTTTCCTCTCGCCCCGAGAGTTCTATCTAACTCTTTTTTAAATCCATCCAGTGATTTGGCCTCCACTGCCTTCTGTGGCAGAGAATTCCACAAATTCACAACTCTCTGGGTGAAAAAGTTTTTTCTCACCTCAGTTTTAAATGGCCTCCCCTTTATTCCTAGACTATGGCCCCTGGTTCTGGACTCCCCCAACATTGGGAACATTTTTCCTGCATCTAACTTGTCCAGTCCTTTTATAATTTTATACGTTTCTATAAGATCCCCTCTCATCCTTCTAAATTCCAGTGAATACAAGCCCAGTCTTTCCAATCTTTCTGGGCTTGTATTGCATGGTTTACTCAGGGAAACGAACTAAAAGATCTTAATGAGATTTAATAATCCTGCTTTGGATCTTAAGGACATGGTCTCGGATCGGAAGGTAACATGGTGCTATGTTATTTCAGGAGGGGCTGGCTTAAATCCTCACCATTTTTTATACTTAAGGATATCTCAGAAGCTTGAGCGTGAAATGATTAGAGATTTTGAAGAAAGTGGTCATATTGGGTGAGATCAGTTTGACGTAAATGTAATCTCAAGGTCAGCAAGAACTGCAGGAATTGCTTGCAGCTTGCAGCAAGATATATATTCTTCAAAATACTTGTGAAATGCAGAGACGCCGAAATACTTGAAGTCCTTCAAACAGACAGGAGTGGTGCAGAAGTAAAGAAGGAAAGACAGAGCCCTGGCCTGCATTTTGTGGTTGTGACAACAATGACACTGTCAGCATTCCTGAACTTTGCACCACATTCATCTATGAAGTTCTCTTCTCATTGATTCCCCCATGTTTTACAATGATGTAGAGAGGCTTTTCTGGCATTTCAAGAGAGTCAGTGATGTTTATTTTAGTTTAGTTTAGAGATACAGCGCGGAAACAGGCCCTTCGGCCCACCGAGTCCGCACCGACCAGCGATCCCCGCACATTAACACTATCCTACACACACTAGGGACAATTTACAATTTTACCAAGCCAATTAACCTACAAACCTGTACGTCTTTGGAGTGTGGGAGGGAACCGAAGATCTCGGAGAAAACCCACGCATTCAAGGGGATAACATACAAACTCCGTACAGACAGCACCCGTAGTCGGGATGGAACCCGGGTATCCGGCGCTGCATTCGCTGTAAGGCAGCAACTCTACCGCTGTGCCACCGTGCTGCCCATGTCTTGAGCACTTGCAGGATTTGCAAACTATTCTTGCTGTCAGATACAATGAACATGCAGTCCAATATTGCATGTGATCCAAATGATTTTTTTTTGTGATACACATAGCCATAATTACCCGGTCAAACTACCTGAGAGTGGCCAACCTTCTACATTCACCACAGTCCTGCCACCTAGTTCCACACTTTACTCCAATGGTCTTTGGTAAAGCTGGCTCTGACCTCAAGGGTGAGACCCAAACGTTGCAGGGATGTCTGACCAAATGCAGCAAACTCCACCCACAGAAGAATTTTGACATTATACCTCCAGGCTAAAACAGTCGCCAAAAAAGTCAAAATGATTGACTGTGAAAGTCACTGACACACACGCATTTTCAACACATTGGGAATTACGCATTATTAATTGTTTTAAATATTTAAAGATGCTTAAACAAATCAAAGCCAAGACAGAAGAAAATACTGAAAAACAACTAAGTTGGAAATTAATTCTAACATTTAATATCAAATTGAAAATTAATTCTAACATTTAATATCAAATAGATCTGAAGAAGGGTCACGAGCAGAAACGTCATCCATTCCTTCTCTCCAGAGATGCTGAGTTACTCCAGCTTTTTGTGTCTACCTTCGGTTTAAACCAGCACCTGCAGTTCCTTCATACCTTTAATAAGCCTCCTTGCCTTCAAGCAACTACTTTCTATTGAAGTCACTGAACCAGCTCCCCAGGTCTCAGACAGTGTCATTTAATTGCGTGTGTTTCCCAGTTTTAACTGCTGGCAAACCGTAGTAAGTTGTAATTCTCACCCTGACCGTCATTAAGAGGTCAGCATCAGACAAACAGGCAGAATGACAACAGTATTTCAGGAAGATAGATACAAAAATATGGCGTAACTCAGTGGGACAGGCAGCATCTCTGGAGAGAAGGTTTCAGGTCGAGACGTTTCTTCTGATTGGGTGACTTGATTTTCCCCAGGAAAACCTGGAAAAATAAACTTTAAAATCATTTTTCTAAATACACATTTGATATTTCACCTTTAAAGTTATGTGTTCCAGACTTTATTTCGCACTACATGAAATATTTTAAATACTGGTTGAAACATTGTTATCTTTTTTAACCTCCTCATTTGCTCAAAGTGATTGAGCATCAGCTGTTAGCAGAGGAGAATTGTACGTAGATGCGTGATTCAATCAATACCCTGAGCCCCTGAGTGATGTCGAAGTCAAACTCTTCAACAGGGCAGCCATGGTGGCGCAGCGGTAGAAAAATAGAAAATAGGTGCAGGAGGAGGCCATTCGGCCCTTCAAGCCAGCACCGCCATTCATTGTGATCATGGTTGGTAGAGTTGCTGCCTTACAGCGAATGCAGCGCCGGAGACCCGGGTTCCATCCTGACTATGGGTGCTGTCTGTACGGAGTTTGTACATTCTCCCCGTGATCCGCGTGAGTTTTCTCCGAGATCTTCGGTTTCCTCCTACATTCCAAAGACGTACAGGTTTGGACTTGGTAAATGTAAAAATTGTCTCTAGTGGGTATAGGATAGTGTTAATGTGCGGGGATCGCTGGTCGACGCGGACCCGGTGGGCCGAAGGGCCTGTTTCCGCGCTGTATCTCTAAATCTAAACTAAAACTGACAAGACTCGTGGCCAACTTGATTAACCATCAGCATTGGGTTTATATTACTTGCACACGGAGAGAGTGTCACACACTCTGCTCACAACCAGACACAAAGGTAATGTTAATGAAGGTGTTAATGGCGAGTCTAGCTGGCAACTTGAACGAATGTATTAAGAAACACCTCCAACAGTTTTTGGGCCTTCCACAGTGAATGCTAACACACTGTGCCATTCAGTTGGTGCTGCAGAATGGCAGATCTGTGTATCACCACATTGCTATAACTTTTCACTAGACTTAATGTTTTGCATCATATTCCCCGCAGATAACTTGGAAATCCACAGAAACACGAGGCCACCAGGGTTCAACGCTAACAGAAGAAGGAGCCGAGCTGTATTGTACCATCTGTCAGGACACTTACAGAAACAGGAAAAGAGCAAGCTGAAGGTAAATAACATACGTACAAATACAAAAGGATCACATGATCACTTGCACAGGCCCTTTATATCCGTTATTTGGTTGGTTGATGGTTAATGGAATTTAATACAGAGAAGTGGGAGGTGGTGCATTTTGGGAAGTCGAACAAGGGCAGGACCTACAAGGTGAATGATAGGCCTCTGGGTAGTGTTGTAGAGCAGAGGGATCTAGGAGTACAGGTGCACGGTTCCTTGAAGGTTGAGTCGCAGGTAGATATGGTGGTTAAATAGGCTTTTGGCACTTTGGCCTTCATCAGTCAGAGTATTGAGTATAGAAGTTGGGAGGTCATGTTGCAGTTGTATAAGACATTGGTGAGACCACATTTAGAATAATGTGTTCAGTTCTGGGCACCATGTTATACAAAAGATATTGTCAAGCTTGAAAGGGTTCATAAAAGGTTTACGAGGCTGTTGCCGGGATAGAGGGTGTGAGCTATCGGGAGAGGTTGAGTAGGCTGGGTCTCTATTCCATGGAGAGCAGGAGGATGAGGGGAGATCTTATAGAGGTGTACAAAATCACGAGAGGAATAGATCGGGTAGATGCACAGAGTCTTTTACCCAAAGTAGGGGAATCGAGGACCAGAGGACATAGGTTCAAGGTGAAGGGAAAAAGATTGAATAGGAATCCGAGGCATAACCTTTTCACACAGTGTATGGAACAAGCTGCCGGAGGAACAATTAGACAGGTACATGGATAGGACAGGTTTGGAGGGATATAGACCAAGCGCAGGCAAGTGGAACTAGTGTAGCTGGGACATTGTTGGCCGGTGTGGGCGAGTTGGGCTGATGGGCCTGTTTCCACACCGTGTCACTCTATGACTCTATAACCTGTTTGTAATAGGGATCTTTGTAACATTCAGAATATTGGGGATAGTGTGATGTTATAATGCTGCCTGCAGTGTTTAAAAGAAACTTTGGGCTGCTAAATGTTGTGTGAGTATAAGAAATATTTCTACAAAACACCAGGTCACTCTGTGAACATTTCCGATATATGTTATTCCTCAGTAGCTCACTCTAATTTTTCAGAATTGATCCTAACATATGTGCGTTATTCTTTTTAAGGTAGACTAGGCTGCAATTATTGCAATTTTCTGTAGTTTAAAGCTATTTCTGATGATCTTTTATGCCATGAGACATGTTAACAAACATTGAGCCACAAGAATCAATCATTGTTCTGTCAAGATCAATCTTTAACTTTGAATATCATTCTGTATATCCAAAAGAATGATAAAAATATTGGACAATAAACCTCTTCAATCTCCTTGGTTTTTTAAGCAATTGTTCTGGTGCTATGAGATTCCACCCACATTATCCCGATCCAATATTCAATTACATCATGATTAATATATTTATTTTAATATATTTATGACATGAAAATTAACAATGTAAAATATGATTTATTTCCACTAATGCAAAGAAATGTATATGTTTGAAATGCCCTCACTGGCACACTTTATGTATAATATTTTACGTTTAACTGTAAAATGCATGTTTTCTTTTCATTTCTCTTTAATAATGCATGCTCTCAAAATAAGGGAAAAGAGAACTCAAAATCTGGCAAAAGGTCCACACAAGAACAAACCCACAGTTCCCAGTTTGTGAGTAAATGTCTTGGTGGCTGTTATGGTGCAAAGGTGCCAACATGATCAGTATCATAACTTCAATAAATATTCATAGTTCATGTGTTTTTTGTGATGATCAAGTCAATCGCTTACTCACTTGCATCATCTGCCAACTTCCCTGTTTTCCCAATTATATTTGTTCAATAAAAGGACCGCAGGAGAGATTAAGGACAAGAGTTGTCTTTGAAATGAAATAAATGTAAACTAATTTTATAGAAATGGCATGGGGTTGTGGAGTCAAGCTGTTTACTGCTGGCCGATTTCAAGACACTTAAAATCTGATTGTTAGCTTTACTTTTCATAGAGTCGTAGAAAACAGAAACAGGTCTCGTGGCCTGATTGATCCCTGCCTGCCAAGATGCCCCATCCACCTGTCGTACCCATCCATATCCCTCCAAACATTTGCTATCCATGTACCATGTACCTGTCCAAATGTCTCTTAAATATCATTGTACCTTTTTTAAAAACTTCAACAGGCAACTCGTACCTTACAGCCAAGACATTATGACCTGATGAGCCAAAACATTATGACCACCTGCCTAATATGCTGTTGGTCCTCCGTGTGCAGCCCCATACGCAGCAGGGTGCGATGCACTGTGTATTGTGACACATTCCTCCCGTGACCACCATTAAAATCTTCTGTGACGTGCCACAGTCGACCTTCTGTCGGTTCGGACCAGACGGGATAGCCTTCGTTGCCCTCACGCATCGATGAGCCTTGGGCGCCCAACACCTTATATTCCACTATGTTCCCTTTCACTGCTCCTGCAACTTCTTTTAACTGATTAGTTCATTGAAAATGTTTCAATTACTATTGAAGTAATGACTTACCATATAACTCCACAAAACACCAGTGAAGGGAGGTGCCCACTTGATAAACACAATGATCTACTTGCATCTTCACAATCTTTTTTTTTAAATGAGCCTGTTAACATGTAGGTCGCTGTTTAATGCATATGGAGTTAGTCATTGTCCTTAGCATAAGGTGGTATATTCAGTTACATAGTAGTTTGGCTGTGGGCTTGGTTTTCTTGGTTGAGTACATATTCTAGTGTTACAGCACACATACTTCAATGAATGAATGATTGAATAAGTTTATTGGCCAAGTACATACACATACAATGAATGTGCCTTGGTGCTCAACAACACGACAGACAGTAAACAATTGAAAATCAAGCATAAAGCATTAAAACATTAAGAATACATCATTACAGTTTAAACATTAGAGTGAAATAAACCAGAGGCTGCAGACTTTTGGTTGTTGAGTAGAGCTACTGCTCATGGAAAAAAAGCTGTTTTTATGTCTGGCTGTGGCTGCTTTGACAGTCCGGAGTCGCCTTCCAGAGGGAAGTCCTTCAAAGAGTTTGTGGCCAGGGTGAGAGAGGTCAGAGGTGATCTTGCCCGCTCGCTTCCTGGCCCTTGCAGTGTACAGTTGGTCAATGGGGGGGAAGGTTGCAGCCAACAACCTTCTCAGCTGATCGAACGATCCGTTGCAGCCTCCGGATGTCGTGCTTGGTGGCTGAGCCAAACCAGACCATGATGGTTTGTGTTTTAATTGTAATCTGATCAGTGTAATGTATTGTTTATGTCAATTACGCCTCTCACAGTGTGAACTACTTCAATACATATAATAAACGGGTCCTTTTCAGAATGGCAGGCAGTGTCTAGTGGGGTACCACAAGGCTCAGTGCTGGGACCCCAGTTATTTACAATATATACTAATGATTTGGACGAGGGAATTGAATGCAACATCTCCAAGTTTGCGGATGACACGAAGCTGGGGGGCAGTGTTTGCTGCGAGGAGGCTGCAACGTGACTTGGATAGGTTAGGTGAGTGGGCAAATGCATGGCAGATGCAGTATAATGTGGATAAATGTGAGGTTATCCACTTTGGTGGCAAGAACAGGAAAGCAGACTATTACCTGAATGGTGGCCGATTAGGAGAAGGGGAGATGCAACGAGACCTGGGTGTCGTGGTACACCAGTCATTGAAAGTAGGCATGCAGGTGCAGCAGGCAGTGAAGAAAGCGAATGGTATGTTGGCATTCATAGCGAGGGGATTTGAGTATAGGAGCAGGGAGGTTCTGCTGCAGTTGTACAGGGCATTGGTGAGACCACACCTGGAGTATTGCATACAGTTTTGGTCTCCTAATCTGAGGAAATACATTCTTGCCATAGAGGGAGTACAGAGAAGGTTCACCAGATTGGGATGGCAGGACTTTCATATGAAGAAAGACTGGATAGACTCGGCTTGTACTCGTTGGAATTTAGAAGATTGAGGGGGGATCTTATAGAAACTTACAAAATTCTTAAGGGGTTGGACAGGCTAGATGCAGGAAGATTGTTCCCGATGTTGGGGAAGTCCAGAACAAGGGGTCACAGTTTAAGGATAAGGGGGAAGTCTTTTAGGACCGAGATGAGAACGTTTTATTTCACACAGAGAGTGGTGAATCTGTGGAATTCTCTGCCACAGAAGGTAGTTGAGGCCAGTTCATTGGCTATATTTAAGAGGGAGTTAGATGTGGCCCTTGTGGCTAAAGGGATCAGGGGGTATGGAGAGAAGGCAGGTACGGGATACTGAGTTGGATGATCAGCCATGATCATATTGAATGGCGGTGCAGGCTCGAAGGGCCGAATGGCCTACTCCTGCACCTATTTTCTATGCTTCTATGCTTCTATATAGTTTACTTAGCCATTGCTGTCATTGTAATAGACACAAAATGCTGGAGTAACTCAGCGGGACAGGCAGCATCTCTGGAGAGAAGGAATGGGTGACATTTCGGGTCGAGACCCTTCTTCAGACCATTGTAATGTTAACTTTCCCCTCTAATTTCCAGTAGGCACTATTTTTGGCACAATACTAACGTTTCAAGCAAAGCAAGAAAATACCATCCATTTCAAAATCAATATTGTAAAGAAAATATTTATATACTGTGGATGGAGGAAGACACAAGTATGCTTGGGAGTATTCATATTGCAGCTAGTGGTCATGAAATGTAATGGTTTTGATAAATGAAACTAAATGGAAAAATATTGGAACATAATTACTGGACTGGACTGGGGTGTCTTACATACCATATAACCTCTTGTTATTTAGGAGTTGTCCTAAAATACAGGAGAGGTGCCGGTAGACTGGAGGGTGGCAAATGTAGTGCCTCTTTTCAAGAAGGGCTGCAGGGAAAATGCTGGGTACTATAGGCCAGTGAGTTTAACATCTGTAGTTAGTTAGTTACTGGAGAGTATTCTGAGGGATAGGATCGACAGGCATTTGGATGGGCAAGGGCTGGTTAGGGACAGGCAGCGTGGTTTTGTACGTGGGAGGTCGTGTCTCACAAATCTGATTGTGACCAAAAAGGTTGATGAGGGCAGAGCTGTAGATGTTGTGTACATGGACTTCAGTAAGGCGTTCAACAAGGTTCCGCATGGTAGGCTGCTCTGGAAGGTTAGATCGCATGGAATGGATAGCAAATTGGCTCCATGGAAGGAAGCAGAGGGTGATGGTGGAAGGTTGCTTCTCAGACTGGAGGCCTGTGACTAGTGGTGTGCCTCAGGGTTCAGTGCTGGGCCCGTTACTGTTTGTCATCTACATCAATGATTTGGATGAGAACATACAGGGCAAGATTAGCAAGTTTGCTGATGATACAAAAGTGAGTGGTTTTGCAGACAGTGAAGATGGTTGTGAACGATTACAGCAGGATCTGGATCGATTGGCCAGGTGGGTGGAGGAATGGTTGATGGAATTTAATACAGAGAAGTGTGACGTGTTGCATTTTGGGACGTCGAACAAGGGCAGGACCTACACAGTAAATGGTAGGCCTCTGGGTCGTGTTGTAGAGCAGAGGGATCTAGGAGTACAGGTGCATGGTTCCTTGAAGGTCGAGTCACAGGTAGATAAGGTGGTCAAAAAAGGCTTTTGGCACTTTGGCCTTCATCAGTCAGAGTATTGAGGATAGAAGTTGGGAGTTCATGTTGCAGTTGTATAAGACATTGGTGAGACCGCATTTAGAATATTGTGTTCAATTCTGGGCACCATGTTATAGGAAAGTTATTGTCAAGCTTGAAAGGGTTTAGAAAAGATTTACAAGGATGTTGCCAGGACTAGAGGGTGTGAGCTATAGGGAGAGGTTGAGTAGACTGGGTCTCTATTCCATGGAGCACAGGAGGATGAGCGGTGATCTTACAGAGGTGTACAAAATCATGAGAGGAATAGATCGGGCAAATGCACAGTCTCTTGCCCAGAGTAGGGGAATCGAGGACCAGAGGACATAGGTTAATGGTGAAGGGAAAAAGATTTAATAGAAATCTGAAGGGTAACTTTTTCACACAGAGGGTGGTGGGTGTATGGAACAAGCTGCCAGAGGAGGTAGTTGAGGCTGGGACTATCCCAATGTTTAAGAAACAGTTAGACAGGAACATGGATAGGACAGGTTTGGAGGGATATGGACCAAACGCGGGCAGGTGGGACTAGTGTAGCTGGGACATGTTGGCCGGTGTGGGCAAGTTAGGCCGAAGGGCCTGTTTCCACGCTGTATCACTCTATAACTCTATATAAGGTATTGCATTAAATCCAGCACAGCAAGAGAATGAGTAGGCAGTAGTGCTTCTCTGGATGTCTGCTGTGGTGTTGGGAAGGATAAAGTGGGTTGAAGTGGCCAATCTTTTGTGGCACTTCAACCAAATCCTAAAGGGAATTAAATTTCATGCTTCGCCCACAACAAGCCTAATAGATACTTGCCTTACCTCTTACTCCCAGTTAGTTTATAATCACTCACCACTCTAAAAGCAGACGTCAATTTGGATCAATCAACCTCCAACACATACTGCCAAACACCAGGCAGAGGAATAAATGGGAATGTTATCAGCTGTATCAGTGTTAGAGGACAGAGAGTTTTACAATTAATTTGTGATGCTGCTGACAGTTTCTTTAAAGGGCAAAAGTAATATTCATTATATTGTTCTAAAGATTTTAATCTCACAAAGAAAATATGCGACTATTGGCTATCTTTAAATCTGAAAAGGTGAACCAGAAACTTTCTCATACCTCACACGCCCTTCATCTCTTCAATGGCTTCCATTTTGCAGGCCCCCATTCCCTCATCTTTACTATCCCCCCTGATCCATGGATCCCGACCTATGTCCAAGACACCTCACAAACTCTTCATCTCCTCAATAACTTACCTTACTCCCTCATCTTTACTACATTCTATCTCATTTCTTATCGTTGGCCATTCTAGACACAGACATCGAAAATAGGTGCAGGAGGAGGCCATTCGGCCCTTCGAGCCAGCACCGCCATTCATTGTGATCATGGCTGATCATCCACAATCAGTAACCCGTGCCTGCCTTCTCCCCATATCCCTTGATTCCGCTGCACGCATGGCATGCTATTGCAGCAGAGCCAGAATAGACCTGAGCACTGTAACATGCCCGACCTTTGGCTATTCAGTATTCTGCCACTCTCCCCTTGACATTTCCATTCATTCAAGTGCATGAAAACAGCGAGAGGAAAGCACACCTGATTTGCTTCAGTTCCATGGTGCATTTATGGAGACTTTTGAAAATCCTCTCAAGCACAGTCATGCTTTCTTCATCGGTCCTTGCAAAAAGCAATGTTTCGGCTTGATTGCAAAATCAAGGGCAAATGTGCAATTGTCTTGACAATCATGGCATGAAAGCGTTTGAAGAATGATTTCACCATGTAAGGCAGATGTGTCCAAACATACTTATATATATAATGTAATGTGCAGGAAGGAACTGCAGATGCTGCTTGAACACAAAAAGCTGTCCCCTGACTAGTCTGAAGAAGGGTCTCAACCTGAAACGTCACCCATTCCTTCTCTCCAGAGATGTTGCCTGTCCCGCTGAGTTACTCCAGCATTTTATAAAATCAGTACCCCGCTCCGGCTTTCTCCCCATATCCCTTGATTCCATTAGCCCGAAGAGCTGTATCCAACTCTTGTTTTTAAACACTTCACATGCCCTGTCAATGGTGAATTCCTGAGTTCTGACCAGACGTGCTCATCTACAAGTCTGCACACAAGTCAATCTGTCAGCACCCGATCCAGGAGCAAACTGCAATGTCAAGTCATGTCGTTTAATTGGGCTACATAGATGTTGCTTGTTTCTCAGCCCCTTGGCTACTAGTGGCAGATTTATAACTCTCAAAGATTTTTGATTCTTCTTCTTCTTGCGTTTGAGGCAGCAGAAGTTATGAAGCTGCTTCTGCTTCTGTTTTGATTCAACTGAGTTAAAGTGAATGTGCAGCCACACGAAATAGGAAATTAATTGCCCTGCAAGATGCAAGCTGTGGAGTATGGATCTGTCTCTAATGCTTTTCATTCCCACGCTGCCTCATTTATGCAAAGTCACTTTCACCTCACATTTCAGTAGCGTAGCTGTTGCAGTGAAACATGCCCATTGGCCTTGTGTGTTCGATTTTAGTGGGTTACGTAAAAAACGATGTAAATTATTTTGCTTCTCCACCATTCTTAATTCATCAGCATTAACGAGAAAAACTAATCTATCCTCGCTATAGTTTTGACCAATCAGTTTTCTAGTACCTTTACAATGCACTAGATGAATCTACAGAAATGACTGTGTCTCATGGTTTGGTGGCATTAACAGCTTTGAATATACATGGCAGTTTTCCTTCTTTCATAAATATTTAAATAGCTGAGACCAAAACACCAACCCTCAAGGAAGGCCATTGTCAAATAGAAATGTTTCCATATATCCCTGTTTCCTGCCTGTAACCTGCTAACTATTTACAGGGTAGACACAAAATGCTGGAGTAACTCAGCAGGTCAGGCAACATCTCTGGAGAGAAGGAATGGGTGACGTTTCGGGTCGAGACCCTTCTTCATACTGATGTCGGGGGAGGGGGCGGGACAAAGATAGAATGTAGTCGGAGACAGGAAGACTAGTGGGAGAACTGGGAAGGGGGAGGGGATAGAGAGGGAAAGCAGGGGCTATCTGAAGTTAGGGAAGTCAATGTTCATACCACTGGGGGGTAAACTACCCAAGCGAAATATGAGGTGCTGTTCCTCGTTTGTGGTGGGCCTCACTCTGACAATGGAGGAGGCCCAGGAGTGTTTACAGCCGTGTACCTTGTTTACCTGTGATCAGTGCACAACTGAGATCTCCCTGTAACAATTCAGTTTGTGTGACTACTGCAGTGTGAATGTTTGAACTATGTTGGAGACAGTTGTTCCAGTACATAAAGCAATGTGTGTTTACTTTGCAATTTGTTCTACACAGAATGTGTTTGGAGAGAAGCCCCCACTCCCAGAATATAAAGTTGCAGCCATCCAGAAATCCCGCTTTATTCTGCTTCATTATGGCGCGTTCAAAGCTGGATGGGACTGGTTGATCCTCCTGGCAACGTTTTACGTTGCAGTGACTGTTCCGTACAACGTCTGCTTCAGCGCCGCCAGAGACGACCATTCCGCTTCCTCACGAAATCCGCCCAGCGTGAGTGACATCTTTGTGGAGATCCTCTTCATGCTCGGTAAGACATCAAATGATAAAGTATCCCCAAAGCCAGCGGCGTGGATGCTGGGAGAAAAACGAGCCAGACGCCTCTGGGGAATTGCAATGTGTTGTCAGCTGTGGTGAAGGAACCTGTGGATGACGCAAAGGAAGGGCCGGGGTATTGTGAACCATTTGCTTTACTGCTCCAGGCTTCTTCCAAGCTTGTGCCCCACCTTTGCCTTGACTGGTGAGAGTGAGGAAAAGATAGTCACCTCATCCCAATAAAATCAATGGTATTACGACACGACACATAGATACATAGAAACATAGAAACATAGAACATAGGCGCAGGAGGAGGCCATTTGGCCCTTTGAACCAGCATTCATTGTGACCATGGCTGATCATCCACAATCAGTAACCCGTGCCTGCCTTCTCCCCATATCCCTTGATTCCACTAGCCCCTAGAGCTCTATCTAACTCTCTTTTAAATTCATATGATAAGATTCGAAATAACTTTATTCATCCCCCGAAGGAAATTGGTCTGCCAACAGTCACAGCAGACAACAAGGTGCTCGAGAACTTGGGATTAAATTAAAAAGGGAAAACAAAAAGAAAAAGACAAGCAACAGTTGTCTGGTTGCCGTGTGCACAGTGCCTTCACTGGAACAAACAAACAAACAAACACAGACATATCCCTTGGGTAGAGGAATCTAAACTAGAGTGCCCCACACCCCCACACACCAGAGCATGCCCCCCCACACCAGCGCATGCCCCCCCACACAAGCGCATGCCCCCCACACCAGCGCATGCCCACCCACACCAGCGCATGCCCCCCCATGCCCCCACATGCCCCCCTCACCCCCCCCACACGCACCCCCCACACCCCCCCACGCTGGGTCCCCCCACCCCCCCCACACACCCTCCCACACACCCCCCCCACACCCCCCCCCACACCCCCACCCACACACCCCCACACCCCCCCCCACACACACCCCCCATGCTGGGTCCCCCCACCCCCCCCACACCCCCCCCACACCCCCACACACCAGCGAATGTCCCCCCACACCAGCGCATGCCCCCCCATGCCCCCACATGCCCCCCTCACCTCCCCCACATGCACCCCCCACACCCCCCCACGCTGGGTCACCCCAACCCCCCCACACCCCCCCCCACACCCCCCCAAACACCCTACACCCCACCACGCTGGGTCCCCCCACACCCCACCACACTGGGTCCCCCCACCCCCCACCCCACCCCCACACCCCCCCTCCACACCCCCCCTACACCCCCCCCCCCACACACCCCCACACACCCCCCCCATGCTGGGTCACCCCACACCCCCATGCTGGGTCCCCCCACACCCCCCCTCCACACCCCCCCCCCACACACCCCCACACCCCCCACACCCCCTACACCCCACCACGCTGGGTCCCCCCACACCCCACCACGCTGGGTCCATTGTGAGAGGTACGGACAGGGGTTTCTGCGGCAACAGGTGATGATTCGAGGATGGTATGCTGCCTCCCTGGTGCCAGGATCCAGGATGTCACGGATAGAGTGCAGGAAATCCTCAAGGGCGAAGGTGAACAGCCGGAAGTGGTACTGCATGTTCATCTTTTCAGCCCGTATTGCCCGTTTTGTTACCTTCTGTTGTCCTATGAAAGTTTCCCAATCCTCTGGCTTCCGGCTACTCTTTGCTGTGTTATACATCTTTTCTTTTAGTTTTATTCCATCCCTAACTTCCCTTGTTAGCCACAGTTGCCTCCTACTCCCCTTAGAATCTTTCTTCCTTTTTGGAATGAAATGATCCTGCATCTTCTGGATTATGCCCAGAAATTCCTGCCATTGCTGTTCCACCATCATTCCTGCTAGGATCCCTTTCCAGTCTACCTTGGCCAGCTCCTCTCTCATGCCTTCATAGTCCCCTTTGTTCAACTGCAACACTGACACTTCCGATTTAACCTTCTCCTTCTCAAATTGCAGATTAAAACTAATCGTATTATGATCACTACCTCCAAGCGGTTCCTTTACCTCGAGTTCTCTTATCAAATCTGGTTCATTGGACAACACTAAATCCAGAATTGCCTTTTCTCTGGTAGGCTCCATTACAAGCTGCTCTAAGAATCCATCTTGGAGGCACTCTACAAACTCTCTTTCTTGGGGTCCAGAACCAACCTGATTTTCCCAGTCTACCTGCATATTGAAATCCCCCATCACCACAGTGGCATTACCTTTGTCACATGCCAGTTTTAACTCCTGCTGCATCTTACACCCTACATACGGGCTACTATTCGGGGGTCTGCAGATAACACCAATTAGTGTCTTCTTGCCTTTACAATTCCTCAACTCAATCCACAGTGACTCTACCTCGTCAGTCCCTATGTCACCCCTCGCAAGGGTCTGAATTTCGTCCCTCACCAGCAGAGCTACCCCACTGCCTCTGCCCACCTGCCTGTCCTTTCTATAGGATGTATAATCCTGAATATTAAGTTCCCAGGCCTGATCCTCCTGCAGCCACGTCTCTGTAATCCCCACAATGTCATATCTACCAACCTCTAACTGAGCCTCAAGCTCATCCACTTTACTTCTTATACTTTGCGCATTCATATACAATACTTTTAATTCCTTACTCATCTCACCCTTCACATCGATGCCTATTACACTTGGCCACTCTCTCCTATCCCTTTGTCAGCTTTCTTTCCCGTTAATTCTGGGGTCATTAACTATCCCTTTACTCTCTTTTCCTTTAACTCCATTTGACCCCCCCCCCCTCCCCCCACCATTTAGTTTAAACCCACCCATGTAGCAGTGGCAAACCTGCCTGCCAGAATGCTGGTCCCCCACCTGCTAAGGTGCAATCCGTCCCTTTTATACAATTCCCCCTTACCCCAAAACAGATCCCAGTGATCTTAGAATCTAAATCCCTGCCCCCTGCACCAGCTCCTCAGCCATACATTCAGGTCCTGTATCTCCCTGTTCCTGCTCTCACCAGCACGAGGAACTGGAAGCAAATGGGAGATAACCACCCTGGAGGTCCTGCTTTTCAGCGTTTTTCCGAGCTCTCTAAAGTTACGCTGCAGAATATTCATCCCCTTCTTTCCGACATCGTTTGTGCCGACATGCACGACCACTTCTGGCTGTTCACCTCCTCCCTTGAGGATCTCCTGCACTCTGTCCGTGACATCCTGGAGCCTGGCACCAGGGAGGCAGCACACCATCCTCTAATCCCGTCTGTTGCCGCAGAAACCCCTGTCCGTACCTCTCACAATGGAGTCTCCTACTATCATAGCGTTGCCTGATGTCAGCAATATAGTTACACAGGATGCCAAAAACACAAATGAATTACTTTGTCAATGCTGCTTCTCTCTGCATTACTGAGTTTTCAACAATGTCAGGTGAAAGTCAAAATATTTTATCTAGAAGATTTAAACTCAGTGAAATGTGACATTAATTGATTATTAATCACAGAACTAATTTCCATGAAATCTCAACAAAGTGTAAAGTCTATTGAGAAGATTGAAATTTGTGAGGTGCCGTTGACTGTAAGATTAATAGGTGTGTAGTTTAGAGATACAGTTTAGAGATACAGAGCGGAAACAGGCCCTTCGGCCCACCGGGTCCGTGCCGACCAGCGATCCCCGCACACTAACACTATCCTACACCCACTAGGGACAATGTTTACATTTATCAAGCCAATTAACCTACAAACCTGTACGTCTTTGGAGTGCGGGAGGAAACCGAAGATCTCGGAGAAAACCCACGCAGGTCACGGGGAGAACGTACAAACTCCGTACAGACTGCACCCGTAGTCGGGATGGAACCCGGGTCTCCGGCGCTGCATTCGCTGTAAGGCAGCAACTCTACCGCTGCGCCACCGTGACCGCCCTGTGGTATCTAGGTGTATAATTTGGGTTTTTTATTGGGAGCGGTCACAGGAGCTGCTGCCTCACAGGTTTAGCAACTCAGGTTCAATCCTGGCCTCTGGTGCTGTTGGTGTAGCGTTTGCATGCTCTTCCTACGACCATGTAACTTTCCCCCGGCTGTTCTGCTTTCCTCTCATATCCAAAGCTATGCTGCTTGGTTGATTCATGACATTGTCATTGGCCACGGTGACTTGTTCCTGGTACGGCAGTCAATGGTACAATCTTGGAGACGTTGATGGTAATGTGGGGAGAATACATTGTAGGGAAACTAGTGTGATAGAAACAAAGAACTTAGAAACATGGAAAATAGGTGCAGGAGGAGGGCATTCGGCCCTTCGAGCCTGTACGCACCGCCATTCATTGTGATCATGGCTGATCATCCACAATCAGTAACCTGTGCCTGCCTTATCCCCATATCCCTTGATTCCGCTAGCCTCTAGAGCTCTATCTAACTCTCTTTTCAATTCATCCAGTGAATTGGCCTCCACTGCCCTCTGTGGCAGAGAATTCCACAAATTCACAAATTAGTTTTTTCTCACCTCAGTTTTAAATGGCCTCCCCTTTATTCTTAGACTGTGTGGCCCCTGGTTCTGGACTCCCCCAACATTGGGAACATTTTTCCTGCATCTGAATGGAATGTGATTGTTGTGCCAGCCAAAATATCTTTCTCCTAAATCGTCAGGCAATATGGATATTATGAGCATAAAGTGTTAGGAAGGAACTGCAGATGCTGGTTTAAACCGAAGAGAGACACAAACAGCTGGAGTAACTCAGCAGGACAGGCAGCATCTCTGGAGACATGGAATAGGTGGTGTTTTGGGTCGAGACCCTTCTTCAGACATAAAGTGCAAGCAATGAAGCCCACTTTTGAAGACCAGTTGTGCCCTATTGATGCTTGAAAGACATGTGCTATGGACTGGCATTTCTCGTGGTCATCTGAAAAAGTTGAACTAGGGACCTCAGATCAGGCCAGGCAGGTATAGGATATCACAGAGTAGACTGACATTCGGTCTGCTATTCACATTCACCAGCTGTTGTTGCAGCCCAAGTTGTAGCCAGCAACAAAAGATGATCTTTCTAAACTTTAAAGTGTCAATTGTTTTGTCATTCGCTGCCTCTCTCTGATGCTGCTGTAGTTGTTTATTGGCTCTATTTGGACAACATTTATATATCAGATTGATTGGTTTATGTGTTGGAAGGAACTGCAGATGCTGGTTTACACCAAAGACAGACACAAAATGCTGGAGTAACTCAGCGGGGCAGGCAGCATCTCTGGAGAGAAGGGATGGGTGACTTTTCACGTCGAGACTTTTCTTCAGACTTCTTCAGTCTTGAGATGAGAAAAAACGTTTTCAGGCAGAGTTGTGAATTTGTGGAATTCTCTGCCACAGAGGGCAGTGGAGGCCAATTCACTGGATGAATTTAAAAGAGAGTTAGATAGAGCTCTAGGGGCTAGTGGAATCAAGGGATATGGGGAGAAGGTAGGCACGGGTTACTGATTGTGGATGATCAACCATGATCACAATGAATGGCGGTGTTGGCTTGAAGGGCCAAATGGACTCCTCCTGCACTTATTTTTCTATGAAACATGACCCATTCCTTATCTCCAGAGATGCTGCCTGATCTGTTGAGTTACTCCAGCATTTTGTGTCTATCTTCAGATTGGTTGGTTATCTTGTCCACAATCTCGCGCACCCCTCATGCTCAGTCCCTGTACTCATCCTGCGGGTATATTTACCATCTGTGGCCTGACTCCACCCATGATACTTGAGGCTTGCACTCAGTGTCAGTCTACAAAGCTGAGTGAGTGGAGGTGAAGCTTGGCATTGCACGACTGAAGGCCATGCCCTCAGCTGCCCAGCAGCATTTAATAACGTCTGAATAGATTGAAATAACTAATTAACATCTGGAAAATATGTCAATAAATATTGTTAAAGTACATTAAAGCAGAGTCATTCAACTGATCCAAAATAATTAAAACCTAAAGAAATAAACACAAAAAGGTGGAATCATGGATTCATAGAAATGTGGTCACAGGTTGGCACGGTGGCACAGCGGTAGAGTTGCTGCCTTACAGCGAATGCAGCGCCGGAGACCCGGGTTCCATCCCGACTACGGGTGCTGTCTGTACGGAGTTTGTACGTTCTCCCCGTGATCTGCGTGGGTTTTCTCCGAGATCTTCCGTTTCCTCCCACACTCCAAAGACGTACAGGTTTGTAGGTTAATTGGCTTGGTAAATGTAAAAATTGTCCCTAGTGTGTGTAGGATAGTGTTAATGTGCGGGGATCGCTGGGCGGCGTGGACCCGGTGGGCCGAAAGGGCCTGTTTCCGCGCTGTATCTCTAAACTAAACTAAACTAAATATTGTTAAAGTACATTAAACCAGAGGCATTAAACTGATCCAAAATAATTAAAACCTGAAGAAATAAACACAAAAAGGTAGAATCATGGATTCATAGAAATGTGCAGCACCAAAACTGGCCCATCTTGGCCTTGCTCTGAAGTCTATCTCTCCTAACTCTATTTACCCACATTGGATCCTTATCCCTCTACTTCTTTTATATCCAAGGACCTCTCCAAATGGGTTTTAGAAGTTGTAATAGTATCTACCTCCATTGCCTCCTCCGGCAGCTTGTTCCAAATGTTCATTGCCCTTTGTGTGTAAAACATCTCTTAGATCTCCTTTAAATTTCTCTCCTCTAATCTAAAACCCCTAGTTCTAGACTCGTCTGGCCTGTGCAAAATGTTTCTGTCTATCTATTAGTTTAGTTTAGTTTAGTTTAGTTTAGAGATACAGAACGGAAACAGGCCCTTCAGCCCACCGAGTCCACACCGACCAGCAATCCCTGCACATTAACACTATCCTACACATTAGTGACAACTTTAACATTTACACCAAGCCAATTAACCTGTACGTCTTTGGAGTGTGGGAGGAAACCGAAGATCTCGGAGAAAACCCACGCAGGTCACGGGGAGAACGTACAAACTCCGTACAGACGGCACCCGTAGTCAGGATGGATCCCGGGTCTCTAGCGCTGTAATGCAGCACTCTACCGCTGCACCACCTGATTCTGATTCTTTCTAAGCCCATCACAATTTTATAAACCTTGGTAAGTTCACCCTCAGTTTTCTAAATTCCAGTGAGCCTATGCAATCTCTGTGTATAACTATAGGCCTCTTTTCTAGGCCACATCCTGGTGAATCTCTTCTGCACTCTCTCAATTGCCACTACGTATTTTCTGTCGTGTTGTGACCAGAACTATGCACAATATTCCAAGTGCAGCCTGACCAATACTTTGAATAACTGCAACATGGCATTCTCACTATTATCCTCAATGCCTCAGTCTATGAATATTTGGAATAAAAGTAAGCGATCCCATTCAAATGCAAGAGTAATCTTGCATTTTACACCGATCAGCCAAAACATTATGGCCTGATGAGCCAAATCATTATGACCACCTGCCTAATATGCTGTTGGTCCTCCGTGTGCAGCCCCATACACAGCAGGGTGCGATGCACTGTGTATTGTGACACATTCCTCCCGTGACCACCGTTAACATTTTCTGCGACTTGTGCCTCAGTCGACCTTCTGTCGGTTCGGACCAGACGGGATAGCCTTCGTTGCCCTCGCGCATCGATGAGCCTTGGGCGCCCAACACCCTGTCTGTCGCCGGTTTGTGGTTTGTCCCTCCTCGGACCACTGTCGGTAGGTACTCACCACTGCTGACCGGGAGCACCCCACAAGCCTTGCCGTTTCTGAGATGCTCTGACCCAGTCGTCTGGCCATAACAATTTGGCCTTTGTCAAGGTTGCTCAGGTCTTTACTCCTGCCCATTTCTCCTGCATCCAACACATCAACTTCAAGAACTGACTGTTCACTTGCTGCCTAATATATCCCACCCCTTGACAGGTGCCATTGTAACAAGATAATCAATGTTATTCACTTCGCCTGTCAGTGGTCATAATGTTTTGGCTCATCGGTGTATTTTTGTAATAAAAGTCATCGATCCCATTCAAATGCAAGGGTAACCTTGCATTTTATATATCATGCATGGCTAGTATAAAACCAAGGGACTGGTGACAAAACTCCCACTCTGTTAGTGCCAAATCCAATCATAGAATCTGAGTTCTATTTTCCAAGGTGCCTTCATCTTCCACCTTGCAGTGAACCAGGACAGATGCTGGTTTAAACTGCTGATACTGGTTTAACTCGAAGATAGACACAAAATGCTGGAGTAACTCAGCGGGTCAGGCAGCATCTCGGGAGAGAAGGAATGGATGACGTTTCGGGTCGAGACCCTTCTTCACTGAATGTTGGATTGGACCGAGAGTTGCTTGCTCTAAGACTATCTCCCACTTTAGAGTCAGATCCAACCTGTTATCGTGGCACTGCTGATCAATAGCAAGTGCTGGGATAAATTTGTAATGAAGCAATTGCTTTGATCCAGAGTTGGGAAGTCAGGCATTTTGCAAGGTGATTTTCTAAGCTGGCAATGAGCAGATGATTTTTTTTCCCATACACAGAGCTGTTTGCAATTGGTCATTTTCTCCATGTTTGTCAAGCAACTAATGTGCAGAGATGGGTTTTGTGTCTTGTTCTGTACCATATTATGTGAATGAAATAGTCACAGGAATTTTTTCAATAAATATTATGTCAACATAATTCCTTAGTAAAATTATCAGTTTACTTGAGCAGAGCTCAATCTTCTGCCAAAAATATCAAAAAATGTTGGCTCTTACTTTGCAGTTAAAACAGCACTGTTATTGTTTCCAATTTGTATCATTGAGATTTCATCAAGTGCGCAGTTAAAATTTGAGTTTAATCTTGAAAGGGTAAATATTTGTCAAGTTTCTTGGCCGATTCATCAGTGCCGATTTACAAAACAAAGGCGTCAAATAAAACTCCCCAAATGTGTGCATAGAAAGAAAATACTTTGGGTTATTTTCAGTCTACACGAGGCCAATGAATAGAGAGACCACATCTTCAAAGGAAGCAGTCTTTATGCTGTGCACAGAAATGATCAAACACTGACATTCATATGTTTAAAATACTATATTACTATTTTTCCTGCATTACATAGAAAGCATAGAAAACAGAAAATAGGTGCAGGAGGAAACCATTTGGCCCTTCGAGCCAGCATCACCATTCATTGTGATCATGGCTGATCATCCACAATCAGTAACCCGTGCCTGCCATCTCCCCATATCCCTTGATTCCGCTAGCCCTTAGAGCTCTCTCTAACTCTCTTTTAAATTCTTCCAGTGAATTGGCCTCCACTGCCTTCTATGGCAGAGAATTCGTCAAATTCACAACTCTCTGGGTGAAAAAGATCCTTCTCACCTCAGTTTTAAATGGCCTCCCCTTTATTCTTAGACTGTGGCCCCTGGTTCTGGACTCCCTCAACATTGGGAACATTTTTCCTGCATCTAGCTTGTCCAGTCCTTTTATAATTTTTTATGTCTCGAGAAGATCCCCTCTCATCCTTCTAAAGTCCAGTGAATACAAGTGAATACAAGAATACATTGTCACAAGTAAATGTATTTTAATTCAATCCTTGAATTTTTAATTTGTGGTTGTTTAGACTTCACCTTCAAATTGCCAATTTGTGCAGGGGTTCTTGTCTTTATCGGCATAAAGACAAGAACGACCTTTAAAAGTATATCTCCTTCCATTATTTCAGTTCACCCTCATTTTCCTTGTGCAATCAACCTGTCTCCCCGATCACTGTCCCACATCCATTACACTTCTTCCCCCTCTGCCATGTTATATTCTTAGATACAGAGTGTGCTGGTAGATTTCAGGTTAAGATAAGTGTCACAGAGCAGCAGTCTTCATGTGCCTACTGAAGGGGTGTGAAAATAAAACACAGAGATTTAGTTTAGAGATACCGTGCAGAAACAAGCCCTTTCGGCCCAACGGGTCCGCACCGACCAGCGATCCCCGCCCATTAACATTATCCTACACCCACTAGGAACAATTTTTACATTTACCAAACCAATTAACCTACATACCTGTACGTCTTTGGAGTGTGGGAGGAAACCGAAGGTCTCGGGGAAAACCCACACAGGTCAGGGGGAGAACGTACAAACTCCGTATAGACAGCACCCGTAGTGGGGATGGAACCCGGGTCTCCGGCGCTGCATTCGCTGTAAGGCAGCAACTCTACCGCTGCGCCACCGTGACAATTAGAGCACCATTTTTTATACCACTTTGATTTTTCAATTCTGTGGAAAAATAGCTGACAATCTGATGTCCACTTGGAGCTCATTGATGGCTTTTTAAGTCTCACCACCATTTTCTGTAGGATAAATAAATGTACACCAATGTTGTGTGTGTATCTTCAACCTAATTTCTTCTGTTTGTGTCCATGTTTCTGACAGAATAGTGCCCAAATCTGCAGAAAAAACAGACGATTACTAACCTACTTGAAAGAGGTGCAGGTTGAAGATTATTTCATCTTAATGGGACTTTGAATAGCCAAGATTCTATTAATTACATGTGGACAACAGAAATTATAGAAACATATAAAATTATAAAAGGACTGGACACGCTAGATGCAGGAAAAATGTTCCCAATGTTGTGGGAGTCCAGAACCAGGGGCCACATCCTAAGAATAAAGGGGAGGCCATTTAAAACTGAGGTGAGAAGAAACTTTTTCACCCAGAGAGTTGTGAATTTGTGGAATTCTCTGCCACAGAAGGCAGTGGAGGCCAATTCACTGGATTAATTTAAAAGAGAGTTAGATAGAGATCTAGGGGCTAGCGGAATCAAGGGATATGGGGAGAAGGCAGGCACGGATTACTGATTGTGGATGATCAACGCTGATTACATTGAATGGCGGTGCTGGCTCGAAGGGCTGAATGGCCTCCTCCTGCACCTATTTTCTATGTTTCTATGTTTCTATGAAAACAGAGCCTGGTGATTTCTGACTTATCCCCATGGTACCCATGTATAATTGTTGAGTTTATGCCACTGTTATCTGTGGCTCAGATTAGATCGGGATAAGCTGTCTCTTTATAAATAAATGTATGAATCACTGGTATTTGACCTCATTACCGGGTAGCAGTGTGTGTGTAAAAACAAGGAACTGCAGATGCTGGTTTACAATATGGACACAACTCAGCAAGTCAGGCAGCATCACTGGAAAAAATTATAAAAGGACTGGACAAGCTAGATGCAGGAAAAATGTTCCCAATGTTGGGGGAGTCCAGAAACAGGGGCCACATCCTAAGAATAAAGGGGAGGCCATTTAGAACTGAGGTGAGAAGAAACTTTTTCACCCAGAGAGTTGTGAATTTGAGGAATTCTCTGCCACAGAAGGCATTGGAGGCCAAGTCACTGGATGGATTTAAAAGAGAGTTAGATAGAGCTCCAGGGGCTAGTGGAATCAAGGGATATGGGGAGAAGGCAGGCACGGGTTACTGATTGTGGATGATCAGCCATGATCACAATGAATGGCGGTGCTGGCTCGAAGGGCCAATGGCCTCCTCCTGCACCTATTTTCTTTGTTTCCATGTCTCTATGAGAATATAGATGGGTGATGTTTTGGGTCAGGGCCCTTCTTCAGACCGATTGTGGTGGTGGAGGGGGGGTGGTGGAGAAAGGTGAATGAGGGGAGGGGCAGGACAAAGCCTGGCAAGTGACAGCGTCTTCAGTTTAGTTAAGTTTATTGTCACGTGTGCCAAGGTACGGTGAAAAGCTTTTGTTGAGTGCTAGCCAGTCAGCGGAAAGACATTACATGACTACAATCGATCTGTTTAGTGTGTTATATCCAGGGTGTGTGGATAAGCGGGAGGAGAACACGAGGGAGTGTGGCTAGTGGTGCCTCTGAGCCAAGCAGCCATACAAAGCCATCAAAGTGAGTGTGGTTGTTCAGCAGTGCCCAGTGACGTCAGCACAACTGCTGGAGAATCAACAGTAGTTTAGAGATACAGCGTGGAAACAGGCCCTCTGGCCTAACGGGTCTGCGCCGACCAGCGATCCCCGCACATTAACACTATCCTACACACACTAGGGACAATGTTTACATTTACCAAGCCAATTAACCTACAAACCTGTACGTCTTTGGAGTGTGGGAGGAAACCGAAGATCTCGGAGAAAACCCACGCAGGTCACGGGGAGAACGTACAAACTCCGTACAGACAGCACCCGTAGTCGGGATGGAACCCGGGTCTCCGGCGCTGCATTCGCTGTAAGGCAGCAACTCTACCGCTGCGCCACCGTGACCACCCATGTATGGGAACACTGCTGGAGAGTGGCCCTTTAGAAAGACAATATACAGACAGCACATGTAAAAGTAATTGTGGAGGACGTCTAGGAAGGAACTGCTGGATTACATCGAAGATAGACACATGCTGGAGTAGCTCAGCGGGACAGGCAGAATGGGTGACGTTTCAGGTCGAGACCCTTCCTCAGACTTGGAGATCTCAGTCTGAAGAAGGGTCTCGATCCGAAACGTCACCCATTCTTTCTCTCCAGAGATGCTGCCTGTCCCGCTGAGTTACTCCAGCATTTTGTGTGTAAAAGTAATTGTACATTGATTGCTAATAGGATTTGTAGTACTGGTAATATTTAATTTACTGTGACCCAGCTGTGATAGTTGCACTCATTATCTCACAGTGGATTGATTTTCTCTCGCCCAGGCTTGCCTAAGCTGTCTAGATTTATTCTGGAGATGATTCTGGGCTTCAGGGCATGTTGCCTGAGCATACATGCTGGCAAGCAGTCCTTGCGATTGTTAATGCTACTGCCTGGTCCTGTACAACACAGACATCTGTAGTTCAGATAAAGGAATGTGCAAGTTCCAGTGAATAAAGCACACTACAGATTTTGCAAAGTACTTCGCAAAGATAAGTAGACACATAGAAACATAGAAAACAGGTGCAGGAGGAGGCTATTTGGCCCTTTAAGCCTACACTGTCATTCATTGTGATCATGGCTGATCATCCACAATCAGTACCCCGTGCCTGCCTTCTCCCCATGTCCCTTGAGTCCACTAGCCCCTAGAGCTCTATCTAACTCTCTTTTAAATTAATCCAGTGAATTGGCCTCCACTGCCTTCTGTGGCAGAGAATTCCACAAATTCACAACTCTCTAGGTAAAAAAGTATTTTTCTCACCTCAGTTTTAAATGGCCTCCCCTTTATTCTTAGACTGTGGCCCCTGGTTCTGGACTCCCCCAACATTGGGAACATTTTTCCTGCACCTACCTTGTCCAGTCCTTTCATAATTTTACACGTCTCTATAAGATCCCCTCTCATCCTTCTAAACTCCAGTGAATACAAGCCCAGTCTTTCCAATCTTAACACCAGATGTCACCAGACTATCTGTACAAAAGCCTCCTCCCACAGACACCCAGAGCAAGTTGATTGAATTTGCTGTTTACTGTACCTTCATGTGGCCAAATGGTGTAACAGGTTGACACTTCAGTCATAACCTCATAAGGAATAGGAGCAGAATTAGGCATTGTGCCCATCAAGTCTACTCCGCCATTCAATCATAAAAACATTTAAAAATAGGTGCCGGAGGAGGCCATTCGGCCCTTCGAGCTAGCACCATCATTCAATATGATCATGGCTGATTATCTAAAATCAGTACCCCGTTCCTGCTTTTTCCCCATATCCCTTGATTCCTTTTGCCCTAAGAGCTAAATCTAACTCTATCTTGAAAACTGAAATATATTCACCATGATCTATTCACCACCCTCCAACTAAAGAAATTCCTTCTCATCTCCTTCCTAAAGGAACATTCTTTAATTCTGAGGCTATGTACTCCAATCCTAGACTCTCCCACTAGTGGAAACATCCTCTCCACATCCACTCTATCCAGGCCTTTCACTATTTGGTAAGTTTCAATGAGGTCCCCCCTCATCCTTCTAAACTCTAGCGAGTACAGGCCCAGTGCTGTCAAACGCTCATCAGATGTTTTTCAAACAGTCATCAAACAGTCATTTCAGGTGACTTAGAGGTTCACCTGCACCTCCTCCAACCTTCAAGCGCATTGCATCCGCTGCTCTAGATGTCAACTTCTCTACATCGGCGAAACCAAACGCAGGCTCGGCGATTGTTTCGCTCAACACCTTCGCTCAGTCCGCCTTAACCAACCTGATCTCCCGGTGGCTGAGCACTTCAACTCCCCCTCCCACTCCCAGTCTGACCTTTCTGCCATGGGCCTCCTCCAGTGCCATAGTGAGGCCCACCACAAATTAGAGGAACAGCTCCTCATATTTCGCCTGGGCAGCTTGCAACCCAGCGGTATGAACATTGACTTCTCTAACATTAGATAGTTCCTCTGTCCCTCTCTTCCCCTCTCCCTTCCCAGATCTCCCACTGTCTTCCTGTCTCCACCTATATCCTTCCTTTGTCCTGCCCCCCCTGACATCAGTCCGAAGAAGGGTCTCGACCCGAAACGTCACCCATTCCTTCTCTCCTGAGATGCTGCCTGACCTGCTGAGTTACTCCAGCATTTTGTGAATAAATACCAAAGAGATAATAAGACTTTCAGACACTGCAATGGTAGGCAAGACTGAACCATCTAACTTTTGTAAGATTATCAGAGTTCAGCACAAAGATCTTTAGTTAGTTTGTTAGTTCAGTTTAGTTTATTGTCACATGTACCGAGGTACAGTGAAAAGCTTTTTGTTGCATGCTATCCAGACAGCGGAAAGACTATACATGATTACACAGTGTACAGATACATGATAAAGGGAATAATGTTTACTGCAAGATAAAGTCTAATAAAGTCCGATTAAAGGTAGTCCGAGAGTCTCCAATGAGGAATAGTAGCTCAGGATCGCTCTCGAGTTGTTGGTAAGATGGTTCAGTTGTCTGATAACAACTGGGAAGAAACTGAACCTACAGGTGTGCGTTTTTTCACTTCTGTACCTCTCACTGATGGGAGAGGGGAGGTTTGGTGGAGACTGGGGTGAGACTGGTCCTTTATTATGCTGCTGGCCTTGCCGAGGCAGCGTGGGGAGTAGATGGAGTCAATGGAAGGGAGTGTGTTCTTTGTGTGATTGGTTTGTGCCACATAACTTGTGGAACAAGCAGACCGTGAAATGAGTTAGGACTGGTCATTACAGATTTCCTGCATGGCTTAATATCATCGTGTAAGAGCTGGGTACTCTGTTAGTCCATCTTCCACATTTAGAAGGTGTATCTATGAAATACATTTTGATTTGTTTTTACCCCTTTGAACTGGGATAACCTGGCAGACTAAATCATCTGTTTAGATTTAGTTTAGAGTTACAGCACGGAAACAGGCCTTCGGCCCAACGAGTCAACACCGACCAGTGATCCCCGCACACTAACACCCCACACACACTAGGGACAATTTATATTTATACCAAATCAATTAACCTACAAGCCCGTACATCTTTGGAGTGTGGGAGGAAACCAAAGATTTCAAGGAAAAACCCACGCAGGTCACGGGGAGAACGTACAAACTCTGTACAGACAGCACCCATAGTCGGGATGGAACCCGGGTCTCTACCGCTGTGCCACCGTGCCGCCCACCTGAACTAAAGTACCTTCCTCCTACACATTTCAATTCTTCAAATAATGACATTTTGAGATAATTTTCTTTTCGTCTCATTAATTAAATTGTTACGAGTGTTAGCGTATGAAATGGGCAAGACTGCTTTATCACTGCAGTCATCAGTAAATGAACAAAGACGTACGGCCATCGAAATAATAATAACTGCTTGTTTGATCAACCGAACTATCCAGGCAGCACATTTAATGACTCATGCAATTCAGTAACCAGCACATGAAATAATCCGTTTCACCAGGTGTTTTGAGTTTGGGGATAATTTTTTCTTACCGTCTGAGGTTCAGATTCAGACGGTAAATAAAAATGCCCTGTAATCTGTACAGCAAAGACACCCAAATAATGAACATTCAGAAGATACTATTCAATTTTGTGCACAATTCTTTTTGTGCACAACCCGCAGGCATTGCCACTTTCATTTCACTGCACATCGTGTATGTGTATGTGACAAATAAATTTGACTTGACTTGACTTGACTTGATTTAGATATGTTACTGCATTAAATGGCACATTTACTGGAGCGAAATTTACATTTGGGTGGCGCAGCGGTAGAGTTGCTGCCTTACAGTGAATGCAGCGCCGGAGACCCAGGTTCCATCCCGACTATGGGTGCTGTCTGTATGGAGTTTGTACGTTCTCCCCGTGACCTGCGTGGGTTTTCTCCGAGATCTTCGGTTTCCTCCCACACTCCAAAGATGTACAGGTTTGTAGGTTAATTGGCTTGGTAAATGTAAAAATGGTCCCTAGTGGGTGTAGGATAGTGTTAATGTGCGGGGATCGCTGGATGGCGCGGACCCGGTGGGCCGAATAGCCTGTTTCTGCGCTGTATCTCTAAACTAAACTAAACTAAACAAAACTACTGTAAGAGTCATACTCTCACTGCATGAAAACAGGCCCTGTGGCCTAAAATGCCCAGACGACAAACATGTCCCATCTACATTAATTTCATCTGCCTGCATATTTTTCCCATGATCCTCTGAATCTAACCTATCCATGCACCTGTCCAAATGTTTCTTAAACATCTCATTCTTAAACGAGTTTGTTGTCTGACAGAGTAGCAAATGTTGTAATGTTGTCCTTGTGAGGAATAGTGTTTATTGGTGTCACGTGATACCATTGTGATTTTCAGAGCCTGTCTCGTGGAGGTCATGGGGAAGACTCATTAGCTGCATGCACTTTATAATTACCTGCCCACAGACCACGGAACGGAAAAGACTTTGTGTAGGATTAGCAGCTCAATGAAGGACAGAGGCTCAGTGGTAGATGGAAGGGAGCTCCAGGTCTGTGCTTGTGGGTGGCAGAAAGTGACAAAGGCCAAGGGGCTCAGGATACACCAGGGAAGGAGGAGGTGCTTGTTAGAGGGAGTGCAGGGACATCACATTGAGCAGCACTTCTTGACAAGTCAGTCACGTTAGTCGAGTGAAGTCAGCGGCGGGTGCCCCCTTGGATGAAGCAACGACTTGGACATGTTCACACAGGATATGGAAGCCTGACAATGCTTGACAAATGGTCAGGCAATAAATCAGCTTCCTCGGGACAAAAAGGGGAAAGAAAATAAAATGCACGCCGTAACTAATTCCCACCGAATTAAATCTCAGGGATTTTAAATGCCAGCCACTTCCACTGGCTTACCACGTTTGCCTTTCTTCGCAAGTAAAACAATCAGCAATTTCAACATTAGAGTTCAGACCCTATTTAGTTTCAGTCTGACTCTGCTCATGGACGCTTATTGACTTCAGTGTTCCATGGAGAATATGTTTTGCTTGGCCCTGTGAAAATCAATGCACCCAGTTTGGAACCTATGCTGGGTCATGACACTCATAAGATCCCAAACGATGGGAAGGAACAGAGACTGATGTGAGCGAGCCAGCTGCCTGTTTGTCTTCTTTCTGAGTCATAAGTTTTGAGCTCAATTCCTGGATCAGGATTTCAATGCATAATCCATGTTAAACTCCACTTTAGCACTGGAATGCCCAGAGCATCCTTATCCATTTGCTTGATCCGGTACTTAAGGTCAGCATTAAAAGATCCATAAAACACTATTCAAGGTAAACCAGAATTTCCTTCTCTCCAGAGATGCTGTCTGATCCGTTGAGTTACTCCAGCTTTCTGTGTCTATCTTTGGTTTACACCAGCTTCAAAATGCCTCTTTTGAGTTAATATTAAAATCAGTGTCATTATAGGAGGTAGTAATCGCTATCCTGCTGCTTGATTGTATTTTGCATTCATACCCTCATTCATACCCTTAAATGGGCCCCAGGTATGCCTGCCTCTGTATAGGGTACGTTGAACAATCCGTGTTCCAGGCGTACACTGGCCCTATCCCCAAACTCTATCTCTGTTACATTGATGACTGCATCGATACTACCTCCTGCACCCATGCAGAACTCATGGACTTCATCAACTTCACCACCAGTTTTCATCCTGCACTCAAATTTATTTGGACCATTTCCGACACCTCCCTCCCCTTTCTTGATCTCACAGTCTTCATCACAAGAAATAGACGATTGACAAACATCAGTAATACAAACCCACTGACTCCTACAACTATCTTGAATACATTTCTACCCACCCTGCTTCATGCAAAGACTCTATCCCCGACTCCCAATTCCTCCATCTGCACCACATCTGTGCCCACGATGAGGTGTTCCATACTAGAACATCCTAGATGTCCTCATTCTTTAGGGAACGGGGATTCTCCTCTCCCATGATAGATGAGGTCCTCACTCGTGTCTCCTCTGTACCCCGCAGCTCCGCCCTTGCTCCCCCTCCCCCTAGTCACAACAGAGATAGAGCCCCCTAGTCCTCATCTTCCACCCCATCAGCCGTTGCACACAACACATAATCCTCCGAAATTTCCGCCACCTCCAACGGGATCCCACCACTAGCCACATTTTCCCATCTCCACCCCTTTCCACCTTCTGCGGAGACCGTTCCCTCCGCGACTCCCTGGTTAACTCATCCCTTCCCACCCTTCCCACCCCCTCCCCAGGTACCTTCACCTGCAACTGCAGGAGATGCAACACCTGTCCCTATACCTCCTCCCTCGACTCTGTCCAGGGACCCCGACAGTCCTTTCAGGTTAGGCAGAGGTTCACTTGCACCTCCTCCAACCTCATCTACTATCCGTTGTTCAAGATGTGGACTCTTACACA
Source organism: Rhinoraja longicauda (assembly GCF_053455715.1). Taxonomy (NCBI): domain Eukaryota; kingdom Metazoa; phylum Chordata; class Chondrichthyes; order Rajiformes; family Arhynchobatidae; genus Rhinoraja; species Rhinoraja longicauda. The sequence continues at coordinate 73,940,725 of NC_135960.1, read as the reverse complement.
TCGGCGAGACCAAACACAGACTGGGCGGTCGTTTTGCGGAACACCTTCGCTCAACCCGCCTGAACCAACCTGATCTCCCAGTTGCTGGACACTTTAATTCTCCTTCCCATTCCTACACAGACCTTTCTGTCCTTGGTCTCCATTGTCAGAGTGAGGCTAAACACAAATTGGAGGAACAGCATCTCATATTTTGCTTGGGCAGCTCACAGCCCAGTGGTGTGAATATTGATTTCTCTCACTTCAGGCAGCCCCAGCATTCCCTCTCTCTCTATCCCTCCCCCACCCAAGTCTCACCAGCTTCTCATTTACACCCAACAAACAGCTTACAATGGCCTGTTTCCTTTATCATCGTTACTTTTTTACATATCTTTCATTCATTGTTTATTATCTCTCCACATCACTGTCTATATCTGCAGTTTCTTCTTACGCACTTTAAATATATCATATGCTTTTCTGTGCAGAGGTGACTAATACATTTTAAAGTAACTTTACAATAAAGGGAACAAGTGGAAGAGATGAGGAGTTGGTATTGAGTTGGTGCAGTTATTTGGATTGCAAACATTTGGGTGGTCACGGATTCCATCCCGACTACGGGTGCTGTCTGTATGGAGTTTGTACGTTCTCCCCGTGACCTGCGAGGGTTTTCTCCGAGATCTTCGGTTTACTCCCACACTTCAAAGACGTGCAGGTTTGTAGGTTAATTGACTTGGTAAATGTAAAAATTGTCCCTAGTGGGTGTAGGATAGTGTTGATCCATAGTAGCAGGGATCACTGGTCGGCGCAGACCCGGTGGGCCAAAGGACATGTTTCCACGCTGTGTCTCTAAACTATACTAAACATGTCTTTTATAAGTAACCCATGCATCAGATTGCATATTCGGCTCACTGGGATGATAATGTGACTTTTCTTCGTCTCTCCGTTAGCAATCTCTAGCTCGCTAGAGGGATTTTAGCTGTCTATTTTAGATTACAGGTCCACCCAGTACAGACAATGCATCATAGTATAAAGAATACGCAGTGCAGCGTAGGTTCACCAGGTTCATCCCTGGGATGGTGGGACTGTCATATGAGCAAAGATTGGAAAGACTGGGCTTGTATTCACTGGAGTTTAGAGGGATGAGAGGGGATCTTATAGAAACATATAAAATTATAAAAGGACTGGACAAGCTAGATGCAGGAAAAATGTTCCCAATGTTGGGCGAGTCCAGAACCAGTCTAAGAATAAAGGGGAGAAAACTGAGATGAGAAAAACTTTTTCACCCAGAGAGTTGTGAATTTGTGGAATTCTCTGCCACAGAGGCAGTGGAGGCCAATTCACTGGATGAATTTAAAAGAGAGTTAGATAGAGCTCTAAGGGCTAGCGGAATCAAGGGATATGGGGAGAAGGCAGGCATGGGTTACTGATTGTAGATGATCAGCCATGATCACAATGAATGGCGGTGTTGGCTCAAAGGACCATATGACCTCCTCCTGCACCTGTTTTCTGTTTCTAGGTTTCTAGAACGGACTATCCTGAACAGTGGGGCAGTGGTAAATAATGCTGATGCTATTGATATTCATATGTTCAATGTGTAACTACTCCAGAAATAGCGAAGTGCACATGAGAGATCGAATAAGGATTTCTCACAGTTAATGTGTGAAAAGTGCAGGTTCTCTGGTAGCTGCAAGAAATGCTATTTTGTTGGCTGGATCCCCATTCTAAATGCTTCCAACGACGTGAAGTGGTGAAACTTGTGTTCCAGATCTGGACTATTCTCACGACAAAAAAGAGAAATCTCACACATTTCAGTTTGAAAGCACTTTTACCAACATCTTGAGAATTAATTGCCAAAACTCTTGACACTGAAAGTTAGTTATAGTTACCCATATTCAAGAGTCAAGAGTGTTTTATTGTCATGTGTCCCAGATAGAACAATGACATTCTTATTTGCAGCAGCACAACACAATATGTAAACATGGTACACTGTAAACAATAATAATAATAACAACAACAACAATAACAATAACAATAACAATAACAATAATAATAATAATAATAATAATAATAATAATAATAATAATAATAATAATAATAATAATAATAATAATAATAATAATAATAATAATAATAATAATAATAATAATAATAATAATAATAATAATAATAATAATAATAATAATAATAATAATAATAATAATAATAATAATAATAGTCTATGTCGTTCAGAGCTTATTTGAGGTTGTGGTGTTTAACAGCCTGATGGCTGTAGGGAAGAAGCTGTTCCTGAACATGGACGTTACAGTTTTCAGGCTCCTGTACCTTCTTCCCGATGGCAGGGGTGAGATGAGTGTGTGGCCAGGGGGGTGTGGGTCTCTGATGATGCCGGCTGCCTTTTTGAGGCAGTGACTCCGGTAAATCCCTTCGATGGTGGGGGGGGGTTGGAGCCGGTGATGGACTGGGCAGTGTTCACAACGTTTTGCAGTCTTTTCCGCTCCTGGACGTTCAAGTTGCTGAACCAGACCGTGATGCAACCAGTCAATGTGCTCTCTCCTGCACATCTGTGAAGCTCAAGAGAATCCTCTCTGACATAGTGAATCTCCTTAATCTTCTCAGGAATTCCCTTAGATTTTAATTGTATACTTCTAAACTTTTAAATCTGAATCTGAATTTTCCTTTGCCTATTTGCCCTGTTTTTATTTCTCTTGTACATAATTCACTTACTCAAGTCTATACACTTTTCTCAGTAGACCAACCTGGTTGGTTATGGAGACACAGGTTATTTTCCCTGCTCACTTTCCTCCTAATTCCTAATTTTCCTCACGGTGCCTTCATCTGTTCCTCCTTCCAGCAACTTACCATGCAAAAACTTAAACTTAAACTTAAAACTTAAGATTCCTTATATGTCTAAGTCTTAGATCAAATTCCAGAGCAAGTTATGCCCAGTTGAGTTTGTGAACCCAGCTGGTGGGCCAAAGAGCCTTATTTCATGTGTAGGGACGAACTGCAGATGCTGGTTTAAACCGAAGATAGACACAAAATGCTGAAGTAACTCAGCGGTCCAGGCAGCATCTCTGGAGAGAACGTTTCGGGTCGAGGCTCTTCTTCAGACCCGAAATGTCACCCATTCCTTCTCTCCAGAGATGCGTCTTTTTTCACGTTGTATCTCTATTAAAAAATCGGGCTTGATTGTAATGGACTATGGCATTACATAGAGTCATAGAGTCATAGAGTGATACAGTGTGGAAACAGGCCCATCTTGCCCACACTGGCCAACATGTACCAGCTACACTTGTCCCCCTTGCCTGCGCTTGGTCCATCAGTCTGAAGAAGGGTCTTGACCCGAAACTTCACCCATTCCTTCTCTCTAGAGATGCTGTCTGACCCGCAGAGTTACTCCAGCATTTTGTGTCTACCTTGGTCCATATCTCCCCAAACCTGCCCTGTCCATGTAATGGACTCAGTTATCCTGGATCCTGTATCCCATTTTCAACTTCCACTTGTTGTTTGGTGCTGGTGAAGGCACGATGATGGGGCAATAGGCCATTGTCTAGATCTGCTGCCCTTGGCTCCCTTCTTTTTAAATACCAAATGTCTTGCTGAGCATTTCCAGCATTTTCTGTTTTTATTTCAAATGTCCAGGATCAGCATAATTTTGTTGTTAATAAGTTGGTGTAATCAATAAAAAATTCTATATCAGCACCGTAGCTAAAGTCAACAGAAGTTCTTGCTCACACCACGCTATTCCCTTAGAAACATAGAAACATAGAAACATAGAAAATAGGTGCAGGAGGAGGCCAATTGGCCAATTGGCACTTTGAGCCAGCACCGCTATCCACAATCAGTAACCCGTGCCTGCCTATCCCTTGATTCCGCTAGCCCTTAGAGCTATATCTAACACTCTTTTAAATTCATCCAGTGAATTGGCCTCCACTGCCTTCTGTGGCAGAGAATTCCACAAATTCACAACTCTCTGGGTGAAAAAGTTTCTTCTCATCTGTTTTAAATGGCCTCCCCTTTATTCTTAGACTGTGGCCCCTGGTTCTGGACTCCCCAACATTGGGAACATTTTTCCTGCATCTAGCTTGTCCAGTCCTTTCACAATTTTATACATCTCTATAAGATCCCCTCTCATCCTTCTAAACTCCAGTGAATACAAGCCTAGTCTTTCCAATCTTTCCTCATATGACAGTCCCGCCATCCCAGGGATTAACATCGACATCCTTCCTCAAATTAGGAGAACAAAACTGCGCACAATACTCCAGATGTCATGTCAAGTCAAGTCAAGTCAAGTCAATTTTATTTGTATAGCACATTTAAAAACAACCCACGTTGACCAAAGTGCTGTACATCTGATTAGGTACTAAGGGAAAAAATGAAACATACAGTAGCACACAAACAGTTCACAGCGCCTCCTCAATGAGCCTCAAACGCTAGGGAGTAGAAATAGGTTTTGAGCCTGGACTTAAAGGAGTCGATGGAGGGGGCAGTTCTGATGGGGAGAGGGATGCTGTTCCACAGTCTAGGAGCTGCAACCGCAAAAGCGCGGTCACCCCTGAGTTTAAGCCTAGACCGCGGGATAGTGAATAGCCCCAAGTCGGCCGATCTGAGGGACCTGGAGTTAGAGAGGGGGGTTAGAAGATTTTTGATGTAGGGGGGGGAGTGTCCATTTAGGGCTTTATACGTGAATAGGAGGAGCTTGAAGTTGATTCTGTACCGTACAGGGAGCCAGTGGAGAGAGGCCAGAATCGGGGTGATGTGGTCCCTTTTACGGGTACCCGTCAGGAGTCTCGCTGCGGCGTTTTGGACCAGTTGCAGGCGGGACAGGGAAGATTGGCTGATCCCAGTGTATAGGGAGTTGCAGTAGTCTAGGCGGGAGGAAATGAAAGCGTGAATGATTTTTTCTGTGTCGTCGAATTGGAGGAAAGGTTTGATTTTAGCTATGGTTCGAAGTTGGAAGAAGCTGGCTTTTACCACAGCGTTGACTTGCTTATCAAATTTTAATGCAGAGTCAAATATCATGCCGAGGTTTTTGACATGCGGTTTGACTAGGCAGGATAGACTTCCAAGATTGCCTGTTATCGATTTGATGGAGTCGGGGGGGCCGAATAGGATGACCTCAGACTTGCTCTCATTTAATTGGAGGAAGTTCTGTGCCATCCAACATTTTATGTCCTCAAGGCAGTGTAAGAGGCTGTTTAAATTTGACTGGTTGTTGGGTTTCAGGGGGAGGTAAAGCTGAGTGTCATCGGCATAGCAGTGGAAAGAAATGCAGTGCCTTTGAATGATTTGGCCAAGGGGGAGCATGTATAGAGAGAAGAGAATGGGGCCTAGGATGGAGCCTTGTGGAACTCCGCAGGAGAGGCTAGCTGGAGCAGAGGAATAACTGCCTATGTTACATAGGGCCCTGTACAACTGCAGAAGGACCTCTTTACTCCTTTACTCAAATCCTCTCATTATGCCTTATACCCAGTCCTCTCGTTCAAGATTGTGCTTCATTCTCTTACACTGCCTAATCGTCTCTTCATATCTATGTTCAGATCTTTTTGAGACGCACTTTTGCCCTTAAAAAAAGTATCCAATGTGTAAATATAGATGTCCCTCTCAATAATTGAATGGTGGTTAATTAATTGACATTAGCTTATGTTTCAGAGACACTGTACCATCTTACCTTGTCATTGCCATTAACCCCGACTTACATCTTAATGTAAAGATAGACACAACATGCTGGAGTAACTCAGCGGGACAGGCAGCATCTTTGCAGCGAAGATATAGGTGACGTTTCTGGTGAAAACCCTTCTTCAGGCATTTTGCGTCCATTTTTGGTTTAAAGCAGCATCTGCAGTTCCTTCCCACACATTACATCTTCATCTGATGTGAAGCCGTTGTAGAAATCCAAATCCTTTCGGACAGACGCTTACATAAATCAAGGGATGTAATGCTATGTAGGGAATGGTGTCAAGGTGAAAGATTACCCATCACTTATTGCAGGCTCTAGTGTAGCTGAACGGCACAGATGTTTTTCATATTCGTATCTTCTTTAACATGGCCTGTGGGCCTTACATAATTTCTGTAAACAAGAATTGGCCCAAGAATCCCAGATGGTGACATTACCGTTACCTTTTCATTTGTCAGTTTAGTTCATTGTCACGTGTACCGAGGTACAGTGAAAAGCTTTTGTTACGTGCTATCCAGACAGCAGAAAGACAATTCATGATTACAATCGATCCATTTACAGTGTATAGATACATGGTAAGGGAATAACTTTCAGTGCAAGATAAAGCTAGCAAAGTCCGATCAAGGATAGTCCGAGGGTTACCAAAGAGGTAGATAGTAGTTCAGCACTGCTCTCTGGTTGTGGTAGGATGATTCAGTTGCCTGATAACAACTGGGAAGAAACTGTCCCTGAATCTGGAGGTGTGTGTTTTCACACTTCTGTACCTTTTGCCTGATGGGAGAGGGGAGAAGAGGGAGTGGCCAGGGTGCGACTGGTCCCTTGATGATGCTGCTGGCCTTGCCGAGGCAGCGTAAGGTGCAAATGGGGTCAAATCGTAGGCCAATGTGCTCAATATCCAGTAACAATTTATAGGAAGGGCAGAAAAAGTTGGGCCTCTCTTGGAGTTCTTCCACCACAAATCCCACAGCCTTCTGCATGAAGTTGCTCAAAACCAGGATGGAATTTCAGGTATCTGGTGCCAGCGACATTTCCAGTCCCATCCACCAATATTATGTAAAGATGGCCAACCTGCAGGTGGTTGCCCATTAGAAACATAGAAATATAAAAAATAGGTGCAGGAGGAGGCCATTTGGCCCTTCGAGCCAGCACCGCCATTCATTGTGATCATGGCTGATCATCCACAATCACAACTCTCTGCGTGAAAAAGTTTTTTCTCACCTCAGTTTTAAATGGCCTCCCCTTTATTCTTAGACTGTGGCCCCTGGTTCTGGACTCCCCCAACATTGGGAACATTTTCCCTGCATCCAGCTTGTCCAGCCCTTTTATAATTTTATACGTCTCTATAAGATCCCCTCTCATTCTTCTAAATTCCAGTGAATACAAGCCCAGTCTTTCCAATCTTTCCTCATATGACAGTCCCGCCATCCCAGGGATTAACCTCGTGAACCTACACTGCACTGCCTCAATAGCACGGACGTCCTTCCTCAAATTAGGAGTCCAAAACTGCACACAATACTCCAGATGTGGTCTCACCAGGGCCCATACAACTGCAGAAGGACCTTTTTACTCCTATACTCAAATCCTCTTGCTATGAAGGCCAACATTGAATCAGCACTAGAAACAATTCCATCATCAGAATACAGGACAGCTGGAGTCAGTAACGTTAGTTCTTACCATGTTAGTTCAAACAATTTTAACTTGACTAATACCAATAATAAAATATCAAAATTCTTACTGTCAACAGGTGTATGTTGTAACCCCAAAGCAAAGTCAGGACTCGAGGGTGTGAGCTATAGGGAGAGGTTGAGTAGGGTGGGTCTCTATTCCATGGAGCGCAGGAGGATGAGGGGAGATCTTTTTGAGGTATACAAAATCATGAGAGGTATAGATCGGGTAGATGCACAGAGTCTCTTGCCCAGAGTAGAGGAATCGAGGACCAGAGGACATAGGTTTAAGGTGAAGGGGAAAAGATTTAAAAGGGATCTGAGGGGTAACGTTTTCACACAAAGGGTGGTGGGTGTATGGAACAAGCTGCCAGAGGAGGTAGTTGAGGCTGGGACTATCCCAATATTTAAGAAACAGTTAGACAGGTACATGGATAGGACAGGTTTGGAGGGATATGGACCAAACGTGGGCAAGTGGGACTAGTGTAGCTGGGACATTGTTGGCCGGTGTGGGCAAGTTGGGTCGAAAGGCCTGTTTCCACGCTGTATCACTGTATGACTCTATGACCCTGACTGTGAATCATCTGTACTGCCCCTGATACTGAATAGCCAAGTGGCATATTGTTATGCCCCTTATGAACAATAACTCTGTGGCCAAATTAAATGGAGCCAAGAGCCTCATTTAGAGAGTACATGGTGCTGCACACTATTACACACATTTTTTTAAGTTGTGTTTAAGTCGGATTAATCAAATGTGCTTTTGACAACATTGTATTGACAGGGCTAGAGACAAGGTGGGCCATCAGCAAGCAAGCCAAGGCTCAGCAACAACTATTGTTGCGCAACTGGTGGCGCAGCGGTAGAGTTGCTGCCTTACAGCTAATGCAGCGCCGGAGACCCGGGTTCCATCCCGACTATGGGTGCTGTCTGTACGGAGTTTGTACGTTCTCCCCGTGACCTGCGTGGGTTTTCTCCGAGTCCTTCGGTTTCCTCCCGCACTCCAAAGACGTACAGGTTTGTAGGTTAATTGGCTTGGTACAAATGTAAATTGTTCCTAGTGGGTGTAGGATAGTGTTAATATGCGGGGATCACTGGTCGGCGCGGTCTCGGTGGGCCGAAGGGCTTGTTCCCGCTCTGAATCTCTGAACTATCTAAACTGAGGATACAGAGCAAAGGAGTCAATATTACTGAACATGGTCAGAAACAAAATCAGTTTCTCCCCAAGAGAAAAACAATTTCAAGGCGAAAATACAGTGAGTGGAAGTTGCAAACATTACTTAAAATCGATCCATCACTTGCTGCAATCCGATAACAAGACTTGCTTTACAGGAACAATATCAGTCATCCCCAATCTCTCTGCGAACAACAGTTTGAAGAACATACTAATAATTCAAGTTATTAAGTTCAAGGTTTCAAGGTTTCAAGGTCGGTTTATTGTCACATGTACCAGTCAAGTGTCATCTAACACAACTTAACAAGCCAGTGGATGTGGATGTGGATTTGTTTTCCTCCTACTTTCAAAGAAGGAATTGAAGATAATTAAAAAAAGACACTTCAGTTCAGTTTAGTTTATTGTTACGTGTGGGTTCAGTGAAAGGCCTCTGTTGCGTACTATCCAGTTAGCTGAAAGGCAACACATGATTACAATCGAGCCATTTACAACAGTATATGATACAGGGCAGTCATGGTGGCACAGCGGTAGAGTTGCTGCCTTACAGCGAATGCAGCGCCGGAGACCCAGGTTCCATCCCGACTATGGGTGCTGTCTGTATGGAGTTTATACGTTCTCCCCGTGACCTACGTGGGTTTTCTCCGGGATAGACGATGGACAATAGACAATAGGTGCAGGATTAGGCCATTCGGCCCTTCGAGCCAGCACCACCATGCAATGTGATCATGGCTGATCATGGGATCTTCGGTTTCCTCCCACACTCCAAAGATGTACATGTTTGTAGGTTAATTGGCTTGGTAAATGTTTAAAAAAATTGTCCCTAGTGGGTATAGGATAGTGTTAATGTGTGGGAATCGCTGGGCGGCGCGGACCCGGTGGGCCGAAGGGCCTATTTCCGCGCTGTATCTCTAAAATTGAAAACTAAAATACAGTACATGATAAGGGAATAACGTTTAGGGCAAGGTAAAGCCAGCAAATTCCCATCAAGGATAGTCCGAGTGATACCAATGAGGTAGATAGTGCTGGACTACTAGCTTTCCTGCGCTCATAGGCATCACATTAAGGTTAGCTTTGATTTGTAGAAGATTGAAATTTCTGCTTGAAAAGTCAGTGGTAGATTATTCAAAAAGATCATCTTTTATCCTTTAAACTTTCCAGGCAGAAAAAGCATTGCTCAGTATCAGTGAAATGACAGGTTAAGTGGTGTTACTTCATGGTGATCAATCAGGCAGTGAACAAGAATGCCTTTTCATGTTCTCACCTCATTTGTCTTGAAATAGTCACACGTAGAGATTATTACAAACAATGGAATTTCCTCTTAATTGAGCATTTGACAACTGGGTATTTGTAACTGCAAAAGATAAAATCCCTGTGTGGTGCTAATAGCATTAACGGAATAGAACGGCCATTAGCTGAATTAATCACAAAATATTTATATGACTACTCTCTTAGCAAACTTTTAATCAATCATCTGTCTACTTTGTCTCCCTTCAACTCTCAAATTAATCGTTATCTTTCGCATAACTCCGTTTAAACAGCCCTCAGTCATTATGTACTACTGAAACAACTCTTAATAGTTCCAATGAAGGCAGAAAGCAAGTTATAGCTGCTCTTTCTTCTTAACGTGTCTACAATCCTCCACCTGATTGGACACAGCATCATCTTCCAGTCCTTCTCCTCCATCAAATGTTGGATTTGCAATTATCTGGTTGAACTAACATGAAGTTGAATTAACACACCATTCAACTTAACATACCATTAACACACAAAGGGTGGTGGGTGTATGGAACAAGCTGCCAGAGGAGGTCATTGAGGCAGGGACCATCCCAACGTTTCAGAAACAGTTAGACAGTTACTTGGATAGGACAGGTTTGGAGGGATATGGACCAAGCGCAGGCAAGTGGGACTGGTGCAGCTGAGACATGTTGGCCGGTGTGGGCAAGTTGGGCGGAAGGGCCTGTTTCCGCACTGTATGACTCGATAACTACCATTAGTTACTTTTCCCAGCCTAGAAGTCTACCCCTATGGATACATCTTAATTCTCTTTCCACCTCAAATTGCTCACTTGAAGCAGCTCCAAAAATCAGCCCACTCTTCATATGTATGACGACGGTGTTTAATCCTGTCCCATCATTACCCACCTCCTCTTTTCTTTTGTCTTTTGGTTAGGCATGCTGTTTGTCTGACAAGAATCCTTAGATGAGATTTTTTTTAAACCCTCCCCCTTAAAAATGAAAGCTCAGTGTTATTGCCTTTGGCCCTTGAACAAAGTCTGTTCCCCAATCCTCAAACAATTTTAACTTGACTAATATCAATAATAAAATATCAACATTCTTACTGTAAACATGTGTATGTTGTAACCCCTAAACAAAGTCAGGCCTAGAGGGTGTGAGCTATAGGGAGAGGTTGAGTAGGCTGGGACTCTATTCCATGGAGCGCAGGAGAATGAGGGGTGATCTTATATGAAATCATGAGAGGAATAATTTGGGTAGATGCACAGTCTCTTGCCCAGAGTAGGTGAATTGAGGACCAGAGGACATAGGTTTCAGGTGAAGGGGAAAAGATTTAATAGGGATCTGGGGGGTAACTTTTTCAAACAAAGTGTGGTGGGTGTATGGAACAAGCTGCCAGAGGAGGTAGTTGAGGCTGGAACTCTCCCAACATTTAAGAAACAGTTAGACAGGTACATGGATAGGGCAGGTTTGGAGGGATATGGACCAAACGTGGGCAAGAGGGACTAGTGTAGCTGGGACATTGTTGCCGGTGTGGGCAAGTTGGGCTGAAGGGCCCTGGAACAAAGTCTGTTCTCTTGACACTGTCCTGTATCCTCTCCCAAGCCACTGCCTGAACCCATTCATCTCAGCGCTTGCCTCTGATCTTTCATCTTCTATAATCTCACTGAAACTCAAAACCCCCCACACTCATCCTGCAACAGTTACCATCGTTCTGTTACTTGGACCAAACCAACATCATGACTTTGTATGTCGGAAAGAACTGAAGATGCTGGTTCAAATCAAGATAGACACAAAATGTTGGAGTAACTCAGCGGGACAGGCAGCATCTCTGGAGAGCAGGAATGGGTGATGTTTTGGGTCAAAATCCTTCTTCAGACTGAAGAAGGGTCTCGACTCGAAACGTCACCCATTCCTTCTCTCCAGAGATGCTGCCTGACCCGCTGAGTTACTCCAGCATTTTGTGTTTAACATGACTTCATGTGTGTTTTCATCCCTCAGTATTCCTACTCCTCTGTAAATGTTTTGATGCCTACAGTTTTGTTCTCAACACTTCAGATAATGGAGTGCTCTGTCTGCATGCAACATGACCCAGCGAGTGTCATGGAATGAGATATGTGTCAGGAAATGTGTCAGATACGGGCGGCACGGTGGTGCAGCGGTAGAGTTGCTGCCTTACAGCGAATGCAGCGCCGGAGACCCGGGTTCCATCCCAACTACGGTTGCTGTCTGTACGGAATTTGTACGTTCTCCCCGTGACCTGCGTGGGTTTTCTCCGAGATCTTCGGTTTCCTCCCACACTCCAAAGACGTGCAGGTTTGTAGGTTAATTGGCTTGGCAAATGTAAAAATTGTCCCTAGTGGGTGTAAGTGTGCAGGTATCGCTGGTCGGCGCGGACCCGTTGGGCCGAAGGGCCTGTTTCCGCACCGTATCTCTAAACTAAATTAAACTAAACTAAAATCATCATCTCCAAGAAAGAGTCTAACTGTCTCCCATTGATGTTCATTGGTACGATTATCACCAAGATCCCCACCAAAATCATTGCAGACCAGAGATTTAGAATTGTAACATAAATGCTGTGGTGGCAAGAGGCATCTTGCTGGGTATCTCTGACACGTGACCCACTTCTAGACTTCCCAAAGGCTTTTGAATATATAAGGCACAATCCATAACAACGTTCAAGAGGTTGAACATTTGGAGGTGGCGCAGTTGTAGAGCTAGCCTTACAGCGCCGGAGACCCGGGTTCCATCCTGACTACGGCTGCTGTCTGTACGGACTTTGTACATTCTCGGGACATGCGTGGGTTTTCTCCAAGATCTTCGGTTTCCTCCCGCACTCCAAAGACGTACAGGTTTGTAGGTTAATTGGCTTGATGTAAAAAACAAAATTAATTGTCCCCAGTGTGTGTAGAGTATTGTTAGTGTGCAGGGATCACTGGTCGGTGTGGACTCGATGGGCCAAAGGGCCTGTTTCCGCGCTGTATCTCTAAACTAAACTTAACTAAAGTTGCTCACTTTAACAGGCACCTTTTCCACCATTCTAAGCCTTAACCCTCTCCCCACCCAGCACACCAGTAAAGAACATACCATCTACCAGATAACTGTAAGAGCTTGACAATGTTTTGGTGACAAACCCATGATGTTTGCTACCTGGAAAAACATGTATTGGCTCTTGAAGAGGACCCACAGGAGATGAATCCCAGGAATGAGTGGGTTAGCATATGATGAGCACTTGTCAGCACTGGGCCTGTACTCACTGGAGTTCAGAAGGATGAGGGGGGACCTCATTGAAACGTACAGAATAGTGAAAGGCCTGGATAGAGTGGATGTGGAGAGGATGTTTCCACTAGTGGGAGAGTCTAGGACTAGAGGTCACAGCCTCAGAATTAAACAATGTTCTTTTAGGAAGGAGATGAGGAGATATTTCTTTAGTCAGAGGGTGGTGAATCTGTGCAATTCTTTGCTACAGATGGTTGTGGAGGCCAAGTCAATGGATAGTTTGAAGGCAGAGATAGATAGATTCTTGATTAGTACGGGTGTCAGAGGTTATGGGGAGAAGGCAGGAGAATGGGGTTAGGAGGGAGAGATGAATCAGCCATGATTGAATTGCAGAATTGGCTTGATGGGCCGAGTGGCCTAATTCTGCTCCTATCACTTATGACTTTATGAGAGAAATATATTTCCACCACTTTATTGCCATTGATTCTGAATTCTCGAATCTCCTTCCCAACACAATACAAGAATATCTTCTCCATAACAGCAGTGGTTCAAAAAGGCAGATTGCCACCGTCATCTCAATGGCAGTTAGAGAATAGACATTAAATGCAGCCAGCGTTGGCAACACCCACATTTGGTAAATTGATTGAAAATGTAAGTCTGTCATCTCCCCACTGTATTCCCAGCCTTCTCACCCCCAACTTTAATTATTCCACATTTGGCAGTGCCTTAATTCCACATCCTAAATTTCTCTTTGCTCCTTTAAAATACAGTTTCATTTAGTTTAGATTTACAGCATGGAACAAGCCCTTCGGCCCACCGAGTCCGCACTGACCAACGATCCCCACACATTAACATTATCCTACACTGGGGATAATTTTTACATTTATACCAAGCCAATTAACCTTCAAACCTGTACGTCTTTGGAGTGTGGGAGGAAACCGGAGATCCCAGAGAAAACCCACGCAGGTCACGGGGAGAACGTACAAACTCCATTCAGGCAAGCACCTGTAGTCGGGATCGAACTCGGGTCCCTGGCACAGTAAGGCAGCAACTCTACCGCTGCACCACCTTGAGTGTATCAAACATCCTCAGTAAATGGGTCAGAGAAAACCCACATGGGTTACGGAGAGAACGTACAAACTCCGTTCAGCCAAGCACCTGTAGTCAGGGCTGAACAAGAGTCTCTGTCACTGTAAGTGCAGCAACTCTACCACTGCACCACCATGCCACCACTGGCCACTGGCTATATACTGGCTATATTCTAATGCAGACTATATTCATTTCAAGTGTCCTAATTTCTTCTCACATAAAGATATCAAATTCTGAAGCCTCATGGTTTTGAGCCTATTTTGGCTATTTTGTCTCAATCATGGCCACAGAGTAAAATGAGAATTTCATATCTGATCGAAGCATTGAATTATCCACAGCCAAAGCATTTCCCTTTAAACCTGCTCTGTGCTAATCTTGGTCAGAGCACAACATTTAAATACAGATCTGATCCTCATGCATGGTGTTACCCACCATGGTTTTCCAGAACCAGGAGCCATTTCCCAGAAGAGGAGGCCATTTAAAACTGAGGTGAAAAAAAGTCCAGAACCAGGGGCCACAGTCTAAGAATAAAGGGGAGGCCATTGAAAACTGAGATGAGAAAAACTTTTTCACCCAGAGTTGTGAATTTGTGGAATTCTCTGCCACAGAGGGCAGTGGAGGCCAATTCACTGGATGAATTTAAAAGAGAGTTCGATAGAGCTCTAGGGGCTAGCGGAATCGAGGGATATGGGGAGAAGGCAGGCACGGGTTACTGATTGTGGATGATCAGCCATGATCAAAATGAATGGCGGTGCTGGCTCGAAGGGCCGAATGGCCTCCTCCTATTGTCTGTGTTTCTATGTGACCCATATTATACGCCTTAAAATGTATCCTGCATCATTGTAGAATGTATCATTGTATCCCACATAATGAATGTCATTTGCTTTGGGTGATCATTTTTAAATGAATGTTTTTTTCTGTTATTGCCATTATCTAGACATATTACTGAATTTCCGAACTACATACGTCAGCAAGTCTGGGCAGGTTGTCTATGATCCTCGGTCAATCTGTGTACATTATTCAACAACCTGGTTCTTCGTGGATCTTATAGCTGCACTTCCATTTGACCTCCTCTATGCATTCAATATCAATGTGGTGAGTCTATCCTCTGAGGAAATAACTGAAATGCACAAAGCTGCAGACCATCGTTTAAGTGCACCAACTGTCTGATTGTCCTCTCGTTGCTTGAGCTGTCCACTGTTTGCATTAAGTTTGCATTAAGTCGGGCGGTCACGGTGGCGCAGCGGTAGAGTTGCTGCCTTACGGCGAATGCAGCGCCGGAGACCAGGGTTCCATCCCGACTACGGGCGCTGTCTGTATGGAGTTTGTACGTTCTCCCCGTGACCTGCGTGGGTTTTCTCCGAGATCTTCGGTTTCCTCCCACACTCCAAAGACGTACAGGTTTGTAGGTTAATTGGGTTTGTAAATGTAAAAATTGTCCCTAGTGGGTGTAGGATAGTGTTAATGTGCGGGGATCGCTGGTCGGCGCGGACCCGGTGGGCCGAAGGGCCTGTTTCCGCGCTGTATCTCTAAACTAAAGCCGACTATTTATTCAGCGTGGACTAGACTGTGATTAAGTCTGTAAATGACTCCACATATTTGCACATATTTAAGTGATTTATTTTTCTGATTTCCTTTGCACTTTCTCGCATGGGTGCAAAGACCAGTGTTGGATAGAAAATGAAGGACAGGAAAAGACGAAGTGGTCCACTAAGTCTGCCCAATAATTGTGAGCATGGAACCCTGACCAAGCTCAGTACTAGAAGAAAGAAGTGGCTAATAGATAGTGCAAGCAGGGGCCGAGCTAACTGTGGGACTGATGTGGCTTCATTTTAGCCTGAAGTGCAGAGGCAGTGAAATGGCATTTCCCACAACAGTTGTGGTTAACATATGATGAACGTTTGTCGACACTGGGCCTGTACTCGCTTGAGTTTAGAAGAATGAGGGGGGACCTCATTGAAACATGCAGAATGATGAAAGGCTTGGATAGAGTGGATGTGGAGAGGATGTTTCCACTAGTGGGAGAGTCCAGGACTAGAGGTCACAGCCTCAGAATTAAAGGATGTTCTTTTAGGAAGGGGATGAGGAGGAATGTCTTTAGGCGGTGAATTTGTGGAATTCTTTGCCACAGAAGGCTGTGGAGGCCAAGTCAATGGATGTATTTAAGGCAGAGATAGATAGATTCTTGATTAGTATGGGTGAATGGGGTTATGGGGAGAATGGGGTTAGGAGGGAGAGATAGAACAGCCATGATTGAATGGCGGAATCAACTTGATGGGCCGAATGGCCTAATTCTACTCCTATCATATGACTTATGACTTAATGACCTTATAAGTGATTTTCAGATGCATAGTAGTAACAAAAAAATATACTGTGTGACTGAACACAGGTCAGTGTTTTCGATTAATATATCACCCAGTTTGGTCTCTTCTCTCTTAACTCCTTCGGGGACAAATGGTTTTTAACCCTGGGAGTTGGGCATAGACTGAAGACGATGAAAGACTGGAACTCAACCATCCTTGTGCATGGGCTCTATCTCCATGCATTTTGCTGCATTCCACTGTTGAAACCAACTGAGTCGATGCAGATCTGAATGAAACCTGCCAGCTTCCAAGTTGTGCAAGAAGGAACTGCAGATGCTGGTTTAAACCGAAGAGAGAAACAAAAAGCTGGAGTAACTCAGCGGGTCAGGCAGCATCTCTGGAGAAAAGGAATGGGCGATGTTTCTGAAGAGGGATCTCGACCAAAGATGCTGCCTGTCCCGCTGAACGACTCCAGCTTATTGTGTCTATCTTCGGTTCTGTTTATCTGCCTTGATGGCATCGTGTAGCATGTTGTGGATCCCACAGGGGTTTATTTGGGGATACAGAACACAGTGAACTCAAAATCAGCAGCTGCTTCAGTGGAGTATATTTTGTCTTTAATCAGATGGCAAACTGGCAACTGTTGGACATATAAACAAAGGCTGCTGGGGAATCGAACCCCATGAATTGCCATGCTTGCTTATTTTTGATCAGATTTAACATTGAGTTACAGTTCACAGATTGGATTGGATATTTCAAAATATTTTGTGATGTTAATAGTCTAGAAAAACCTGTCTGCTTCCCCTCATGTGGATTGTTGAACAATGACTCAGACACGAGAAGCCTTCTTCGGCAGGTCTGTGGGTTTCTGTGTGACTTGTTTCCATTGTATTTCCATGCAGGTGGTTGATGAGGCCTGGGTGTTGTGTGATGGGGCTTCAGGGCCACAACTGAGCACAACCTTTGGAGCCGAGAATTCACTGGTTCACATCCCAACATGAAATTGCCGTTGTTATAGGCCAATTATGGACTCAGTCCAGAAATAGCCAGCCAGGAGCTGCCATAACATCATTCTACTCCAGCCAAAGGCAGAATCGACTTCCATTGTTTAGTTTAGTTTAGTTTAGAGATACAGCGCGGAAACAGGCCATTCGGCCCTCCGTGTCTGCGTGACCAGTGATCCCCGCACATTAATACTATCCTACACCCACTAGGGTGAGCGGTAGAGTTGCTGCCTTACAGAGCTTGCAGCGCTGGAGACCAAGTTCGATCCCGACTATGGGCACCGTCTGTACGGAGTTTTGGGTACGTTCTCCCCGTGACCTGCGTGGGTTTTCTCCGGGATCTCTGGTTTCCTCCCACACTCCAATGACGTACAGGTTTGTAGGTTAATTGGCTTGGTGTATGTTTAAATTGTCCCTAGTGGGTGTAGGATCGTGTTAATGTGCGGGGATTGCTGGTCAGTGCGGATTTGGTGGGTCAAAGGTCCTGTTTCCACACTGTATCTCTAAACTAAACTAAACTAAACTAAACACTAGGGACAATTTACAATTATACCAAGCCATTTAACCTACAAACCTGTACGTCTTTGGATTGTGGGAGGAAACCGGAGATCCCAGAGGAAAACCACGCAAGTCATGGGGAGAACGTACAAACTCAGTATGGACAAGCACCCACAGTCAGGATCAAACCCAGGTCTCTAGCGCTGTAGGGCAGCAACTCTACCACTGTGCTACCATGATGCCCATTTAACAATTTGCTCAATAATTTGGTGCCATAAATATATTATTTTTAATTTATTCGGCAGTAGACTAACTATTTTCTTTCAAATTTATGTAATTATATAATAAGGGGATAAATCAAGCAATCCAGCACATTTTCTTTACATTCCTCAAATCCGATTAAAATTTCCAGGGCAAAGAGATATCTGACAATTAATCTCTTCAATTTACAAAAGTATTTATGTCTTGTAGAAATAAGCCTCACGCTGAACTTAGTATTTCAAAGCCTAAAGACCAGTTGCTGTTCTTTACTGAGGACAGGAAGATTTTTTTAAAGTTACACCATTAAGGTAAAAATTAAAGGAATAGCCCGCTGATCAAAATGGAAACTTTTCTAATGCACGATTTAATGAATTTCAAACTAGCCATGAAACAGGAATAGTTCCACTTCTTCCATGAAACAAAAAGTGCATTTATTTAGAATATCAGATTCAAGAGGTGGATTTCCTATCCAATGTAAAGGGCTTCCAGGAATTTACAGACCTAGCACAACCATTGGAAGAAGCTTTAGAAGGAACTCACATCAATATCTTTCATACCCTCAGAATCTGCTCATGGGTTTTAACAGAAACGAGTTACTTTTGAGGTTTAGTCATAAATAAGGTCATAAATGATAAGAGCAGAATTAGGCCATTCGGCCCATCAAGTCCACTCCGCCATTCAATCATGGCTGATCTATCTTTCCCTCCCAACCCCATTCTCCTGCTTTCTCCCCTTAACCCCTGACACCCGTAATAATCAAGAATCTATTTATTCTGCCTTAAGAATATCCACTGACTTGGCCTCCGCAGCCTTCTGAGAATCCCACAGATTCACCACCCTCTGACTAAAGAAATTCCTCCTCATCTCCTTTCTAAAGGAAGGTCTTTTAATTCTGAGACTATGACCTCTAGTCCAAGGCTCTCCCACTAGTGGAAACATCCTCTCCACATCCACTCTCTGTCACAGTGGGATAGGCAATTGCAGCAGTCCATTATGCACACATCCAGCCTACACAGATGAGATCATTGAACCCTGCAACTAAATTATTATTGACGGTATTGATTAATTGAAGATAGACACAAAATGCTGGAGTAACTCAGCAGGGCAGGCAGCATCTCTTGAGAGAAGGAATGGGTGACTGAGTTACTCCAGCATTTTGTGTCTATCTTTAGTTTAAACCAGCATCTGTCCTCCTTACACATATTGATTAAGTGAAGACTGACTGGGTTTCCAATGCTGCTGGCTGGCACCACGCTAAAGAAGAATTTTAACAGTTTTTCTTGATTTTAAATGTAGAGCAGTGATATATCTGTTTAAATGCAATGACTTTATAATAAATGGTCAGCGATAGGCCACGGGTGGTGCAGCGGTAGAGTTGCTGCCTTACAGCGAATACAGCGCCGGAGACCCGGGTTCCATCCCGACTACGGGTGCTGTCTGTATGGAGTTTGTACGTTCTCCCCGTGACCTGCGTGGGTTTTCTCCGCGATCTTCGGTTTCCTCCCGCACTCCAAAGACGTACAGGTTTTAGGTTCATTGGCTTGGTAAATGTAAAAATTGTCCCAACTGGGGATAGGATAGTGTTAATGTGCGGGGATCGCTGGTCGACGCGGACACGGTGGGCCGCAGGGCCTGTTTCCGCGCTGTATCTCTAAACTAAACTAAACTAAACTAATGAGGCTTGACGTGCTCAAATGCAATTTTAACACAGTTTTTCTTGATTTTAAATGTAGAGCAGTGACATATCTATTTAAATGTAATGACTTTACAATAAATGATCAGCAATAGCAGAGGATTTCTTGTCAAAGTGCAATTTCTGGGCCTCAGGTGCACAAGGAATCTCAGGTGCTCAGCAAGGCAATGGCATTCAGGTCGGCCTGTTATCAACGTACTGTCTATTGGCCTCTGGCATATTATTTCTATTGTTGCCTATGTACTTAAAATAGAAACTGCAGTGATAGCTTAGTTTAATTTAGTTTAGTTTAGACATACAGTGCCAAAACAGGCCCTTTGACCCACCGAGTCCGCGCCGACCAGCGATCCCCACACAATAACTATCCTACACACACTAGGGACAATTTACATTTATACAAAATTCCTCGTATGTTGCAAAACATTCTTGGCTAATAAAGTATGATTATGATTATGATGATTATGATTATACCAAGCTTATTAATCTGCAAATCTGTACATCTTTGGAGTGTGGGAAGAAACTGAAGATCTCGGAGAAAACCCCCGCAGGTCACGGGGAGAACGTATGAACTCCGTGCAGACAGCACCCGTAGTCGGGATGGAACCCGGGTCTCTGGCACTGTAAGTGTTGTAAGGCAGCAACTCTACCGCTGCGCCACCGTGCCGCCCAATAGCTTTGCTCGTTTTAAACAGCCCAGGCCATCTTTCGCAAGGAACAATGCTGAGCCATGGAGAAGTAGTCTTCCGGCTGGTGTTCTGATTCCATGGGGAACATTGTGTGAACTGACATAGGAGAACATTGTGTGTACTGACATAGGAGAACATTGTGTGTACTGACATAGGAAAACATTGTGTGTACTGACATTGGAGAACATTGTGTGTACTGACATAGGAAAACATTGTGTGTACTGACATTGGAGAACATTGTGTGTACAGACATAGAAGAACATTAGGTGTACTGACATAGGAGAACATTGTGCGTACTGACATTGGAGAACATTGTGTGTACAGACATAGAAGAACATTAGGTGTACTGACATAGGAGAACATTGTGTGTACTGACATAGGGGAACAAATGTCCTAGTCACATTACAGATAATTGTCTGTACGTCAGCAGAGGTGGTTATAAAATCCCATCTCGTTAACTAATTTTTTCATTCACCTTTTGAGATCCAGTTACTGTTGGCAAGGGGAACAATTATTGCCCCTGAACTGAGTACTTTGATGGGTCATTTCAGAGTGGAGACACACGAGAATACGGGAGTGCACAAGGAATGCACCTGAAACTGGAACATTTAACCTTCAGATCATTGGGCTGTCAGCTACCCGAGCGGCTGTGGAAGGCTGAGGATGGACAAATCAGTGCCCACACCAGCCCACAACATGTCCCACCTACACCAGTCCCAGCTACACCAATCCCACCTACACCAGTCCCACCTACACCAGTCCCACCTACACCAGTCCCACCTACACCAGTCCCACCTACACCAGTCCCACCTACACTAGTCCCACCTACACTAGTCCCACCTACACTAGTCCCAGCTACACTAGTCCCACCTACACCAGTCCCACCTACACCAGTCCCACCTACACCCGTCCCACCTACACTAGTCCCACCTACACTAGTCCCACCTACACTAGTCCCAGCTACACTAGTCACACCTACACTAGTCCCAGCTGCACTAGTCCCACCTACACTAGTCCCAGCTACACTAGTCCCACCTACACTAGTCCCAGCTACACTAGTCCCACCTACACTAGTCCCACCTACACCAGTCCCAGCTACACTAGTCCCACCTACACTAGTCCCACCTACACCAGTCCCACCTACACCAGTCCCCACTACACCAGTCCCACCTACACCAGTCCCACCTACACCAGCCCCACCTACACCAGTCCCAGCTACACTAGTCCCAGCTACACTAGTCCCACCTACACCAGTCCCCACCACACCAGTCCCACCTACACCAATCCCACCTACACCAGTCCCACCTACACCAATCCCACCCACACCAGTCCCACCTACACCAGTCCCAGCTACACTAGTCCCACCTACACCAGTCCCACCTACACCAGTCCCACCTACACCAGTCCCAGCTACACTAGTCCCACCTACACCAGTCCCACCTACACCAGTCCCATCTACACCAGTCCCAGCTACACTAGTCCCAGCTACACATCGGTGCCCACACTGCCCAACATGTCCCAGCTACACCAGTCCCATCTACACCAGCCCACACTGCCCAACATGTCCCAGCTACACTAGTCCCAGCTACACATTGGTGCCCACACTGCCCAACATGTCCCAGCTACACTAGTCCCAGCTACAGGTCAGTTTGAAAATAGGGAGGAGCTTTGAAATGCATCAACCAGAAGCTGCAAATGGCCGTTGTGGACAGAGTTCCGATGCTCTGCACAATGGTCGTCTCTCACTTAGTTTCATTACTGTACAGGAGGCCACATCGCAAACATCAAAGCTAATAGATGATGTCGGAGGTGCGCGCGAATCTCTGCCTTGCCCTGAAGAGCTGCTTAAGTCTCTGGATTGGAGTGGGAAAAGGAAGTGTTGGGACATGTGTTGCACCCTGCTTGCAGAAAAAGAGCTACAATAAAGAGAGGGACGCATGGAGGAATGAAGAGTCCCGGAAACCATAGAGAGTGTGGTGAATAGTGAAAGGCTTGGATAGGTGGACAACCTGTCCCTAAATACCACCAAGACCAAGGAGCTGATCATCAACTTCCGTAGGTCACACAACAGGGAATATGCCCCGATCTTTATCAACGGGGACAAAGTGGAGAGAGTGTCCAGCTTCAAGTTTCTGGGCACTCACATTTCGGAGGACCTAACATGGTCCAATAACACTGCTGCGCTGGTCAAGAAGGCACAGCAACGACTGTTCTACTTAAGAACACTGAAAACGTCTGGTCTACCCCAACAGCTGCTGACGACCTTCTACCACTGCACCATAGAGAGCATTCTAACACATGGCATCCCTGTGTGGTACCTCAGCTGCACGGAGGCAGAGAGGAAGGTTCTTCAGCGGGTAGTCCATAGAGCTCAGAGGGCCATCGGAACACAGCTACCAGCCTTGGAGGGCTTCTACAACACACAATGCCTCAGAAAAGCCACCAGCATCCACAAAGACTCTTCACACCCCTGCAACAGTCTGTTCGAACTTCTACCATCGGGCAGACGATACAAGGCCTTCTACGCCCGCACCTCCAGACTCAGGAACAGCTTCATCCCCAGGGCCATAGCTGCAATGAACCGGTCCTGCTGAGCCGGATGGCCACATCGCACAGTGAACCGGCACAGACCTACTTGCACTTTATTCTGTTTTAAAACTGTTCTAATTTGTTTCATTGGGTTGTTTAAATTAATACTGACTAGCTAATTAATTTATTGCATCGTATGGGAGGTGCATTCCCAATCTCGCTGTACCCCTGTACAATGACAATAAAGATATATTGTATTGTATTGTATTGTATTGGAGAGGATGTTTCCACTAGTGGGAGAGTCTAGGACCAGAGGTCACAGCCTCAGAATTAAAGGACGTTCTTTTAGGAAGGAGATGAGGAGGAATTTCTTTAGTCAGCGGGTGGTGAATCCGTGGAATTCTCTGCCGCAGAAGGCTGTGGAGGCCAAGTCAGTGGTTATCATTAAGGCAGAGTACGGGTGTCAGGGACTATGGGGAGAAGGCAGGAGAATGGGGTTAGGAGGGAGAGATAGATCAGCCATGATTGAATGGTGGAGTAGACGATGGGCCGAATGGCCTAATTCTGCTCCTATCACTTATGACCTTATGACCCTTTGAGTGGTTCCTGCAGAAAGCAGAAAGGGGGAGAGGGGAAACAAAGAAACATTGAAACATAGAAACATAGAAAATAGGTGCAGGAGGAGGAGGCTATTTGGCCCTTCGAGCCTGTACGCACCGCCATTCACTGTGATCATGGGTGATCATCCATAATCAGTAACCCGTGCCTGCCTTCTCCCCATATCCCTTGATTCCACTAGACCTCTATCCAACTCTCTTTTAAATTCATCCAGTGAATCAGCCTCCACTGCCTTCTGTGGCAGAGAATTCCACAAATTCACAACTCTCTGGGTGAAAATGTTTCTTCCAACCTCAGTTTTAAATGGCCTCCCCTTTATTCTTAGACTGTGGCCCCTGGTTCTGGACTCCCCCAACATTGGGAACATTTTTCCTGCATCTAGCTTGTCCAGTCCTTTTATAATTTTATACTTTTGCGTGATGTGATTGGTGATGGGGTGTGATGGGTGATGGGGTGTGTGGGTGATGGGGTGTGTGGGTGATGGGGTGTGTGATGTGGTGTGTGGGTGATGGGGTGTGTGGGTGATGGGGTGTGTGATGTGGTGTGTGGGTGATGGGGTGTGTGGGTGATGGGGTGTGTGATGTGGTGTGTGGGTGATGGGGTGTGTGGGTGATGGGGTGTGTGATGTGGTGTGTGGGTGATGGGGTGTGTGGGTGATGGGGTGTGTGATGTGGTGTGTGGGTGATGGGGTGTGTGGGTGATGGGGTGTGTGGGTGTGTGGGTGATGGGGTGTGTGGGTGATGGGGTGTGTGATGTGGTGTGTGGGTGATGGGGTGTGTGGGTGATGGGGTGTGTGGGTGATGGGGTGTGTGGGTGACGGGGTGTGTGGGTGATGGGGTGTGTGGGTGAAGGGGTGTGTGATGGGGTGTGTGGGTGACGGGGTGTGATGGGGTGTGTGGGTGATGGGGTGTGTTGGTGATGGGGTGTGTGGGTGACGGGGTGTGATGGGGTGTGTGGGTGATGGGGTGTGTGGGTGATGGGGTGTGTGGGTGATGGGGTGTGTGGGTGACGGGGTGTGTTGGTGACGGGGTGTGTAGGTGACGGGGTGTGTGTGTGATGGGGTGTGTGGGTGACGGGGTGTGATGGGGTGTGTGGGTGATGGGGTGTGTGGGTGATGGGGTGTGATGGGGTGTGATGGGGTGTGATGGGGTGTGATGGGGTGTGTGGGTGATGGGGTGTGATGGGGTGTGTTGGTGATGGGGTGTGTTGGTGATGGGGTGTGTGGGTGATGGGGTGTGTGGGTGATGGTGTGTGATGGGGTGTGTGGGTGATGGGGTGTGTGGGTGATGGGGTGTGTGGGTGATGGGGGGTGTGGGTGATGGGGTGTGTGGGTGATGGGGTGTGTGGGTGATGGGGTGTGTGGGTGATGGGGTGTGTGGGTGATGGGGTGTGTGGGTGATGGGGTGTGTGGGTGATGGGGTGTGTGGGTGATGGGGTGTGTGGGTGATGGGGTGTGTGGGTGATGGGGTGTGTGGGTGATGGGGTCCCATTGGAGCTGGCAAAGCCACGCTTGTGGGTTTGGAATCGTGCATGGGCCAAGCTTGGCAGTTTTCTCTAGTGAAGACCACAGCTAAAGCTCAGTCTGCAGAGAAGGAATTGTGTCAGCCTTACTTGCCTGGACTTGCAGGTGCTTTGTGGCCCACGTCAATAAATACTAACCTTGCAGACTATGTCCACTGCATTTGGTCACATTTAAAAGCAAGACCATTGCTCGTTTATTACCATCATGGGCGGCACGGTGGTGCAGTGGTAGAGTTGCTGCCTTACAGCGAATGCAGCGTCGGAGACCCGGGTTCCATCCCGACTACGGGTGCTGCCTGTACGGAGTTTTTACGTTCTCCCCGTGACCTGCGTGGGTTTTCCCCGAGATCTTCGGTTTCCCCCCACACTCCAAAGACGTACAGGTTTGTAGGTTAATTGGCTTGGTAAATGTAAACATTGTCCCTAGTGTGTGTAGGATAGTGTTAGTGTGCAGGGATCGCTGGTCGGCGCGGACCCGGTGGGCCGAAGGGCCTGTTTCTGCGCTGTATCTCTGAACTAATAAACCGAACTAAACTGACTGTGTGTTCAGCTGAAAGATACTTGTTGAAATTTGACCAATTTCGCTGCTGGGATAAATAAAGTTCTATGGTATTGTATGGTATGTAATTGAGCGTTGTTTCCACAGTACTTCGGTGTTCACCTGCTGAAGACGGTACGGTTACTGCGTCTACTGCGGCTGCTGCAGAAGCTGGATCGCTACTCCCAGTACAGTGCCGTGGTGCTTACACTGCTCATGTCCATGTTTGCTCTCATCGCCCACTGGATGGCCTGCATCTGGTACTTCATCGGGCAGAAGGAGATTGAAGTCAATGACCTGTCCACCTGGGAGATTGGTGAGTAATAGCACCTGCGTAGTTTGGGTTAGATTGCTAGAGTGCAAGACAACTTCAGTATTCTGCACAGTTTGGGTTAGATCGCCAGTGCAAGGCAGCGTTAGTATTCTATGCAGTTTGGGTTAGATTGCCCGTGTGCATGGCAGCATCAGTATTCTGTGCAGTTTGGGTTAGATTGCCCGTGTGCATGGCAGCATCAGTATTCTGTGCAGTTTGGGTTAGATTGCCCGTGTGCATGGCAGCATCAGTATTCTGTGCAGTTTGGGTTAGATTGCCAGTGCAAGACAACGTCAGTATTCTGTGCAGTTTGGGTTAGATTACCCTTGTGCAAGGTAGCTTCAGTATTCTGCACAGTTTGGGTTAGATTGCCCGTGTGCAAGGCAGCTTCAGTATTCTGTGCAGTTTGGGTTAGATTGCCCGTGTGCAAGGCAGCTTCAGTATTCTGTGCAGTTTGGGTTAGATCGCCAGTGCAAGGCAGCATTAGTATTCTGTGCAGTTTGGGTTAGATTGCCAGTGCAAGACAACGTCAGTATTCTGTGCAGTTTGGGTTAGATTGCCAGTGCAAGGCAGCTCCAGTATTCTGTGCAGTTTGCGTTAGATTGCCCGTGTGCAAGGCAGCATCAGTATTCTGCTGCATTCACTGCCCTGGATCTACTGAGGTCAATGTCAACAACCGCCTCGAGGCTCTCGATTTCTTTTGTGTTTTTTTAATCATAAAGGGCAGAAGGTGGGATCTTCAAATTCCCGCTCCATAAAAACTGCCCAATGATCAACCAACACACCATGAAGAATTATTTTCAACAATGTGTGGTATTACAAACAATCCATTCTCCTAAATGTCACTGGGGGGCAATTACAGTAGTTCATGGTTATCCATATAATGAAGGACAACAGACACAAAAATGAGGAGAGAAGGAATGGGTGACATTTCGGGTCGAGACTCTTCTTCATGATGTATTCATTCAATTGGTGTAAAGATATTAGTTTGATGTGAATTCCATTGAAAAGATGGTGTGGAAGAAATTAACTTAGAGGGAAATTAAAGAAAAAGTGGAGACTTCAAGGTTTGCTTCAGGAGGCTTTATTGCATGATATCATGGAGAGATGGCGGCAGTTCAGTGCTCACCAGTTCTCTGACTTCACAGCAGAATTAGCCGACAGTTATACTGTGCAGTGAACAACTTTTATTTTTTGTTCGATACAACTTACAAAAATATACTTTGTCCTTGGCTATATGTTTTCCTATAACTACCATCTACTACATGGGTATTAATTATTTAATCAGTCATAATGTACTTTTTGTTTATGTTAATTTTATTCAACAACAGATGGTTAATACAAGTCAAACATGATACAAGGGCATCTTGACATTATTCTATCTCATCTTTCAAGCAGACCGCGCCACTGCCCTCTCTCCGAGCCAATCATAAGCCCCCATTTACAGCAACGTTCCTGCGCTAGTAGCAGTAGGGGGCGCATGTGCCCTACTGTAACTTCCCACAGAGAAACAGGCTTCCTTATCTCTGTACTAATGTTGTTATGTTTACATTCACCATTCCACACATTCCCAGACAAGAGGTAATGCATCTAAAATCTTTTGTTGCCGATTCTCACGATCCTTTTCTGGTCGATGAGGGATGTCAATTGCCACATCCACACACCCTTTCCTTTGTTCAATTCCGATCAATATTAAGTATAACAGTTTCATCCCCAGGGCCATAGCTGCTATGAATCGGTCCCGCTGAGCCGGATGGTCACATCGCACAGTGAACCGGCACAGATCTACTTGCACTTTATTCTGTCTTAAAACTTACAATTTGTTTCATTGGGTTGCTTAAATTAATACTGACTAGCTAATTAAATTATTGCATCGTATGGGAGGCACATTCCCAATCTCGTTGTACCCCTGTACAATGACAATAAAGATATATTGTAGTGTATTGTGTTGTATTTTAATATTTTCTTCCACAGTTGGTATGTGGTTAGACACAATGATCCACTAACTCCTGATGAAGTTACAGCTGTGCCGGTTTATCAGAACTTCTTGATTCTAATTTCTCTAATTAAAAAATGCTTGAATTTTTATTTGCCTTAATGTTAAGAAATGTTTAAGCAGCATATTTTGTAGCTTTACCTTGTGTTTAAAGTTACACAGTCCTTTAAGTTAATCATGCGCTCTAATGGAAACCCTTCACCCTGGCGTTAAAGTAATGAACATTCTCTCTGCCTGTATTTTCATCTGAGATCATCACTGATTTAAACTGTTCAAGTAACGGTATTGTTTTCAATATTTCTTGACAGTATAATTTAATGTTGAATGTCAAACAAGCAAGCAATGCAATAATCTGCAGGGTCAAGGAAAGAAGTTTGTAAATCACAATCACAATCATACTTTATTAACCAAGTATGTTTTGCAACATACGAGGAATTTCATTTGCCATACAGTCATACCAATAGAAACATAGAAACATAGAAAATAGGTGCAGGAGGAGGCCATTCGGCCCTTCGAGCTAGAAATCGCACTCTCATATGGTAAGTCCACGGCCCCGCGGTGGGGCTCAAAGTCAGTCTCGAGCAAGGCCGCCAGCTCCACGATGCTAGGCCACAGAGCGACCGGAGATATGACTCGGAAAACAATCGCATCTCCGGCAAGAAAGAGACCCAAAAGAGCGCAGTTTAGGAAAGAGAAATCACTGTGACTTTTCCATCAGAGGTATTGTAAGCATTGTCACGTACAATACTTACAATACTAAAGATTGTATATAACTCCAACAATACTTGGAATATGTTTAAATATCAGTAGTGTGCATTTGTGATTAATTGACAATATACTTATAGAAACATATAACATTCTTAGATGCAGGAAAAATCTTACCGATGTTGGGGGAATCCAGAACCAGGGGTCACAGTCTAAGAATAAGGGATGGGCCATTTAGGACTGAGGTGAGGAAAATCCTTTTCACCCAGAGAGTTGTGAATCTGCGGAGTTTTCAGCCGCAGAAGGCAATGTTTTCAAGAGAGAGTTAGATACAGCTCTTAGAGCTAACGGAATCAAGGGATATGGGGAGAAAGTAGGAACTGGGTACTGATTTTGGATGATCGGCCATGATCATATTGAATGGCAGTGCTAGCTCGAAGGGCCGAATGGCCTACTCCTGCACCTATTTTCTATGTTTCTAGTTACATATTACTGCAATTTATTCTGTGGTGTGTTCGTTCAAGACCTTTTGTCGGTGGTTTACAAGGGAGCTGCCAGGCAGGAGCTGTTCTCAGGTCACTGTGTTCCTTTTATCTGCAGTGACAGATTACCGTGAGGGAGTTAGGAATGGCTGGAGCTCACGAACAGGCAGAGATCTCAATCCTGGTGAGCTGAGAGTCTGGATCTGGCTTCTTGGCCTTTGTTGGCCTATCCTGTGGCCTACCTCATTCATCTGAATGCTGCCTCTAAATTGGGAGGAAGGAGGAAGTGAATACAAAGAGTTTGGGTTTCTCTTTACATTTTTTTTAATTTTTAGATTTTTAGATTTTAGACATATAACATGGAAACTGGCCCTTCGGCCCACCGATTCCGCACCGACTAGCGATCCCCGCACATTAAGTTGCCACTGTGGCCGCCCTATTGAAAAGGCTTTTGATGGCACGATCGATCAAAGGCCATCAGTGCCCTGTGGACCTGCTATCTGAGACGGTGTGGCAACTTGTGCTCTGCTCTGCACCCAGCTCATGTCAACCCACCAGACCACGGGCAGCACGGTGGCGCAGCAGTAGAGTTGTTGCCTTACAGCGAATGCAGCGCCAGAGACCCGGGTTCCATCCTGACTACGGGTGCTGTCTGTACGGAGTTTGTACGTTCTCCCCGTGACCTGCGTGGGTTTTCTCCGAGATCTTCGGTTTCCTCCCACACTCCAAAGACATACAGGTTTGTAGGTTAATTGGCTTGGTAAATGTTAAAATTGTCCCTAGTGGGTATAGGATAGTGTTAATGTGCAGGGATCGCTGGGCGGCGCGGACCCGGTGGGCTGAAAGGGCCTGTTTCCGCGCTGTATCTCTAAACTAATCTAAAAGTGTTCGAACAGTAAACTTGCAACAAGACATCCCAACTTTCATATTCTTTGTCTTGAGCAAAGAATGTAAGCATGCCAGACATAGAATGCTGGAGAAACTCAGCGGGACAGGCATCATCACTGGAGAGAAGGAATGGGTGAGGTTTCCGGTCGAGACCCTTCTTCAGACTGACGATCTCTCTGACAAGGTACACATGCCACATGCCACTACTTCCTCAGCCTATCTGCTTGTGTTGCCAACTTCACCGGACCCTGGACTTGAGCCCTGGGTCTTTATGTTCATCTGGGTCTTCCCCAGGCCACCATTCCCAGTACCGTATTGTATTCATTTGGCCAAGTTCTACCAACCATTTTGTTCGCAAGCTCAACACCAGACTCCTGAAACAAACACTTCTCTTCACTAACACTATCACTGATCTCCACCGACGAGCACCAGACCTTAATCACCAACACCATCACTGACCTCACCAATTCCGGCGCTCTGCCCTCTAATGCCCCAACCTTATCGTTCCCCAGCCCTGCACGACCCGATTTTACCTTCTCCCTAAAATCCACAAACAGAACTATCCTGCTATTGTCTCTGCCTGCTCATGTCCCACCAAACTTATTTCCACCTACCTCTACTCCATCCTATCCCCCTGGTCAAATCCCTCCCCACCTACGTCCAAGACACCTCACATGCTCTCCGTCTCCTCAATAACTTCTGGTTTCCAGGCCCCCACTCCCTCATCTTTACCATGGATCTTTACCAGTCACTCTACACTTCCATCCCCCACAAGGAAGGTCTTGAAGCCCTCCGTTTCTTCCTCAACCATAGAACCAGCCAATCATCATCATCTAACACTCTCCTCCGCCTAGCAGAGCTGGTTCTTACCCTCAACAACTTCTCCTTTGACTCCTCCCACTTCCTCCAAACCAGAGGCGTAGCTATGGGCACTCGCATGGGCCCTAGCTACGCCTGCCTCTTTGTCGGGTACGTCGAACAATCCCTGTTCCAGACGTACACCGGCCCCATCCCTGAACTCTACCTCCGCTACATCGACGACTGCATTGTTGCTACCTCTTGTACCCATGCAGAACTCACTGACTTCATACACTTCACCACCAATTTCCATCCTGCCCTGGACTATCTCTGACATCTCCCTCCCGTTTCTGGACCTCACCATCTCCATCACAGGAGACAGACTAGTGACGGACATTTACTATAAACCCACCGACTCGCACAGCTATCTGGACTACACTTCTTCCTGCAAAAAGTCTATCTCCTACTCCCAATTCCTCCATCTACGCCGCATCTGCGCCCGGGATGAGGTGTTTCACACTAGGGCATCAGAGATGTCCTCATTCTTCAGGAAACGGGGTTTCCCCTCTTCCATTATGGATGAGGCTCTCACTAGGGTCTCTTCTACATCCCACAGCTCCACTCTTGCTCCCCCTCCCCCCATTCGTAACAAGGACAGAATCCCCCTCGTTCTCACCTTCCACCCCACCAGACAGCATATCCAACAAATCATCCACCAACATTTCCGTCACCTCCAATGGGACCCCACCACTGGCCACATCTTCCCATCTCCTCCCCTTTCTGCGTTCCGCTGAGACCGTTCCCTCCGTAACTCCCTGGTCCACTCGGCCCTTCCTACCCAAACCACCCCAACCCCGGGCACTTTCTCCTGCAACCGCACGAGATGCAACACCTGTCCCTTTACCTCCCCCCTCAACTCCATCCAAGGACCCAAACAGTCTTTCCAGGTGAGACAGAGGTTCACCTGCACCTCCTCCAACCTCATCTATTGTATCCGCTGTTCCAGATTTCAACTTCTCTACATCGGCGAAACCAAACGCAGATTCAGCGATAGTTTCGCCCAACACCTTCGCTCAGTCCGCCTTAACCAACCTGATCTCCCGGTGGCTGAGCACTTCAACTCCCCCTCCCACTCCCAGTCTGACCTTTCTGTCTTGGGCCTCCTCCAGTGTTATTTGCCCACCGCAAATTGGAGGAACAGCACCTCATATTTCGCTTGGGCAGCTTGCAGCCCAGTGGTATGAACATTGACTTCTCTAACTTTAGATAGTTCCTCTGTCCCTCCCGTCCCCTCCTCCTTCCCAGATCTCCCTCTATCTTCCTGTCTCCACCTATATCCTTTCTTTGTCCCGCCCCCCTGACATCAGTCTGAAGAAGGGTCTCGACCCGAAATGTCACCCATTCCTTCTCTCCAGAGATGCTGCCTGACCTGCTGAGTTACTCCAGCATTTTGTGATACCTCTCTTCCAGCCGGTCATGATAATAGATTCCCAGGAAGGCAGAGTAAAAAGATTCAAGGGTGTGCTAAAAAACGGACTTGAAGAAATACAGTAACTCCATTGACTGTCAGGAGACACAGCAACTCCCGGTAGAAGAGAAGAGAAGTGGAAGAGAAAACATATTCATGAGCTCTACAGTTCCCTGTTTGCTCTTCACTGTCTCCAAACAGACTAATACTGCAAGATTTGCATTAATTTTGATAAATTCCTCAAGATCTGCATGGAACAAAGAGCAATTAAATATCTCTTGGAACAAAAGAAAAGAAGAATGTTTTTTAAAGCAGAGATAGATAGATTCTTGATTAGTACGGGTGTCAGAGGTTATGGGGAGAAGGCAGGAGAATGGGGTTAGGAGGGAGAGATAGATCAGCCGTGATTGAATGGAGGAGTAGACTTGATGGGCCGAATGGCCTAATTCTGCTCCTATCACTTATGGCCTTATGGTCTGACTAGTGGCTATGGGTCTGTAACCTTTCTTATATCTTAGTCAGTTTTTAGCAATACAGCGCGGAAACAGACCCTTTCGGCCCACCGGGTCCGCGCCGACCAGCGATCCCCACACATTAACACTATCCCACACCCACCAGGGACAATTTTTACATTTACCAAGCCAATTAACCTACGAACCTGCACGTCTTTGGAGTGTGGGAAGAAACCGAAGATCTCGGAGAAAACCCACGCAGGTCACGGGGAGAACGTACAAACTACGTACAGACAGCACCCGTAGTCGGGATGGAACCCGGGTTTCCGGCGCTACATTTGCTGTAAGGCAGCGACTCTACCGCTGTGCCACCGTGACCACCCCTTAGTGCCATAGGGATTCCAACGAAATGGGAAATTGTCATGGAAATAGATTTTCCTGCAATATCAGACTGGTGAGTATGCTCCTATTTCCTCAGGGACCATAACCATATAACCATATAACAACTACAGCATGGAAACAGGCCCGTTCGGCCCTACCAGTACACGCCGACCACTCTCCCTGACCTAGTCTCATCTACCTGTACTCAGACCATAACCCTCTAATCCCCTCCTATCCATATACTTATCCAATTTACTCTTAAATAATAAAATCGAGCCAGCCTCCACCACTTCCACCGGAAGCCCATTCCATACAGCTACCACCCTCTGAGTAAAGAAGTTACCCCTCATGTTACCCCTAAACTTTTGTCCCTCAATTCTGAAGCTATGTCCCCTTGTTGGAATCTTCCCCACTCTCAAAGGGAAAAGCCTACCCACGTCAACTCTGTCCGTCCCTCTCAAAATTTTAAAAACCTCTATCAAGTCCCCCCTCAACCTTCTACGATCCAAAGAATAAAGACCCAACCTGTTCAACCTCTCTCTGTAGCCTAAGTGCTGAAACCCAGGCAACATTCTAGTAAATCTCCTCTGTACCCTCTCCATTTTGTCGACATCCTTCCTATAATTTGGCGACCAGAACTGCACATCATACTCCAGATTCGGCCTCACCAATGCCCTGTACAATTTTAACATTACATCCCAACTTCTATATTCGATGCTCTGATTTATAAAGGCAAGTATACCAAACGCCTTCTTCACCACCCTATCCACATGAGATTCCACCTTCAGGGAACAATGCACAGTTATTCCCAGATCCCTCTGTTCCACTGCATTCCTCAATTCCCTACCATTTACCCTGTACGTCCTATTTTGATTTGTCCTACCAAAATGCAGCACCTCACACTTATCAGCATTAAACTCCATCTGCCATCTTTCAGCCCACCCTTCCAAAAGGCCCAAGTCTCTCTGTAGACTTTGAAACTCTACTTCATTATTAACTACTCCACCTATCTTAGTATCATCTGCATATTTACTAATCCAATTTGCCACACCATCATCCAGATCATTAATGTAAATGACAAACAACAGTGGACCCAACACAGATCCTTGGGGTACTCCACTAGACACTGGCCTCCAACCTGACATACAATTGTCAACCATTACCCTCTGGTATCTCCCATTCAGCCATTGTTGAATCCATCTTGCAACCTCACTATTAATACCCAACGATTTAACCTTCTTAATCAACCTTCCATGTGGAACCTTGTCAAATGCCATATAGACAGCATCCACAGCCTTGCCCTTATCAATTTCCCTGATAACCTCTTCAAAAAATTCAAGAAGATTAGTCAAACATGACCTTCCAGGCACAAATCCATGTTGACTGTTTCTAATCAGGCCTTGTTAATCCAAATAATTATATATATTGTCCCTAAGTATCTTTTCCATTAATTTTCCCACCACAGACGTCAAACTAACAGGTCTATAATTGCTAGGTTTACTTTTAGAACCTTTTTTAAACAAAGGCACAATATACGCAATGCGCCAATCTTCCGGCACCATCCCCGTTTCTAATGACTTTTGAAATATTTCCGTCATAGCCCCTGCTATTTCTGCACTAACTTCCCTCAATGTCCTAGGGAATATCCTATCAGGACCTGGAGACTTATCCACTTTTATATTTTTCAAAAGTGTCCGTACCTCCTCTTCTTTAATCCTCATAATTTCTTGTAATCTTTGCCCAGGGATACCTGCATGGACGAGGAACTGGAATATTATGCAGGTGCCCATATGTGATTGCTACAATGCATTAGCTACACATTCTGTTGAATATTATTTTTGCAAAACTCAAATTGCAGGGATCTCTCCACAGGTCAAGCAACATCAGTAGATGGACAAGTAGAGTTAACGTTTCAGCTCGATTGTGTTTCATCACAACCTCTTTGTAATCATGCAGCAATAAATATGGGAGCACAGTGGCGCAGCGGTAGAGTTGCTGCTTTACAGCGCTTACAGCACCAGAGACCCGGGTTCAATCCTGGCCTCGGATGCTGTCTGTATGGAGTTTGTACGTTCTGCCCATGACCTTCGTGGGTTTACTCTGAGATCTTCGGTTTCCTCTCACACTCCAAAGATGTACAGGTTTGTAGGTTAATTGACTGGGTAAATGTAAAAATTGTCCCTAGTGTGTGTAGGATCGTGTTAATGTGCGGGGATCGCTGGGCACCGCGGACCCAGTGGGCCGAAGGGCCTGTTTTGGCGCCGTATCTGTTAACTAAAAAAAAACGAGAGTGACTTTAGGAGTGGTTTAATAAGAACTAAATGACACAGAATTGTCTGTAATGTGGGTCAATGCAAAAAGTGAAAGGTGTGTTGGAATCCATACGAAATAAGTCTGAAAGCAACCACCTAAAAAGAGAAGTGGAAGCTAATTTTGGTGAACAAATGGAGGGAAATGGGATTATTCACAAAATGCTGGAGTAACTCAGCGGGTCAGGCAGCATCTCGGGAGAGAAGGAATGGGTGACGTTTCGGGTCGAGACCCTTCTTCAGACTGATGTCAGGGGGCAGGACAAAGGAAGGATATAGGTGGAGACAGGAAGATAGAGGGAGATCTGGGAAGGAGGAGGGGAAGGGAGGGACAGAGGAACTATCTAAAGTTGGAGAAGTCAATGTTCATACCACTGGGCTGCAAGCTGCCCAGGCGAAATATGAGGTGCTGTTCCTCCAATTTCCGGTGGGCCTTACTATGGCACTGGAGGAGGCCCATGACAGAAAGGTCAGACTGGGAATGGGATGGAAATGGGAAACATGGAAAATAAATTAGTTTGGATACGTTGGTGAGGTTGTCTTGGTTCCCCTCGTTAAGGTATTTGTTTTGAACTAAAGCAATTCTAAACTCATTGTGCCTCCAGAAATCTCATCACTCCACAAAATTACCAAATCTCCCATGTTGCCTTCGATTGTCCTTTGAGAAAAAGATGGAATGATAACCTGGAAAAAGGCATTGATAATATTTTTTATACTTTTGTTTCCATGTGTGAGGAAGATCATAACCAGAGAACTACAATTTAATACATTCATCGAGTCAGGGAGTCATCGAGTCATGGAGTCATCGAGTGATACAGTGCCCTTCAGCCCAACTTGCCCACACCGGCCAACATGTCCCAGCTACATGAGTCCTACCTGCCCACGTTTGGTCCACATCTCTCCAAACCTGCCCTATCCAGTCACCAATAAGTTCAATGGGGAATTGAGAGGAAACTTACCCAAATAGAGTTGATTGCCAGTAAATGAATAAACCAAACTGCATTTTAATGGCAGGTAAGACCAGTTGATGGATAAGTGAATGTGGTTTAGTTTAGTCTAGTTTGGAGATACAGCGCAGAAACAGGCCCTTCATCCAACTGGGTCCGCGCCGACCAGCAATCCCCGCACATTAACACTATCCTACACACACTAGGGACAATTTTTACATTTACCAAGCCAATTAATCTGCGTATTGATCGATTGACCTGAGGAAGAACAGAAAGGAGTTCCAGATGGAGTATAAATGATGACATTGGCCAATTGGCCCAATATTTCTACTGAGCTATTGTATCATTCACAGTCACGGAGAGCACTGTGTCTCAAGTTGATTTACAACTTTTAATCCATATCTGACCAGCCTAGCAAACACTACTGTTGAATGATTATGGTTCAGATCAATTGCATGTACAGTTGTAGATGCTGGAGTACAAGTGAGTGTGTGATAGAGTCATACAACTAGAGTGGTACAGCCCTGGCTGCCCAACGTCTTTTGCGTGCTTCCCATTCCTAGAATATGTCTGGCTCATTGGAGCATTTGAAGTGAGCCTGGACCTCCTGTTTAAACCTATGTTCTCTGGATTTTCCCGATCCTGAGTAAAAGACTTTGTGCATTCCTGCGATCAATTTTCCTCGTAGTTTTACATACCTCCATAAGTTCACCCATTTGCCTCATGCACTTCAAGGATAAATTCCAAGCTTGGCCAACCTCTCACTGCGGCTATCACATAAAGCAATCACATGTCCCAGGTCTGGGTGTTTGGAGATGAGTTTGGTTAGAATTATGGTGTAGAAGGTGGAGCTACAGTCAATAAGTCGGATGTGTAGGGCACCTACTGAATACAAGATTCAAGATTCAAGATAGCTTTATTTGTCATCCAATATTGGACGAAATTCAGTCACCCACAGTCCAACAATAAAAGCATTAAATAGGCATTCAAATTACACAACCCCAAAAACACACAAAAAAAGAAACATCCATCAAAGAAACATCCATCACAGTGAGTCTCCTCCTCCAGTCCTCTCCTCACTGTGATGGAAGGCCACAATGTCTTTCCCTTCTCCTGCTGTCCTCTCCCGCGGTCAGGTTGTTGTGGTTGCAGGCCGCGCCGGACGGTCCACAGCGGGCCAAGCCCAAGGCGAGTCGCAGCCGCTCCCGCAGCCTCCGAAGACGGCCGGCTCCGCCGATGATAAGTCCGATCCGGGGCGGGCGAACACGCTGCTGCCGCTGTTGCTGCACGTCGGGGCGGTCGTGGCTCCCGACATTGAAGCCCCCGCCCAGCAGAGAAATATCCCACGGCCTATTTTAGGCCGCGCCGGACGGTGAAATGTCCGTGACCCAAGCCCTGCGATCCGGGGCGGGCGAACCCGCTGCCGCTGCCGGAGCTCCCGATGTCGGCATCCACGCGGCCCGAGCCTAAGGCGAGTCGCAGCCGCTCCCGCAGCCTCCGAAGACGGCCGGCTCCGGTGATGGTAAGTCCGATCCGCGGGCTCTGCGAACCAGAGCCCTGGAGGCCGCCAGCTCCAGGAGTTGGGCCGATGGTAGGCCGCAGCAGGAACGGAGACACGGCCCAGAAAACAAAGGTCGGGTCTCCGTTCGGAAGGGACACATATTTACAATTTTACAGTTCCCCCCTCCCCCCCACATACACACACAGTACACAAACACAAAAACACCACATCACAACTACAATTAAGACCAAAAAAACAACAAAAACACAAAGACAAATGGACCGCAGGTAAGCCGCAGCTGCTATGGCAGCGCCGCCATTTTGGTCGGCGAGACCAAACGTGGACTGGGCGCTCGGTTCACTGAACACCTTTGCTCAGTCCGCCTGAACCAACCTGATCTCCCGGTTGTCAAACTCTTTAAATCCCCTTTTCATTCGCACACTGGCCTTTCTGTCCTGGGTCTCCTCCATTGTCAGTGAGCCCAAAGACAAATTATAGGAACAGCATCTCATATTTCTCTTGGGCAGCTTAAAACTCAGTGGTATGAGTATTGAGTTCTCTCACTTCAAGTAACCCGGCATCCCCTCTCTCTCCATCCCTCCCCCACCCAAGTCATACCAGCTTCAAAGTCGTAGTATTGAGTCTCATTGTCTGTAAGTCTTTCTCACGTTTCACACAGCTAACAATTTCATTTATCATCGTTACATTTTTGCACATCTTTCATTCATTTGTTCTCTATCGCTCTACATCGGTATAAGTGACAACCAGGAAGTGAAACAGCTGGCGTCCTGGTGCCCTGGTGCCATCGCAACAACCTGGCGCTCAATGCTCTTAAGACAGTGGAACTAATTGTGGACTTTTGAAAAGCTCCCCCTCCCCTCCCCCCACTCACCATCAACAACACCACAGTCACATCTGTGGAGTTATTTAATTTCCTTGGAACCATCATCTCCAGGGACCTTAAATGGGGGGGGCCACCATCGACTCCACAGTCAAAAAGGCCCAACTGCGGCAACTGAGGAAACACAATCTGCCACAGGCAATGATGGTCCGATTCTATACTGCTATCATTGAGTCCGTCCTCACTTTGTCCATCATGGTCTGGTTTGGCTCAGCCACCAAGCACGACATCCGGAGGCTGCAACGGATCGTTCGCACAGCTGAGAAGGTTGTTACGTAGAAACATAGAAAATAGGTGCAGGAGTAGGCCATTCGGCCCTTCGAGCCTGCACCGCCATTCAATATGATCATGGCTGATCATCCAGCTCAGTATCCCGTACCTGCTTTCTCTCCATACCCCCTGATCCCTTTAGCAAAAAGGGCCACATCTAAGTTCCTCTTAAATATAGCCAATGAACTGGCCTCAACTACCTTCTGTGGCAGAGAATTCCACAGACTCACCACTCTCTGTGTGAAGAAATGTTTTCTCATCTCGGTCCTAAAAGACTTCCCCCTTATCCTTAAGCTGTGACCCCCGGTTCTGGACTTCCCCAACATCGGGAACAATCTTCCCGCATCTAGCCTCTCCAACTCCTTAAGAATTTTATATGTTTCTATAAGATCCCCCCTCAGTCTTCTAAATTCCAGCGAGTACAAGCCCAGTCTATCCAGTTTTTCTTCATATGAAAGTC
This sequence comes from Rhinoraja longicauda, assembly GCF_053455715.1. Taxonomy (NCBI): domain Eukaryota; kingdom Metazoa; phylum Chordata; class Chondrichthyes; order Rajiformes; family Arhynchobatidae; genus Rhinoraja; species Rhinoraja longicauda. Next base: position 73,901,175 of record NC_135960.1, on the reverse strand, counting down.
CCGCCATCCCAGGGATCAATCTGGTGAACCTTCTCTGTACTCCCTCTAAGGCAAGAACGTCTTTCCTCAGATTAGGAGACCAAAACTGCACACAATACTCCAGGTGTGGTCTCACCAAGGCCCTGTACAACTGCAGTAGAACCTCCCTGCTCCTAAACTCAAATCCTCTTGCTATGAATGCCAACATACCATTCGCCTTCTTCACTGCCTGCTGCACCTGCACACTTGCTTTCAATGACTGGTGCACCATGACACCCAGGTCACGTTGCATCTCCCCTTCTCCCAATCGGTCACCATTCAGGTAATACTCTGCTTTCCTGTTCTTGCCGCCAAAGTGGATAACCTCACATTTATCCACATTATATTGCATCTGCCATGCATTTGCCCACTCGCCTAATCTATCCAAGTCACTCTGCAGCCTCCTAGCATCCTCCTCGCAGCTAACACTGCCACCCAGCTTCATGTCATCCGCAAACTTAGAGATGTTGCATTCAATTCCCTCAACCAAATCATTAATATACACTGTAAATAACTGGGGTCCCAGCACTGAGCCTTGCGGTACCCCACTAGTCACTGCCTGCCATTCCGAAAAGGACCCGTTTATTCCTACTCTTTGCTTCCTGTCCGCCAACCAATTTTCTATCCACCTCAACACTGAACCCTCAATACCGTGTGCTTTAAGTTTGTACACCAATCTCCTATGTGGGACCTTGTCGAAGGCCTTCTGAAAGTCCAGATATAACACATCGACTGGTTCTCCCTTATCCACTCTACTAGTTACATCCTCGAAAAATTCTATAAGATTCGTCAGACATGATTTGCCTTTGGTAAATCCATGCTGACTTTGTCCGATGATTTCACCACTTTCCAAATGTGATGCTATCACATCTTTAATAACTGACTCTAGCATTTTCCCCACTACCGATGTTAGGCTAACTGGTCTATAATTCCCCGTTTTCTCTCTCCCTCCCTTTTTAAAAAGTGGGGTTACATTAGCTACCCTCCAGTCCTCAGGAACTACTCCAGAATCTAAAGAGTTTTGAAAAATTATCACTAATGCATCCACTATTTCTGAGGCTACTTCCTTAAGCACTCTGGGATGCAGCCTATCTGGCCCTGGGGATTTATCGGCCTTTGTTGGCTGCAACCTTCCCCCCATTGATGAACTGTACACTGCAAGGGCCAGGAAGCGAGCGGGCAAGATCATCTCTGACCCCTCTCACCCTGGCCACAAACTCTTTGAAGCACTTCCCTCTGGAAGGCGACTCCGGACTGTCAAAGCAGCCACAACCAGACATAAAAACAGCTTTTTTTCCACGAGTAGTAGCTCTACTCAACAACCAAAGTCTGTAGTCTCTTTTTGGTTCTGGTTTATTTTCACCCACATGTTTAGACCGTAATGGTGTATCCTTATTGTTTTGATGTGTTTATGCTTTATTCTTAATTGTTAACTGTGTGTTTGTGATGTCATTTGTGAGTGGAGCACCAAGGCACATTCCTTGTATCTGCACATACTTGGCCAATAAACTTATTCATTCATTCATTCATTCATTCATTCATCACCGTCTACATCTCTAGTTTGCCTTTCCCCTGACTCTCAGTCTGAAGAAGAGTCTCGACCCGAAACGTCACCTATTTCTTTTATTCAGCAATGCTGTGTGACCTGCTGAGTGACCCAGCTTTTTGCATCCGTATTTGGTCAATAAGTAAGAGTTTGATGTTGGTGTTGTTGTTATCCAGATGCTTCATGGATGACAGTAGGGCATAAACAATGGTGTCTGTCGTGGCATATTGTGACCGCTGGTGAATTCAGTGGATCTAGTCTGCCTCTGTAGAAGGATGAGAGGGGATCTTATAGAAACGTATACAATTATAAAAGGACTGGACAAGCTAGATGCAGAAATAAATGTTACCAATGTCTAAGAATAAAGGGGAGGCCATTTAAAACTGAGATGAGAAAAAACTTTTTCACCCAGAGAGTTGTGAATTTGCGGAATTCTCTGCCAGACTGTGGAGTCGATTCACTGGATGAATTTAAACGAGAGTTAGATAGAGGTCTAGGGGCTAGTGGAATCAAGGGATATGGGGAGAAGGCGGGCATGGGTTACTGATTGTGGATGATCAGCCATGATCACAATGAATGGCGGTGCTGACTCGAGTGGCCAAATGGCCTCCTCCTGCACCTATTTTCTATGTTTCTATGTTTCTATGACCACTCTCAAAGCACTTCATGGTGGATGTCCAAGCTACCGATCACTCGTCATTAAAGTATGCTACCTTGTATTTCTTTGGCACCAGCATGATAGAGATCTTCTTAAAGCAGATGGAAACCTCACACTGGAGGTTTGAAGTACTGAAAGGCTAAAGATGTCCACAAATATTCCGAAGATAGACTCAAAAAGCTGGAGTAACTCAGCGGGTTAGACAGCATCTCTGGAGAAAGGGAATAGGTGATGTTTCGGGTCGAGACCTTTCTTCACAAATACTCCTGGTCCATGCAGGTTGTGAGGACATGGCTGGGAACTCCATCTACTCCAGTTGGGTTCCATGGGGTCACTCTCTAGAAAGCCGACCTGATGTCCACAATGGTGACCATCAGTCCACTGATGTCCACAAGGGTGACCATCAGTCCACTGATGTCCACAAGGGTGACCATCAGTCCACTGATGTCCACAAGGGTGACCATCAGTCCACTGATGTCCACACATTGATCATCAGTCCACTGATGTCCACAATGGTGATCATCAGTCCACTGATGTCCACAATGGTGACCATCAGTCCACTGATGTCCACAAGGGTGACCATCAGTCCACTGATGTCCACAAGGGTGATCATCAGTCCACTGATGTCCACACATTGATCATCAGTCCACTGATGTCCACAATGGTGATCATCAGTCCACTGATGTCCACAATGGTGACCATCAGTCCACTGATGTCCACAATGGTGATCATCAGTCCACTAATGTCCACAAGTTGACCATCAGTCTACTGATGCCATTCCACTGACCTTAGAGTCATAGTCATAGACTGATACACTGTGGAAACAGGCCCTTCGGCCCAACTCGCCCACACCGGCCAACAATGTCCCAGCTACCCTAGTCCCACCTGCCTGCGCTTGGTCCATATCCCTCCAAACCTGTCCTATCCATGTATCTGTCCAACTGTTTCTTAAACAATGGAATAGTCCCAGCCTCAACTACCTCCTCTGGCAGCTTGTTCCATACACCCACCACGCTCTGTGTGAAAAAGTTACCCCTCAGATTCCTATTAAATCTTTTCCCCTTCACCTTAAACCTATGACCTCTGGTCCATGATTCTCCTACTCTGGGTAAAAGACTCTGTGCATCTACCGATCTATTCCACTCATGATTTTGTACACCTCTATAAGATCTCCCCTCATCCTCCTACGCTCCATGGAACAGAGACCCAGCCTACTCAACCTCTCCCTGTAGCTCACACCTTCTCTCCACAACGATGCGCAGAATGCATTGAGCCCATTGGGGAGGGATTCATTGTTGCCAGTGATTCTGCCCCACTGTTGTAGAGCCTGTTGTAGCAGGCAATCCTCTCCACAATCAGCAATGTGTGTGTGGTTAGTCAGGGGCTCTAGCTTTGTCTGTGATTGTCTCAGCTTCTCTGATAGTTTTGCGAAGATGAATTTCTTCTCCAATAAATAAAAGCCCTGCTGGATTTGGAAATCCATCACCACCACTGCTGATAGGTGCACTCTGCAGTAGGAATTTGTGAAGTAGATTAATCTATCTTTCTCAACTTCCTGCTGATGAAATCCACCAAGATGAAAACACACAACAGGATATAAAAAATGAAGAAAATATAAAGATATCTCGAAGGGCAATTACACAAAAACGAGCGTTTGTGTGGTTTCTGCACGTGTGGAAATATACTCTGAAGCATTTGCAGACGAACGGTAAAATATGACAGAATTAAAACAGTTTCTTTTATGTTACATGGAGGATTTGCACAAGCATTGCCCTTAATTGAACAGCCACATTTAGATCGTACCCTCTATCAGGAATGCTAACCATTTAACCATGATTTGGTTGCAAGAATTAGAAATATCTGTAACAAAATGATCACTGGGAATCAGAGCGAATTATATAAAAACATAGAAACATAGAAAATAGGTGCAGGAGTAGGCCATTCGGCCCATGGCTGATCATATCACAATCAGTACCCCGTAGGAAAAAAAACTGCAGATGCTGGTTTAAATCGAAGGGAGACACAAAAGGTAGTAACTCAGCAGGTCAGGCAGCATCTCTGGAGGGAAGGAATGGGTGAAGTTTTGGGTTGAGACCCTTCTTCAGAATCAGTACCCCATTCCTGTTTTCTCCCCATATCTCTTGATTCCATTAGCCCTAAGAGTTATATCTAACTCTCTCGTAAATACATCCAGTGAATTGGCCTCCATTGCCTTCTGTGGCAGAGAATTCCACAGATTCACAACTCTCTGGGTGTAAAGGTTTTTCCTCATCTCAGTCCTAAATGGCCTCCCCCTTATTCTTAAACTGTGACCCCTAGTTCTGGACTCCCCCAACACCGGGAACATGTTTCCTGCATCTAGCTTGTCCAATCCCTTAAGAATTTTATATGTGTCTATAAGATCCCCTCTCATCCTTCTAAATTCCAGTGAATACAAGCCCAGTTGATCCATTCTTTCAGCATTTGTCAGTCCCGCCATCCCAGGGATTAACCTCGTGAACCTATGCTGCACTCCCTCAATAGCAAGAATGTCCTTCCTCAAATTTGGGAGACCAAAACTGCACCTTAATAATCCAGGTGCGGTCTCACTAGGGCCCTGTACAACTGCAGAAGGACTCCTATACTCAAATCCTCTCGCTATGAAGGCCAACATGCCATAAGCTTTCTTCATTGCCTATGTAGATGGTTGCAATGCCTTGACTGCAAGGATTTGGATTTGGATCTCCAATAAGAGTATCACATATCATTTTAAAGAATTGGATTGGAACTTCAATATCTCACTGGTCATTAGATAAATCGGTTTTTCACCTTGCTGTATCTCAATGTTAAAAAACATGTACATTTCAGTTTTTTGTGAGCAATAATTTTAACTAATTACATAGAAGAATTGCTTTTGCACTTCATTATTTTGGGAGCAGAGCAAATGTTAGCAGATAATATGTCCTGTGGAGAGGATTGAGCTCTTAATTAATCTGCTGCTGACACAGCTTATCTTGTTTGAGTGGACTTGATTAAATGTGTTCCATCATCAGGTAATTGTCTATTTATGTAGTTCGAGGCTCGTTAAGAACATATGAAAATGGCAGTCATCAATATTCACTGAAAAGTCTCAAGCTTTTCTGGTGTCATATTTATTCAGTAATTGATTGATGCGTTTAATTTGTCGTATGCATCACATTTATTATAGGCTTCTCTTGTTGAATTGTGAACTATGCTTGCTGGCAGACTTTAGCTACTGATTCAGTCGCATGAAGAAGTCTACATACCCACTGGAAACTTGGCAAAGCTGGTGAGCAGTTCATGCAGGGCAATTCTGGAGGTTAGGGTTGCCAACTGTCCCGTAATATAAGGCTAAATTAGTTTGTCCCGTATGAGACCGCCCTTGTCCCGTATTAGGCCCAGGGGGTGCTGTAGTCCCGGATAATGTAGGCCCGGACACTGTAGGCCTGGGGGGCACTGTAGGCCCGGACACTGTAGGCCCGGACACTGTTGGCCTGGGGGGCACTGTAGGCCCGGGGGGGTTGTAGGCCCGGACACTGTAGGCCCGGACACTGTATTGCCGAACACTGTTGGCCCGGGGGGTTTGTAGGCCCGGACACTGTAGGCCCGGACACTGTAGGCCCGGACACTGTATGCCCGGACACTGTAGACTCGGGGTCTGCTCTAGGCCAGGACAGTGTAGGTCCGGAGGCCCGGGAGCCGCCTAACGGAGGTTATGTAGCAACCCGCCTCCCAGCCCGGGCGGCCGCCATTGGTGGAGCAGGAATACATGGCTGCTGGCTGGGTGAGGTCATGTGGGGCGCGGGGCGGTGACGTCACCTTGTCCCTTATTTGGGAGTGAGATAGTTGGCAACCCTAGTTTACATGAATGTGCCACATTTCTCAACGTAAACAGCAAAGCTAACTCAAATCTCTTAAAAACCCCAAGAGGAAAACTCTGATGTTGTTGATTCCTTGAACAAAAACGAGTTTTAATAGGAATCTTCAATAGGATCATAAATGGTAACCTTTTCACACAAAGGGTGATGGGTGTATGGAACAAGCTGCCAGAGGAGGTAGTTGAGGCTGGGACTATCTCAACATTTAAAAAACAGTGGGACAGGTTCATGGATAGGACAGGTTTGGTGGGAAATGGGCCAAATGCGGGCAGGTGGGACTAGTGTAGCTGGGAGATGTTGGCCGGTGTGGGCAAGTTGGGCCGAAGGGCCCGTTTCCACGCTGTGTCACTCTATGACTCTGACTCTATGGGGTAGTGGCATGCGTCCATCTGTGGGAGGTGATGGTGTGGCTTGGTGTTGTCTTGTTTGGAGAAGGGGATTGTTCATCTGTGGTTACATCTCACTGTGCCCAGCAAGGATGATGTGTCCTCTCCATGTGATTTGGCCGCTGAGCCTGGGCAGGTAAATGGGAATACAACCTTGCCCAGCATCTGCATTCCCCTCTCCACCTGACAGGCTGATTCCAGAGGGACGCCTTGGCAGGAGTTGCCGGAAGGCGGACACACGAGGGATCAGCCGGCCGTCTCTGGGGACTCCAGCTCCAGTGCCGTTGGCTCTCCTGAGCCTTACCCACAAGGCAGTGGGCCGGGTGCTATTTAACCCATAGCTGGGACCTGGTTGATGGACGTCAGGGCGTGTGCACACGACGGTGGGCCTGCACGACGCATCTCTGGGGGCCAGAGTTCCTCCGAGAGCCCCGCACAGTTTAGCCTGGGACTGAAGGTGGCCCCAGTTACCATGTGTTGCCAGGAGGAGGCACTGCAAGAGTCTTGATGATGCAGAGGTGATGTACTGGCAGGGGGGGCTCACGCACTCCGCTCCCTCTTTCACAAATATTGCCAGTCAGCGGCATCTGGATTTATACCAGGGCACTAGACACATGCAACACCTTGTGACTCACCCCACCAACACACATGACTCTATGACTCTATTACATATTATAGGTATCACAAAATGCTGGAGTAACTCAGCAGGTCAGGCAGCATCTCAGGAGAGAGGGAATGGGTGACGTTTCGGGTCGAGACCCTTCTTCAGACTGATGTCAGGGGGGGCGGGACAAAGAAAGGATATAGGTGGAGACAGGAAGATAGAGGGAGATCTGGGAAGGGGGAGGGGATGAGAGGGACAGAGGAACTATCTAAAGTTGGAGAAGTCAATGTTCATACCTCTGGGCTGCAAGCTGCCCAAGCGTAATATGAGGTGCTGTTCCTCCAATTTCCGGTGGGCCTCACTATGACACTGGAGGAGGCCCATGACAGAAAGGTCAGACTGGGAATGGGAAGGGGAGTTGAAGTGCTCAGCCACCGGGAGATCAGGTTGGTTAAGGCGGACTATCATATCATATCATATATATACAGCCGGAAACAGGCCTTTTCGGCCCTCCAAGTCCGTGCCGCCCAGCGATCCCCGTACATTAACACTATCCTACACCCACTAGGGACAATTTTTTTTAACATTTACCCAGCCAATTAACCTACATACCTGTACGTCTTTGGAGTGTGCGAGGAAACCGAAGATATCGGAGAAAACCCACGTAGGTCACGGGGAGAACGTACAAACTCCTTACAGTGCAGCACCCGTAGTCAGGATCGAACCTGAGTCTCCAGCGCTGCATTCGCTGTAAAGCAGCAACTCTACCGCTGCGCTACCGTGCCGACTGAGCGAAGGTGTTGAGCGAAACGATCGCCGAGCCTGCGTTTTGTCTCGCCGATGTAGAGAAGTTGACATCTTCTCTATTACATATTATATATTTGGTAGCCAAGAACTTGAGGTGATTATTGTTTTAATTCTTGTATTGTAGGAAATGGTATTAGTCAAAATGCATTTTCCAATTTCCACAAAGAACAGCAATAGACAATAGACAATAGGTGCAGGAGTAGGCCATTCAGCCCTTCGAGCCAGCACCGCCATTCAATGCGATCATGGCTGATCACTCTCAATCAGTACCCCGTTCCTGCCTTCTCCCCATACCCCCTCACTCCGCTATCCTTAAGAGCTCTATCCAGCTCTCTCTTGAAAGCATCCAACGAACTGGCCTCCACTGCCTTCTGAGGCAGAGAATTCCACACCTTCACCACCCTCTGACTGAAAAAGTTCTTCCTCATCTCCGTTCTAAATGGCCTACCCCTTATTCTTAAACTGTGGCCCCTTGTTCTGGACTCCCCCAACATTGGGAACATGTTATCTGCCTCTAATGTGTCCAATCCCCTAATTATCTTATATGTTTCAATAAGATCCCCCCTCATCCTTCTAAATTCCAGTGTATACAAGCCCAATCGCTCCAGCCTTTCAACATACGACAGTCCCGCCATTCCGGGAATTAACCTAGTGAACCTACGCTGCACGCCCTCCATAGCAAGAATATCCTTCCTCAAATTTGGAGACCAAAACTGCACACAGTACTCCAGGTGCGGTCTCACCAGGGCCCGGTACAACTGTAGAAGGACCTCTTTGCTCCTATACTCAACTCCTCTTGTTACGAAGGCCAACATTCCATTGGCTTTCTTCACTGCCTGCTGTACCTGCATGCTTCCTTTCATTGACTGATGCACTAGGACACCCAGATCTCGTTGAACTCCCCCTCCTCCTAACTTGACACCATTCAGATAATAATCTGCCTTTCTATTCTTACTTCCAAAGTGAATAACCTCACACTTATCTACATTAAACTGCATCTGCCATGTATCCGCCCACTCACACAACCTGTCCAAGTCACCCTGCAGCCTTATTGCATCTTCCTCACAATTCACACTACCCCCCAACTTAGTATCATCTGCAAATTTGCTAATGGTACTTTTAATCCCTTCGTCTAAGTCATTAATGTATATCGTAAATAGCTGGGGTCCCAGCACCGAACCTTGCGGTACCCCACTGGTCACTGCCTGCCATTCCGAAAGGGACCCATTTATCCCCACTCTTTGCTTTCTGTCTGTCAACCAATTTTCTATCCATGTCAGTACCCTACCCCCAATACCATGTGCCCTAATTTTGCCCACTAATCTCCTATGTGGGACCTTGTCGAAGGCTTTCTGAAATGAAGATGATAAGGGACAGGTGTTGGCAGGAGGCTGGAAATAAGTTCAAAATTACGCCCTGAATGTTTTGGTATCTGCCTGAGATAGGGATGAACACTCAACAGCCAGGAAGAAGACATTCTAAGAACATTTGTAATTTTAAAATTATGCATGCCCTTTTGTGCCTGATTTGCCCTTTTGTGCCTGATTTATATGTTCAAGTCCTCTTTCAGTGATTATTTCCAGATCCACCCACAAGTGTTGGGAAATTGGTCTGGGCATTTAAGCTGAGCTGAAATTTGAGTCACACATAGGGTTGCAAACTTTCTCCCGCTCCCGCTCCACCAATGGCAGCCGCCCGAGCCCCGGGAGGAGGGTTGCTAGGCAACCTCCGTTAGGCAGCGCCCAGGCCTCCGGGCCTACACTGTCCGGGCCTACAGTGTCCAGGCCTACGCCACCCCCCCCCCCCCCCCTCAGGCCTAATACGGGACAAGGGTGGTCCCGCACGGGACAAACCAATTCTCTGCAGAGGGCAGTGGAAGCCAAATCACTGGATGGATTTAAGAGAGAATTAGATAGAGCTCTAGGGGCTAGTGGAATCAAGGGATATGGGGAGAAGGCAGGCATGGGGTATTGATTGGGGATGATCAGCCATGATCACAATGAATGGTGGTGCTGGCTCGAAGGGCCGAATGGCCTCCTCCTGCACCTATTTTCTATATTTCTATGTTTCTATCCCAAAATATGGGATGTCCAGGCTAATACGGGACAGTTGGCAACCCTAGTCACACAACTAATATCATTGTTGGAATTGCCAGCACTCTCAGGAATCTAAGCTTTTGGGAGAAAACCTGTATTCTTTGATGTTAATAGAATAAAGGGATAAATACTGTACAGCCAGGTTCAGGAATGAGACATCAATTGGCAGTTCTGCATTGCCGTATCACTATCCTGGTCTGGGCATTTAAGTATGTCTAAGCACTGAATTTCTGTTCAGCAACAATAGCTCAAAGGCTGTGAGCTCTGCAGAGGTATCCTGTTGGGAACCTGCCACGTACAATTATCATCATATCATATATATACAGCCGGAAACAGGCCTTTTCGGCCCTCCAAGTCCGTGCCGCCCAGCGATCCCCGTACATTAACACTATCCTACACCCACTAGGGACAATTTTTACATTTACCCAGCCAATTAACCTACAAACCTGTACGTCTTTGGAGTGTGGGAGGAAACCGAAGATCTCGGAGAAAACCCACGCAGGTCACGGGGAGAACGTACAAACTCCTTACAGTACAGCACCCGTAGTCAGGATCGAACCTGAGTCTCCGGCGCTGCATTCGCTGTAAAGCAGCAACTCTACCGCTGCGCTACCGTGCCGCCCAATTTTGTTGCATGAATTTATATGCGAAAGACTAAAGGTCATAAGGTCATAAGGAATAGGAGTAGAAGAAGCCATTCGGCCCATCACGTCTACTCTGCCATTCAATCATGGCTCTCCCCCCTAACCCCATTCTCCAGCCTTCGTTGAAGCAATCCATCCTTGAGATGATTTAGGAATGAACTTTGGAGTGTGTGCTCCTTAGTTCTGACATCAAAATGTGAATGCAGATCATTTATGGTACAGCAAAATGACGGGGTTGTCCATTGTCTGAGCAAAAACAAATGACGTTTACTTAAATAAAACTTTATAAGAACCGCAAGTAGCTACCCAACTCCATTTTGGATACATTGCTTACCAGGTAGACTATGCTTTCTTGATTATAACTACTTCTGACATAAAGATTGTTTTCTTTATGTATCTTTTGGCCAAACTGTTAAATCTATATCCCTGGTCTTGAACTTTCTGCTAAGAGGAACAGTTTCCCCCTCTCTCCCCTATTTAAGCATTGTTATCTTGGAGAATTCTGTCAAATTTCCCCACAAGCATTTTTGTTCTAAGAAGAATCCTTGCTTCAGCGGTGTAACTTTTATATTGACATTCCTCATTCTAACAGGCCGTTGTGCACCTTGTCCAATAAAGGCACCATGGTGGCGCAGCGGTAGAGTTGCTGCCTTATAGCGCCGGAGACCTGGGTTCGATCCCGACTACGGGTGCTGTCTGTACGGAGTTTGTACGTTCTCCCCGTGACCTGCGTGGGTTTTCTCCGAGATCGTCGGTTTCCTCCCATACTCCAAAGACGTACAGGTTTGTAGGTTAATTGGCTTGGTATAAATGTAAAATTGTCCTTACTGTGTGTAGGATAGTGTTAATGTGCGGGGATCGCTGGTCAGTGCAGACTCGGTGGGCTGAAAGGCCTGTTTCTGCGCTGTATCTCTAAACTAAACTAAACTAAAGGGGCTGTCCCACTTAGGCGATTTTAAGGCGACTGCCGGCGATTAGGCTGTCGCCGAATGTTCGCCAGGGTGTCATGGGCATGACGGTCGCCGGCAGTCGCCTAAAACATCGCATAACTGGGACAGGCCCTTAAGACCTCACATCCTTGATATCCATTGGGTGACCATAATTATACAAAATATTTCAGTAGTCATTTAATCTTTGTGCAGGTTTAACATGATGTGCTTTTGTGTTCTTCGCTTGTTTTTACAAATCCCAGGCTGCTATCTGCTCAGGAGTTGAAACTAGAATCAGATGAGAGGATATCCTGAGGAACGGCTCAAGAAGTAACTGGGCTCCTCCCGCTCCTGGTTCTTATGTTTGTGTAGATATTGACACAGAATAAATATCTCCTCTGTTGAAGAATAAAGAACAAGGCAAACTCTGAAAATGTGAACCCTTTAGGAGTGGAATAAGGAAGATGAAAGGTTTAGTGGAGATTCAGAAGCTTTACTGGGTTAATTGAAATGTTCCAGACTTGAGCTCTTTGTGATCTAATGGAACAGTATCTATCTATCTATCTATCTATCTATCTATCTATCTATCTATCTATCTATCTATCTGTCTGTCTGTCTGTCTGTCTGTCTGTCTGTCTGTCTGTCTGTCTGTCTGTCTGTCTGTCTGTCTGTCTGTCTGTCTGTCTGTCTGTCTGTCTGTCTGTCTGTCTGCCTGCCTGCCTGCCTGTCTGTCTGTCTGTCTGTCTGTCTGTCTGTCTGTCTGTCTGTCCGTCTGTCTGTCTGTCTGTCTGTCTGCCTGTCTGTCTGTCTGTCTGTCTGTCTCTCTATCTCTCTATCTATCTCTCTATCTCTCTATCTCTCTATCTCTCGCTCTATCTCTCGCTCTATCTCTCTCTATCTCTCTATCTCTCTCTAAAACTCTCTGTACGAATGTTTGTGTGTATGTGTGTTTGACCACAGCATAACTTTTATGGGTCGCACAGCCATAACGATACACTATAGCGCCACACTTTTTCTATCACCTTACTCACCATTATCCTGCCCATAATATGTAACAACTCTCATTCAAATTGAAGCTATGAGGGGAGGGGGAAGTGGGGGTGGGGGGAACAGTGGGGGTGGGGGGAAGGGGGGCAGTGGGGGAAGGAGGGAGTGGGGGTGGGGAGGAGGGGAGAGTGGGGGTGGGGGGAGGGAGGAAGGTGGGGGGAGGGAGGAAGGTGGGGGTCAGGAGAGGGGGAGGGGGGAATAGGGGTGGGGAGGGGGGAATGGGGGTGGAGGCAGGGCTGGGGGAGTGGGGGGGGGCAGGGGAGGGACAAGTGGGGTTGGGGGGATGGAGTGGGTCAGTGGGGGGAGGGGGGGGATAAGGGGGATTGAGTGGGGGGGTTGAGGGTGCTACACCAATACAGGAGAGGCTTTGATTCCAGGGCTCACTCAGTGACGACACCCTCTCCCCTTCCCTGTCCCCCCTCTACGAGGAATGGGCCCAACCGGTCCACTTGGTCTAGTAATAGATAAATGGCTTGAATTGATAAATGGCCAGCACCTGTTCCTTTATTACTAACAATCGTCACGGGGGAGAGTTATGTGCCTGAATAATGTTAAAAAGGTTCCACTAACTACATCTGATGAAATGGTTTTATGTGTAACTTTAATCCTGGACAATGTAAGTAATCATGCTTGGCCTTGTAAAGGTGATGGGTAATTAGTTGTAAAGTGTATTTGTCATCAAAGCTGCTGATTAGTTCCCGTTATAAAGTCAGAGAGCAAAAATACGTATAAGGAGATAGAGTATGAGACTTAATTCCATTCAAATCCAAGTGTTTCTGCACGTTAACTGAAGTGTGAGTCACACAGACCAGCCATGCTCCTGATCTTAGTTTAGTTTCGAGATACGGCGCGGAAACAGGCCCTTCGGCCCACCGAGTCCGCACCGACCAGCGATCCCTTTTAAACTGAAGCCAATAAACCTACAAACCTGTATGTCTTTGGAGTGTGGGCGGAAACCAGAGCTCCCAGAGAAAACCCACACAGGTCATGGGGAAAACGTACAGACAGCACCCATCGTCAGGATCAAACCCGGACCTCTGGCGCTGTTAGGCAGCAACTCTACCACTGCACCACCATGCTTCACCTAGCTTTCAGATCAGGTCTCAGACCTGGCTATTGTTGATTGTATGCAAATAAGCAAATATTGACTGTATCCATACAGTATGCTACTGTTCACTATTATCAGGGGCAGTGATGGATTAATTCCTGCCTTAAAGGAACAGACCTATGATTAATCGCTCCAGTAGGGTTGCCAACTGTCCCGTATTAGCCAGGACATTCCGTATTTTGCGCTAAATTGGTTTGTCCCTTACGGGAACGCCCTTGTCCCGTATTAGGCCCGGTCGGCTCTGTAGGTCCGGATACTGTAGGCCTGGACAGTGTAGGCCTGGACGGCGCTGTAGGTCTAGACACTGTAGGCCCGGACACTGTAGGCCCGGACACTGTAGGCCCGGACACTGTAGGCCCGGACACTGGAGGCCCGGACACTGTAGGCCCAGACACTGTAGGTCCGGACACTGCAGGCCCGGACACTGTAGCCCCAGAGGTCTGGGCGCTGCCTAATGGAGGTTGCATAGCAACCCACTTCCCGGCCCGGGCGGCCGCCATTGGTGGAGCGGGAGCACGTGGCCGCTGGCTGGGTGAGGTCATGTGGGGCGCCACCCTTTGTCCCATATTTGGGAGTGAGGATGTTGGCAACCTTACATCCCAGTGTGATGTTTTTGCGGCCAGCTCACTAGGCCACACTTATTCAGTGCAGCATCCACCAGCACCGCCCTGCCTTGCAACCAGAAGTCAGACCTTATCCCTCTTTGATGTTGGGGGCAATTGCTAGCTGCTGAAGACTCAGAATGTTTAAAATAATTGTACTGGTGCTTCACGACAATCACACTGAAAGTTGGCGTGCAGGTACAGCAGGCAGTGAAGAAAGCTAATAGAATGTTGGCCTTCATACCAAGAGGATTTCAGTAGAGGAGTAAAGAGGTTCCTCTGCAGTTGTATAGGGCCCATGGTAAGACCACATCTGGAATATTGTGTACAGTTTTGGTCTCCTAATTTGAGGAAGGACATCCTTGTAATTGAGGCAGTGCAGCGTAGGTTCACGAGATTGATCCCTGGGATGGCGGGACTGACATATGAGGAAAGATTGAAAAGACTAGGCTTGTATTCACTGGAGTTTAGAAGGATGAGAGGGGATCTTATAGAAACATATTAAATTATAAAAGGACTGGACAAGCTAGATGCAGGAAAAATGTTCCCAAAGTTGGGCGAGTCCAGAACCAGGGTCCACAGTCTTAGAATAAAGGGGAGGCCATTTAAAACTGAGGTGAGAAAAAACTTTTTCACCCAGAGAGTTGTGAATTTGTGGAATTCTCTGCCACAGAGGGCAGTGGAAGCCAAATCACTGGATGGATTTAAGAGAGAGTTAGATAGAGCTCTAGGGGCTAACGGAATCAAGGGATATGGGGAGAAGGCAGGCACGGGGTATTGATTGTGGATGATCAGCCATGATCACATTGAATGGCGGTGCTGGCTCGAAGGGCCGAATGGCCTCGTCCTGCACCTATTTGCTATGTTTCTATGTTTCTACACCACAATAATAGTGTTGCCGAACGTAAATGCAAATGCTGAACTTCAGAAACATCACTAAAAGCTTCACGTGAATGAGGTCAGCACGTGCCCCTGCTGGAGCTGATACAACACTGTGCCTCTTTGAATTGGTTCTGTTAGCTCACGCATCCCATCATTGCTAAAGGCTCGTTTCCTCTTCAGCTTCCCTTGCACCAGCTGGGATCACACTGAGCTTCAAAGGACAATATGTTGCTGTGCCACATGGTCAGGCTTCTAGGACAGTGATCCCAAAATGAATTCCCTGCATAGAAAATAGACGCAGGAGCTCTTAAAGATAGCATAGGGATATGTGGAGAAGGCAGGAACGGGGTACTGATTGTGGATGATCAGCCATGATCACAATGAATGGCGGTGCTGGATTGAAGGGCCGAATGGCCAACTCCTGCACCTATTGTCTATTGAGGAGGCCATTCGGCCCTTCAAGCCAGCACCGCCATTCATTGTGATCACAGCTGATCACAATATCCTTTGATTCCACTAGCCCCTAGAGCTCTATCTAACTCTCTTTTAAATTCATCCAGTGAATTGGCCTCCACTGCCTTCTGTGGCAGAGAATTCCACAAATTCACAACTTTCTGGGTGAAAAAGTTTTTTCATCTGTTTTAAATGGCCTCCCCTTTATTCTTAGACTGTGGCCTCTGGTTCTGGACTCCCCCAACATTGGGAACATTTTTCCTGCATGACTTTGGTTTTTATTGAAATCTTCTGCTTCATGTCCACTGGTGTCCAATTAGATGCCTATTTTCTTTCTCGTGAATATGGAATACTCTGTGTGCAAGATGAGGATGCATGATTTCAGAACGGTACACCAAGGCAACTTTGCCAGCACTTCATCATAACTTTGCAGGAACTTATTCAGAGGTGCTCCCCATTCCACATCATCGGCTGCATTTCCAGACTTTGTTGCCGCAAACCTGGACATACAGCCAGCAGATTGTTGTCAGGCCAAATCAGTGTCACACCCAAGATAGACACAAAAAGCTGGAGTAACTCAGCAGGTCAGACAGCATCTCTGGAGAGTAAGAACCAGGTTGGAAAAGAAAAACTGCAGATGGTGGTTTAAAACGAAGGTAGTCACAAAATGCTGGAGTAACTCAGCGGGTCAGGCAGCATCTCGGGAGGGAAGGAATGGGAGACCCTTCTTCAGACTGATGTCAGGGGAGGGGTGGGACAAAGATAGAATGTAGTCGGAGACAGGAAGAGAAGTGGGAGAGCTGGGAAGAGGAGGGGATAGAGAGGGAAAGCAGGGACTATCTGAAGTTAGAAAAGTCAATGTTCATACCGCTGGGGTGTAAACTACCCAAGAGAAGGAACAGGTGGCATTTCCAGTTGAGACCCTTCTTCAGACTGAGAGTCAGGGGAAAGGGAAGCGTGAGATATAGACACTGGTGTAGAGAGATATAGAACAAATGGACACTGGTGTAGAGAGATATAGACACTGGTGTAGAGAGATATAGACACTGGTGTAGAGAGATATAGACACTGGTGTAGAGAGATATAGAACAAATGGACACTGGTGTAGAGAGATATAGACACTGGTGTAGAGAGATATAGAACAAATGGACACTGGTGTAGAGAGATATAGACACTGGTGTAGAGAGATATAGACACTGGTGTAGAGAGATATAGACACTGGTGTAGAGAGATATAGACACTGGTAGAGAGATATAGAACAAATGAATGAAAGATATGCAAAAAAGTAACGGTGATAAAGGAAACAGGCCATTGTTAGCTGTACACACATTATTAGGTATATTAAGACAACACGGATTTATATAATGCTTAGGTTGTTTCAAAGTTGCATTATTAAAAACATCTAAGGCAGAGGAGATATTAAAATTGGTGATCTTATGCATGGTTAGAAATGTAGGTTTGAAATAGCATCTGAAACCAATATGATGGGTTGGAGAGGTTTAAAGAGGGATTATCATTGCTCATGGGCATGGCTAATGCAGCTGAAAGTACAGCAGTTGGAGCTGAAGCAAAGGAAATCAGAAGACACCAGAAATGCAAAAATACAGAATTGCTGTGTTGGACAAATATGTTTACTTGAAGATACCATTGGCAAAGCTTATGTAGGAAAGTAACTGCAGATGCTGGTACAAATTGAAGGTGTCACAAAATGGTGGAGTAACTCAGCGGGTCAGGCAGAATAGAACATAGAAACATAGAAACTAGGTGCAGGAGGAGGCCATTCGGCCCTTCGAGCCAGCACCACCATTCATAGTGTTAGGTGAGAACGAGTACAGACAATCAAACTCAACAAGGTGACTTTGAGGTTGGTACAACTTGGGTGGGGGAGGGATGGAGAGAGAGGGAGTGCTGGGTTACTTGAAGTTAGAGAAGTCAATATTCATACCGCTGGGCTGTAAGCTGCCCAACCGAAATATAAGTTGCTGTTCCTCCAATTTGCATTTGGCCTCACTCTTTTAATAAACAATAGACAATAGGTGCAGGAGGAGGCCATTCGGCCCTTCGAACCAGCACCACCATTCAATGTGATCATGGCTGATCATTCTCAATCAGTACCCCGTTCCTGCCTTCTCCCCATACCCCCTGACTCCGCTATCCTTAAGAGCTCTATCTAGCTCTCTCTTGAATGCATTCAGAGAACTGGCCTCCACTGTCTTCTGAGGCAGAGAATTCCACAGATTTACAACTCTCTGACCGAAAAAGTTAATGGAGGAGGCCCAGGACAGAAAGGTCAGTGTAGGAATAGGAAGGGGAATTAAAGTATTTGGCAACCGGGAGATCAGGTAGGTCCAGGCGGACTGAGTGAAGGTGTTCAGCGAAACGATCGCCAGCACCTGCAGTTCCTTCCTACACAGTCATTTAAAGTACGTCCTCAGTAAAATGTATTCTGAAAAATTCTGGGAATGTATTTGGAAAGCCTCAGGGAAGCTAAGGGCTGATCAGAGCTGATGCAACATGAGTGTCTATCAGAGCTAATCTTTCAGCCATTCCATAGACTGTATTCCATTCCACAGATCCCTGACATTCCCATTGGAAGGCTACCTTATATTATAAGGAGGTGTTGGTCTAAATCCAATATTTTCTGGAGAATAATTGACTTATGTTCTGTGGACTCATCAGAAATTCAAGGTCATAGCATTTCAAAAGTTCAAAGGTTCAAAGGTACATATTGTCACAGTGAAACTCGAGTTACCATACAGCCATACTAACAAAAGCAACAAGACACACAACTACATGAAAGTTAACAGAAACATCCACCACAGCGGATTCCCCACGTTCCTCACTGTGATGGAAGGCAATAAAGTCCAATCTTCCTCTTTATTTTCCTGCGGTCAGGGCAGTTGAACCATCTGTCGGGGCGATCGAAGCTCCCGCGTCGGGGCGATCGAAGCCCTCGTTCGGGGCGATCGAAGCCGCTTCATCAGGGTGATCGAAGCTCCCGTGATCGGGCCAATCAAAGCTCCCGCGTTGGGGCGGCCGAAGCTCCTGCGGCTTGGAGCGCCCGAAGTCGGTCTCTAACCAGGGATCGCCAGCTCCACAATGATAAGTCCGCAGGCTCCTGCAGTTAGAGCTCCTGAAGTCGGTCTCCAGCAGAGGCCACCAGCTCCACGATGTTAGGGTGCAGTGCAGACGGAGATACGATACGGAAAGAAATCGCATCTCCATTGAAGTAAGAGATTTTAAACGTTTCCTCCAACCCCCCCCCCGACACACACCCCACACCCCACACATAAAACAAGCTAAAGAGCATTAAAAACATACATTTAACACAAACTAAAAAACAACAAAGAAGGAATGGACGAGACAGACTTTTGGCGAGGCAGCCATTGCTGGCGCCACCTAATGGCCTTAGAATTAAATCTCAAGGCAGGTCCTTAAAGTGAGAGAGCTTTGAGAATGAATATGAAAGGCAATTCAAAACTCAAAGTCAACTTTTTGGTGGTTTTCAATAAATCAGTCAAAATAGTCA